>NC_140990.1:235727905-236327905 GCF_052327205.1 Somniosus microcephalus
ACTGCCACCTCCTCGACCTCCCGGGCCTCGGTGACTCTACGCCGTCAGACTTGCTCTCACACATGCTTGCTCTGACCGACGAGAAACCGCCCGGCTCCCTCTTCCACACGCTCTTTATCCGCCAACTACCCCCCAGCATCCGCCCGGCGATCGTGGCGTCCAGCCTCACGGACCTCGAGGACCTGGCCGACGAAGCCGATAAGCTCCTGTCCGCCGGCTCCAACCACGCCGTCACCCCCGACCTGGCCTCCGCAGCGTTGGCGCGCGCTCCACCCTCTATCGCGCGGCCACACAGCTCGGCCACGAGGCCCCCCAGGCCCCCACGTCCCCCAAGCCCTCCAACCCAGGGCTACTGCTACTTCCATACCCGGTTCAGCGCACGGGCACGCCGCTGCAGCCATCCCTGCACGTTTCCAACCGCCCCCACACTGGCCTACACGATGGCCGTGGGGCAAGCAGGCGCGCTGCTGTACGTTACGGACAGCGCCTCCGGACACCGTTTCCTATGCGACACGGGCGCGCAGCACAGCATCATCCCCGCATCCGCCCTCGAGACCCAGCGAGGCAGCCGCGGCCCTGCGCTGGCTGCCGCCAACGGCACCGACATCCGGACGTACGGCACCCGCACCGTCACCATCGACCTCGCAGGCCGCCGCTACCACTGGGAGTTTATCACCGCCAAGGTGCTCTCCCCGCTCCTCGGTGCGGATTTCCTGTGCGCCCACGGCCTGTTGGTCGATATGCCTCGGCGCCGCCTCGTGGACATGAACACCATGTCACCTATCCCGGGCGCCATGGCCCCCCCCAACCCGCCGAAGTGGCGTGGCAGTGCCGCGCCCGCTCAACGGACGACTACTCAGCACTTATGGCTGAGTTCCCAGCCCTCACCAACCCGACCTTCTCCGCGAAAGTTGCTAAGCACGGGGTAGAACACTTCATCCCCACCACAGGCCCACCGGTGTATGTCCATGCCCGCAGGCTGGACCCGGCCAAGCTGGAGATCGCGCGGGCCGAGTTCGCCACAATGGAACAGCTCAGCATCATCCACCGCTCCAACAGCCCCTGGGCCTCCCCACTCCACATCATCACCAAACCCGACGGGGGATGGTGCCACTGCGGGGACTACCGGCGCCTAAACGACGCAACCACGCCGGATCGGTACCCCATACCGCACATTCAAGACTTCTCGGCTAGACTGACCAGCCGCTCAGTCTTCTCCAAAGTCGACCTGGTGCGCGGTTACCATCAGGTGCCAGTCCACCCCACGGACGTTCCCAAGACGGCCATAATCACCCCTTTTGGGCTATTCGAGTTCCTCCGAATGCCCTTCGGCCTCAAAAACGCGGCCCAGGCCTTCCAGCGGCTCATGGACTCGGTCCTCCGGGACCTGAAGTTCGTCTTTGTCTACCTGGATGACATCCTGGTAGCTAGTTCCTCCAAGCAGGAACACATCGAGCACCTCCGCACCCTGTTCCAGCAGCTCAGTGAGCATGGGCTCATCATCAGCCCAGCCAAGTGCCAATTCGGCCTCAGCAGGATCGAATTCCTCGGCCACCACATCACACAGGACGGAGCCATTCCCCTGCCTGCCAAGGTGCAAGCCGTCCAGCAGTTCCCCCGGCCTACCACCATCAAAGGCCTCCAGGAGTTCTTGGGGATGATCAACTTTTACAACCGCTTCATTCCCGGAGCAGCCTCCCTCATGCGGCCCCTATACGAAGCCCTCCAGGGTAAGAAAGACAGAATGGTGATCGAGTGGTCAGCGGACATGTTGACTGCTTTTGACTCGACCAAAAAGGCGCTCGCCGATGCCACCATGCTCGCTCACCCACAGCCGAACGCCAGGGTGGCCCTCACCATGGACGCCTCCGACCACGCGGTCGGCGCCGTGTACGAACAGTGGGTCGACGGGGCCTGGTAACCACTGGCCTTTTTCAGCCGCCAACTGCGCCACCCGGAGGCCAATTACAGCGCCTTTGACCGCGAGCTACTCGCACTGTACCTGGCAGTCTGCCATTTTAGATTTCTTCTGCAGGGCCGCCCCTTCACCGCGTTTGTCGACCACAAGCCCCTGACATTCACGATGGCAAAATCTGCGGACCCGTGGTCAGCCAGGCAACAACGCCAGCTCGCCGCGGTGTCCGAATTCACCACGGACATCCGGCACGTCTCCGGTCAAGACAACGTGGTGGCCAACTGCCTATCCCGCCCCGCCGTCCACGGCGCCCACCTGGCAGTGGACTATGCTCAACTGGCAGCGGAGCAATGCACCGACCCCGATCTGCTCTCCGCGCCCACAACCCTCCCAGGGCTGCGACTGACCGATGTCGCCTGCGGCCCGTCCGCCGTCACAGTCAAATGCGACACCTCCTTGGCGCAACCCCGCCCCGTAGTCCCGGCGTCCTGGCGTAAACGGGTGTTCGACATCGTCCACGGCCTCTCACACCCCGGCACCCGTGCGTCCATTAGACTGGTGGCCAACCGATTTGTCTGGCGCGGCCTGCGCAAAGATGTGCGCGTCTGGTCCAGATCCTGCATAGCTTGCCAGCATGCCAAAATCCACCAGCACGTCAAAGCCCCACTCGAGGAGTTCACCGTGCCAGAAAGAAGGTTTGACCACGTCCACATCGACCTCGTCGGCCCCCTGCCGCCATCACAAGGTCACACGCACCTGCTGACAATCGTGGACCGTACCACCCGCTGGCCCGAGGCCATTCCACTGACATCCACCACCACCGCCGACATCGCGAGGGCGTTCATCGGTACCTGGGTCGCTCGGTTCGGCGTCCCCTCCGACATGACGTCGGATAGAGTCCCGCAGTTCACCTCTGATCTGTGGGCCACCATCGCCCGAAACCTCGGGGTAGCCGTTCACCGCACCACGGCTTACCACCCCCAAGCCAACGGACTGTGCGAGCGATTCCACAGGTCCATGAAGGCGTCCCTCTGCGCCAGCCTCGAGGACGAGGCTTGGATCGACCGCCTCCCGTGGGTGCTACTTGGCCTACGCGCCGCGGCCAAGGAAGACCTGCAAGCCTCGGCGGCGGAACTCGTGTACGGCCAGCCGCTGTGCGTACCCGGAGAGTTCCTGCCCACCGCCACGACCCCCTGGTCGGCTGACCAGCAACGCCGCGCTTTCGCCAACCGAGCACAACAGTTCGCTCCGGTACCCACCGGCCGGCACGGCGAACCAGCAACCCGCGTACCACCGAGCCTGCACATGGCCAAATTTGTTTTCGTGCGCCATGACGCCCGCCGAGGTCCTCTACGGCCCCCATACGACGGACCCTACAAGGTACTCCAGACGGGGAACAAGTTCTTCCTCCTCCAAGCTGGCGCACCTACAGCCCGATGAACCCGTGCAAGTGGGCCAACCCCCACCGCGGGGCAGACCGCCTAAGAGCCCGACGCGTCCGACCGCCCCGCTCCCGACACCAACTGCCAAGAGCCATTCCGGCCGTGCCATCAAGCCACCACGCCGGTTTGTACACTCCCTACTAGCGGATTCTGGGGGGAGCTGTGTGGCGTACCGATCACAGAAAGGACACAATCCGCTTTTCGGTCCATAGACTATAAATCAGGCGTCATGCCTTTAAGAAGGATCACACCTTTAAGAAACTCGATCTGCAACATAGTTAAGCCCAGAGCGGGGGAGGAGCAGTCGAAGCTGTGGACTGATGAAAGGCAGTTGGACTTGGTGTAGTCTCTGACGCCATTTTTGTGTTCAACATGCAGTCTCAACAATTAAACCTTTTCTGTTGAACCTCTCCGAGTTCAGTATTTTTTGCTAGGAGTATGTAGACTCCTACAATGTAATGTTATTTACTGGGCTTCAGGATTGTGCTACAGTTCATTGGAGACTTCAAGGGTTTACTGTGCTGCTGTTTTGGGTCCTGGGAAGAAATTCACTTTCTTCTGGGCCAAATTCCACATCTTCGCTGCTTCTGAGTTTTACTGTGACCTCCATCTTTGCCGTTGCTTTCTACTGAGATTATATTCTCTGCTGGACTGCCTCTACTGCACTACCTGACCTGCTTTTGTGGGCTGAGTTTCAATTCTTCCACTGGGACTTTTCACCGTATACTGAACTAACCCTGATCCATTCGTGTTAGTTTCCCCTCCTGCTCTGAATTCTGCTCCCATGCTGCCGAATGATCTTTGCTTTGCTGCAATCCATTAGTGTGCTGTGGCTGCTGACTCTGCTCTGCTCCACTCATCCTTCAGAACTCCTCCATCACCCTTCACCAGACTGTCTTGGACTGGATCCTCAAGCTCTTGCTGCTGCTCCTGATCTTGTGTGCTCCTCACGGCCCTACAGCTGTTCCTCGGACCAGCTCCCTCAACTGCATTGATTCCGTAGATTTACATTTCACCCTTCCCTGGACTTCACTGCTATTAGTCCTTGGGTTTTACTCCCACTGCTCTTCGCTCCTCTGATGGTCCACCGGATCCACTTGTGCACTGCTAACATCAAAGGTCATTACGCACCTTCGCTGGACCGCTGGATCAACTTCTGCTGGCTCATGGTGGACTCCCCAGGACCAGCTAGAAAAAGATAACAGTAGGCCTAGGATAGCGACAGTAAGGCCATCACTTCTGTTAACGAAGGATAAGAGCCTAGCAGAGGCCTCTTCTCCCTCCGATTTGGCCCCATGCTCTTACCTTTGTAGATCTCAGTCTCTGCCATCTGCACAAGCCTAGAAAGCTGGGAGCTTCCTTGATCTTTGGGGTTTTTCTACCCTTTTAAGGTCCCTTGTCACTTTCTGCTGCAACAGTGGCTCTCGGGATCTAAAAGGAACATGCAGCTAACCATCTTCTGCAGATATTGCAGTTTTCCAAGCAAATATTTGGACGACCTCTTAAACTGACACAGCACTATAAGTTTATAAAACAAATATATCTCATGAAATGGAAAACAAGTTCCAGTTAAGCACCTGTGCCACCAAACATGCAATGGGCCAAGTTCCCTCTTCCAGCGGTGACCCATTCCAGATCCCAGGGAAGGTTTCATTTGCATAAGAGGGGCAGGCACCCTCATCATTCATGGAGCTCCCTGAGTTTGTCCCGCAGGGTTATCGGTATTTTGGAGTGACAATTTCCCGCTCTGTTGGTGGGGGTGGCGGGGGGGAGGGTGATGGTTGTGGCGGGGGGGGCGGGGGTGGGGGCTGGCCTGGACAAATTTACTCCAGAGCTGTTCCTTTATTGAGAACAAAATGACACTGAAGGCACCACTTATACCACTTGTCCAACAAATACACCAACATACCTTTTCCTTAGCCATACACTAGGTTGAACTGGCGTGAGTTCTATCAAAGTGTGTCATCCCGCCAGTCCTGCTGCCAACTACGATGTCATGATGGAAGGCTGCGCTAATGAAGCACTAATGCCCCAACCCCCCATCACCGCTTCCCCCCTCCCCACACACATCCCCGCATCAGGATTTCAGAATGTGGTCCAAAAGGTTCTGTGATTGTAGATATATGCAAAAGCAAATAATTGTGTCCAATTGCAGAGTTGGCCTATGGAACTGGGTATTGAAACTCTAGTGCATGAGTCCCACTGTGCGAGATGTATGTGATGGGATGCCTGGCAATACAGGGCTTCAGGTAGTTCTCAATGAAGCAGACAATGAAAATTGTGGTCAGCTCATGAGGTGTCCTTGTGGGTGCCTGAAACGTCCCTATGACATAAAGGTCGAAGGCACTGATGATCTGCAGTGCCGCAGGTATTGCATTGCAGAAAGCTGACATGTCTTTGTTAATCATTGTCTTACCTCACTCAGAACCTCCCTGGTGAACCTAATCCTTCTCATACACCATGCTCAGATAGCTGTCACATGTGCTGTCTGGGTAGTAGCTACTGCAAGTTATGCACCTCCTATGCTCATTGCTCTACCCCTCTCTCCTCCACCTTCTGCTCCACAAGGGTTACAGTTAAATTGTCAGCAGCATCAGCATGAATGTGGCACGTTTTTATCAGTTGAGCTGGTTTTATGTATGCTGTATATTAGTTGTTTTGTTTTCTATGTTGTGATCTTAGTATATAAACTTATCATAGGTCAATATTAATCTTAATAAAAAAGGAGATGCATATGTAATGAATAGAAATGATAGGCATGCTGCAATAAATGTGCATAGTCAATTTAGCTTAGTTGCGTTTTGTTTTATGGTGAAGTATATTTTTACAGTGCTGCCTTTTTTCTCTTCAAGGATGAAAATAAATCCTCCTCTCTGTGCCCTATATAGGTTTCAGAGGGAAAAGCTGCAAATAGCTGTCATTATTTTAGAAGCTGCACAACTTGCTCCCATCAAAACTTTCTATTGCAGCACATTGCAAGTGATATTTGTGACCCATTGCCCTTTATGTGAGAAAAGAAATTTAGGAAGGCAAATCAACAAGTAAATTGGACAGCAAAGTGGCTTCACTCTGCCTGCAGCAGAACTTGACAGCATCAACTAAAAAATACATTTTACAGTTCCACCATAACACAAGCAAGCAATGGCACTAAGGCCATACTCTGCATAATTACATCTGGTAACAGTTTTACATTCAGTCAGTTGCTTCTTCAGGCAGGAACGTTACTCTTTGCTGAGCATTCCATTATAGCCTGTATTAACTACTACATATATATGTTTTTCCCATACTATACAATTGCATGTATAAACAGTTCTTCCTAGTTTTACTAACTTTGAAAGTAGAACAGGAAACAGAGAGACTGAAATGGAAGAAAATGGCCAAAGCCCAAAAAACGGTGACTATAAACTGAAAATTATTGTTGGTAATATTAGCGACAAGCGCTATGACATTTCTCCATCTGTTATTTTAACTGAGGTGTTAACTTGATTATTTTACATTGGTGAAGATTTCCATTAAATTAGCAGAAAAGAAATTTCATTCAAATGCATTATACATTTGTCTATTAGGAGCGCTGACAGTAATTTCTAGCTTTGTAGATAAGATGTAAATATCCTTAACAGTCCCAAAATAATGATCATATTCATCCTCAGGTTTAAATATGTTCAAAAGGTTTCTGCTCTTCTTGTTCTCTAGCAGTTCTAGCAATAAACCCCGTAGTATTAACATGTTGCGCCAAAGCGATCAGGGAATAAAGTATTTACAAAGCTGTTTAAGATTGCACCAACCTACTGTAATCTAAATCTAAATCATGTAAATGCATTTTCAGGGTACCAAATGTTCACTCTCTATCTATATTTGGGTAGAAAAGTGTGCACAATTGTAATTTTTACATTTTGATTGTGGATTTGTTACGGAATTGCTACAAATCTCTGTTTAATTCAGAATTTGTAAGATTAAAAGAGCTGTGACTGAAGACGAAATAATTGTCACACACATGTATGATGACATTTCTGGAATCATATACAACCTGTAGATTTAATGAACCAAAGACTATTCTGGATACATGTAGCAAACCTGATGGGTAAATGGGTACAGTTGCAAGCACCCGGTACACGAGGAAAGAAAGAGCAAGTCAGATGGGCTGGATTTTGATTGAGGAGGCGTGTAGGAGGCGGGACTACAACTTTCAGGGTTGTAGACCCGCCTCCATCGAGTTGTGGCCAAACCATGCGATTTTCACTTGATTGACCTTGTTGAACCCGCCCAGTGGGCTCAGCAGGCCAATTAAGGGTCACCCGGCAACAGGTGACGTCACAGATTGACATTTCATCTGTCAAAAGCTTTTGACATGAAATATCAGCATTTGACAGCTGTTTGAAGCTGTCAAACACTGACAATCTGTACTCCAAGTTAATTCCTTCCTCTCAGGCTGATTTAGAGATCTCTCCAGAACAGAAAACTGAATGCTGTAACTTTTGACAGCTCGCGGCCATTCTGCTTTCTGTGCCGGTGAGATGAGGGACTGCCGAAACCTGAAGGAAGGGAGACTGTAAAGGTAAGTAAATGTAAGTAAAACTTCTTTAAACACTTTACACACACCAAACACACTTACCTCTGAACTCATGCACCCATCACTCACCTGAACACCGGACATCTCGAACCCTCCAAGCCCTTCAGCCCGACGGCCCGCCTCGCTAACTTGGCATGGTTTGGAGCCGTCAGGAATCCCACACTTCAGCAAAAAAATAGGGATTAGGCTAAAAACTGCCTGTTAACTACCTGTTAACAGGCAGTTAATTGGCACTAATCCCCTTCCTGCCTCGGAGAGGCAGGTCCCAGCACAGGTCAGGTATCTGCCTCCTTTGAAACTGGCATGGAGGTGGGTTGGGGCTGGGATGGATTTGTGCCCCCCGATTTCGAGATTTTAACCCACCACACGCCTCCAATCCTGCCTCCACAGCCCAATGAAAATCCTTCCCATCATGTTTTACTCTTTGCTGCTGGAGTGATACAAATAATTTGATATAGTACTGTATGTTGTTTTTCAAGCAAACATTGGTGAATAGAGAAACAGGTTTACACATTTCTTTCTTTTCTCTTACCAATTTTCTCCACTCTCCTTGACTTCCAAAAACATTGGCTGGGGTTTCCCACCTGTGCTCCCCCAGCCCACAACTTGCATCCTATTAATTTTAATGGATGGGGAAATCACAGACTGGTGAGTGCAGAAGCAGAAAACCCTGGCCATTGACTCCTTGTTGAAGTATAGTTGCATAGGTTCCAGTCACCCTACAATACCTTTCCCAAACAGTCTTTATTCATGTGTGAGCTTTGACAGTGAGTGTTGTTGTGTCTGTGTGTTGATAGAGACACTGAAGACAGGAGTTGGTTTGATAGGTGTTTACTAAACAAAGTCTGGAGGGGAACTAACGGATACAACACAATACTCAGGCTTATATAGCCGAGTGGCCATTACCGGCATTACAGTACACATGGGGCTCTTAAAGGCACATACACTACAATTCCTCCCCTTTTAGCTAACCAGTACATAATATTTTAAGTAATTATTAATTACATGTCACAAGAAAAATAATCTATACATTGCTGCAGTTAATTAATTATAAGTCAGTCTCTCTGGAGGCTTCCTGACTCGGTCCGGATAACGCCTCGGTGGTGTAGTAGATTCTGGTGGTGCAGTAGGTTCTTTTGGCAAGGCTGATTCGGCTTGAATGCCAGTGTCGGGTTCATCGGGTTCCAGTATCACTGGATTGGAGGTAGATATGGGTATCTCTACTTCATCGTTAGGCGTATAGAGTTGTGGTGTAGGTTGTCCCTTTTCGAATGACTCTATGATTTGGTTAGCATGGCACCTTATTATGCTTTCTCCGATGTCCACGGTATACATCAGCGGTCCTAGTCATGTGCAGATAGTTCCAGGCTGCCATTTCTCGGTACGGTAGTCCCGGGCCAAAATTTGTTGACCTATCTGGAAAGTTCTAGTTGGCCTTTCATTCATGCCTTGAAATTGCCGGTTCTCCATGTCCCTTCTGATGTTGGGCTTGATCAAATCCAGCCGGCATCTTAGGCTTCTATTGAAGAACATCATGGCGGGAGTTTGGTTTGTAACCATATGTGTTGCATTCCTGTATGCGAACAAGAAGTTATCCACCTTGTGCTGAAGTTTTATGTCTTCATTACCCATGGCCTTTATGGCCTTCTTGAAGGTCTGGACAAACCTTTCAGCCAATCCATTGGTGGCGGGATGGTATGGGGCGGACATGTAGTGCTTAGCCCCATTGTTTTTTAAGAACTTCCTGAATTCTTCGGACACAAATTGCGGTCCATTATCAGAACAGATCTGTTCCGGCAGCCCATTCCTGGCAAATATGGTCCTTAATACTGTGATGGTTTTTTCCGTGGTGGTGGAGGACATCTTTATTACCTCCGGCCACTTGGAGTGTGCATCAACCGCGATTAAGAACATTGAGTCCATAAATGGACCAGCAAAGTCGATGTGTGCCCTTTGCCAGGGAGATGAGGGCCACTCCCATGGATGTAGAGGGGCTTGGGGTGGAGCGTTTTGGACCTTCTGGCATCCTAGGCAGCTCTTGGTCATTTCTTCGATGTCTCCATCGATACCTGGCCACCATACAAACGCTCTGGCTAGGTTCTTCATTTTCACTCCACCTAGATGCCCCTCGTGAAGCTCCTTTAGCACTTTATCCTGGAGTTTGGGTGGAATCACCACTCTGGATCCACACATCAAGGTTTCTCGGCACACTGACAGCTGTTCTCTTCTTTGCGAGAATGCTGGCAACAGTGGTTCGCCATGTGCTGGCCATCCCTTCACCGTTAAGTCGTAGACTCGTGAGAGAGTCGGGTCATTTCTCGTTTCCTTTTCAATGGCAGAATTTGTTACTGGTAGACATTCCACTATGGTTGAGTGGAACATCTCCACTGGGTCTACTGTAGGTGCCTCTTCTACCGTTGGCAACAGTAGGCGCGATAAACCGTCAGCATTCCCATGCTGTTTTGACCCTTTGTATTCTATGTTGTATTGGTGTGCCCCTAGAAAAAGGGACCACCTCTGTAGCCTTTGCGCTGTCATAATGGGGACACACTTTTTAGGATTGAATATGGAGATGAGGGGTTGATGGTCAGTCAACAAGGTAAATTTTTGTCCGTGTAGGTAATGGTTGAATTTCTTCACTCCCCATACCAGGCTAAGTGCTTCCCTGTCGATCTGGGCATAGTTACGCTCAGCTGAGTTCAATGAGCGTGACGCAAAAGCTATCGGCCGTTCCGAGCCATCAGGGAATTTATGCGATAATACTGCTCCTATGCCGTAAGGGGATGCATCACACGCCAGTCTGATTGGCAGTGATGGGTTGTAATGAGCCAAAACTTCTTTGGACGTGATTAAGTCTTTGCATTTATGGAAGGCATGTTTACAGTCTTCGCTCCATTTCCAAATTACTCCTGTTTATAGCAGTTCATTAAGAGGGTGTAGAAGAGTTGATAAGTTCGGTAAAATTTTATGATAGTAATTTATTAATCCCAGGAACGACCTTAATTGTGAAACATTTTCAGGTGCTGGGGCTTTTATGACCGCTTCAATTTTTTCAGGTGACTTATGCAACCCTTCCTTATTAATAATGTGGCCACAATATGATATTTGATTTTGGAAAAATTCACACTTGGGGCGATTTGCACGTAGGCCCCGTTCTCTCAGCCTAGTGAGCACCTGCTCCAAATTGGCAAGGTGCTCGTTGTCGTTTTCTCCTGTTACAAGGATGTCGTCTAGGTAGCATTGAGTCCCCAGAATCCCTTGGAGGACTTGCTCCATAGCTCTTTGCCAGATAGCTGGAGCGGATGCTACTCCGAAAACCAGTCGATTGTACTGGTACAGGCCTTTGTGTGTATTTATCGTGAGATATTTTTTAGAGGCCTCTTCAACCTCCATCTGTAGATATGCCTGTGCCAAGTCAATTTTGGTGAAATGTTTCCCTCCGGATAGTGAGGCAAAAATATCTTCTATCCTCGGAAGAGGATACTGTACCGTGTGAAGGACCGGGTTTACAGTCACCTTGAAGTCTCCACAGATGCGAATTTTTCTCTGTTCTTCAGATTTATCATTCTTCAATGCTTTCTTCATGACTGGGACGATGGGTGTTGCCCACTCGCTCCAATCTATTTTAGATAATACGCCTGCCTTTTCCAAATTCTCCAGCTCTGCCTCGACTGCTGGATGAATTGCATATGGCACCGGTCTTGCTTAAAAAACTTGGGAATTGCTGCATCTTCCACTTTTATTGAGGCGGTGATGCCTTTCAAGGTTCCTAGTTTCTCTTGAAACACTTCCTTGGCGTTGGCCAAGATATCTTTTAATCGTTCAGGTATGACGTCATCATCATTTTTTTTCTTACTGGTCACCGTCAGTGCCTGAATGGAGTGCCAGTCTAAACGTATTTTCCTGATCCATTCACGTCCCAACAGCAGTGGACCACCATCTTGTAGAACATATAAATACAACTTTTGTATTTCCTTGCCGTTGTATACAACAGGCACCCTTATTTTTCCTTTGGGGTATACTTTCTGCCCCGTATATGTTTTCAAGATAATGGATGTGTCTTTTAAAGGTATATGCGGAAATAGCCGTTCGTAATCCCGTCGATTTATGACGGTCAGAGCTGATCCTGTATCTAGCTCCATTTTAACTGGAGACCCTGCTATTGTGAGGGTAACCCAAATGGTCTGGTAATCTTCTTTGGCGATTACATTTTGTAATTTGAGAGAGCTTAGTCTCTTGTTCCCGGAGTCGCTATCGCTCTTCTGGTCTTCGGAGCTACTGTCCGTCATCATTTGTACCTTTCTGTGCTTTTCCTTATTGATTTTTTTCCTGTTAGTGGATTTTTTGTTTCCAGATCGGCATACATGTGTAATGTGTCTCATCTTTCCGCATTGCCTGCATGCTTTGTCCTTGAACCAGCAGTCCCTCTGGTCATGGGTGGATCTGCCGCAGCGATAACATCTCTCGAAACCCCGTGTCATTTCATGGGTGCCGAAGTCTTGTGGCTTTTGCTGTATCTCTGCAGCTCCTCTTGCACTGAAAGCCTTGTCCAGTGTTAAATCTTTCTCAGAAAATAGCCTTTTTTGTGTTCCTACACTTAGGAGACCACAGACGAATTTGTCTCGTAGAGAATCTGCCAGTCCTGCCTCGAATTGGCAGTGTAGGGTATCAACAATCTCCTTAAAATTCTTGTCCATCGGTTCGGCTGGAGTGATTAAGTTTCGTAACAGCTTGTATGTCTTTGCGCCCATTAGTTTTAGAAGTACTGAAGCTTTTTTTTCATCTTCTATTCCATTTGCGGTGCAATATACCTCACTCTTTCCACATATGTGGTCCAATCCTCTATCTTGTTATCAAAAGCATCAATATTGCCAGAATTAGGCATCTTAGAAAAGATATGGCACTTCCCGTGCTTTCCCGCCGCTGCTGCCGATGACAACGCTGTTTCCCGCGGTTTCCGTTCTTTTTTATTTATTTAGTTATTTACAGTTGGAGACTCATTCCCGCCAGACTCTCTCTCTAGGTCTGAACACCGACCTGCTTGCCGCGCCGGCCGTCTCCCGAGTGCTCCCTCCCCGTCTGTTACTGCTTGCCTCCGCTTTCGCTGCTTGGCCCAGCTGTAGAGCCAGCCGCTGGAGCCCCAGCCTGACGCCCAGGAAGGATTACCGCAGCACCTGCCACCAGCTTGGCCAGCTGGTGAAACAACAGCTTCTTTCACTTCTTGATTCTTCTGGACGCCAGAGGAAGCGATGTCCTTGAGGTCCTGCCGAATTGTAGGTAAGTCCGTTTCCACTTCGTCGCCACTGTTGTGTCTGTGTGTTGATAGAGACACTGAAGACAGGAATAACAACAGAAAATGCTGGAAAAACTCAGCAGGTCAGGCAACATCCGTGGAGAGAAATTTGAGTTGACGTTTCGGGTTGGACCCTTCTTCAAAACTGGAAAGAAAAGAAACTAGATCAGAGGCAGGGCTGCGATCGGACAAAAGAATAAAAGAAACAAAAGAAGTAAAAGAGATTAGAAGCTAGACGGTAATAGGCTGGGATTAGGTGTAAAGTGTACTGGCAGGGCAAAAGATAGCTGCCAGGTGTGAGAGAGAAACAAAAGGAAAGGGGGGGAAAAGCCGAAGACATGATGTATTATGATTTCTCCAAGCTGCATGAAGAATTTAATGTACTCAATGAAGATGTATTAGCACTTCTGTCTGAAGAAGAGGGAAACGCTGATCAGCACAACTGGTTTGATCTTAAATCAACCAGCATTAAGGGCTATATCAAGGCCATGGAACAGTGGATGTTAAAGATTCGTCAAGATGCTGATACAGCAGAGAAAGATAAAGTTGACGATGAAGTCGGACCAGACGATAGCATTTCAGAGACTTCCGCCAGACCGAGCAAAAATCGAAAAGAAGGTAGCTCTGTTTCTGGACGCAGGTCAGTCGCTTCTACCACAAGCTCGTCGCGACGCATGAGAGCGGAGGCTGAACGGGCGGCGTTGATGGCGCGTGCAGCATCTTTAGCGGAGAAGCAAGCTCTTGAACGGGAAGAGGCCCAACTGCAGGTCCAAGAGGCCCAACTGCAGGCCCAACGGGCCCAGGTGCAGGCAAAGAAAGAACAGCTGGAGATAAAAACAGCTATCGAGGTCTCAGACGCCAGGTTGAGTGCGTACGAAGATTATGAAGGCTCACGGGACGGCGGGAGCCACTGCCAGTCAACGTTGTCACATAGAGTTGGATCCAGGGCACCTTCAAGAGTTACAACAGAGCCCGAAGGCAATCCCCTGGCATTACAGCGTGGAAGAGTGGCCTCTCCACTAACAGGAGCACGTGATGCTACCCCAGACGTCAGACGGTCTAGACTAGACCCTGCTGATGACCACCAGAGGCCTGAAGACACAGGGAGAAGCCTATACCGAGTGATGCAACGTCAGAACGAAATTACAGAGATGCTTGTAAAACAACAGAATCTGTTTCAACTCCCTCAAAGAGACATACCAGTGTTCCAAGGCGACCCACTCAAGTATAAGCCCTTCATCAGATCCTTTGAACAAGCCATTGACTCCAAAACAGAGAGCAGCAGTGATAAGTTGTACTACCTGGGACAGTACACCAGTGGTAAACCACAAGACCTGGTCAGAAGCTGTGAACACATGAGACCGGACCGGGGATACATAGAAACCAGAAGCTATTACGCACCATGGGTCATGAGAAGTCAATGCAAAGTTATATCCTGTCAGACCTAGAAGTGTGTGGACTTGAAGAGAAGGACTTCATAGACCTGCCTAATGTTTTCACACAGAGGGAGATTCCTGTTAGAATAGGGAACCTAGCCCTGCAGAAGGATGTGGATAGATGGCCTTACCTAGAAAAGGTGCGTCTCCCATACATTGAAGCAGAAATTGGCCTATTAATTGGAACCAATGCCTACAAAACTATGGAGCCATGGCAGGTGATAAACAGCAAGGATGACGGACCCTACGCCGTCAGGACAGCCCTTGGATGGGTAGTCAACGGACCGGTAAGGAGAGATGATGGCCACAAGTCGAACAAGGAGGAACGACAAAACGTCACAGTTAATCGCATCTCTATCGCAAGCATTGAAGAGCTGTTGATACAGCAGTTCAACGCAGACTTCTCAGAACGCAGCTGTGAGGAAAAGACAGAGATGTCACAAGAAGACCATCAGTTCATGGGTTTGATGACAAAGTCTACACAGTTCATCGATGGCCACTATCACATTGGTTTGCCACTGAGAAGACAGACCGCGAAGATGCCGAACAATCGCTGCATAGCAGAGCAACGCGCCATCAGTCTAAAGAGAAAGCTGAACAAGAACCCCGACTTTCACGAAGACTACAAAGACTTCATGAGAAACATCATAGCGAAAGGCTATGCTGTAAAGGTGCCCGAGGAACAGTTGAACAGAGACGATGGAAGGGTCTGGTACATTCCTCATCACGGGGTGTATCACCCCTTTCCTTTTGTTTCTCTCTCACACCTGGCAGCTATCTTTTGCCCTGCCAGTACACTTTACACCTAATCCCAGCCTATTACCGTCTAGCTTCTAATCTCTTTTACTTCTTTTGTTTCTTTTATTCTTTTGTCCGATCGCAGCCCTGCCTCTGATCTAGTTTCTTTTCTTTCCAGTTTTGAAGAAGGGTCCAACCCGAAACGTCAACTCAAATTTCTCTCCACGGATGTTGCCTGACCTGCTGAGTTTTTCCAGCATTTTCTGTTGTTATTTCGGATTTCCAACATCTGCAGTATTTTGCTATCATCACACTGAAGACAGGAGTTGGTTTCATAGGTGTTTACTAAACAAAGTCTGGAGGGGAACTAACAGATACAACACAATACTCAGGCTTATATAGCCGAGTGGCCATTACCGGCAATACAGTACACATGGGGCTCTTAAAGGCACATACACTACAATTGTCAAGTTATTTGATGCAGAGGGGGATGCACAGCCAATCCTCTCTGCACTTCTAGAAAGGGTTGCTGGGTAATGATCAGCAGTAAGAACCCATAGCCAATTTTCCCCTCGCTAACCCTAACTCAAACCCAGCGTGCTGAAGCCAGTTGAAGTACCTTCACTGACACCCTGTCTGACACTCCTACTGATTGTGTGACCTGTTGTACTTGACTTGTGAAGGAGCCCTTGCAATCAACAGAAAATAATTTCCTCAACAAGCCAGCTTCTCATCTGATTCATATTGACGATGTTAGTCAATTGGGAACTGCCACAAGGGAACTTGATAACAATACTGGTGAGTTATAACATGTAAAGTCACTGTATATTCATCAAGTGGTCATTTTTCCCAATTCCAGTAAATGTCTTAATTCTTAAAAGTTGCATGAATATTTATGTATGTTCAGAGCTTCCAGGAACCTAGTTAATGAATAAAACTTATGCATGACCTGCTAGTTCTATGAATGGAAGTTTGAAAAGCAGATGTAATGTGCTGCTGTCGTTACAACAACAACAACAACTTGTATTTATATAGCGCCTTTAACATAGTAAAATGTCCCAAGGTGCTTCACAGGAGTATTATAAGACAAAAAACTTGGCCCCGAGCCACATAAGGAGAAATTAGGGCAGATGACCAAAAGCTTGGTCAAAAAGGTAGGTTTTAAGGAGCATCTTAAATGGGGAAAGAGAGGTGGAGAGGCGGAGAGGTTTAGGGAGGGAATTCCAGAGCTTAGGGCCTAGGCAACAAAGGCACAACCACCAATGGTTGAGCGATTATAATCAGGGATGCTCAAGAGGGCAGAATTAGAGGAGCGCAGATATCTTGGGGGTTTGTGGGGCTGGAGGAGATTATGGAGATAGGGAGGGGTGAGGCCATGGAGGGATTTGAAAACAAGGATGAGAGTTTTGAAATCGAGGCGCTGCTTAACTGGGAGCCAATGTAGGTCAGCGAGCACAGGGGTGATGGGTGAACGGGACTTGGTGCGAGTTAGGACATGGGCAGCCAAGTTTTGGGTGGCCTCAAGTTTATATAGGGTAGAACGTTGGAGTGAGTTGGAATAGTCAAGTCTAGAGGTAACAAAGGCATGGATGAGGGTGTCAGCAGCAGATGAGCTGAGGCGGGGCGGAGACGGGTGAAGTTACAGAGGTGGAAATACGCAGTCTTAGTTATGCTGCGGATATGTGGTCGGAAGCTCATTTCAGGGTCAAATATAACACCGAGCTTGTGAACAGTGTGGTTCAGCCTCAGACAGATGTTACGGAGAGGGATGGAGTCAGTGGCTAGGGAATGGAGTTTGTGGCAGGGACTGAAAACAATGGCTTTGGTCTCCCCAATATTTAATTGGAGAACATTTCTGCTCATCCAGTACTGGATATCGGACAAGCAGTTTGATAATTTAGAGACCGTGGAGGGGTCGAGAGAAGTGGTGGTGAGGTAGGGCTGTGTGTCATCAGCGTACATGTGGAAACTGATGCTGTGTTTTTGGATGATGTTGCAAAGGGGCAACATGTAGATGAGAAATAGGAGGGGGCCAAGGATAGATCCTTGGGAGACTCCAGAGATAACAATGTGGTAGTGGAAAGAGAAGCCATTGCAGGTGATTCTCTGGCTACAATTGATTATATAAGAATGGAACCAGGCGAGTGCAATCCTACCCAGCTGGACAACGGTGGAGAGGCATTGGAGGAGGATGGAGTGGTCAACCATGTCAAAGGCTGCAGACAAGTCGAAAATGATGAGGAGAGAGAACTATTAACAATGTCAGCTAACATGGGAGCCAGAAAAGGAAGTTGGGTGGTCAACAGTTTGGTGGGAATACGTTCAAGGGAGCAGGAAGTGGGTCTCATGGACAAGATGAGCCGGAGAGGTCATGAGGGGAGATCGGAGAAAAACTGGAGAAAGATGCGAGTTCAGGGCTAGGGCAGGGGAAAACCTTAGAGGAAGTGTGGCCCGGTGGGCTAGGAGAAGGAAGGGAAATAGCAGAGGCAGCTGAACGTATGGTCTCAATCTTAGAGACATTGGGGGAGAAATTCATTATAACCCAGGAGTGGGCGCTAACTTTGGAAAAGTTTGAGGTTTAGCGCCAGGCACTAATGAATCTCGCTGCATACAAAATTCAGTGTCAACGCTCAAAGAAAGGACGGGAGCGCTAAATCAAGTGTTAATGCCCTAGCTCAGTGGCGTTAGACCGCAATTTCAGATGCAGTCTCATCGCTAGTCATTATTGCCACAGGCTGTTTCCAGTTCTTAAAGGAGAGGTTCATTGATGCTGCTGAACCTCATTCTCAGCATTGCTGGTTCTGAAGCTGTCTCAGCAAGCAGCAGAAGGCCAAGGAGAAGGAAACAGACCACTGAAGGAGGTGTCATTATGGCAGATCAATGGCCCAGGGATTCTGCGACCAGGCATTGGAGGCTGTGGAGAGAAGGAGGGTGGTGCTGTACCCGGCAAGTGGCAGGACGCCCTCGCCGCAAGTCTTGTGAAGGGATGTAGCCCAGCAGGTCTCAGGCAGCATTGCGGTCCCCAGGACCCACACACAGTGCAGGAAGAAATTTAACGACCTCGCTTGTGTGTTCAGGGTGAGTCGATGCTTCAACAAATGCTACATACCACCATCTGAACCTCAGTCTGCACACACTGCCCAAAGCACCACACCCTCAGCACTCATCCACCAACAATCTCCACTTACCAACACTCATACCCACATCTCACACCTTGCACACAATGACAGCTATTCAACTATGGCAGGCACATCTCCCAAACACGTTGCTCCACGCTCACTCACACACTTTCTTCTCTCCTGCAGGCCAAGGTCGCTCACAACAAGAGGGTGCAGGAGCACACAGGCGGGGGACAACCTGACATCCAACCATTGTATGAGCTGGAGGAAAGAGTGCTAAAAATTATTGGGCACCAGGTGTTGGGTGCCGTGGCCACCGGCGACATTGACCCTCTTGGGGACAACAACGATATGTTCACCCCTACCCATTCTTCACACATCCCACTTCCCCTCACCCCACAAGCCTTTCCCACTTTCCAGCTAATCATGCTGTATGCATGCCTTTCTCCCTTCCCGTCCCCCTCTCCTCACCTTAACCCGAATCTTGTGCCTTTATGCTTTCAGATAATGAGCAAGCCGCTGAGCAGCCTGTCCCTGAGGGTATTATAGAGAGCGAGGCGGGAGAAGAGGAGGATGAAGAACACACTGCATCACTGCATGGCTCACCCTCAGGCACCAGCTCAGATACTGGCACTACACATTCTTTAGAGGCTAGTATAGTAGCAGGATCGGCACAGGGTGATGCACCGGAGTCGAGCAGGCTGCAGCAAGGCCAGGGGGAAAGGGTAGCTCGGGAGGCAGCTCCCCAGAGGGCGAGTTCGCGTGCGAGTTCTGCTGCACAGGACTCAGATGAGGACCTCGATGGGGAGGCCTTTAGAAGAAGGGTGATGGGCATGCACACGGAGATGATAGGTGCAATGGCAAGGGTGCCTGAGAGCCTCTCAGCAATGGTAAGGAGCATGGAGGAGTCTGCCTCCAACATTGCACAGAGTTCTGCGCACATCATGGAGCCCATCATTTGCAGTCTGGCACAGGATGAAGGCATTGTGGCTGCTGCCAGGATAGCGGGCATTCACATTGAGGATTTGCTGTCTGTGGTTGCACACCACCTGCACATTAAGTGAGTCGTAGCCTTTGCGGTTATGGAAGACCTCAGGATTGTTATGCGGTGCCCGCAAAGTCACATGGGTGCAGTCAATGGCGCCCTGCAGCATGAGGAAGTCAGCTATCCTGGCAAATCCATATGCACGTCCGTCCTGCTTCTCTCTGGTGATAGGGAAGGAAATGTAGTTCCTTCTCCTACTGTAGAGAGCCTCTGTGACCTCTCGGATGCAGCGATGGACAGTGAACTGCGAGATGTTTGCTATATCTCCTGTTGCAGACTAGAAGGAATTGCTGGCAAAGAAATTGAGGGCGACGGTGACATTGGCTGCCACTGAGAGAGCCGTGGTCGACCTGATCTGATGCTCGAGGTCTGGTTGTAGGAGGTGGCAGAGTTTGGTGACCACATCCTTGCTGAAGTGAAGCCTTCTAATGCACTGTTCCTCACTTAATTGGAGGTACGAGAAGTGCTCTTGGTATACCCTCGGAGGGTAAGGCATCCTGTTGAGAGCCCTGATGGTCCTCCTCCTCCCTTTGGCCACATCATGTAAGCCCAGTAATTCCGGGCACAACGCGTGAGTACGGACGGGGTACTCACGCGTGTGCCCGGAGGAATTGCCGGTTTTCAGCATGCACAGCGCATGCGCTGAAAACCGGCATTTCCTGTCCTCTGACCCAAGGGGTTAAGAGGCAGAACGCGCGTGACTGCACAGGCAGCGCATGCGCAGTGAAATTCCTTTTTTTTTTCAGAGTTGCGCGTGTGTGTAAAGGCCTCCGGTCTTTACGCATTGAAAAACCACACGTAAGTACTTAGTTTTTCAGGTAAGTGGGCTTTTAGTACAATTGAGAAAATTTTTTTCCACCGGTTTGTTATTTTTAAAGAATTTACAGTAAGGTAAGTTTAGTTTTAGCCCCGATTTTTTATATAATTTTTTTTTTCAAATTTTAAAAATTATTGTTTAAAATAGTTTTTCAGAGTTCTTTATTGTTCATTTAAGTAGTGCAATGTTTTTTTAAATTTTCTTTCAGGTTTAAGTAGTGTTTTGGGGCCAGGAGTTTTCATGAGTTTGACAGCTCTTACTGTCAAACTCATGAATGAGTTTCCCCTCCCCTGATTGGCTGCACAGTGCTCACCTGATCCCAGCCGGCACATCGCACTAACTATGCCGCTGGATCAGGTAAGCACATCGCGCCGACATCTGAACCGGGCCAGTGACAGGAAATGCAAGCAGGCCCGGGCTTCAGATGTCGGCGCGCAGGGTGAGTGCACATCGGGGGCTTGCACGCGCGGCAAGCTCCCGATCCTAATTTCAGGGCCGTAATGTTTCTCGCTGCCTCCGCTCCCTCTGCAGTAGATCCTGGAGGGCAAGGTTGGCTGCCAGTACAGCCCCATTAATGTAATGATGTGTTGCACTTTGAAATTTTGTCAGAATAAATGAAACAAACTTTTAGTAGCCACAACACTCCTGATACTAAAGAACCTTTAAATGACTGAATTAAACTCTTGCACAATCGCAAACTGACAAGGAAGCAGTGAAACAGCACTAACCTGACAGCTGTGACTCATCCCTTTAAATAACGCCCCTGGAGCCGCCATCTGCCTGCTTCACACCTCCTCTTCCTGTCATTGTCGGGGCGAAGCGCTAAGGCAGGGGTTGATAATCAATTTGGCTGATCGGGCACTCAGTGAGTGTTGCACACTCACTGATGTTACAATCTGCCTGACGCTAAAGCTCCACTCCAGGCACTAACTGTTAGTGGCAGTACTAACTGTTAGCAGCGGCACTAAGGGGCGCTAAGGGGATTTGGTGTGCGGCGCTGGATTCGCCTCACCCCATTAACGCCCCATTAGTGCCCCCTATCAGGCACTAATGGGAGCTGCTAAGTAACTGAATTTCTCCCCCAAAGAATCCATGAGCTCCTCGCACTTGTCGTAGCTCAGAGTGGAGGAGACAGGGGAGAGGGGTTTAAGAAGACAGTTAACAGTACAGATTAGAAACCAGGGGTTATCTTTACATTCCAGAATGATTCTGGAATAGTGAGCAGTCTACTAGTCTAATAGCAACTTAACTAGCTTCTTTGGGGAGCAGCAGCGGCAACAACTGGAATTTCAATGTGTCAATGCCACAGAATATAAGGGTACTGGTTACAATAACTGCCAGGAGTAATGTATGGCCCAGATTGTTAGCCTCTCCAGATCCTCTTAGAGCATCAGACATTAGTCAGCTATTAATGGCCCAGAACTTCGGGTCTCCATGGGTGAGTACGCATGGGGTACTCACCCGTAGGCCCAATGGAAGTGCCAGTTTCCTGTATGCACTGCGCATATGCGCGGGAAACCGGCACTTCCGTTCCCCTGAAAGCAGGGGTTAAGAGGTCGAACACGTGCGCAGGAGAGGCTGCGCGTGCGCATCGAACTTACATTTTTTTTACAGGTTTTCCCGGGAGGGTATGTCTCCAGAAGTTACACATTTAAAAAGCAGGCGTAAGGCCTGCTTTTTACAAGGTAAGTGGTGAATTAATTAAAATTAAAACATTTTTTCCACAGGTTTATTATTTTTAAATACTTAAAAGAATGGTAAGTTTATTTTTAGCCCCGTTAGAAAATAAAATTATTTTTTTCAAAGATTTAAATTATTGTTTAAAATAGTTATTTCATGTAATTTATAGTTTATTTTAAAAATGTGATTTAAAAAAAAATTTATTTGAAGATTTAGTGATGTTTTGGGGCCCATAGTATTTCTAAGTTTTGACAGCTCTTCCTGTCAAACTTATGAATAGAGCATTCCCTGCTCCGATTGGCTCCCCATGGCTCACGTGATCCCAGGGGACACTTCGAACTAACTGCACCCCTGGGATATGCAAGCACTGCGCGCCGGCAGCTGGAGCAGGCCCAGGATCGGAATTCCACGGGGGCCCACAGCTCAACGGCCGGCGCGCAAGCTGTGCAGGTCGGGGGCTTGCACCCACGGGAAGCCCCCGACCCGAATTTCTGGGCCATTGTCTGTGCAAGGATTGTGCTTTGAACTGGTGCAAGAACATCAAGCAAAGACAATAGCTAAGAAATTCTACCTCATTTTTTTGCAGCAAAGTGGACAGAATCCAATTACACCAGTTTTCTACCAAAAAATAAATCCTCTGAATTGCCTTACATTGGTTGTGCCCTCTCACAATCTGAGTGAACTAATTTACATATATTGTAATGAGGGCCATTGGCACTGCAGCTCTGAACTTCCTGCTTTTGCACTCACAATGTACATGGATTAAGTTCGAATGAGAATTGTGAGGTGCAGCTGTTGTTGGGATCAGATGAGACAAGGGGAAGTGAGGAGCCTGTGAGCCTGAAGAGAGTGGAGAGTTTCAATAGCAATTTCTGCAGTTGGGGACACATTTTGCAGCAATCTTCTTCTGGCGTTCTACACAGACCTAGATATGCATCTGACTGCTCCTGGGAGTGTGAAACCACCAGAAATATTGACCCCTCCCCCCCAACTACCCACAGTGACGGCATCTCAGGCATGGGAATGACTATGCCTTATGAGCATACCGTTGTATGCCATTATGGGAGAGGAGGGGGAGGAGCAGCACAGGAATAAAGGAGAGTCAGGCAGCATTTAAGGAGGATGAACCTCACCAGATATTACCCCTCCTCCCCCCAATGGAATATGCAGGCAACACAGGTCACATGAGAACCTGAGTGAGGAGATGTAGTGGAATGCACTGACTGAAAGGATGGTGGAAGCAGATTCAATAGTAACTTTCCAAAAAGGAATTGGATATATACTTGAAAAGGAAAATATGCAGGGCTATGGGGAAAGAGCAGGGGATTGGGACTAATTGGATGCACAGGCATGATGGGCTGAGTGGCCTTCTTTTGTGCGGTATAATTCTGTGATTCTATGGCCCAGAAATTGGGTATAGCCCCGCTTGAGGCGTTAGAACTGGCGATGGGCAAAGTTTATAGCCAGACGAAACTTATCGCCGCCTGGCGCGATATTGGGTTGCATCGCCCCTAAAGGGGATTGAGGCGCGAATTCACACGTTACACGGGTCTCCTAAGGCGCTAAACTTCCGGCGCAACCCAATATCGGAGCGGACGGGCACAGCGCAGGTGCTCTCAACTACTGATGACCACGAGACTTCCAGGCGCCGGCCAGCTCTTAAAGGGGTGGGTCAGTCAGCTTCAGCATGCACACTCTGTGCCTTGTAGGCCTCAGATTCGGCGCAGGCCCTTCTCTGGCGCTAAAAACTTGGACCAGATGGAGAAGGTGAGACAGAGAGCAG
This sequence comes from Somniosus microcephalus, assembly GCF_052327205.1. Lineage (NCBI taxonomy): Eukaryota > Metazoa > Chordata > Chondrichthyes > Squaliformes > Somniosidae > Somniosus > Somniosus microcephalus. Next base: position 235,751,744 of record NC_140990.1, read on the forward strand.
AGCGCTTCACCAATGAGGCTCTGGAGCAATTGGTGACCGCAGTGGAGCGCCGGCGAGATGTTCTCTACCCAGACAATGGCATGAGGCCGAATTATAAGGACTACCGACGAGCTTGCAGGGATGTATGCCAGAGGGTCAACTCCAGCAGCATGGTGACCAGGAGCCCTGTCCAATGCAGAAAGAAATTCAACGACCTCACTCGGGTCGTGAGGGTGAGTGTTGTTTCTGCAAACTTCTGCATCCTTTCATTTGCACCTGACTTTATGGCTACAGGGTGGGCTGTGCCCCATTGGCCATCTGCCAACAAGCGCCCATGGCCCTTTCTGGGCACACACATGCACATTTGCCTCAAGGCATCATGTAAGGGCTCTTGCACCATGGGGGGCATGAGATGATCACTCAGGGCATCATGTAAGGGCTCTTCCACCATGGGGGGCATGAGATGATCACTCAGGGCATCATGTAACATAACTTCCCCTCCTTTCCCCTGCAGTCGAAGCTGGCGAGGATTGGCAAAGACCAGCTTCGCACCGGTGGAGGACCTCCACAAGTGGTCACTCTCACGGATCTCGAGGAGAGAGTCCACCAGATTCTTGGAGGACGTTTGCGTGGTCCTGTAACCACTGCAGCTGCCGACCCCATTGTCAACAGCGATAGTAAGGTTCACACCTTTAACAACTGTCTCCTTCCACTTGTTCCCCCCGCCAGCATGCTTTCTCACTGTGGACCCATGTCATAGCCTTGCCGCAATCTGGCATCCCTTGCTGCCAAGCTGTCCTTTTGCTAAAGCCACTCTTCCACCTCCCTGCTTTCAGATGCTCCATCACCAGCTCGGGCGCCGGGCCCTCAAGCTGCCAGTGCCAGTGCCTCCGAAGGCTCAATGAGAAAATTACTGTCCAACAGAAGGTCAGCAACTCTCTCCAGCAACGATCAGAATGGTCAGCCCAAATGGCTGCAGCTTTTATACTAGTGCTGTCCCCTTTAAATAGCGCCCCCCGAGTCCGAGAAGGGCCTGGGAACGCTCCATCCAACTGTCACTAATAGCGCCAGGCGAAAAGGTTGCGGGCGCCACCGAATATCCGGTCAGGGGCGCCAAAAAGGCGTTGCACACTGAAATGACGTCATGATCTGCCTGCGCCCGCGGGCGAGCGAAAAGAGTTAGCGCCGGCGCTAAAAGGATACTCCATATGGGAGGTGGCGCTATATTCACTGCGCCCGCCCGAAAATTGGGTAACGCCCCAATTCTTGGGCTCTTTAGGCGCTAATCGCTGGCGCTACCAACTGAATTGCTAGGCCTATGTGTGTTATGCACCTGTTTCTCCTGCAACAAATTTGAGTAAATTAGTTGAATGCCAGCAATTGAGGAGTGTGTGTTGAATGGCATAGGACAGCTGAAGTAAGAGGTGTGATGGTGTCATTCTGTTAAAGTTGAGGAAGGAGTTTTAGGCTTTTGTTTGCAAGTAATTTCTGTTAGGGAAGATGGGTAGCCATAGTGTAACATGCTGAGCTCATGCCTCCCTACCCAGAGTGTATTGTAAAGGATTAGTTGTACGGCTGTTACTTTTAGAGGGTGAAGTGTGTGCTTGTGTTCATGGTGGCCAAGGAAGAAAAGGAAGAGTGTGTTACCTTGTCTTTCCTGGTCAGGACATTAAACTCTTTTGGGCACTGGTCTGATTACCTGAGGGTGAGAATGCTGGCATTTCATTTCATATTTGTTGGGCCTCCTGCCATAGATACTGAGCATCCTGTCTCTCCTATGTTCTATTTAATGTAGCAGGGTTATCTTCCTCTCTGCCTCTGTGCTATCTGCTTGTCCTTTAGTGCCTGCCTAAGCCAGGTGTTCCTGTGCTAGGCCTTCTTGAGATGTGGCACAATAGCACTTATGAGACATCCAATCAAGCCAGCAAGCAGTCAACTTACTGAGCAAGCACTTTGTACTTATCGACTACTCCCCCAGCCTGCTACTGCACTCCTCAGACTAAATGGCTCTTAATAGCTGCACTCTAATTTCCAAGTACACCAGCTCACGATCACCCTCTCCCCTCCCCAAGGCCCACTCCAACCGTCCCCAAACCACCCCCACCCCAACCCCGGAATAACCTGAGGGCCACTGCTGACGAGGCAGGCAGCACAATATTGAAGTTATGGTTCGGATGAGCTGCCCATGGAGGCATGATCAGCGATGGCAGCTTACTCCAAATATGCTGATGAGCCCTAGGGTCAAATTCCAATGATCGTCAAGCCTCTTGTTTCAGGCGCGCGCAAGAGGCATCATGCAGCATCGAATCTGGGCCCAAAAACAAGCCAAGTCCAAAATTGTTGGAATTATACATCCCTAAGTGTCAAAATGGTTTAGCAATTTATTCTTTAGTTGAAAGCTTCCCAAAATCATTTGAGGGGGAAATTCGGTCAGTTAGCGCCTCCTGCTAGCACCTCTGCGAGGGCGCTAACGACTTATCGCTCGGGCACAGCGCTGTTAGCAACACCGGCGAAATTCACCTGGCAGTTTTTGTGGCACTAACCACTACCGCCATGATCTCCTGTGCCCAGAGATCGTGACATCATCCAGCCGCACATCGCCACGGTAGCGCCCCGGACCGGAAATTCATTTTTGCCCCCTTCCTCAGCACCTGCCGTTAGGAACGACAGGTAGAGGAGGCGGTTTGCAGTCGGCTGGGAGCTGCAGGAACTCTATTTAAAAGTGCTCACTTCCTTTTTTTTGTCGGCAAACAATGCTGCCTGGTCACTTTGATAGAAGCAGACAGACATTTTGACCAATTTGAGGTTTTCCTATTTGAAGGAGCTTTGCTCCTGACAAAAATTTTCAGGTTCATTTGTCTTACTTTTGCTACTGCAACATTCCCAGCACTTAATGGGGGCTGTACTGGCATGGGACCTCGCTCTCCAGCTTCACCGTCTGAGGCAGCAGAGGGAGAGAAAGATTGGAAAACATGGCCAGAGGAAGGAGAGCCAACAGGGCTCTCAACAGGAGACCTTACCTTCCTGGGTATTCCGGGAGCAGTTCTCCTACATTCATCTGTCAGAGGAGCAGTGCCTTAGAAGGCTCCACTTCAGTAAGGAGGTGGTCAAAGAGCTCTGTCACCTCCTGCAGGCAGAGCTCCAGCCTCAGCTCAGGACCAGAACGTCTCTCTCAGTGACAGTGAAGGTCACAGTCACTCTCAATTTCTACGCCAGCAGCTCCTTCCAAGCTTCAACAGGGGATATTGTAAACATTTCACAGTTCACCATCCATTGCTGCATCCGGGAGAAGACAGATGCTCTGTACAGAAGGAGAAGGGAGTGTAATGTATATACCTTTAAGGGGGGTACTATGTTTTACAGCTCATGTATACTGCAGTACCGGCAGTGACCACACCTGTATATAGCACTGAGTCGGAATCTGTACAGATCAGTTGCAGTGCGAGCCACGTTGAGTAAACACCTGTTGTACCGTTCTCCGCAGTCTGTGTCTTATTATACATGGACGCAACATTGGCGACGAGGCAGGTTCGAACCTACCTGCAACTCTGCATCACCTCCCGGGGATCCATTCCTGGAGATCAGTGGATTGGAGGTCAAGGCCAGAGACTCGGGCGTCGACCATGGGCAACCGCCCAGTCATCCAGCAGAGACTGGAGAATTGTGGGGGAGGCTGTTGAGAGCCAGGCTTGGCTTTCCAGTCGAGGTGGTCCAGCGAAACGGGCTGGCAACAGGTAGTGCGCAGACCCTTCCCGGACAGCGGCGGGCTAGAGCCCGACCGAGTGGCACAGCAAAGGGCCGAGCAGCGTCGACGGGGGAGAGAGAGAGAGGGCAGAGCGCACAGGGCGCAGCCGGTGTTCAGGGGCTGAGCAGCGTCGGAGAGAGGGAGAGAGAGACACGCAGAAACCCGCGAGGCGCTGCCATTGCCACGAGAACCGCCGGGAGAGGCGTTGGCAGCAGCGGGGGAGGAAGGAAAGCGCGGGAGATGCCATTTTAAGCCATTGGGAGACGCCATTTTAAACCACACCCAAAATGCCGAAGAGTGGCAGTATCACCGCATTGACAATGAAGTCGAAGATTGGACTACATATGTCGAACGAATAGAGGTGTACTGCAAGGCAAATGAGGTGTCAGGTGACAAGAAAGCGTCGGTATTATTAAATTTAATGGGTGCAAAGACGTATGGTTTATTACGAAATCTAGTAACCCCAACGAAGCCAATGGAAAAGAGTTTTGAAGACATAGTAATGATACTAAAGGAACATTTAAACCCCACACCGCTGCTGATAGCAGAAAGATTCAAGTTTCACAAACGGAACCAGCATAAGGATGAAAGCAATGCTGATTATTTAACAGAACTGTGCAAACTATCGAAACACTGCCAGTTTGGAGCGGGACTGGCAGATACCTTAAGGGACAAGTTTGTGTGTGGGCTTCAAAGTGAAGGAACCCAGAAACGGCTTTTATCTGAAAAGGACCTTACGCTGGAAAAGGCTTTCAGCATTGCGGTATCATATGAAGCAGCAGCATGGGGCGCTGCAGAGGTACAACAGAGACCGCAAGAATATGGCACAAACAAAATGTCATATGGAACAGAGAAGTGCTATCGCTGCGGCAGAACAACACACGACCAGAATGATCGCTGGTTCAAAGACAAAGTGTGCAGACAGTGTGGAAAAGTAGGACACATAGCACGAGTCTGCAGGTCGGGAAAGAAAACCAGCAATAAGAAACCTACCAAAGGAAAGTACAAGAAGGTACATAAGATGACGGAGAATAGTTCAGACGAACAAAAGAATGATAACGACTCTGAAAGCAGGGAACTGAGTTGTCTGAAACTACATAATGTGATCACAATGGAGGATCACCGAACCATTTGGGTCACTCTCAAGTTAGCAGGAGTCCAGGTAAAGATGGAATTGGACATAGGATCAGCCCTAACAGTCATAAACCGATGGGACTATGAGCGGCTATTCTCACACATACCCTTGAGAGACACAAAAATTATTTTGAAGACGTACACGGGGCAAAAAGTCTACCCCAAAGGAAAAATAAGGGTGACCATTATATATAACGGTAAGTAAACACCAAAACTAGACCTGTATGTATTGCAAGATGGAGGACCACCATTACTGGGACGTGAATGGATCCGGAAAATACAACTGGATTGGCATTCCATACAGGCACTGACTGTGGCTGACAAAAAGGATGACGACGTCACACCTGGGCGACTGTCAAAGATCCTAACTGACGCGAAAGAAGTGTTCCAGCAAGGACTCGGAACACTAAAAGGCATGACAGCGACGATTAAAATTGAAGAAAACGCAAGCCCAAAATTTTTTAAGGCCAGACCGGTACCTTATGCGATCCGCCCAGCCGTCGAAGCAGAGCTGGAGAGTCTGGAACGTTCAGGTGTACTGTCCAAGTTAGACTGGAGCGAGTGGGCTACACCCATCGTCCCTGTGATGAAAAAGTCGTTGAGCAGCACGCCTGGGGAACCAAGGAAGTTTCACATCTGTGGGGACTTTAAAGTAACAGTGAACCCGGTCCTTCACACCGTACAATATCCACTTCCGCGGATTGAAGATATTTTCGCCTCGCTATCTGGAGGGAAATGCTTCACTAAGATTGATCTGGCCCAGGCGTATCTGCAAATGGAGGTAGAAGAAGCATCAAAAAAATACCTCACAATCAACACCCATAAAGGTCTCTACCAATACAACTGGCTGGTATTCGGGGTAGCATCAGCTCCGGCTATTTGGCAGAGGGCAATGGAACAAGTCCTGCAAGGGATCCCAGGGACCCAATGTTATTTGGACGACATCCTAGTCACGGGCGAAAATGACAGTGATCACCTTGCCAACCTGGAGCAGGTGCTCACTAGATTGCAGGAATATGGGCTCCGAGCTAACCGCCCCAAATACGAGTTTTTTAGAAAACAGATCTCGTATTGTGGCCACGTTATCGATAAAGAGGGGTTACATAAGTCCCCAGAGGAGATTGAGGCAGTCGTCGAGGCTCCAGCACCGGAAAATGTGTCACAACTGAGGTCGTTCCTCGGGCTGGTAAACACTACCATAAGTTCTTGCCAAATTTGTCTACAATACTACGCCCACTGAACACCCTACTGCAAACTGGGGTGCCATGGAAGTGGAGTGACGAATGTAGACGAGCTTTCCAGAAGAGCAAAACACTAATCACATCGAAAGAGGTATTGGCCCATTACAACCCGGCATTACCAATTCGGTTGGCATGTGAAGCGTCACCCTACGGCATTGGAGCGGTGCTGTCGCACAAATTCTCGGATGGCTCAGAGAGGCCAATAGCCTTTGCGCCACAAACACTAACCTCAGCCGAGCGTAACTACGCCCAGATTGACAGGGAGGCCCTCAGCCTAGTGTGGGGAGTGAAAAAGTTCAATCACTATCTGCACGGGCAGAAATTCACCTTGCTGACTGATCACCAGCCTCTTGTCTCCATTTTTAATCTGAAGAAGGGCGTTCCGGTGATGACTGCGCAACGACTACAAAGATGGTCACTTTTTCTAGGGGCGCACCACTATGAGATTGAATATAAGGGCACGAAACAGCATGGAAATGCTGATGGGCTATCACGCCTGCCACTGCCTACTGCGGAGGAAGCACCAGCAGTGGATCCTGTCGAAATATTCCATTCGACTATGGTTGAATACCTACCGGTAACCTCATCTCCTCTGGAGATCTTCCCTCCATGGCCGCCAATCTCATAGTCCCCCAACCCCGCACAGCCCGCTTCTACCTCCTTCCCAAGATCCACAAACAGGACTGCCCTGGTAGACCCATCGTTTCAGCCTGTCCTTGCCCCACGGAACTTATCTCTTCCTATCTCGACTCTATTTTTTCTCCCCTTGTCCAGTCTCTTCCCACCTACATTCGCGACTCTTCCGACGCCCTCCGTCACTTTAACAGTTTCCAGTTTCCTGGCCCCAACCGTCTCCTTTTCACCATGGACGTCCAATCCCTCTACACCTCCATCCCCCACCAGGACGGCCTTCGGGCGCTCTGTTTCTTCCTTGAACAGAGGCCCAACCAGTCCCCATCCACCACCACCCTCCTCCGCCTGGCTGAACTTGTTCTCACATTGAACAACTTCTCCTTTGACTCCACTCACTTCCTCCCAATTAAAGGTGTTGCCATGGGAACCCGGATGGGCCCTAGCTATGCCTGCCTGTTCATGGGGCATGTGGAACATTCTTTGTTCCAGTCCTACTCAGGTCCCCTCCCTCACCTCTTTTTCCGATACATCGATGACTGTATTGGTGACGTTTCCTGCTCTCGCCCTGAACTGGATAAGTTCATTCACTTTACTTCCAATTTCCACCCTACCCTCACCTTCACATGGTCCATCTCCGACTCTTCCCTTCCCTTCCTTGACTTCTCCGTCTCCATTTCTGGCGATCGGCTTTCAACAAACATCCACTACAAGCCCACTGACTCCCACAGCTACCTGGACTACACTTTCTCCCACCCCGCTTCCTGTAAGGACTCTATTCCTTTCTCCCAGTTTCTCCGTCTCCGCCGCGTCTGTTCTGACGATGCCACCTTCCATACTAGTGCTTCTGACCTGTCTTCCTTTTTCCTCAACCAAGGATTCCCCTCTACCGTGGTTGACACGGCCCTTGACCGTGTCCGTTCTATTTCCCGCACTTCTGCTCTCACCCCTGCCCCTCCCTCCCAGAACCACGATAGGGTTCCCCTTGTCCTCACCTTTCACCCCACCAGCCTCCACATTCAAAGGATCATCCTCCACCATTTCCGCCACCTCCAACGTGATCCCACCACCAAACACATCTTCCCCTCACCTCCCCTTTCAGCATTCCGAAGGGACTGCTCCCTCCGCGACACCCTGGTCCACTCCTCAATCACCCCCAACAGCCCTGCTCCTTCACCTGGCACCTTCCCGTGCAAGCGCAGGAGATGCAACACATGCCCTTTTACCTCCTCCCTTCCCACTGTCCAGGGCCCCAAACACCCCTTCCAGGTGAAACAGCGATTTACTTGTACTTCTTGCAATTTAATACATTGTATTCGCTGCTCATGATGCGGTCTCCTCTACATTGGGGAGACCAAACGCAGATTGGGCGACCGCTTTGCGGAACACCTCCGTTCAGTCCGTACGGGTGACCCTGAGCTTCCGGTCGCCTGTCACTTTAATTCACCGCTTCACTCCCACTCTGATCTCTCTGTCCTCGGGCTATTGCATTGTTACAATGAAGCTCAACGTAAGCTCGAGGAACAGCACCTCATCTTTCGTTTGGGCACTTTGCAGCCTGCCAGACTCAACATTGAGTTTAATAATTTCAGATAATTATCCCTGCCCCCATTTTTCATGCAGTATGATTTTTGCCATTCCCATTTGCAACATTTTATCTTTCCTGCCTCTTACAAAAGTACAGGATGTTCTTTCTATTTCTTCCTCCCCTCCTAACCCCACCGCACCCCCCCCCCCCGTCTCTGCACCTGCTTAATATCTGTTACATCTCCAACTTTTTCCAGTTCTGCTGAAGGGTCCCAGACCTGAAACGTTAACTCTGTTTCTCTCTCCATGGATGCTGCCTGGCCTGCTGAGTATTTCCAGCATTTTCTGTTGTTATTACCGGTAACTAACGCTTGTATCGAAAAGGAAACCCGAAATGATCCGACACTGTCTCGGGTATATGATTTGACGGTGAAGGGATGGCCAGCACATGGCGACTCACTGTTGCCAGCATTCTCGACAAGGAGAGAACAGCTGTCAGTGTGCCGGGGGACCTTGATGTGTGGATCCCGAGTGATAATTCCACCCAAGTTAAGGGATAGAGTGCTCAATGAGCTTCATGAGGGTCATCTGGGAGGGGTAAAAATGAAAAGCCTAGCTTATGTGTGGTGGCCGGGAATCGATAAACAAATCGAGGACCTGACCAAGAGCTGCTCAGGATGCCAGAAAGTCCAAAATGCACCACCACAGGCCCCTCTACACCCATGGGAGTGGCCCTCATCTCCATGGCAACGGGTGCATATTGATTTTGCTGGTCCATTCATGGACTCAATGTTTTTAATAGCCGTGGATGCGCACTCGAAATGGCCTGAGGTCATCAAAATGTCCTCCACCACCACGGAGAAAACTATTGCAGTCCTACGGACCATTTTTGCCAGGAATGGCTTGCCAGAACAGATTTGCTCCGACAACGGACCACAGTTTGTGTCCGAAGAGTTCCAGAGGTTCTTGAAAAAGAATGGGATAAGGCATTACACATCCGCCCCGTATCATCCAGCCACAAATGGATTGGCTGAGAGGTTCGTACAAACCTTTAAGAAGGCAATAAAGGCTATGTACAATGACAACATTCCGCTGCAGCACAAGGTGGACAATTTCCTGTTCGCCTACCGGAATGCGACACATGCAGTCATCAACCAGGCCCCAGCCATGATGTTCTTTAACCGAAGGTTAAGATCTCGCCTGGATTTGCTCAGACCAAACGTACGAAGAGATGTTGAGAGTAAGCAATTCCAGCACATCCATGAGAAGCCAACAAGGAGCTTCGATATAGGGCAACCAGTCTTGGCCCGTGTGGTGATTATTCTTGTTTTATAAGAAGCATTGTAATTGGTTGCCTGTTTTCCTGCCTTGAGATATATGCTGTAAACTTATTGGTTAGTTGATTCCATGTGACCTGTGGTGGCCATCTTAAATTCAGTTCTCTACAGTTTGGTTGAGACTGGGTGCTTAACATGTACTGCTGGTATTTTAAGGTTAATAAAGCCTAGCTTTTGAAAGGCAAGCTACTCTTTATTTCAATTTATTAACATTTTGCTATAATGGAATGATATCTTCGACCGGAACGATTTAATGCTGACCCTAATTCTGCAGGAGTGGATGATCAATGGAAACATTGGTATCGTACATTTAAAAACTTTTTGGGCGTGTTGGATCAGCAATCTCTGAATAAGTTGGATATACTAATCAACTACATTGCTCCGGATGTGTATAAGTATATTTTGGACTGTGAAACTTATGAATTGGCTATTGCTACGTTGGAAATTTTTTTTGTTAAACCCAAAAATGAGGTATTTGCACGTCACCTTTAATCTGCCCGTAGGCAGCAGGCAGGAGAATCCTTGGATGCTTATTTACAAGCACTCCGGCGCCTTGGTGCTAACTGTAATTATAAGGCCGTGTCTGCAGAAGAACATAAGGAAGAGTCGGTACGGGATGCATTTATTAATGGATTACTGTCTAGATCAATTCGTCAGCGGATATTAGAAAATAAGACCTTGGATCTTAAGAGTGCTTTTGAGCAAGCCTCTACATTGGATTTGGCTCAGAGAAGTTCGGATTCTTATGCTCTTTTTGATCGGCCTGCGACCGTGGTTTTGGCAGTTCCGGATGAAAGGGAGTCACGTGGATTTAATAGGAGTGGTTTACCAGATTCCGAAACAGTTTCTACTTCGGCAGCTGTTGCCTCTAGGATTCAGAAGTGTTATTTTTGCGGGAACGTCCGGCACCCCCATCTGAAGTGCCCTGCCCGGGAGGCTGTGTGTAGTAAATGCGGCAAGGGAGGTCATTATGCACGTGTTTGCAAATCGGTTGCCTCCTCTGCGACCATTCAGCCTTTAGATAGGGCGTTTATTGCATCAGTTTCTGCCGCCTTTTCCCATGGCCTAAACAAAGCTATAGTTATGGCCCAAGTTAATGGGTTAGAAGTGAAGGCCCTTATAGATACGGGCAGTACTGAGAGCTTTATAAGTCTTCAGTTTGTGAGGGAGAAGCGTTTGAAAATTTTGCCTGTTTCCTATCAGGTGTGTATGGCTCAGACGACTCTCACCTCACAAGTAGCTGGTTGTTGCCTTGTGAAATTAATTCTTTTAGGTAATACGTATACTGATATACGCCTATTTGTTCTGCCTAATCTCTGTGCGGATATTTTGATTGGTCATGATGTGCTTCAATTACATGAGTCCCTCAGTCTTTCTTTCGGAGGAACTAAGCCACCTTTGTCTATTTGTGGATCAACTTCTTTATCCATTTCTCCATTATCATCTTTTACTAATTTGATGTCGGACTGTAAGCCAATTGCTACCAAGTCAAGAAGGTATAGCAGTCAGGATAAAGAATTTATTAATTCTGAAGTTCAACATCTTTTATCAGAAGGAATCATTGAACCTAGTTTTTCGCCCTGGCGGGCACAGGTAGTTGTCACCACTAATGAGAGACATAAGAAGCGAATGGTGATAGACTACTCTCAAACTATTAACAGGTATACTCAATTAGATGCGTACCCCCTGCCTAAGATTGATGAACTTATCAATAAAGTATCTCAATATAAGGTTTTTAGCACTATTGACCTAAAGAGTGCTTATCATCAGATTCCTATCGCTAAGAGGGACAAACCGTATACGGCCTTTGAAGCTGGCGGAAAGCTGTACCAGTTTTGCCGAGTACCATTCGGTGTTACTAACGGTGTCGCCTGTTTTCAACGGGCAATGGATGCTTTTATAAGTGATAACTCTCTCTCTGACACCTTCTCATATTTAGATGACATCACGGTGTGTGGCAAATCAAGGGTGGAGCACGATTTTAATCTAGAAAGATTCCTTCAAGTTGCGGAAAAAGTTGGCTTAACTTTCAATAAAGAGAAGTGTATCTTTTCGACCACCGAGGTAAATTTACTGGGGTATATTATCTCGGGAAACAAGATTAAATCAGATCCAGAACGGCTGCGACCACTGATTGAGTTACCTTGCCCTACTAATTCTAAGGCCTTGCAACGAGTTGTTGGACTGTTTTCTTATTATTCTAATTGGATTGCAAACTTCTCGCAGAAGATCCGGCCCCTTATTCGGGTTACGACATATCCTCTATCATGGGAGGCCAGGATGTGTTTTGATAATCTTAAAAAGGATATCCTTGGAGCAGTTGTGCATTCTATTGATGAGCAGGTTCCCTTTGTGATTGAGACGGACGCTTCCGATTTTGCAATTGGGGCTACCCTGAATCAAAATGGAAGACCTGTGGCCTTTTTCTCACGTACTCTGAGCAATAGTGAGCAGAGACATTCATCAATAGAGAAAGAGGCGTACGCAATAGTAGAAGCACTGTGTAAATGGAGACATTATTTATCTGGGCGACATTTTACGTTAGTAACTGACCAAAAATCTGTGTCCTTCATGTTTGATGTCAAACATTTCGGAAAGATTAAGAATGATAAAATAATGAGGTGGAGGATCGAGTTGGCATGCTATCATTTTGATATAGTCTATCGTCCGGGGAAGGATAATGTTGCCGCTGATGCGCTGTCGAGGGCTTATTGTTCTGTGCTTCACGGAGATACGCTTATTAATCTTCATAATGCTTTGTGCCATCCTGGTGTTACGAGGATGATACACTTCGTACGCAGTAAGAATTTGCCCTTTTCAGTTGAAGACGTCAAGCGGATGACTTCGTCATGCTCTGTCTGCGTCCGGTGTAAACCGAATTTCTTTAAGCCTCAACGAGCTCATCTTATAAAGGCTACTTCTCCCTTTGAACGCCTGAGCGTTGATTTTAAGGGGCCTCTTCCTTCAACGACTCAGAATCGATATATATTTACTGTTGTGGATGAGTTTTCAAGGTTCCCTTTTGCTTTTCCTTGTGCAGATGTATCAGCTGCTACAGTTATTAAATGTCTGACTCAACTTTTTGTCATCTTTGGGATGCCTGCGTATATCCATTCGGATCAGGGAAGTTCTTTTGTGTCTTCCCAGTTGAAGGAATACCTCCAGAGTCGGGGAATTTCTACTAGCAGAACTACCCCATATAATCCCCAGGGTAATGGACAGTGCAAACGATAAAATGGGGTGATCTGGAAGGCAGTTATGTTGGTTTTGACATCCCGGAACCTTAAGAATACACAATGGGAAATGGTACTGCCTGATGCCCTACATTCCATTAGATCATTGCTTTCAACGGCTACTAATGTGACCCCCCATGAAAGGCTCTTCAACTATCCGCGGAGATCCTCTACGGGATATTCGGTACCTTCATGGCTTACTATGCAGGGACCTGTGCTGCTCCGACGCCATGTTAGACTGTCAAAGTATGATCCTTTAGTGGAGGAGGTGGAGCTATTGGAGGCAAATTCCCAATATGCTCATATTCGATTCCAAGATGGGAAAGAAAGTACGGTTTCAGTTAAAGACTTAGCTCCTTGTGGTGGCCAGCCCTCTCCTGAGGACATTAACAATAGCCATAATTCAGATAATGTTGATGTCGTCACAGATACTACGAACATTTCCAATCCTATTGTAGACACTTACAATTCTCTCAGTCTGCCCCCGATGGTGTTCATGACCCTCCCAGTCTACCTTCTAATGGGACTTCCAATCCGGAAACCGTTGATAATCGGGATATAGATAGCCTCCCTGCAGAAGATATTTCTGTGTCTCCTGGTGTGGGAGGGCAAGGAACTCCACCAAGGCTAAGAAGGTCGACACGAACAAGATATCCGGTCGACCGATTAAAAATGGACTTTTAAAATAATTAATAATTTAATAGTAAAATTTTAAAATTGTTGAAGGCATTATACATGTATTGCTCTAGTCATAAATAACTAATTGTAAACTGTAAAGGCTACCTAGGTTGAAGTATATTTTAAAAGGAGGTGTGAATGTGGTGATTATTCTTGTTTTATAAGAAGCATTGTAATTGGTTGCCTGTTTTCCTGCCTTGAGATATATGCTGTAAACTTAGTGGTTAGTTGATTCCATGTGACCTGTGGTGGCCATCTTAAATTCAGTTCTCTACAGTTTGGTTGAGACTGGGTGCTTAACATGTACTGCTGGTTTTTTAAGGTTAATAAAGCCTAGCTTTTGAAAGGCAAGCTACTCTTTATTTCAGCCCGTGACTACCGAACAGAAAAATGGCAGCCAGGAACGATATGCACACGGCAGGGCCCACTAATGTACACAGTGGACGTTGGGGGGAGCATTGTGAGACGCCATGCTGACCAGATCCTAAAGTCACAGGAACAAGTCAACCCCATGCCTCGCCCATACGTACCTGGTGATGAACCCGACGTACAGGTCGCATCTACCCCAGAAACAGTAGCATCGGAAGCTGATGAACCAACCGACGACAGGGGGCCAGAATCGCCTCCGCACCAAGAGCAAGACCCTCGGGAAAGGCGCTATCCAGAAAGGATCAGGAAGCCTCCCCAAAGACTGAATATATAAATAGACTATTTTCAGCTAATGTTGCATGTTAAAAGTGTTAATTTTAATTAGTTTGATATTTAATTGTTAAATGAGTGTTATGGTACTGTTAATCTAAAAGGGGAGGAATTGTAATGTATATACCTTTAAGGGAGGAACTATGTTTTACAGCTCATGTATACTGCAGCACCAGCAGTGACCACACCTGTATATAGCACTGAGTAGTAATCTGTACAGATCAGTTGCAGTGCGAGCCACGTTGAGTAAACACCTGTTGTACCATTCTCCGCAGTCTGTGTCTTATTATACATGGACGCAACAGGGAGTACATCTCATTCCCCATGACCAGAAACAAACAGCATGAACACTCATGTGGCTTTGCAAGGATAGCGGGTTTCCCCATGGTTCAGAACGTGATTGACTGCACCCACGTGGCATTGCAGGCACCTCATCACAATGCAGAGGTGTTCTGCAACCGCAAGGGCTACCACTCTCTGAACATGCAGTTGGTGTGCGACCACAGTCAGCGCATCCTCGCCGTCAATGCCCGTTATCCTCGCAGCAGCCAGGATGTATTCATTCTGCGACAGAATGGTGTTCCAGCACTGTTCCACCCACCACATGAAGCTCACGGCTCACTGCTCGGAGACAAGGGTGATCCCTCGTCACCTGGCTGATGGCACCCCTCCGCAACCCCAACACTCCTGCTCAGCACGCATACAATGAGAGTCATAGCACCACCAGGAACCTGATTGAACAGACTATCCGCTGCCTTGACCGCTCTGGAGGAGCCCTACAAAACTCCCCTGATCGAGTCTCTGTTTTCATTGTTGTGTGCTGCATGCTGCACAACCTGGCCATTCTGAGGGCCCAGCCATTGCCACCAGGGATTGCAGGTCCACCTCAGGAGGAGGAAGAGGGACAGGAGGAGGAAGAGGCAGAGGAGGTGGATGAAGAGGAGGAGGAGCAGCACCAACATACGAGGGAGCAACTCAATGTTGCTTCTGCAAGGGCAGTTCATGATCACCTCATTACACAGTGCTTCCAATAAATGAGAGAGCACAGGGCATTTGTGCAGCACAACCATATCATTACAGCCAGCTCGCAGCCCCTATCACCAGAAACATCACAAAATGTGCTACGTTGAAATAAACATTTATTATTCTGCACAACTCTCTCTTATCAAACACAAACAATAATAAACAAACACAACAATTTATGAACAAACACAACTGGTTCTTAGCAAACGGAACAATTTCTGCCACCTCACCCACGACACGCAGCATGAGGTCTGGGTCCCCACAGTCTCTCTGCGAGTCAACCATCCTCTGCAAAGTCGATGGTTTACACTCCGAGCCAGTGCATCCATGCTCTCGGGCACCCTTGCCATTGCACAGTATGCATGCTCATCGCCTGTGTGGTCATCGCCTCGACATTGAGGTCCTCATCTGAGTCCTGTGCAGCAGAACTCATGCGCGTGCACTCACCCTCCGGGGAGATGGCCCCCGAGCTTCCCTTTCTCCATGGCGTTGCTGCAGTCTGCTGGGTCATAGATACATAGAAACATAGAAGATAGGGGCAGGAGTAGCCCATTCAGCCCCTTGAGCCTGTTCCACCATTTAATGAGATCATGTCTGATCATCCAAATTCAGTACCCTGTCCCTGCTTTCTCCCCATATCCCTTGATCCCTTTAGCCTTAAGAAATATATCTAACTCCTTCTTGAATATATTTAATGAATTAGCCTCAACTGCCTTTTGTGGTAGAGAATTCCACAGGTTCACCACTCTCTGGATGAAGAAATTCCTCCTCATCTCAGTCCTAAATGGCTTACCCCTTATCCTTAGACTGTGACCCCTGGTTCTGGACTCCTCCGCCATCGGGAACAACCTTCCCGCATCTAGTCTGTCTAGTCCTGTTAGAATTTTATAAGTTTCAATGAGAACCCCTCTCATTCTTCTAAACTCTAGCGAATATAAGCCTAATCGTCCCAATCGCTCCTCATACGTCATTCCTGCCATCCCAGGTATCAGTCTGGTGACTCTTTGCTGCACTCTCTCCATGGCAAGAACATCCTTCCTCAGATAAGGTGACAAAATCTGCACACAATAGTCAAGCTGTGGTCTCACCAAGGCCCTGTACAACTGTAACAAGACATCCTTGCTCCTGTACTCAAATCCTCTTGCTATGAAGGCCAACATACCATTTGCCTTCTTAACCGCCTGCTGCACCTGCATGCTTACCTTCAGCGACTGGTGCACAAGGACACCCAGGTCTCGTTGCAATTCCCCTTCTCCCAATCTATTGCCGTACAGATAATAATCTGTCTTCCTGTTTTTGCCACCGAAGTGGATAACCTCGCATTTATCCACATTATACTGCATTTGCCATGCATCTGCCCAATCACCCAACCTGTCTAATTCATATTGGAGTTTCTCTGCATCCTCCTCACAGCACATACGCCCACCCAGCTTTGTGTCGTCTGCAAACTTGGAGATATTGCATCTAGTTCCCTCGTCTAGATCATTTATATATATTGTGAATAGCTGAGGTCCTAGCACCGATCCCTGCGGTACCCTACTACTCACAGCCTGCCACTCAGAAAAAGACCTGTCTATTCCAACTTTTTGCTTCCTGTCTGCCAACCAGTTCTCTATCCAAGACAGTACCTTACCCCCAATCCAAAGTGCTTTAACTTTGCATGCTAATCTCTTATGCGGGACCTTATCAAAAGCCTTCTGAAAGTCCAAATACACCACATCCACTGGTTTTCCCTTATCTATTCTGCCAGTTACATCCTCAAAAAATTCCAGTAGATTAGTCAAGCATGATTTTGCTTTTGCAAATCTATGTTGACTTTGTCCGATTCTGTCACTGTTTTCCAAGTGCTCTGCTATTACATCTTTTATAATGGACTCTAGCATTTTCCCCACTACCGATGTCAGACTTAATGGTCTATAATTCCCCATTTTCTCTCTACCAACTTTTTTAAATAGTAGGGTTAGATTAGCTACCCTCCAATCCATGGGAACTGTTCCAGAGGCTATAGAATTTTGGAAGATGACCAGCAATGCATCTACTATTTCTCGGGTCACTTCCTTAAGTATCCTAGGATGTAGATTATCAGGCCCTGGGGATTTATCAGCCTTCAATCCCGTCAATTTCCCTAACACCATTTCCCTACAAATACTAATTTCATTCAATTCCTCCCTCTCATTAGACCTACATTCCCCGACATCTCTAGGAGGTTATTTGTGTCCTCCTTTGTGAAGACAGAACCAAAGTATGTATTTAATTGGTCCGCCATTTCTTTGTTCCCCATTATAAATTCCCCTGATTCTGACTGCAAGGGACCTACGCTTGACTTTAGCAATCTTTTTCTCTTCACATATCTATAGAAGCATTTACAGTCAGTTTTTATGTTCCCTGAAAGCTTACTCTCACACTCTATTTTCCCCCTCTTAATTAATCCCTTTGTCCTCCTTTGCTGAATCCTAAACTGCTCCCAATCCTCAGGTTTGCTGCTTTTTCTGGCCAAATTATATGTCCTCTCCTTGGATCTTATGCTATCCCTAATTTTCCTTGTTAGCCACGGTTAAGTCAACTTTTTTGTTTTATTTTTATGCCAAACAGGGATGAACAAATTCTGTAGTTCATCCATGCGATCTTTAAATGTTTGCCATTGCCTATCCACCATCAACCCTTTAAGTAACATTCCCCAATCCATCCTAGCCAACTCGTGCCTCATACCATCGTAGTTTCCTTTATTTAAATTCAGGACCCTAGTCTCTGAGTCAAATACTTCACTCTCCATCTTAATGAAGAATTCTCTCATATTATGATCGCTCCTCCCCAAGGGGCCTCACACAACAAGATTGCTAATTAATCCTTTCTCATTACATAATACCCAGTCTAAGATGGCCTGAACTCTAGTTGGTTCCTCAACATATTGGTCCAGGAAACTATCCTGCATACACTCTAGGAATTCCTCTTCCACTGTATTTTTACTAATTTGGTTAGCCCAATCTATATGTAGATTAAAGTCACCCATGATAACTGCTGTGCCCTTATTGCACGTGTCTCTAATTTTCCATTTAATGCCAGCCCCAACCTCAGCATTACTTTTTGGGGGTTTGTATACAACTCCCACTAACGTTTTCTGCCCTTTGGTATTTGTCAGCTCTGCCCATACAGATCCCACATCATCAGAGCTAATATCCTTCCTTACTATTGTGTTAATCTACTCTTTAACCAGCAATGCTACACCACCTCCTTTTCTTTTTTACCTGTCCGTTCTGAATATTGAATACCCCTGGATGTTGAATTCCCAGACTTGGTCATCCTGAAGCCATGTCTCCGTA
Organism: Somniosus microcephalus; assembly: GCF_052327205.1. NCBI lineage: Eukaryota > Metazoa > Chordata > Chondrichthyes > Squaliformes > Somniosidae > Somniosus > Somniosus microcephalus. The sequence continues at coordinate 235,770,290 of NC_140990.1, forward strand.
ATCACAATTATATCATATCCGTTTACATCTATTTGCGCAGCTAATTCATCCACCTTATTACGAATGCTCCTCGCATTAAGACACAAAGCTTTCAGGCTTGATTTTTTAACACTCTTAGTCCTTTTAGAATTCTTATTTACTGTGGCCCTGTTTGATTTACACCCTTGATTTCTCTGCCTTCCACTTCTGCTTTTCTCCTTCCTGTCTTTTGTTTCTATCCTTGCTTCCCTTTCCTCTGTCTCCCTGCACATGTTCCCAACCCCCTGCCATTTTAGTTTAAACCCTCCCCAACTGCACTAGCAAACACTCCCCCTAGGACCTCAGTTCCAGTCCTGCCCAGGTGCAAACTGTCCAGTTTGTACTGGCCCCACCTCCCCAGAACCAGTTCCAATGTCCCAGGGATTTGAATCCCTCCCCCTTGCACCATTCTTCTAGCCACGTATTCATCTGAAATATCCTTCTATTTCTACTCTGACTAGCACATGGCACTGGTAGCAATCCTGAGATTACTACCTTTGAGGTCCTATTTTTTAATTTACCTCCTAACTCCCTATATTCAGCTTTTAGGACCTCATCCCGGTTTTTACCTATATCATTGGTACCTATATGCGTCACGACAACTGGCTGTTCACCCTCCCCCTCCAGAATGCCCTGCAGCCACTGTGAGACATCCTTGACCCTTGCACCAGGGAGGCAACATACCAACCTGGAGTCTTGTTTGCAGTCGCAGAAACGCCTATCTATTCCCCTTATAATAGAATCCACTATCACTATAGCTCTCCCGCTTTTTTCCTCCCATCCTGTGCAGCAGGACCACCCATGATGCCAGGAAGTTGGCTGCTGCTGCCTTCCCCCGATAAGCCATCCCCCTCAACAATATCCAAAGTGGTATATCTGTTTGAAAGGGGGATGGCCACAGGGGACCCCCGCACTACCTGCCTGCACCTACTATTCTGCCTGGTGGTCACCCATTCCCTTCCTGCCTGTGCAGCCTTTACCTGCGGTGTGACCAACTCCCTAAACGTGCTATCCACGATGTGCTCAGCATCGCGAATGCTCCAGTATGTGTCCATTCGCAGCTCCAGTGCCGCAATGCGGTCTGTCAGTAGCTGCAGCTGGATACACTTCCCGCACACATGGTCGTCAGGGACACAGGAATTATCCCTGATTTTCCACATAGTGCAGGAGGAGCATGCCACGGGGCCAAGCTTTGCTGCCGTGACTTACCCTTTAATTAATTCAAATTAAGTTAAATCAAATCAATACCACTAATTACACTACAATTAAATGATATACTCAAGGGCCCTTGTTTAACAGGACTCCCCGCTACACAACAGAGACCCTAGAAACTATAAACCACAAAAATTAAGTTTGGAAAAAAGCGAGAAAGGGAGAAATACTCACCTACCAATCACTTACCTGCTTTCTGGTGATGTCACACTTGGATTACTTTTTACTCACTCTCCTCTCGCTGACTCTGTGCCTCTTGCAGGTCCGCCGCTCAGCTCCAGTCCCAGGCCTCCTCTCCGCGCTCTTTTTATCGTCCTCTCACTGACTCTGTGCCTCTCGCAGGTCCACCGCTCAGTCCCGGAGCTTCACTCACATCAGAGCCATTTCCTCTTCTCCCCTCCAGCGACAGCGTGGCCCCATTATTGGATGTCTCGCCCTCAGGAGACGCAGGCAGTGAGGCTCCAGCTTGGTGTTCCTCCTCCTCTCCCGCGACGCTGCCACTGGGAGGCTGAGTGACAGGCTGGTCAGACGGTGGCTGATTATCTGGAAGCAGGAAGGCACAAGAGTGGCTTTAACATCAGGGGAGGGGGGCAGGAAGGGAGCAAGGAATGGAGACAATATAGTTAGATGGAAAGTGGGAAGGGCTTGTGTTGTGACGGGGAAGTGGTATGAGAGAAGAGGGAGAGGTGATGAACATACCATTGTTATCCCCAAGGGGGTCAACCTCTCCGACTGCCACAGCACCCATGACCTGGACCGTGATGATTCTGTGCACTCGCTCCTCCAGCTGTGTAAGGGGGTGCACCTCCTCCAGTGCATTGCTGCTCCCTCCTGTTATGAGCAAGCTTGGCCTGCTAGAAAAAGAAGTGTGTGAGTGAGTGTGCAGCCATGTGTTTGGCAGATGTGCCTACCATAGTTGAATAGCTACTAATGTATGCAAGACGTGAGATGTGGATGTGACTTTTAGTAGTTGGGCATAGTTGTTGGGTGAGTGTTGGAGATTCGTCGGTTTATACCGTCTGTGCACAGAATGAGGTTGAGATGGTGGGATGTAAAGGTTTTTGAAGCATGTACTCACCCTGACCACCTGAGTGAGGTTGTTGAACTTCTTGCAGCACAGGTTGTGAGTCCTGTGGACCACGCTTCTGGCTGAGATGTACTGGGCCACCTCACTCCACATCCTTCTGAATTCCTGCGGCAATAACCTCCTGCCAGTGTTTGGGAACAGCACTGCCCGTCGGCGTTCCACAGCCGCAACCAGCGCCTCCAATGCCTGGTCGCTGAACCGGTGAGCTCTCTCCCTGGGCCTCTGAGCAGCCATGAGATTTGTGGTTGATGGATTGGAGCTCCTTGTAGTCCCAGGTCACAAGCAGCAATGATCAGGGTGAGGCTGTGTAGCATGATTGAACCTCCCCTTTAAGAACTGGAAGGTGCCAGTCTGTCTGAGTACTTATAATTGACAGCGCCTGAACTTGAATAGTGCTCAGCAGTAGTGCCACACTCCCTGACGTTAGCATCCTAAGAGAAGTGTGTAGCGCTTGATTTAGCGCAACACTTCCCTCTTGGGGCGCTAAAACTGAATTTCACGGCGCTAAAGTTTGCACCCGGGTGAGGTTAGCGCCCAAAATGGTCGATACCGAATTTTTCCCCCTTTGTCTTTTATCAGTTGTAGCAAAAAGTCTTTTGCTGATTAAGATTGGCTGTCATTATGCTTGACCGAAGGCCGTGTTGCTGGGCAAATTCTGTAATCAACAATCGAACTTTTGTGGCTACAAGCTGTTTACAGATAAGGAAGTAGACAATGGCCTAGAAATTCACTATGGCCCCGCCAGCTGCCTAGCGCCCAAAAGTTAGCGCTGGGCGGGAAGCCTATAGCGATTGTCAGATATTCATTGTTAGCGCCCCAATTCGGAAGCGGGCGCTATACCAGGGTGTGCCCGCCTCCGCTTGGTGCGCTGACACTGAATATCAGCGCTCTTGGCGCCGCTGCGCCAGGCGCTGCGCAGCGGCAGGCTGCGGTACTGCAGGCCTCCTCCTTCTCTTAAGGGGGAGCTGCCTGCAACGGGGAGATCGCCGCTGGATAGTGCCGGCAAATGAGCCCGGCACCACGGAGAAGTGCCGGGCTCGCGGAAAGCAGCCGGCAATGCCGCGGGGGGGGTGCAGTGGAGGAGGCCGGGGAAGGAGGTGCGGGCAGGCGGCCGCCGCAAAAGCGGCCGGCCGCACCTTCCGCTTTAAAGCGCCCCACTAAGGCAGCAGGACGGCCCCGTTTTCTGGTCGCTGTTTGCGGCCGCTTCGGAGGAGGCGGCCGCAACTAAATATGGGGATCGGCGCGGTTTCGGGGCAGAACCGGGGCACTGCGCACACCGATGATGTCATCGGTGCAGGCGCAGCGCTAACGGCTACCGCCGCCAATACCGCTGCGCTGAATATCTGCGCAAACTCATTTTTGGCGCAAAATCACCCTTTAGGCGTTAACTGGGCGCAAAGCTGGCAGCGCCTTAATGAATTTCTAGGCCAATGACTTGTTACGAAGGTACAATCAAGACATCCTGAAAGGAAGCCTGCAAGGCAGAACACAAGTCAATGACCTTTTCACAATGCATATTGTGTTGCTGATCACCTCTGAAAACTTTGCAAACCTCTCAGATGTTGTTTAAGTGACCTTGAGTCTGATAAGGAGATAAAGATATTAATAGCTGACAATAGCCAGTGGACTCAGGACACAATGGAAGAATGCCAACTAGACCAACTCCTCCCACATACCGGAGAAAGGAGGGAACGCCTCTTTGCAGTACAGAGTGGGTTACCAAGAAGAATAAAAGACAACGACCAAAAAGATAACTTCACTGCAGTCGGAAGAGGGGTGTGACTTGGTTGGTCGGCCCAAAGAACCTACAATCAACACAAACTGACCATCCATGGGTGATCGTATGTATATCCTATCCGCAACATATGTTAGTGGTGATGGGCATTGTATTGCAACAAGTTTAGTTTTGACATTGTATTGTAACCTTTGATCTCTGACATCTAAATTAAGTTGAGTTAAGTCAGAATCGGCATTTGTGTCAACTACTCACTTATAATTCTTGGGTCAGAATCTTAAAACTGTGATGTTCCAAAAGGAAACATCGTGCACAGTAATGAAAAAACCTTTAGTTGGAATATAACCTCTGAGGTTTCTGTTTTCAAGATTTAATCAATTTTCTTGCTTGAACTAGAATCAATATCAACCTTGAATTTCACTGATTGGTGTCTTTAAAAGACACCTTCAGTTTGCCAAGAAAGTAACTGCTATCTGTTAGTGACTCACGTTGGTGATAAGTTCACCTGAGATGATACAGGGTAATATTTTTGTTGCTGAGCAAAGCAAACTGGTTCAAAGCAAAAGTGTAGAGTTAAAACTAAAAGCTTAAAATTCTAGAAATCTGCAATGAAAAGAGAAAATGCTGGAAATGAATAGGCGATCAGTCAACCTCTGAAAGTGAAAGGTAGGTTAATATTTTGGCTGGGGGCTACTGTCTATTTTGAACATTCTGTATTTTTATTTCAAATCAATGCTGTGTTATCCAGTCATGTAATTTCCATATTAATCACATGTACTAAGAAGTCAGGACATGATAAAGCTGACCAGACCATGAAAGCCCATCACTTCAGCGTCTTAATTGGCCTATCATTGCATACAACTGAATTTTGAACAACAGCTATCCTTTATAATTCTTGTTCTAACTTACCCCAAGCATTGCAAGTGTAAAAGTGGGAAATTTGGGGCTGCAGGGCCACTGGCCCTCATTATAATATATGTAAATTAGCTGACTCAGGACTTGGCGGACAGATCGTGGGAAGGACCAAAAAGCTTGCTAGTCTTCGAGGCGGGGGTGGTTTGATTTTGGGATGGAAAACTAGTTAAATGGGTTCTGCCATATTTTGTTGCCGAAAAATCCTTCCCGCCATTATACGCTGTCTGGAACTACACTGAAAACGACATGGGAGTAATTTATACCTAACCCACCTGACGGGAAACTGACGGAATCAGAATGGCCAGGTGTTTACATCACTGACTCCTATGGAAAGTAGAATTGAGCGGGGTGTAAAACGGGCAGCCGATCGGATCCGTCAGTTCCCCGCTGAGAGGCTTATGTTGAAATTACTATTACGGCTTCACAATACTCCGTTTTAATTCTATGGATAAGACTATAGAAAAACACTGTAGCAGCTTTCTTTTATATGAAAAAGGCAAACACAAGAGGAACAATATGAGCAGGTAACGTAATTTACAGCAGACTATTTTCATCACTCCTGACATAACACATTGCAAAGCCATTTTAGTAAAAGTACAGTAGAATGCTCTTATCATTAAATTTTATTTGCCACAACAAAATTCCCCTCTATTAGAAGCTTCAATACAAGAGGATATAGCATTCGTGACTGACAGTTTGATGAAACAGAGAAAGCACAAAGCTCACTTTCACGTAAAATAAACAGTCAGGTCAACTTAAAATTGCTGGATTTAACGCTCATTCAAAGAGTGGGAGTCTTGTGACACCATTTTTTTCCCACGAGGACCCCTTTTATTGATTGGCCACTGGAGAAACAGTAGTTAGAAAGGTGCCCCGATTGGAAGGCCTTTTTGCTACAGGCCTCTCCTGAAATGCCCAATTCCAGTATGTGTCTGGAGCATTGCTCAGGCTCCAGCTGTATTATGGGTGTATCCATCATTTACATAATAACCTGAACTATAATGCAATATAGAGCAGCAGGCAAATGGAATGCTGAGCATGCCTCACTGTTTATAGGAACATAGGAACAGGAGTAGGTCATTCAGCCCCTCGAGCCTGTTCTACTATTCAATTAGATCATGGCTGATCTGCACCTCAACTCCATTTATCCAGCTTTGTTACAAATCCCTTGATACCCTTAGCAAAATACTGCGGATGCTGGAAATCTGAAATAACAGCAGAAAAAGCTGGAAAAACTCAGCAGGCCAGGCAACATCCGTGGAGAGAGAAACAGAGTTAATGTTTCAGGTCGAAACCCTTCTTCAGAATACCCTTGATACCCTTACCCAACAAAAGTTTTGAAGAAGGGTCCAACCCGAAACGTCAACTCAAATTTCTCTCCACGGATGTTGCCTGACCTGCTGAGTTTTTCCAGCATTTTCTGTTGTTATTAAGAATCTATCAATCTTATTCTTGAAAATTTCAATTAACCCAGCATCAGCAGCCTTTTGGGGGAGAGTTTTCCAGTACACTTTGTGTGAAAAAATGCTTCCTGATTTCATTCCTGAATGGCCCAGCTCTAATTTTAAGCTATGCCCCTATGTTCTGGATTCCCCCACCAGAGGAAATTGTTTCTCTGTATCTACCCTAACAAATCCTTTTATCATTTTAAACACGTTGGCCTAGAAATTTGCAAGCTCCCATATTTGTGTGATCTCCCTGTGCAGGATACATATGCTGCACACAAATAGTAGGGTATGAGAAGCCCCGGAAGCTTCAGACTTCATTCCCATATGAACGATGTTGTGGGAAGAGGCCAAGAAGGGAAGTAGTAGAAGTTTGGGCTGCTGCTAGTGCCACAGTAGCCCACAAGTAAGTGATGACCTTGGGGAGGGGTGGTCGCAGGCCTCAGGGTCGGTGGGGGGGGGAACAATCAATTCAAGTTGTCTGCGATGAACTACAATGAAGCCTGCATGTCAATGCTAAATTTACAGTGGGCTGTCACAGTGTGTTTGTCAAGTGTCGGGATGGCTACTGGGAGAGAAGATGTACCCTTTGCTTCCATGAGTCATGACCCCACTTCGACTGTCAAACTCACCAGTGATACAATGAGGCCCATTCATAACTAGAGTGGTCATTGGGAGGACTATAGAGGTTCTGAAGGCAAAGTTTTGCAACATTGCTAGATTAGAAGGGGTGCTGCTAAATGCTCCCAAGATGGTATTTTGCATTATGGTTGCTTGCTATGCCCTTCACAATTTCACAATTCAGAAAGGACTGGACATGGAATAGTAGGAGATGGGCTGAGATGTTGAAGATGCTGAGGAACTTGGAACTTAGCGTCATGAGGATCAGCACTCGGATTACTCTTCCATGCATGCCATTCCATTTAGTAGCATAGTAAGATAATTGGGACATTGGAGATTTTTCAATTAGAAATTAAGTCAAACAGGAGAAATTATACAATATTTAACTTCCATTATCTTAGTTCTGGATTTTATTGCTTGGATCAGCTATTAATACACTAAAACTGCCTAGAGGAAGTTTGTTGTAGCTCATATCATCTGATAAAAAGCAATCCTGTGTATCTTCATATTTGATTCAAAACTTATAATGGACTTTTCCAACTTCAGTTGAACAGGCACAACTGCCATTTGCTGATAAGCTGTCTAGTATTGAGATCTTTGTCACAGAAAGAGCTGTTACATGTAGAAACAAGAGAAGAAATCATTTGTTCTTAACATTTATTCTCATCACCATTTAGTCCTCTGTCGTAAATGTATTCAATCAGATACTTTAATGAATCAGTAGCAATCTTTATAGAAGGCAAACAACAAACAAATATTGTCTCTTTGATAATTTTTTGTGAACTATTTGGAAAATTGATTTCACTGAACCTGAATGCTTTTTCATAATCCAATGGCAAAACAACCAAAGTGTGTATGAAGAATATTTCATCAATCTAAAATAAATGGCTCAATACTCTATCAAAGAGGAATTTTAAATGAACATGTTTATTGTTGATATGTTGGTATCCCATGGAGAATTTCAGGGCTACTATGCTTTAAAATATAGCAATGAAATGATAATGCAAAATGTCAAAGTAAAATTGCTGTCAGCGATTTCCAAAGATGATGATAAATGAGGATTTGTTGTTCTTACAGCACCATTGGAGTGCTGTGTGCTTAATATCACTTTTAGTCTAATTCATAAGGAATGTCAACATATTGGATACTGTGAAGATAACAATGAAATATGCTTTTGATTTATATTAGACATTTTTACTTAATTGAAATTAATATTAATTTATACTACTTCTATATGGGAGTCTCAGCACTGGTTTTTTTAATGTATTGCTAATGAAACTAGCTTCAAAGACTTTTTGGGACATTAAACAACAAATTTGTTCATCCTTCGATATCGAAGAAGACAGCCAGAATATCATCTCATTTTTTGCAGTGAGGTTTTTGATGACCGATGAGATCTATTTTTGCTCAAAATGAGTGTCCACAGAGCGAACAGTGGATCCTGGTTACACCAGGTTGGAAACCTTGATTTTTCAAGCACGGCTTCCTCAGCAGGCAATTACATTCAGCATCAGCAATGCGATGGGCCTCATCATATTAGGTGTCTTCATAGATGGTTTATCACCATACTTTCTTATCTTGACCAACTTATGGACGCCTATGTGGCACTGTTTCAGAGTCGGATTTAAGCAGTCTTTATATCTCTTTTGCTGACCACCAGGAAATTGCTTCCCGGTTATCAATGCGCCATAAAAGATCTTTGGGATTCATTCATCAGACATTCGCACCACATAGAGTTATAGAGTCATAACAGCACAGAAGGAGGCCATTCGGCCCATCGAGTCCGTGCCAGCTCTCTGTAGAGTAATCGAGTCAGTCCCATTTCCCCGCTCTATCCCCGTAGCCCTGCAAGTTTATTTCCCTCAAGTGCCTATCCAGTCTCACCTTGAAAACATTGAGTATCTCCACTTCCACCACTTCCATCGGCAGCGAGTTCCAGGTCCTCACCATTCGCTGCGTAAAAAAGGATTTCTTTACGTCCCCCCTGTATCTCTTGCCCAAAACCTTCAATCTGTGTCCCCTGGTCCTTGTACCATCAACTAGTGGGTTAGATATATTTCTTAAGGCTAAAGGGATCAAGGGATATGGGGAGAAAGCAGGGACAGGGTACTGAATTTGGATGATCAGCCATGATCTCATTAAATGGCGGAACAGGCTCGAGGGGCCGAATGGCCTACTCCTGCTCCTATCTTCTATGTTTCTATGTTTCTATGAACAGCCTTTCCCCGTCTAGCCTATCCAAACCCTATCTTGTACACCTCTATCAAATCACCCCTCAACCTCCTTTGCTCTAATGAAAACAAATCCAGCTTCTCCAACCTGTCCTTGTAGCTAAGATCCCCCATCCCTGGAACCATTCTGGTAAATCTCCTCTGCACCCTCTCAAGGGCCTTCACATCCTTCCTAAAGTGTGGTGACCAGAACTGGATGCAATACTCCAGTTGTGGCCTAACCAGTGCTTTATAAAAGTTCAGCATAACTTCTCTACTTTTGTACTCAATACCTCTATTTTTGAAGCCCAAGATCCCATATGCTTTGCTAACCACTCTCTCAATATGTCCTGCCACCTTCAGGGACCTATGCACATTAACTCCCAGGCCCCTCTGTCCCTACACACTCTTTAAAACTGTGCCATTTAGTGTGTATTGCCTCTCCCTGTTCCTTCTGCCAAAATGCATCACCCCACACTTCTCTGTATTAAATTCCATCTGCCACTTGTCTGCCCATTCTGCTAGCCTTTCTATGTCCTGTTGCAGTCGATTGGTATCATCCTCACTGTTTGCCACACCCCCAAGTTTGGTGTTATTGGCAAATTTAGAAATTCTACTCTGTATGTCAATATCCAGGTCATTTATATATGTCGAAAAAAGCAGTGCCCTAGCACTGACCCTTGGGGAACACCACTGCCTACCATCCTCCAGTCTGAAAAACAGCCATTTCCCTTAGCAACCTGGGATGCAAGCCATCTGGACCAGGCGACTTATCCACTCTAAGCATACCCAGCCTTTCTAGTACATCCTGTCTATCAATTTTCAACCCTTCCATTGCTTCTACCTTTTCCACTTCTACCGATATTTTGTCAGCATCCATCTCCTTAATAAACACTGATACAAAGTAGTTATTGAGTATTCTAGCCTTGCCCTGCGCCTCTAAGCATATATCACCTTCGTTGTCCCTAATAGGCCTCACCCCGCCTCTTACTACCTGCTTACTGTTTACATGCCAGTGGAAGATTTTTGGCTTCCCTTTTATGTTAACCGCCATTCTACTCTCATGACCTGACTATCGTAGCCGTGCCTCCCTGATTGGAGCATCTACACTTGACATCTCAGCCTTTTTGAGAACTTCAGTGTCAGGGACATTGTCGTCATCTGATCTTCATTAGCCGTCTCAGGCAGCTTAGGAGAAAGCAATTCCGTTTCTTGATGTGGCGTGCATATGTTGTCCAAGTTTCACAGACATAAAGTAGGGTTGTCAGAAAGACAGCCATGTATACTTTGAGCTTGGTCTGCAGGTTGATGCCTCTCTTCTCCCAGAGGCACTTACGGAGTTTGCCAAAAGCATATTACCTGTATAGAGGTTATTCATGCCATTCTGGTCAGCAAAGGACTGCAATTCATCTGCCTTTTTTCTCTACCGGGTGTCACACATAATGTTTAGTTCAATCTGGACTTGTTTACAAATACTTTCATAAGCTTGATTCTTCTTGAGTGCAGGTGGTGTTTCTCTTCAAGTAGCCTTTTTATATTTTAATCAAACCAGTCCTGGGCCGCAAAATGTGGCTCCATAGTGCCCACTCGGGTCCAAAATGGTATCCGCGGTGCACACGCACACTTCAGTTGCGGGCCGCACCAGACACCATCTTGGGTAGGACATTAGAAAACACCGGAAGTATGCAGAGTAGGCAGATTGTGAAGTCAATTAGCGTGTAAAGCTGATTTGATGCCAGTTATTTTGGAGCTCAATGCTCCAGCAAATGCCCTCTCTTAATCCCGCACAGCTGAACACGCGTTCAGCAGCAGGAAGGACCCCCACCAGCGCTATGTAAAGGGATCATCAAATACTTACAGCTTAGATGCTGATTGATTTCTAGCAGCTGTTGCTGAGTTTGTACAAGTATTTGGTGCTTTGTACAGTTCCTTAAAGTTGCTAAAGTCTACAGGGAGTGGTGTGGCAGGTGCTGAAGGACATGGTCCTGGGTTCAAGGTTTCTGCACAAACCACTTGCTCCTAGACATGGGTGCAGTAGTAGGCATTCCACTTGGCCTACAGCATGTCAGGGAGAATGGGCAGAGGCAAGACAAAGCTGCTTGCAGAGGAAGAGGGGGAGCAGGGCTCTCAGCAAGAGGCCATATCAGCCCAGGGTGTTCAGGGAGCTATAATCCTACCTGAACCTCAGCGAGGAACAGTGTGTCAGACATCTGTGCTTCACCAAGGACATCTTCACTGAAATTTGCCACCTGGTGCAGCCACAACTACAACCTCAGAGCAGGGTGAGGACCGCATTGACAGTGGCTGTGGAGGTCATGGTAGCCATGAACTTTTATGTGTCAGGCTCCTTCCAGGCTGTAGCAGGAGATATTCTCCCAGTTTAACATGCACTGTTGCATAAGGGTTGCACTGAGGCTCTGTATTCCAAGACAGCTGAATACATTTCCTTCTCTCTGGCCAGAAAACAGCAGGCGGAGCGAGCACATGGCTTTGCGAGGATTGCAGGCTTCCCCATGGTGTAGGGTGCCATTGACTGCACACACGTCACTTTGCGGGCACCACATCTTAACACTAAGATGTACCGCAACCAAAAGGAATGTCTAGCTGGTGTGCAAATATACTCAGCGAATCATGCAGGTCAATGCCCGGTATCCTGGCAGCAGTCTTGATGCCTTCATTCTGCGGCAGTCCACTGTCCTATCTGCATTTGAGCCACCACGGCAAACCAGAGGGTGGCTATCCATTAACAACATGGCTCATGACTCCAGAGCGCAACCCACGTACACATGGGTAGCATTCATACAATGAAAGCCATGTTGCCACACGAAACATCATCAAGCATGCCATTGGCATGCTGAAGCAATGCTTCCGCTGCCTGGACCACTCTGCCGTACTCGGAAAAGCGATTGTCGAGATTCATGGTGGTCTGCTGCTTGCTGCACAACCTCGCCATCATGAGGGCGCAGCCTTTGCCACCAGCCATATGGTGACCAGCTGAGGAACAGAAGGAGGAGAAAGAGGAAGAGGAGGAAGAGGAAGAGGAGGAGGAGGAAGAGGAAGGGAGGAGGAGGAAGAGGAAGGGAGGAGGCAATCTAGACAGCCTCTTTCAGGTTGGGCTGTCCATTACCAACTCATCCGACTGCAATACCAGTAAACACAATCACAATTCCATATTTAACAACAGTACCACACTCCATACCTTCCCTCTGTCACTGACAATCACAGTGTCTGCTTGGCCACAATGCAAAAATAAAAGCCAACACAAAATAAACATTCCAAATCAAATTGATAAATGAAATCATGCCATATTGCATACAACTGTAAACTAATCACCTTTGTGCATTCCCTTAGTGCCTGTCTTCCATGTGCCTTTGCCTGTCCTAGTGCTCCTACTCAGTGCTCCCCCAATGGCTGCAGCATAGCTGGTGGAAGGCTGCTGACTTTCAGTGGAGGACACTGCAGATGGCCTTGGAGGATGACTTCGAGCAGCTCTGGGCCTAGAAGGTCCGGCTTCGGACAGTACCATCTTGGCATGGGCTGGCAGGCTGATGGGCAACATAAGAGCACCGGCGGAGTGGCAGTGGTGGGAGGACAAATGCTGCTATCCTGAGAGTGGACAGCAGGTTCATGCTCCACAGAGTCACTGCCACTCCCCTGGGGCGGCGCCTCAGCAATCCAGTAATCTTTTGAAGGAGAGAATGCAGGACTGCTGTGACACCCTGCAAGCCCCTTTGAACACTGGTGAGCGCAGTCACGATGGCAGCAGTCTGAGCTTACGTGACAGCAAGCTGAGCTTGCATGACAGAAGTCTGAGTTTCCACTGAAGCACCCAGACATTGGGTGGCTTCTGCTTGTGCTGCAATGGAAGCTGAGACATCGGCCATCAGACGCGGCATCATGGTTGGATCCGCAAGTACACTAATGGATTTGGCCATGACTTCCACGCTGGAAAGGATGGGCTCTGTGCTAAGCTTGTGCCGGACTCCTCCATGTTCCTTGACATTGCACATTCTGGTGGGCTTGCCAATGCACCACGCATTTCATTGTGCATACCCATCAGCCTTCCTCTGTAGCCTGCCCTGTTGAAGTGCTCATCTGAGACCTGTGCAGCAGAACTCGTGTCCAACATCGCCCTCCGGGGAGCTGGCACCTGTGCCCAGTGTCTCACCACATGCAGATCCCATGTCTAAGCTATCCTTTAAAGTGCGCGGAGTGCCAGTATCTGAGCTAGTGGCTGCGGGTGTGAAATCGAGTGACGGTGCTGTGTCTTCAGCATCACTGTCTTTGTCCTCTTCCAGTTCTTGCTCCGCCACCACTGCCTGGCCAGGTTGAAGTTCTTGGGTATCTGAAAGGAGAAAGGCACAAGGGTAGGGTTGTGATGAGGGGAAGGGGGGAAAGTAAGAGGTGCATGCATACAGCATCTGCAGCTTGTAAATCAGAAGAGATTGTGGGATGATGGGGAAGTGGGATGTGAGAAGGTGGATTAGGTATGGGGATACTGTCATCTTCGATTGTTTCAGCCCTGCCACTGGCCACGGGCTCAGCGATGACTGCCTCAATTATCTCTAGCACCAACTCCTCCATGGGGGTTAGGTCATGCAGGTGCACTTGTCCCCCTATGGGTAGCCCCTGCTGCCTCCGGTTTATGCGCCAACTTGTCCTGCAGGAGAGAGGGAAGTGTATCTGAGAGTGTGGTGCAATGTGTTTGGGTGAAGTGCCTGTCATGTTTGAATAGCTGGCAGTGTGTGCAAACTGAGAGATGTGGGTGTGAGTCTTGCGGCAGTGCTACGTGTGTGCGGGTGAAGTGAAGCCATGAATGTGAGGTATGAGTCGTGATTGATAGAGACTGTTGGTAGGTGAGTGATGGGTGTGTGGTGTATTGAGCAGTGTGTGAGGCTAGGGGTGCAAACGGCTACCTGCTCCCACTGCCTTCATAGAGGTTGTATGGAGGGCCTCCTGGCCCTCTGTGGATAGAGGACCTCTCTCCTCCTCTCCACCTCCTCCACCAAGGCCTCCAGGGCAGCATCTGAGAACCTTGGAGCCCGCTGTTTCCCCTGTTGCACCATAATTCACTAAGATTTTCCAGGTCAGACTCTCTTCCCCAGCCACTTCCAACGCCTGCTCCAGCCAGAACGCACCTCCCCTTTAAGAGGATCATCGCTGTCACTGCACCCATTTTTAGGGCGATCGAATTTAGCCCTCAAGGCTGAGCTGGATAGATTTTTGGATTCTAGGGGAATCAAGGGATATGGAGATCGGGCGGGAAAGTGGGGTTGAGGTCGATTATCGGCCATGATCTTATTGAATGGCGGAGCAGGCTCGAGGGGCCGTATGGCCTACTCCTGCTCTTATTTCTTATGTTCTTAAGGATTGTTGGGCCCAAGACTTCTAAAGGTGCATTAAGGACTGTGGCCAAAATTTTCCGGGGGGTCAGCGGGTGAGATCAGTGGCGGGTCGGGTGGGAAATTTGATTTTTTTGACAGCAGGTCGGGAACCCACTGTCATCCCATCGCAACGCACCTTTCCCAATGGCGCATCTGTGATCTCAAATCGGACCCAACCTGCAGAGGTGAGCGTCCCAATTAAAGCAATTATTGGCTTGTTGACAGACCCTTTGTAATGGATTTAACCCTACCTTTTAACTTTAACTGCTCACCCACAGGGTCCACACTGCTCCTGGACCCCGTCTGTTAACCTGAGGCGGGAGTTGAATGGCCATTGAATCAACTGATTAGTTGACAGCTGGAAATATAAAAGTACTATAAAAGTTCCCACCTCACAGCTGTTCACTTTCCAAGCACAGAAGCTGTTGCTTACTCCATTTGGAAGACAGATTGAGCTTTATGCAGGCTGCAGTGCTGGAGCAAACTCTCCATCCAGTGTCACCTCATTGGAACAACCTCTCTCACCATTGACAGATCGCTTCTGTCATCTCAACTTCACCTGCCATCTATTCCATCACTGTTTCACCTTGGTCCTCAGAATCTGACCACGATCAGCCCCAACACCGGCAGCACCAACAACACCAACCTTCTCCGCAATCACCTGATGCTGCTCAGGCCACAGGGTATCAGCACCTGAGCACATTGCTGCCCGGGAGGCCAGGGATGGCCTCACTATGGCCAGATTTACTTCACCACCCGACACCAGCACCATAAAGCATCCCTACAATGTCCAAGCCATTCCTTCACACTCATCACAATTACAAGGGGTGGTGGGGTGGTGAGGGGTACCGTTATGACTCACCATTCACTGCAACTTACTAAGACACTTTCAAAGGTGCACACAAATCTGTCCAAGAACAAAAATAAAGGTTTAAATGTTTGACAGCACATTAACAGAAATTTTACATGAACATTGGATAAAACACCCAAGTGGCTACCCTTGTGTGTTGTTAGTTGATATGATTGTACTAGGATGAGAGTGAGTGTGAGGGGTGGCTAGTGAGATGGGGATGTGATAATGTAGACAGAGAGAGAGGGATGGGTGGAAGGTAAGGTAAATTGGTGTGAGTAAGGATGTGCAGGAGTAGAGTAGGGAAGGCAGAGTGATGGAGATGTGATGAGAGGCACAGCAGGATGAAGTTGAGTGAGGCTTTGTACTCACATGTCCTAATCTAATGAGATCATTGAAAGATTTGCACCACTGCACCCAGGTCCTCCTGATGACATCCCTGCTGGTGACTTCCTGTGCAATGTGCAACCAGGCTGTGTTGGTGTCCTGGGGAGGTCTCTTCCGCACTTGGAAGGGAAGAGGACCTTCCTGTGTGCTGTGACTTCCTCCATAAGCACATGGAGGGTGTATGAGAGTACCTGGGTGCAGCCCTGCACCTCTGTGCAGTGATTGTCAGTGTTTGCAGCACTTCAATGCTGTAGAACACTGACAGCACAAATGTCAAAAGTAAGGTGGCCATGGTCCCTTTAAAGAACTCGGCTGATGACGCGTCATGAATGACATCACCAGACCTGCTTCCTCTAATTGGGCGGGGAAATGCCTGGGCAGGCTTAACAAGCCCTATTGAGGTAAGTTCATTTTAGGCAGCGGGATGGAGCCAGCAGCGGGGCCGCGACCCGCCGCACCGAACCCGCCGAGGTGAGTAAAACCTCCGCCTGTGTCTCTGAAGCAGTTTCAACCAGCTTCAATGTCACCAGATGTTGTATTTACAATGATCAAATGGCTTTGAAATAGCTGTGCAGAGTTCTTGTGTTGAGCAAACAGACTTGAGTTTGCTCACATTTCACTTCTTGCGTGCTTTTTTATCCTGGGGCCTCCAAGGAGGTTTAACGTGAATGTTGAATTTCATGCGAATGACGCAATGGTCCATCCAACATTCAGCAACTCTCATTGCTTTGGTGATCTTGATGTTGTTGATGTCATTTTCCCTGATAAGATGTAATCAATCAGATGCCATTGTTGGGACGAGGGGGCATCCAAGATGTCTTGTTCTTGCTTAACAGCGAGAAAATGGTGTTGGTGACGATAAAACTGTGTTCAGCACAGTTGCTTAGGAGCAGAAGGCCACTGTTGTAATTTCCAAAGCCATGTTTGCCAGTGATGCCCCACCAGGTTTGATGGTCTGACCCGACATAAGCGTTGAAATTGCCCAGGGTGATTGTCATTCTTGGGTACTTGAGAGATAGTGGTCTGGATCTTCATAGAATTTGTTTTTGATCTTGTCAGGGTTGATCAAGTTTAGTACATAGGCGCTAATGATGGAGGCAATCTTAGTGTCAGCGTGTGGTCATTTATACCTTTGGGAAAGTTCTCAAGTTTGTCTGCAATACTGGAAGTCCTGCTACAACTGTACAGGGCGTTGGTGAGACCACACCTGGAGTACTGCATACAGTTTTGGTCTCCTTCTTTAAGGAAGGATATACTAGCCTTGGAGGCAGTTCAGAGAAGGTTCACGAGGTTGATTCCTGAGATGAAGGGGTTGTCTTATGAAGAAAGGTTTAGCAAGTTGGGCCGATACTTATTGGAGTTTAGAAGAATGAGAGGTGATCTTATTGAAAAATACAAGATTCTGAAGGGGCTTGACAGGGTAGATGCAGAGAGAATGTTTCCCCTCGTGGGGGAATCTTGAATTAGGGGGCATAATTTCAGACTAAGGGGAAACCCTTTTAAATCGGAAATGAGGAGGAATTTCTTCTTCTCTCAGAGGGTCGTGAATCTTTGGAATTCTCTTCCCCTGAGAGCTGTTGAGGCTGGGTCATTGAATATATTTAAGGTGGAGGTAGACAGATTTTTGAATGGTAAGGGAGTCAAGGGTTATGGGGAATGGGCAGGGAAATGGAGTTGAGGCCAAGATCAGATCAGCCATGATCTTATTGAACGGTGGAGCAGGCTCGAGGGGCCAAATGACCTACTCCTGCTCCTACATCTTATGTTCTTATGTTCTTATAATAGCAAAGCCAACACTGGCCTCACAATGTTCCTCTTTGGGCCGGCCACTCCAGAAGAAGGTAAAACCAGTACCAGTTTCCATTACTTGGCCAACTTTGGCATGCGAGTTTCACTTAGCACTGCGATGTCTAGTTTATATCTGTTCAGTTCTCTGACAATCAATGCAGTTCTGCCTTCATGTCTCAGTTTAATCACCGTCCATGGGTGTTCGAACATTCCAGGCAGCAATGCTGAGAGGCAAAGATTTGGTTCTTGATTTTGGATGTTTTCAACCATAAAAATGGTTTGCCCATCAGTTGCAGCTTGCTGACCAGGGAACAGAGAAGTGAACAATTTTTACGGCACCTTTTCTAACCCTTTCCCCATGCCACGGAGGTGAGCAGTGCTGTCCTAAAGAGAGCTGCTCAGCCACCCAGGGGGCTGCTGAACTAACACTGCCACTTCATTCAGTGAGGAGTGACCCTATGCCCTGAGCACCTGTGTACAGGTCTGTAACTACTGCCTCACCTGCTACTTCGCTGCTTGCCCATCACCACAGGGCTTGTAGATAAAGAAGAGAAATATGAGATGAATGGCACTTGTGCGTGAGAATGATTTAAGTGAGGGACATTGGTGCAGAGTTTGCCTTTCTGTCTCCCTGAATCCAGTGGCAAGACGAAGTCAGGATGTTTGGAGATGGAGAGGGCTGCAGTGGATGGCTGGCAGTATCTGGTGTACCCATACTGAAGACCTGAGCTTTCCACAAAGCCATGCTGCTATGCCTTCTTAGCCGGCGAAGTTCATATATCCGCTCAGACCGCCTAATTCACCACACCAGTCCTTGAGGAGATTGGTGTCTCTCCATCACCCAGAATACAAATTCACGAGCTACCCTGACCTACTTTAACCTGCGAACCAACGCAGTTCTCGGGGTGTGGCAACTGCCATGCACAGAGACTACTTGGAGCCATAGGTGAAAGTCGCATAAGCAGTGATGACCAAAGACTGGGGACCATTCAAGGGATGCGGCATGCCCTCAGTCAGAGGTACTACCCCTTCTGTTTAACATTAAAAATCTAGTAAAGAAAGACTTGCATTTATATAGCACCTTTCATGACCTCGGGACATCCCAAAGTGCTTTGCAGCCATTGAAGTACTTTTGAAGTGTAGTCACTGTTGTAATGTAGAAAACGCGGGAACCAAACTAAGCTCCCAGAAACAGCAGTGTGATAATAACCAGATAATCTGTTTTAGTGATGTTGATTAAGAGATAGGTATTGGCCAGGACATGGGGAATAGCTCCCCTACCCTTCCTTGAAATAGTGCCATGGGATCTTTTACATCCACCTGAGAGAGCAGAGGGGCCTCGGTTCACGCCTCATCGTTTAAAAAAACTAATACAGCCCCAGCCAACAGCCAGCAACATGCAATGTACTTTTCAAAACCATGTATGTCTGAAACAGCTTTAAAAGACCCTAAAAATAAATACTTTTAATACTGAAAATTCTGATGGAATACAATATAAACAGAATTAACACAAAGAAGATTGGTGTGCTAAAAAAAATAAGCAACTGATTTCTGTTATCCATCACATCCTTTTGTGCAACCTCAATTGCTAACAATGCAATGGTATCAGTATTAGATTTTCTAGATACTACTATAAAATATACATTAAGGCTGAAGGAAAGATGTATAGTGTCAAATCTTTTAAAATGACTCCAATGCTCATATGCCATGTTTGAAGCCCACAACAAAGTGTAAGCGGCAATTTAAAATAAGAATGAGCAGATTTTCTGCAGAATTACTCACAATGATTTGGAGAATGCAATGTTTGATAACGACAGGAACATTATACCATTTTTGCAAAGTTTGAGGACATCGCTGAGAGTATGTTAAAACCTTGTGAACTGTAATAGAGATAACGCTGCAAAGCACTGCCCTTGTTGCAATTGCAGGATTTAAATCACCTCCTTAATAATACTTATGGCATTGAATTCCAGAAGGGATGCAAAACAACTATTATTCTGAACTACTTTCTTTTGGCCATTTTTCTTCAAATACTAAAAGCATGTTAATGGGAGGGAGATTTTTGTCTTTCGACCTCAGGAGCACAAGCTCGCACTTCAACATAGTCACAAATGATGTCTCCCTACTTGTCCTGTTTAGGTTTGTCTCAGACCATGTAAGCACTTGGAATGATCTTGGACTTCCTCAAATGTTGTGCTATAATGACAGCTGGACACAATCGTGAGGGTAGCTTGCCCCCCAACATTGTTCCTCACCAGAAAATCACAATAATTGCAAAGGAAAGAAGCATAATTTCTGACAGCACTGAGACTGAAGAATAAAGTAACAGCAAAAATAGTCTTCCACCACAGAGTGACACAGAAACTAACTGTGGGTTATTTTGACTTTGGGCGATAGTGTAAACTGAGCAATATTGGACCAGCTGCCTGCTGTACATTGACTTCAATGGAAATTAAATTTGTGAGAGATATATAACTCTCAGAAATATGATTTCAGCTGCACACATTCTATGTCAGTTGAGAAAGCTGCAAATGAAGTTCTAGTTTTATCCCTACTTCACAGTATCACGACTGCACCATAACAGCCCAGAGCACATGACAACCAGATAGAAAAGAACTTGGGAATTACAGGCCATGATGACAAATCTGTGTGTATGCGAGAGAGATTCATTAGGAGAAATGTAGTTTTCATCTTGTTCACGTGTAGCTGCAAAACCCAGAGTGTGGAGTTCCGTCAACAGCATCTTCAGCAAGAACTACAAATTCACCAAAAAAAGTAAGGGAGGAGAATAAAACATCTATTAGAATCATGTAAATAATCAATAAAAAGAAGGTTTTGTGAAGAGAGCAGGGAAGAATAAATAAAGTCCTTGCATTTTCAGCAAATACTGCAAATCTACTTTGGGAGGTATGGCAACATTATGTTAATAACTTAGAAAAATAGGTCATGAGGAGGGAAGAACAAAATCATTTACATCTTGAGCATGTTTTGTAAGGTGGTAGAAAGGCAATATTACAATATTATCTCTGCGAAGCCTGTACCTTTCAGCACTGGTAAAGTGTTCAATATTTTCACTTTGTGTTAATCATGGGATGTACTGCTTCAATAAATGTGCTGCATTACAGTGGTGTGAACTCCTGTTGTGGGACTCCAGTAAACATGAGAAACCACACTTGGTCCTGGACTACCTATGGGTAACACCACAGGAAATCTCCTAGTGTTGCACTTACAGAATGCATTTTCTTACAGAAAAAGGTTCAGAGGAGCTCTAGAAGAATGAGTCCTAGCTTAAAGAACCTCAGCTACTCAGATAGGCTCAAGGGCCTTGGTCTGTTTACTTTAGAGCAGCATAGACTTAGAGGTGACCTGATACAGGTATAAAATAATTCAAGGACTGGATTGCCTCCCTATTGATAAATTATTCCAGTTTAACAGATTAGGGAAGACCAGGAGACATGAGTTCAAACTATGTAAGAGTAGGAATAGACTGGATGTTAGGTGGTTCTCATTTTCCCAGAGAGTAGTGAGCCTCTGGAATAGGTTGTTGTCTGGTGTGTTGAGTGCTGACTATCTGCATGTCTTCAAGAGGGAGCAGCAGTTCCTGACGGGAGCAGAGATCACATCATATAGAAAGTAAGTGCCTTTATAGGTAACACTTGATCTATTTGATCTCCAGGCCTGGATTCAATCGCCTGAGGAGGTTGAACAGGAAGTTACATATTGGGCCGTATTTTCCGATCGGAGGCTTCCCGCGTGCGGAGGCCTCCGATCTGGAAAAAATCTACTCACCTGAGGGCTCCCGAGGTGCATATAGTTCCGATCCTGGGCCTCTCCAACTCCAACTGCGCAGGGCCCACGTATCTGAGAGGCGCAGGCGGTTCGCAAGCATCCCTGGGATCACGTGGGCCATGGGGAGCCAGTCAAAGAAGGGAATCTCCCTTCACACACTTGACAGGTAGACCTGTCAAATATATGAATGGCAATCACCCCAAAAACATAGTAAAACTTTAAATAAATTTAAAGATAACCATCACCTTTTTAAAATTAGTTGAAATTACAATAAATTAAATATTTTAAACAAAAATTTAAAATTTGAAAAAAAGAAAGTTTTTTACAGGGCTAAAAATAAACTTACCTTTTTTAAAGTATTTTTAAATGATAAATGAGTGAAAAAATTATAATTTTTAAAACTTTTTTTCAACTCTTATGGTAAAAGCACGCCTGCTTTTATCAGGCGTAAGAATTGTAAGAGTTTTCAGCGGGTGGTGGGTCGCCAGAAATCGGAACTATCCACCCGCAGAGGCCCTTCTCCAGGGCAGGCGTCCGATCTGTCAAGAGTATTCTTGACAGATCGGAAATGCCGGTTTTCAACGCATGCACATGCACTGGAGTGACAGCCTAGATTTTTGTGCTCAAGTCTCTGGAGTGGGTCTGGAGTGAACCCACAACTTTCTGACTCAGAGGCGAGAGTGCGATTCACTGAGTCACAGCTGACACGGGATTTTTTATTACCAATGTGAATGTGAACACAACCACGTATTCAGTCAAATTTTCATATCATTATCCTGCAAACCTCCTTCTGTTCTATTTTGTTACTTGTACTTAATTAATTTCAGCTTGACTACCATGAAAACTTAACCTCATTAAAACGAAACTGGAATTTTCCATTTTATCTTCATGTTGAAATGAAATAACCATCAAAAGTGCAAAACAATTATTTATAAAAACATAAAATAATATGCTGCCCTTTTTTATTGTTTTATTTCTTGTTTTTCTTTTCATTAGGGGTGTTTCTATGATTCTGAAAACTCCTTATGGTTACAGTAGTTCTGGAGGAAAGAATGGCACCCACAGCTGGATGTGCAATCTGTTATGTAAGGATGATGGAGCATTCAGCAATATTCTCTGATGTTTATGTATCAAGGCAAACAAAGCATTTAATCATTTTCATGGACATCTGCTGCTGATATTTGCAAGGTTGTGTAACTCAGGTAGATATCACCATAGATACATCTTTGATTAAGACTATTCTGCCTATAATGTTGGAAGGTGTGTTGCATCAATGGCTGTAGATGTTGCAAGCAGCAGACTGAAACTCAAACTTTTAGCTAAACTTCCCCCATTACTGATGTTAATTCCTCTTAATAAAAACACCAGCCTTAATTGAAGAGATGCTTGAAGGGTTGACCCTCATGTTTGACACTGTTTAGTCTGAGCAAATGGTAATTCTGTCCCTCTGTTGTAAAAACAAGAATGCTTGAACTTCCACATGAGCATGCAAATTCTTTTACTTTATGTCACTGGGTTCAGTAATATCTTCAAGTCATCCAGAAGCAGGCATTGTTTTAATATAGGTTAAAAATCAACAGAAATTATAAATGTTAGATCCGTGGTTTAGTGGATAAATAATTACACGGATGCTGTACATACAAATAACAGGTCTTTACTGGAGGAGGGCAATCTCGAGACTGGAGTACAGAGACATGCGTACAGCTTATATACCGGTGTGGTTACTGCCGGTACTACAGTATACAGGAGCTGTAAAAAGTAGTTCTGACTTAAAGCACATACACTACAATTCCTCCCTTTTTAGATTAATAATACCCCCTTAATATTCAAATAACAATTACATTTTTACATGTACATTCAATAACAAAAGTCCATTTATAGATTCAGTCTTTGGGGCGGCTTCCTGACCCTTTCGGGATAGCGCCTTTCCGGAGGTTCTTGTTCTTGGTGCAGAGGCGATTCTGACCCCCTTTCATCGGGTAGTTCATCGGGTTCCACTGCTACTGGGTCTGAAGTAGATACTACCGGTATGTCGGGTTCATCCCCAGGTACTCGAGACATGGGGTTGACGCATTCCTGTGATGCAACGATCTGATCGCCATGGCGTCTCACAATGTACTCCCCGACATCCATTGTGTACATTAATGGCCCCTGCCTTGTACATATTGTTCTGGGTTGCCACTTCTCTGTTCGATAGTCCCGGGCCAAGACTGGTTGCCCTACATTGAAGCTCCTTGTCGGCTTCTCGTTGATGTGCTGGAATTGTTTGTCCTCAACATTTCTTCGCACATTTGGTCTGAGCAAGTCCAGACGAGATCTCAACCTTCGGTTAAAGAACATCATGGCCGGGGTCTGTTTGGTAACTGCATGTGTCGCGTTTCGGTAGGCTAATAAGAAATTGTCCATCTTATGCTGTAGTGGAATTTCCTCATCGCACATGGCCTTTATCGCCTTCTTAAAGGTTTGTACGAACCTCTCAGCCAGTCCATTGGTGGCTGGATGATACGGGGCGGATGTGTAATGCCTTACCCCATTCCTTTTCATGAATTTTTGGAACTCATCAGACACAAACTGTGGTCCATTATCAGAGCAGATCTGCTCTGACAACCCGTTTCTGGCAAATATGGTCCGTAGGACTGCAATCGTTTTCTCTGTAGTGGTTGAAGACATTTTTATCACCTCAGGCCACTTTGATTGAGCATCCACTGCTATTAAGAACATTGAGTCCATGAATGGACCAGCGAAATCAATGTGCACCCGTTGCCATGGAGAGGAGGGCCACTCCCATGGGTGTAGAGGGGCATGTGGTGGTGCATTTTGGACCTTCTGGCATCCTAAGCAGTTCTTAGTTAGGTCTTCGATTTGTTGATCGATTCCCGGCTACCACACATAAGCCCTAGCTAGGCTTTTCATTTTCACTCCCCCCAGATGACCTTCATGTAGCTCATTTAGCACTCTCTCCCTTAACTTGGGTGGAATCACCACTCTGGATCCACACATCACTGTCCCCTGGCATACTGACAGCTGTTCTCTTCTGGATGAGAATGCTGGCAACAGTGAGTCACCATGTGTTGGCCATCCCCTCACCGTCAATTCATATACCCGTGACAGCATCGGATCATTGCGGGTCTCCTTCTCTATATCCGCGTTTGTTACTGGCAATCGTTCAATTATCGATGAATAAAATATCTCGATAGGGTCCACTGCTGGTGCTTCCTCCACAGTAGGCAGTGGCAGGCGCGATAGCCCATCAGCATTCCCATGCTGTCTCATGCCTTTATATTCTATTTCATATTGATTCGCCCCTAGAAACAGGGACCATCTTTGTAACCGCTGTGCAGTCATTACTGGCACGCCCTTCTTAGGATTAAAGATGGGGACAAGTGGTTGGTGGTCAGTCAGCAAGGTGAACTTCTGTCCATGCAGCTAGTGGTTGAATTTTTTTACTCCCCATACTAGGCTGAGGGCCTCCCTGTCAATCTGGGCGTAGTTGCGCTCGGCTGAGGTTAGTGACCAAGACGCAAAGGCTACTGGACTCTCCAACCCGTCCGGGAATTTGTGCGACAGCACCGCTCCAATGCCGTAGGGTGATGCATCACATGCCAAATGAATTGGTAGAGTAAGGTTGAAATGGGCCAACACCTCTTTTGATGTGATCAATTCTTTACACTTCTGGAAAGCTCGTCTACGTTCGTCATCCCACTTCCATGGTACCCCTGTTTGCAGTAGGGTGTTCAGCGGGTGTAATACCGTCGACAAATTTGGTAAGAACTTGTGGTAATAGTTTACCAGCCCGAGGAACGACCTCAGTTGTGACACATTTTCCGGTGCTGGAGCCTTGACTACTGCCTCTATCTTGTCAGGGGACTTATGTAACCACTCTTCATCGATGACGTGGCCGCAATACGAGATCTGTTTCTGGAAAAACTCGCACTTGTGGCGATTAGCTCGTAGCCCATATTCCTTTAATCTGGCGAGCACCTTCTCCAAGTTAGCGAGGTGATCAGCGTCATTTTCGCCCGTGACCAAGATGTCGTCCAAATAACACTGGGTCCCTGGAATCCCTTGCAGGACCTGATCCATCACCCTTTGCCAGATAGCCGGAGCCGAGGCTACTCCAAACACCAGCCGGTTGTATTGATAGAGAGCTTTATGGGTGTTGATCGTAAGGTAATGTTTCGAAGCTTCTTCTACCTCCATTTGCAAGTACACCTGGGCTAGATCAATTTTGGTGAAGCGTTTACCACCAGATAGCGAGGCGAAAATATCCTCAATTCGTGGAAGCGGATATTGCACCGTGTGAAGGACTGGGTTCACTGTCACCTTAAAATCCCCACAGATGCGGACCTTCTTTGGTTCCCCAGGTGTATTACTCAACGACCTCTTCATTACAGGAACGATGGGTGTAGCCCACTCACTCCAGTCCACTTTGGACAGTACTCCTGAACGTTCCAACCCTTCCAGCTCTGCTTCAACCGCTGGTCTGATCGCATAAGGCACTGGTCTGGCCTTCAGAAACTTTGGGCTTGCATTATCCTCTATTTTAATTGTTGCTGTTATTCCTTTTAGTGTTCCTAGTCCCTCCTGGAACACTTCTTTTGCGTCAGTTAGCATTTTTGACAGTCGTCCAGGTGTGACGTCGTCATCCTTTTTGGCCTCCACCTTCAGTGCCTGTATGGAATGCCAATCTAAATGTATCTTCCGGATCCATTCACGTCCTAGCAGTGGTGGTCCTCCATTTGGCAATACATATATATCCATTTTAGGTATTTCCTGACCTTTATATGTCACTTTCACCCTTATTTTTCCTTTGGGGTAGACTTTTTGCCCCATATACGTCTTCAAGACAATCTCTGTAGCTTTCAAGGGTATGTGTG
Organism: Somniosus microcephalus; assembly: GCF_052327205.1. Taxonomy (NCBI): domain Eukaryota; kingdom Metazoa; phylum Chordata; class Chondrichthyes; order Squaliformes; family Somniosidae; genus Somniosus; species Somniosus microcephalus. The sequence continues at coordinate 235,796,608 of NC_140990.1, forward strand.
AAATAGCCGCTTGTAGTCTCTTTGATTTATGACTGTTAGAGCTGACCCTGTGTCCAATTCCATTTCCGCTTGGACTCCGTCTATCTTGAGTGTAACCCAGATAGTCTGGTGATCCTCCATTTCGGTTACATTATGTAGTTTCAGACAACCCAGCTCCTTGCTTCCAGAGTCTGTGTCACTTTTCTGTTCGTCTGAACCACTGTCCATCACCTGGTGTACCTTTTTGTACTTCTCCTGTGGAGATTTCTTACTGTTGGTTTTCTTCCCAGACCTGCAGACTCTTGCTATGTGTCCTGCTTTCCCACACTGTCTGCACACTTGGTCCTTGAACCAACAATCTTTCTGGTCATGTGTTGTTCTGCCGCAGCGATAGCACTTCCCTGTTCCATAGGTCATTTCGTTGGTGCCATATTCTTGCGGTCTCCGTTGTATCTCTGCAGCGCCCCTTGCGGCTGCTTCGTGTGATACTGCCATACTGAAGGCTTTGTCCAGCGTAAGGTCCTTTTCTGATAGAAGCCGTTTCTGGGTTCCTTCACTTTGTAGCCCACACACAAACTTGTCTCTTAACGTGTCTGCTAGTCCCGCTCCAAACTGGTAGTATTTCGATAGCTTGCGCAGTTCCATTAGGTACTCAGCATTGCTTTCGTCTTTGTGTTGGTTCCTTTTATGGAACTTAAATCGTTCTGCTATCAGCAGCGGTGTGGGGTTTAAGTGGTCCTGTAGGATTTCTACTATGCTTTCAAAATTCTTGTTTACTGGCTTCTCTGGGGTTATTAGATTTCGCAGTAACCCATAAGTTTTTGCACCCATGGAATTTAACAGAATCAGTGCTTTATTAGCACCTGGCACTTCATTCGCCCTGCAGTACACCTCAATACATTCCACATATGTCGCCCAATCTTCGACTTCATTGTCGAACATAGAGATACTGCCACTCTTCGGCATCCTTGGTTGTGCGTTAACTATCACCAATGGCACCTCCCGCACTTCCCCTTCTTCTCCGCTGGCACAAAATGGCGTCTCCCGCGCTTTCCTTCCTTCCCGCGCTCGCCCGTCTTCTCCGTTGCGGCTTTGCAAAATGGCGTCTCCCGCGCTCTTCCTTCTCCGCGGCTCAATGGCGCCTCCCGCGCTCTCCCTGCTTCTCCGCGGCTCAATGGCATCTCCCGCGCTCTCCCTGCTTCTCCGCGGCTCAATGGCGTCTCCCCTTGCTTCGCCCCGCGGACCCTGATCAGCCTGTGATCCCTGGCTGTGCTCTGCGCGTTCTTCTCTTGATATTTGTCGACGCCGCTCAGTCTAGAACCCGGCTGTTTCTTACCCTCTCTCTCTCCGGTTTTACAGTATTTTTCCTCGACGCCGCTCGGTGATCAACCCCCGGCTGCGCCCTGCTCTCTTCACCCTTTTTCTTACCCCGTCGACGCTGCCCGGCTCTCTCTCTCTGTGCCGTCGGTCGGCTCCAGCCGCCGCTGCTCGGGAAGGGTCTGCTCTGGACCTGTCGTCGGTCTCTTACTGCTCGTTGTGGCTGGGGAACCAAGCCCGGCTCTCCACAGCCTCCCCAGTGAAGTTGGATCTCTGCCTGACTGCTGGGCAGTTGCTCGCGGTCAACGCCCGTGTTCCTGGACTCGACTATTTTTTTTTGTGTTTTTTTTTGTTTAATGTTGCAGGTAGATTCGCATCAACACTCGTCGCCACTGTTAGATCCGTGGTTTAGTGGATAAATAATTACACGGATGCTGTACATACAAATAACAGGTCTTTACTGGAGGAGGGCAATCTCTAGACTGGAGTACAGAGGCATGCGCACAGCTTATATACCGGTGTGGTTACTGCCGGTACTACAGTATACAGGAGCTGTAAAAAGTAGTTCTGACTTAAAGCACATACACTACAATAAATAAAATGAATACAGTATCAAATTTGATCATACTTCCTTTAACTGGCATTTCAAAATGATAATGCTTTCTCATTAATATACAAATTCAATTAGTATTTGTGAAAGCTACAAAATCACACTGGCCTGCTAAAAGTTACAGCTGTTTTAAGTTCATTGAGCTGTGGGATCTGATAATGCAAATGAATCCATTCTATAACTTTTTGCAGAAGATTTGATGGAGTAGCACCTCATTGGTGCCTGGCTGTTGCAAGTTTCCTTTTTGTAATGAGACACCAAGTTAGTGTTGCATATATTATGTAGAAAATAACAGATGGCTGGGAATGTGTTACAAGGTTGTAGCACACTTCAGTGGTTTGAATAATATTATAAGCTGTGAAAGCATTGCTAAAGCAGTTCAGGAATGTCATCCGAGTCCCAGGAGTGTTCAATAGTCTTGAACAAATTTCCAAGCTTTTTTTTTATATATTCTTTATAATATTCATGCAACCTTCTGGGAGATGTGGGTAACCTTTGGATAATTTTTCAATCTGAGTCTTGCCATTCTCAGAATTGCCAACCCAGAAAACTAATAGCTTCACAAAAGTTGGCACAGCACCCAAACAGCTAACAACTTAAAAGTGGCCCATAATATATGCTGATGGCATGTAGTTACACTGAGAGTGCACTGGGGCACGAGCTTGTCATCGGTTAAGCTGCAGGTATACTGAATGTTTCATCAGTCGTGCATGAGGAAAAGAAGTAAAGTACAAGAAATCCTGAAGACCAGTGCAAGATTTATTTTCATGGTGGAGGGGGCGGGTGTGTGTAAGAGACCTGGGGTTATGCTCTCCCGGAAAAAAATTACTATTAAGAGTTTGTACATAATCCGTCAGTTTGAAGTCTACTGTAATTCTATGATTACAAATCCTGACAGTAGTTCAAATATTGCACATATACAATCAATATGCCACCAGCTTAACAATTGAAACTGGCAGCAGATGTGTAATGTGGATACAGAAATCTTGGTGTGGATTTTAACAGAGCTGGATTCTGACAGGAAACCATTCCGGGGAGTTAATTTCCTGCTTGCCAGAGACAGAGGGAGGCTATGTGATTTTAACTGCAGGGCCTTATTTAATTGCTTCCCGCCTATAAATCCATCTATATGGTGGGTTTACAGTTGTCAGGCACTAAACTAAGCCCTTCTTTATATCTCCGTGCCCTGTGAACAGCAGGGTCATTGAAAGAGTGGGTGGCTTCACTGACCTACATGGAGGTTCATTCGCAATTGAGAACACTTGAGGAAGTTGGTCCAGCTGAAAAGAAGCCCAGAAGGTAAATTTTAATTTATTTTTGTGGGGCTCAAAGGAGCAGAAGTTTCCTCTGGGCTCCATAGAAACAACCTTGGCCACTGTCCCCCTGGGTCCCCCACTCCTTCTGAGAGTGGACCGCGCCCCCCCCCCCGGGACCTATCTTGTTCCAAGCCTGAAGGCTGACCAGGCCATCTGATATTGCGGTGGCCTGGAGTGGATGGACCGTCCTGAGATGTTCGTTTTCCACCAGCTGAATGTTAATGAGTCCCGGCCCCCAAAATGGCCTGGCCCCCCTGCCGGCACTATCGAACGGGCGGCCAACACACTCCACCCGCCGGCTGGCCAGAAAATGCAGAGACAAAATCTAGCCCCGACTGGCCAGCAGGCTGTTAAAATTCACCTGGGTCCTATCTGAGTGCTAGGTACATATATTGATGAGGCATCCACTCTCAGTAAGGCACCCACTCTCAACTGTCCGGCAAAGGTAATAATCTCTGGATTACTACCTGAGCTACGAGCTAATTTGCATAGGGTGAATAAGATCAGGGAAATGAACGAGTGGCTCAAAGATTGGTGTGGGAGAAATGGGTTTCGATTTGTGGGGCACTGGTACCAGTACTGGGATAAAAGGGAGATGTTCCGTTTGAACTAGAGTCCTGGCAAGTCGAATAACTAGGGCAGTAGAGAGGGCTTTAAACTAAACAGTCGGGGGGAGGATCCAGGTGAGCGGGAATTTAAAAAGTCAATGAGAAATGAGAAAGCAATAGAGGAGGATAGAGATGGGGGAAATAATAACCAGAGTGTGAGAGAAAGGGACAGAATGTTTAAAAATAAGAGTGCAACAGAAAATGGAGCCAAAACAAGGAGAAATGGCAAAAAGACAAAGTTAAAAGCACCATATCTGAATGCATGCAGCATTTGTAACAAGGTAGCTGAGTTGACGGCACAAATAGATACAAATGGGTATGATCTGATCGCCATTACAGAGACGTGGTTGCAAGGTGATCAAGGCTGGGAAATGAATATTCCAGGGTATTTGACAATTCGGAAGAATAGACAGAAAGGAAAGGAAGGTGGGGTGGCTTTGTTGGTCTGTCTGTCTTTCGTGTCTTCACACACTGTTCCCTTTTTGGGGAACTGTATGAAGTGGTGGAAGGATTTCTGGCCGTGTTTGACACTCCTTCCGTGACTGTAACCATCTTCATACCAGCCATTAGTGTGGTTAGTCCTATGGCGGGAGGGTTTTACGGGCTCCCACAACCCATACAAGGGGGGGGGGCACCCACACCCACGGACGCAAGTATCCCGCTGGATGTCACCCCAGAATTTAGAGCCGGAGCTCCGACTCCACTTGCCGGGACTGTCTGGAGCGGGGTTCGAAACCCTACGCCTTCTGGCCCAGCGGCGGGGATGCTACTGCTACGCCAAAGGCCCACTCCGCTTTGTTGGTAAAGGATGGGATCAGTTTAGTGGCGAGCAGAGGTATTGGGCTAGATTTTCATTGAGGAGTCGGGTAGGAGGCGGGACTACAACTTTCGGGGTTGTAGTCCCGCCTCCATCGAGTTCTAGACAACCCACGCAATTTTGACTTGATTGACCTTGTTGAGCCTGCCTAGCGGGCTCAGCAGGCCATTAAGGGCCACCCGGCAACAGGTGACATCACAGATTGATATTTCGTCTGTCAAGACCTTTTGATAGATGAAATATCAGCGTTTCACAGCTTACTCTAAGTTAACTCCTTCCTCTCAGGCAGATTTAGAGATCTCCCCAGAACAGAAAGCTGAATGCTGCAATTTTTGACAGCTCGCAGCCATTCTGCTTTCTGTGCCGGTAAGCTGAGGGACTCCTGAGACCTGGAGGAAGGAAGGCTGTAAAGGTAAGTAAAGGTATGTAAAACTTCTTTAAACACTTTACACACACCAAACACACTTACCTTTGCACTCATGCACCCATCACTCACCTGAACACCGGACATCTCGACCCCTCCAAGCCCTTCATCCCGATGGCCCACCTCGCTAACTTGGCGTGGTTTGGAGCCATCGGGAATCCCACACTTCAACATTAAAAATAGGGATTAGGCTAAAAACTGCCTGTTAACTACCTGTTAACAGGCAGTTAATTGGCACTAATCCCCTTCCCGCCTCGGGGAGGCGGGTCCCAGTGCGGGTCGGGTACCCGCCTCCTTTGAAACTGGCATGGAGGTGGGTTGGGTGTGGGGTGGGTTCGTGCCCCCCCAATTTTGGGATTTTAACCCCCCACACGCCTCCAATCCCGCCTCCACGGCCCAATGAAAATCCTGCCCAATATTGGCTCAGAAGATCAAGATGTAGAATCCGTTTAGTTGGTGATAAAAAATAATAAAGGGAAAAAGTCTCTGGTGGGCGGAGTCTACAGGCCCCCAAACAGTAGCAATACTGTTGGACAGAGCATAAATCAACAAATAATGGAGGCTTGTAAAAAAAGATACGGTAATAATCATGGGTGATTTTAATCTCCATGTTGATTGGTCAAATCAAATTGGCCATGGTAGCCTTGAGGAGGAGTTCATAGAGTGCATCCGGGATGGTTTCCTAGAACAGTATGTAATGGAACAAACCAGGGAGCAGGCTAGCTTGGATCTGGTACTATGTAATGAGACAGAATTAATAAATGATCTCATAGTAAAGGATCCTCTAGGAAAGAGTGATCCTAGCATGGTTGAATTTCAAATTCAGTTGGAGGGTGAGAAAATTGTATCTCAAACCAGTATCCTGATCTTAAACAAAGGCAATTGCAATGGCATGAGGACAGAACTGGCTAAAGTGGACTGGAAAAATAAATTAAAGGGTAAGACAGTTGAAATGCAGTGGCGGACATTTAAGGAGATATTTCATAACTCTCAACAAAAATATATTCCAGTGAGAAAGAAGGATTTTAAGAGAAGGGAACACCATCCGTGGCTAACTAAGGAAGTAAAGGATGGTATCAAATTGAAAACAAAGGCATACAATGTTGTCAAGATTGGTGGAAGACCAGAGGATTGGGAAATTTTTTAAAACCAGTAAAGGATGACTAAAAAAATTATAGAGAGAGAAAATGAATTATGAGAGTAAATTGGCAAGAAATATTAAAACAGATAGTAAGAGCTTCTACAGGTATATAAAAAGGAAGAGGGTAGTTAAAGTAAATGTTGGTCCCTTAGAGGATGAGACTGGGGAATTAATAATGGGGAACGGGGAAATGGCAGAGACTTTGAACAAATATTTTGTATCTGTCTTCACGGTAGAAGACACTAACAACATCCCAATAATGGATAATCAAGGGGCCACAGGGATGGGGGGAACTAAAGACAATCACTATCACTAAGGAAATAGTACTTCGTAAAATAATGGGACTAAAAGACGACAAGTCCCCTGGACCAGATGGCCTGCATCCCAGGGTCTTAAAAGAAGTGACTGCAGAGATAGTGGGTGCATTGGTTGCAATATACCAAAATTCCCTGGACTCTGCAGAGGTCCCAGCGGATTGGAAAACCGCAAATGTAACACCCCTATTTAAGAATGGAGGGAGACAGAAAGCAGGAAATTATAGACCAGTTAGCCTAACATCTGTCGTTGGGAAAATGCTGGAATCCTTCATTAAGGAAGCAATAGCAGGGCATTTGGAAAAACATAATGTAGTCAAGCAGAGTCAGCATGGTTTTATGAAAGGGAAATCATGTTTAACAAATTTGCTGGAGTTCTTTGAGGAGGTAACGAGCAGGGTGGACAAAGGTGAGCCAGTGGATGTGGTGTATTTGGATTTCCAGAAGGCATTCGATAAGGTGCCACATAAAAGGTTATTGCATAAAATAAGAGCTCATGGAATTGGGGGGTAATATATTAGCATGGATAGAGAATTGACTAACTAACAGAAAGCAGAGAGTCAGGATAAATGGGTCATTTTCCGGTTGACAAACGGGAACTAGTGGGGTGCCACAGGGATCGGTGCTGGGGCCTCAACTATTTACAATCTACATTATGGCTTGGATGAAGGGACCGAGTGTAATGTAGCCAAGTTTGCGGATGATACAAAGATGGGTGGGAAAGCAAGTTGTGCAGAGGACTCAAAGAACCTGCAAAGGGATATAGACAGGTTAAGTAAGTGGGCAAACATTTGGCAGATGGAGTATAATGTGGGAAAGTGCGAGGTTCTACACTTTGGCAGGAAAAATAAAAAAGCAAATTATTATTTAAATGGAGAGAGATTACAAAATGCTACAGTTCAGAGGGACCTGGGGTCCTTGTGCATGAAACACAAAAAGTTAGCATGCAACTACAGCAAGTAATCAAAAAGGCAAATGGAATGTTGGCCTTTATTTCAAAGGGGTTGGAGTATAAATAGATGGAAGTCCTGCTACAACTTTACAAGATATTGGTGAGACCACACCTGGAGTACTGCGTACAGTTTTGGTCTCTTTATTTAAGGAAGGATATACTTGCATTGGAGGCAGTTCAGAGACGATTCACTAGGTTAATTCCAGAGATGAGGGAGTTGACTTATGAGGATAGGTTGAGCAGGCTGGGCCTAGACTCATTGGAATTTAGAAGAATGAGAGGTGATCTTATTGAAACATATAAGATACTGAGGAGGCATGACAAGGTAAATGCAGAGAGGATGTTTCCTCTAGTGGGGAAATCTAGAACACGGGGGCACAGTTTTAGAATAAAAGATTGTCCTTTTAGAACTGAGATGAGGAGGAATTTCTACTCTCAGAGGGTCATAAATCTGTGGAATTCTCTGCCCTAGAGAGCTGTGGAGGCTGGGTCATTAAATACATTTAAGGTGGCGATTGACAAAATTTTGAAAGATAAGGGAGTGAAGGGCTATGGGGAATGGGCGGGGAAGTGGCTTTGAGCCCAAGATCAGCCATGATCTTACTGAATGGCGGAGCAGGCTCGAGGGACCATGTGGCCTATTCCTGCTCCTATTTCTTTGTTCTTATGTTCTTATTAAAATCGCCCTTGGGATGGTTTGGGGCAGGAAAAAGAACCACTCAATTTTAACTCCCATTCTGCCCGGTTTCAGCCTGATGAAGGGATTTATAATCCACCTTAAGAGCTCTCAGCTTAGGTTCAAGAACTTCAAGGACATAATAGCTGTCTTCTACCACCAGGGACTTACCTAAAATCCTTCCTCCAAAAACCTTTGAGACTTTCTAGGTACTGTAATTTAAATTAGGGCCCAGATTAAAAGCATCTCAAGTTTTATTTTTATTTTACTTAAACTTTATGACATATAGAAGTGTTTGACCTCTGTTGGGAAGGCAGGAAAAGGCTTGAGGCCACAAAGGTGACAATTTCTAAGTGGCTGCACTCCTATAGAAAAAACCTACAGGTCTTGAAATCAGCTCATCCCAATTTGCATCAAGGTTCACTGAGCTATGGGTATAGCTGAATCCCATGCAATTCAATTTGATGGTTCCCGGTCATACATCTGCTGTGCAGCTACTATGTCTTCCGGCAATGTGTTTACTTGTCACTATAAATTGAATCTCATGGGTTTAGCAGATGTAAGCTTTGGATGTAGTGCTATATAGGTAACGTGTACAGGTTTCCATTTTATGTTGGTTTCTGACTACCCACATTATCTCTGTACTATTTTCTTTCTCCTAATGATGAAGAATATCAGGCAACAAAAAGAACATTTAATAAGGCCATATTTGACTTGCTAACATTGCACCCCCCCCCCCACCACCAAGCAATGTTGTTTGGATTGGTCCAGGGCTCTGAGGTTGAGGTCATGACAAATCTACGTTTTTGGGGGGAGGGCTGTGCAGGTACTTTTAACTTTCACCGCTCCCCTTTAACAATAAAAATAGTGCTCTAATACAAGAATGCTTTTACTCATTTCCTCTTTCTTTTGGGCAATTACAAAGCATCCTAGCAATCACCTCTCTTGATTACATATGATTCTTTGAGTTAATCAGCCTATGTAGTCTCTGTGTGTGGGTTGTTTTCCAGTATATTATATTAAGCTTTGTTAGTCCTTTGTTTTTTGCTTTACTCTGGTGTCACCATATAATATTCTAACTGCTCATGAAATATCTTGCATAAGACGTGGTATCATTAGTTTAAAAAAATGGCTGAGTTGGTTCCCATTATTGATGATGTAATATGTTTCTTGTGTCTTTCTCAAGGAAGAAAACATTGAAAATCAATGCAGAAGTTCTGAAATCTAATAGAATCTAATACCTAAAAATCATGCCATCAATCACAAAAATAATCCATATTATGGCCAAGAACATTCAAATATTCCATATCCATAGTTATTTCATATCACTAGGAAATCTCTGCAGCATCACTCAGTATGAGTAAAAGGATATGCCATTTTATAATGACAGGGTGTTACACCACATAATGCACAATGTATTGCTGTAGAAAACAGTTCTGAAGACAGATTTTCTGCTGGAGGTACGGCAGTTTCCCAGCATAACTCCAGCGGGCAGGGGTGGAAAATTGGGGGAGCAGATGTTCAGCTGTCTCCCCTCAGGCCCTGCCACTTCCGGGATTTTCTGCCAGAAACAAGGGGTGACATTGAATATGGAAGGACATAGTCAAAATGTACGTAAATTACAGGAATCTATCAAAAAACAATTTTCCCATCATTTGCGCCATCACAATGTTTGATGCTCAGAATGTCAATGCATTCCTAGCATCCAGGACGATTATGGGGGCGGAGGGGGATATAAAATTCGAAGGCCAGGTGATTGATTGCACTAGTCTTGATGTGATTATTGAAATAAATCCTTTAGCTATGCTGCAGCAGGTACCCAAAGCCTACTGCACCCATGCTCTTCCCCCTACCCCTGCCTCCACCCCCACCCTTAGGTGGTCTTCCTGACAGAGGCAGGACTCCCACCAGGACTCTGCCTGAAAAAAAATCAAGTTAGCCTGATCCTGGAAAACAGTTTGGGTTGAGGTGCACAGCCAAGTGTCAGGTGCCAAGCTTGCCTGCTAAGTCACGCTGCTATTCGATCAGGACAGGAAGTCTTGGCTTTGATCTCCTATACCATTATCCTGGAGAAAAATGAAAGCAAATTTGACTTTCTTCCTGCAATTAACTCTCCCTTTCCTACTAATTGTTTCTGTTGGTCTTTTATTCATTTTTGTCTCTCTCTGTACGGCTCTCAGACATTTTACTCACTGTAGTGAGAACAAGAGGGTAAGTGCAGCACTCCAATATTAGAGCCACTACTGTCCCACTTCCGCCTGGCAGACTAAGTTAAAATTAGCCCTAATGTGTATTAACCAGACTGGTCATTTTTTTTTAATGGCACTTTAATCCTGTACGTAAAATATAAAAGAAACAAATAATACACTATATGCATCATCTTTGACACAGTCCTCTAAAAGTACTTATGGAGGATAGGGTTTTGGAAGACCTGGGGAGCTGCACCTTTTGAAGTGTGGTGTGGGGGGAGGGGGGCATGTGGAATATAGATCAGGTCTACTTGACAGGTGGGATTGTAGGAAGCAATAGTCTCAAGTCTGTCAACACAGTCTGGGGGCACTTCAGGAGCCTAGGTGTACTGTGGGTGCAGAAGTTGAGGAATATTGTGGGGGTCTGGAGTTTGCCAACGGTGGGGAGAGGGGTTGTCTAGAAGCACTTAGAGCACTGAGGGTGGTGTTGGGTCTGTAGAATGCAGGTTGTCTGGTTTGGGAGGCTGAAGGGACTTGGGAGAACAACAAAGCACCGAAGGGTTAACAGCTCTGGGGTTTGGGCAGCACTGGAGCGAGAATTTGATGGTTTGAGAGGTGGGATCTGATATTTGGCAGCACTGTGTGGGGGCTGGGAGGACAGACAGTGGTCGCAACACCATAGCTAAAGCATAATCAGCAGCCATTGTCACCCGAGAGCACATCGGGCCATTATCCTTCTATAGTACAGTGGATGAGAGTGGCAGACTGAACAAAGCTACTGAGGTTGCAAATGTATGGATACCCAAAAAATATCGGGGGGAAGGCCCAATAGAACAATAGAAGTTGCAAAAAAGGAGAAAAATTCAAGCCCCAGGCCCTTAAGAGAGGCTCGACATCTGTAATAAAACTTATTGGACGATTACCAACAAGTCTTGGGCAATTTTAAGGTTAAGTTTAAATATATCTTGCAAACTATTTATATGATTGTGACATTCATTATAATATTAGACCCACTACTGTCCCATTTCTGCCTGGCAAACTGAGGTATGTTTTAACTGTGGATTGCTGACTGAAGAAACAACATTGTGGTTCAAAGAAATCAGAAGAAATAGTTGAATAATTTGATTGTCTCATTTTCCTAAGATTTTGGTTCCTAATTGGTAGCTTAGAAAAATTGATGTATTTTTTTAGTTGGTTTATCCTAGGCTGGTCGTCCCTGATTCCTGATTTCTTCTGTGTACTGGTTCATGAATGCCTACCTGAGTGAATCAGTATGACTAGCTTAACATAGCAGCTAATCAGGTGTACACTTTGCATTTATTACACATTTTATGCTGGTACATTGAAGGGTGAAATGTCAGGAGTGATGTATAACACTGATGTACATTTCCCAAGCAATACAGATCATGCGAGATGCAAGAATTTTAATGATATGGGTTATTGCTCGAGATCTCAATCTACCAATCCGTACAGTATAGTAAGGACATTTTAACACAATTCATCAACTAGGCCTCTCACTGAAGGAAAGCTTACAACAAAAACTGAGGTGCATAAATGCACTGTTCCAATCTGAAATGAAAGCTATTTAATTCCACAGGCTTTCCACCCCCATGTAACTTCCTTCCACTGAGAGGAAAAGGGGAGTCCCTACTGCAGTTTTCTCCAATATTACTCTGATTGACCAATTTGTATCAGGCCAAAACAAATAAATTGGAAGGATTATTTTATTTCATGATGGTTCAGTCTGTAAATGAGATCTTTGATTCCAAAAGATTCGGTGTTGACCCTAATTGGTAGCAAAGATTAAAACTTTATTTCTTGATTCTATTCAGTACAAGCAAGGATCAACATCCCTTATGGTGCCTTAAGCAGCAGTAACAAAGCATAAAGCATAGTCATACTGTTGTATCCGTGTGTTAATGGAGACATGGAATGCAGGAGTTGGTTTAACAGGTGTTTACTGAACAAAGTCTGGAGGTGAACTAAAAGATACAAGACACTATACAGGCTTATATAGCCCGAGTGGCCACTACCGGCATTAAAGTACACAGGGGCTCTTAAAGGCACATACACCACAATTCCTCCCCTTTTAGACAACCAGTACATAACATTTTAAGTAATCATTAATTAACATGTTTACAAGAACAATAATCTACACATTTGCTGCAATTAATCAATTATAAGTCAGTCTCTCTGGAGGCTTCCTGACTCGGTCCGGATAACGCCTCGGTGGTGTAGTAGTTTTCGGTGGTGTAGTAGGTTCTTTTGGCAAGGTCGATTCGGCTTGAATGCCAGTGTCGGGTTCATCTGGTTCCAGTATCACCGGATCGGAGGTAGATACTATGGGTATCTCTGCTTCATCATTAGGCGTATAGAGTTGTGGTGTAGGTTGTCCCTTTCGGATGACTCTATGATCTGGACAGCATGGCGCCTTATTATGCTTTCTCCAATGTCCACGGTATACATCAGCAGTCCTAGTCGTGTGCAAATAGTTCCAGGCTGCCATTTCTCGGTACGGTAGTCCCGGGCCAAAACTTGTTGACCTATCTGGAAGGTTCTAGTTGGCCTTTCATTCATGCCTTGAAATTGCCGGTTCTCTACGTCCCTTCTGATGTTTGGCTTGATCAAATCCAGCCGGCATCTTGGTCTTCTATTGAAAAACATAATGGCGGGAGTTTGGTTTGTAACCACGTGTTGCATTCCTGTATGCAAACAAGAAGTTATCTACCTTATGCTGTAGATTTATGTCTTCATTACCCATGGCCTTTATGGCCTTCTTGAAGGTCTGGACAAACCTTTCAGCCAATCCATTGGTGGCGGGATGGTATGGGGCGGACGTGTAATGCTTAACCCCATTGTTTTTTAAGAACTTCCTGAATTCTTCGGACACAAATTGCGGTCCATTATCAAAACAGATCTGTTCAGGCAGCCCATTCCTGGCAAATATGGTCCTTAATACTGTGATGGTTTTTTCCGTGGTGGTGGAGGACATCTTTATTACCTCCAGCCACTTGGAGTGTGCATCAACCGCGATTAAGAACATTGAGTCCATAAATGGACCAGCAAAGTCGATGTGTACCCTTTGCCATGGAGATGAGGGCCACTCCCATGGATGTAGAGGGGCTTGTGGTGGGGCGTTTTGGACCTTCTGGCATCCTAGACAGCCCTTGGTCATTTCTTCGATGTCTCCATCGATACCTGGCCACCACACAAACGCTCTGGCTAGGTTCTTCATTTTCACTCCACCCAGATGCCCCTCGTGAAGCTCCTTTAGCACTTTATCCTGGAGTTTGGGTGGAATCACCACTCTGGATCCACACATCAAGGTTCCTCGGCACACTGACAGCTGTTCTCTTCTTTGTGAGAATGCTGGCAACAGTGGTTTGCCATGTGCTGGCCATCCCTTCACCGTTAAATCGTAGACTCGTGAGAGAGTCGGGTCATTTTTTGTTTCCTTTTCAATGGTAGAATTTGTTACTGGTAGACATTCCACTATGGTTGAGTGGAACATCTCCACTGGGTCCACTGTAGGTGCCTCTTCTACCGTTGGCAACAGTAGATGCGATAAACTGTCAGCATTTCCATGCTGTTTTGATCCTTTGTATTCTATGTCATATTGGTGTGCCCCTAGGAAAAGGGACCACCTTTGTAGCCTTTGCGCTGTCATAATGGGAACGCCCTTTTTAGGGTTGAATATGGAGATGAGGGGTTGATGGTCAGTCAACAAGGTAAATTTTTGTCCGTGTAGGTAATGGTTGAATTTCTTCACTCCCCATACCAGGCTGAGTGCTTCCCTGTCGATCTGGGCATAGTTATGCTCAGCTGAGTTCAATGAGCGTGACGCAAAAGCTATCGGCCGCTCCGAGCCATCGGGGAATCTATGCGATAATACCACTCCTATGCCGTAAGGGGATGCATCGCACACCAGTCTGATTGGCAGCGATGGGTTGTAATGAGCCAAAATTTCCTTGGACGTGATCAAGCCTTTGCATTTATGGAAGGCACGTTTACAGTCTTCGCTCCATTTCCAATTTACTCCCGTTTGTAGCAGTTCGTTAAGAGGGTGCAGAACAGTTGACAAGTTCGGTAAAAATTTATGATAGTAATTTATCAATCCCAGGAACGACCTTAATTGTGAGATATTTTCAGGTGCTGGGGCTTTTATGAGCACTTCAATTTTTTCAGGTGACTTATGCAACCCTTCTTCGTTAATTATGTGGCCACAATATGATATTTGTTTCTGGAAAAATTCGCACTTGGGGCGATTTGCTCGTAGGCCCCATTCTCTCAGCCTAGTGAGCACCTGCTCCAAATTGGCAAGGTGCTCGTTGTCGTTTTCTCCTGTTACAAGGATGTCATCTAGGTAGCATTGAGTCCCCGGAATCCCTTGCAGGACTTGCTCCATAGCTCTTTGCCAGATAGCTGGAGCTGATGCTACTCCGAAAACCAGTCGATTGTACTGGTACAGGCCTTTGTGTGTGTTTATCGTGAGATACGTTTTAGAGGCCTCCTCAACCTCCATCTGTAGATATGCCTGTGCCAAGTCAATTTTGGTGAAACGTTTCCCTCCGGATAGTGTGGCGAAAATATCCTCTATCCTCGGAAGAGGATACTGTACCGTGTGAAGGACTGGGTTTACAGTCACCTTGAAGTCCCCACAGATGCGAATTTTTCTCTGTTCTTCAGCTTTATCATTATTCAACGTTTCCTTCATGACCGGGATGATGGGTGTTGCCCACTCGCTCCAATCTATCTTGGATAACACGCCTGCCTTTTCCAAATTCTCCAGCTCTGCCTCGACTGCTGGACGAATTGCGTATGGCACCAGCCTTGCCTTAAAAAACTTGGGAATTGCCGCATCTTCCACTTTTATTGAGGCGGTGACGCCTTTCAAGGTTCCTAGTTCCTGTTGAAACACTTCTTTGGCGTTGGCCAAGATGTCTTTTAATCGTTCAGGTATGACGTCATCATCATTTTTTTTCTTACTGGTCACCGTCAGTGCCTGAATGGAGTGCCAGTCTAAACGTATCTTCCTGGTCCATTCACGTCCCAACAGCGGTGGACCACCATCTTGCAGAACGTATAAATACAACTTCTGTATTTCCTTGCCGTTGTATACCACAGGCACCCTTATTTTCCCTTGGGGGTATACTTTCTGCCCCGTATATGTTTTCAAGATAATGGATGTGTCTTTCAAAGGTATATGCAGAAATAGCCGCTCGTAATCCCGTTGACTTATGACGGTCAGAGCTGATCCTGTATCGAGCTCCATTTTAACTGGGGACCCCGCTATCGTGAGGGTAACCCAAATGGTCTGGTAATCTTCTTTGGCAATTACATTATGTAATTTGAGACAGCTTAGTCTCTTGTTTCCGGAGTCGCTATCGCTCTCCTGGTCTTCGGAGCTACTGTCCGTCATCATTTGTACCTTTCTGTACTTTTCCTTATTGATTTTTTTTCTGTCAGTGGACTTTTTGTTTCCAGATCGGCATACACATGCAATGTGTCCCATCTTTCCGCATTGCCTGCATGCTTTGTCCTTGAACCAGCAGTCCCTCTGGTCATGGGTGGATCTGCCGCAGCGATAACATCTCTCGAAACCCTGTGTCATTCCATGGGTGCCGAAGTCCTGTGGCTTTTGCTGTATCTCTGCAGCTCCTCTTGCTGCTGCTTCGTATGATACAGCCACACTGAAAGCCTTGTCCAGTGTTAAATCTTTCTCAGAAAGTAGCCTTTTCTGTGTTCCTTCACTTAGGAGACCGCAGACGAATTTGTCTCAAAGAGAATCTGCCAGTCCTGCCCCGAATTGGCAGTGCTTTGACAGCTTCCTTAATTCGGTGAGGTAATCAGCGTTACTTTCATTCTTGTGCTGATTCCTCCTGAAGAATTTGAATCGTTCCGCTATCAGCAGCGGTGTTGGGTTTAAGTGCTGCTGTAGGGTATCAACAATCTCTTTAAAATTCTTGTCCATTGGTTCGGCTGGAGTGATTAAGTTTCGTAACAGCCCGTATGTCCTTGCGCCCATTAGATTTAGAAGTACCGATGCCTTTTTATCATCCTCTATTTCATTTGCTGTGCAATATACCTCCACTCTTTCCACATATGTGGTCCAATCCTCTACATCACTATCGAAAGCAGTAATATTGCCAGTCTTAGGCATCCTGAAAAAAAAATGGCACCTCCCGCGCTTTCCTTTCTTCCCTGCCGAGAAAAAATGGCGCCTCCCGCGCTTTCCCGCCGCTGCCGCTGCTGACAACGCTGTTCTCTGCGGCTTTTATTTATACAGATATTTTTAATAGTTGGAGACTCGTTCCCGCCGGACTCTCTGGGACTTTTCCCTCCCTCTGCTTGGTCCGAACGCCCACCTGCTTTGCAGCGCTGGCCGTCTCCCGAGTGCTCCACCCTCCGTCTCTGTTTGCCTCCACCTTCGCTGCTCGGCCCCGCTGCAGAGCCAGCCGATTGAGCCCCAGCCCGCCGCCCAGGAAGGATTATTGCAGTACCTGCCACCAGCCCGGCTAGCTGGTGAAACCACAGTTTTTTCTTTTTTTTCCTTCGACCTTTGTCTGAGGAATCGATCTCCTTGAGGTGCTGCCGAATTGCAGGTAAGTCCGTTTCCAATTCGCCGCCACTGTTGTATCCGTGTGTTAATGGAGACACGGAATGCAGGAGTTGGTTTAACAGGTGTTTACTGAACAAAGTCTGGAGGTGAACTAAAAGATACAAGACACTATACAGGCTTGTATAGCCCGAGTGGCCACTACCGGCATTACAGTACACAGGGGCTCTTAAAGGCACATACACCACACATACTACCCGGTTATGCCTTGGGTAACAGTCGTGGTAGGAGTTATCTGCACGGTCCTCTGGATCTGCTATTCTCACCTCTAGGTGTCCCACACCCTCTGGCATGGTTCACTATTCTCGCCTCTCGGTGTCAGGCCCCAGGTTTTAACAATTAACCCTTTCACCCTGGGATCTCTTCTTATACCTTATCTTTCCATTCAAACCTATGGAGTCTTACTGAACCAGTTATTGGCTTACGTTTAACCTTCTTCTTTCTTTCCATAGGGTCTCCCGTGTCACCTGACCTTACCCAGCTTCAATCTTGTGTGGTGTCGTTTCCAGTAACTAAACTATTTTAAAAAACAAAGCATAAAGCATTAATGTGCTTTTTTTAAAAGTTCTGCACAAGCACCCTTCCTTATCTGTCTCGTTCTGTTGCTGTACAGATAGCAGGCCACCTGTGCCTTGTTATTTACAAACTTCCATAGCCCTGTGATGTCCAGGGTCTCACTGTGCTGTTCAGTTTGAATGCTGTATTGTCTATGCTGATAAGATGTGTGTGCTCTTTATTAAAGTCAGTCAAGTTAGCTTATTTTCCCATCTACCATTGCTGCTAAGCTGGTTATGATCAGTTACTTTGCTTTGTGAGCTAATTATGGTTGCATATATGTGTGATTATATAAAGTAAGTATTAATAAGCAAATTAATGAGTTAATTAATAAGGAAATTAACTATAATCTCACAGTAAGAAGATAGTGAAAACAATAGTGGAAGAGAAAAAAAAACAACAAAAAATAAAACATTTAAACAACATTAGCCTGATTTTCCTCTTCCCGCCGGATGAGGGTCGGGGCAAGACTTCCGCCCACCGTCCTGACCCTGATATGACCCCGGCCCATTTTCCTGGGTCACGGCTGATTACTTACACAGAGCAGGGTCCAGCAAAATCCCCACCACCAAGAGGGAGCCTCCACTTCAGCAAAGGGAAATGTGGCGGTGAAGCAGTGGCAAATATCTGCAAAGGGACCATGTGGTCACTGACGCCCAACATTCCTGGCCCCTCAGCCTTAGCACTCTAGGGCATCATGCACTACAGGCACCGGAAGTGCTTGAACAATATTTAAATGAGCTGACCTCACACACTGATGCGCAGTCAGCTCATTTGGGTGGAGCAGCAGTCCCGGTGTCCGATGAGCAGCATTCCCGGTGTCCGATGAGCAGCATTCCCGGTGTCCGATGAGCAGCAATCCCAGTGTCCGATGAGCAGCAATCCCAGTGTCCGATGAGCAGCAATCCCAGTGTCCGATGAGCAGTAGTCCCAGTGTCCGATGGCAGTAGTCCCAGTGTCCGATGGCAGTAGTCCCAGTGTCTGATGAGCAGCAGTCCCAGTGTCCGATGAGCAGTAGTCCCAGTGTCCGATGGCAGTAGTCCCAGTGTCCGATGAGCAGCAGTCCCAGTGTCCAGCAGTCCCAGTGTCCGATGGCAGTAGTCCCAGTGTCCGATGAGCAGCAGTCCCAGTGTCCAGCAGTCCCAGTGTCCGATGGCAGTAGTCCCAGTGTCTGATGAGCAGCAGTCCCAGTATCCAGCAGTCCCAGCGTCCAGCAGTCCCAGTGACCGATGAGCAGCAGTCCCAGTGTCCAATGAGCAGCAGTCCCAGTGTCCGATGAGCAGCAATCCCAGTGTCCGATAAGCAACAGTCCCGGTGTCCAGCAGTCCCAGTGTCCGATGTGCAGCAGTTCCGGTGTCCAGCAGTCCCAGTGTCCAATGAGCAGCAGTCCTGGTGTCCAGCAGTCCCAGTGTCCGATGAGCAGTAGTCCCGGTGTCCGATGAGCAGCAGTCCCAGTGTCCGATGAGCAGCAATCCCAGTGTCCGATGAGCAGCAATCCCAGTGTCCGATGAGCAGTAGTCCCAGTGTCCGATGAGCAGCAGTCCCAGTATCCAGCAGTCCCAGTATCCAGCAGTCCCAATGTCCAGCAGTCCCAGTGTCCAGCAGCCCCAATGTCCAGCAGTCCCAGTATCCAGCAGTCCCAATGTCCAGCAGTCCCAATGTCCAGCAGTCCCAGTATCCAGCAGTCCCAATGTCCAGCAGTCCCGGTGTCCAGCAGTCCCAGTGTCCAGCAGTCCCAATGTCCAGCAGTCCCAGTGTCCGATGAGCAGCAGTCCCGGTGTCCAGCAGTCCCAGTGTCCGATGAGCAGCATACCCAGTGTCCGATGAGCAGCAGTCCCAATGTCCAGCAATCACAGTGTCCAGCAGTCCCAGTGTCCGATGAGCAGCAGTCCCAGTGTCCGATGAGCAGCAGTCCCAGTGTCCAGCAGTCCCAGTGTCCAGCAGACCCAGTGTCCGATGAGATGCAGTCCCAGTGTCCAGCAGACCCAGTGTCCAGCAGTCCCAGTGTCTGATGAGCAGCAGTCCCAGTGTCCAGCAGTCCCAGTGTCCAGCAGACCCAGTGTCCAGCAGTCCCAGTGTCCAGCAGTCCCAGTGCCCGATGAGCAGCAGTCCCAGTGTCCAGCAGTCCCAGTATCCAGCAGACCCAGTGCCCAGCAGTCCCAGTGTCCAGCAGTCTCAGTGCCCGATGAGCAGCAGTCCCAGTGTCCAGCAGTCCCAGTGTCCGATGAGCAGCCGTCCCAGTGTCCAGCAGTCCCAGTGTCCGATGAGCAGCAGTCCCAGTGTCCAGCAGTCCCAGTGTCCAGCAGTCCCATTGTCAAGCAGTCCCAGTGTCCGATGAGCAGCAGTCCCAGTGCCCAGCAGTCCCAGTGTCCAGCAGCCTCAGTGCCCGATGAGCAGCAGTCCCAGTGTCCAGCAGTTCCAGTGTCCGATGAGCAGCAGTCCCAGTGTCCGATGAGCAGCAGTCCCAGTGTCCAGCAGTCCCAGTGTGCAGCAGACACAGTATCCAGCAGTCCCAGTGTCCAGCAGTCCCAGTGCCCGATGAGCAGCAGTCCCAGTGTCCAGCAGTCCCAGTGCCCGATGAGCAGCAGTCCCAGTGTCCAGCAGTCCCAGTGTCCGATGAGCAGCATTCCCAGTGTCCAGCAGTCTCAGTGCCCGATGAGCAGCAGTCCCAGTGTCCGATGGCAGTAGTCCCAGTGTCCGATGAGCAGCAGTCCCAGTATCCAGCAGTCCCAGTGTCCAGCAGTCCCAGCGTCCAGCGGTCCCAGTGACCGATGAGCAGCAGTCCCAGTGTCCGATGAGCAGCAGTCCCAGTGTCCGATGAGCAGCAATCCCAGTGTCCGATAAGCAACAGTCCCGGTGTCCAGCAGTCCCAGTGTCTGATGTGCAGCAGGCCCGGTGTCCAGCAGTCCCAGTGTCCGAAGAGCAGCAGTCCTGGTGTCCAGCAGTCCCAGTGTCCGATAAGCAGTAGTCCCGGTGTCCGATGAGCAGCAGTCCCAGTGTCCGATAAGCAGCAATCCCAGTGTCCGATGAGCAGCAATCCGAGTGTCCGATGAGCAGTAGTCCCAGTGTCCGATGAGCAGCAGTCCCAGTATCCAGCAGTCCCAGTATCCAGCAGTCCCAATGTCCAGCAGTCCCAGTGTCCAGCAGCCCCAATGTCCAGCAGTCCCAGTATCCAGCAGTCCCAATGTCCAGCAGTCCCAGTATCCAGCAGTCCCAATGTCCAGCAGTCCCAATGTCCAGCAGTCCCGGTGTCCAGCAGTCCCAGTGTCCAGCAGTCCCAATGTCCAGCAGTCCCAGTGTCCGATGAGCAGCAGTCCCGGTGTCCAGCAGTCCCAGTGTCCGATAAGCAGCAGACCCAGTGTCCGATGAGCAGCAGTCCCAATGTCCAGCAGTCACAGTGTCCAGCAGTCCCAGTGTCCAGCAGTCCCAGTGTCCAATGAGCAGCAGTCCCAGTATCTGATGAGCAGCAGTCCCAGTGTCCAGCAGTCCCAGTGTCCAGCAGACCCAGTGTCTGATGAGCAGCAGTCCCAGTGTCCAGTAGTCCCAGTGTCCAGCAGTCCCAGTGTCTGATGAGCAGCAGTCCCAGTGTCCAGCAGTCCCAGTGTCCAGCAGACCCAGTGTCCAGCAGTCCCAGTGTCCAGCAGTCCCAGTGCCCGATGAGCAGCAGTCCCAGTGTCCAGCAGTCCCAGTGTCCAGCAGTCCCAGTGTCCGATGAGCAGCAGTCCCAGTGTCCAGCAGTCCCAGTATCCAGCAGACCCAGTGTCCAGCAGTCCCAGTGTCCAGCAGTCTCAGTGCCCGATGAGCAGCAGTCCCAGTGTCCAGCAGTCCCAGTGTCCGATGAGCAGCCGTCCCAGTGTCCAGCAGTCCCAGTGTCCGATGAGCAGCAGTCCCAGTGTCCAGCAGTCCCAGTGTCCAGCAGTCCCAGTGTCTGATGAGCAGCAGTCCCAGTGTCCAGCAGTCCCAGTGTCCAGCAGACCCAGTGTCCAGCAGTCCCAGTGTCCAGCAGTCCCAGTGCCCGATGAGCAGCAGTCCCAATGTCCAGCAGTCCCAGTGTCCAGCAGTCCCAGTGTCCGATGAGCAGCAGTCCCAGTGTCCAGCAGTCGCAGTATCCAGCAGACCCAGTGTCCAGCAGTCCCAGTGTCCAGCAGTCTCAGTGCCCGATGAGCAGCAGTCCCAGTGTCCAGCAGTCCCAGTGTCCGATGAGCAGCAGTCCCAGTGTCCAGCAGTCCCAGTGTCCAGCAGTCCCAGTGTCAATCAGTCCCAGTGTCCAATGAGCAGCAGTCCCAGTGTCCAGCAGTCCCAGTGTCCAGCAGCCTCAGTGCCCGATGAGCAGCAGTCCCAGTGTCCAGCAGTCCCAGTGTCCGATGAGCAGCAGTCCCAGTGTCCAGCAGTCCCAGTGTCCAGCAGACACAGTGTCCAGCAGTCCCAGTGTCCAGCAGTCCCAGTGCCCGATGAGCAGCAGTCCCAGTGTCCAGCAGTCCCAGTGTCCGATGAGCAGCATTCCCAGTGTCCAGCAGTCCCAGTGCCCGATGAGCAGCAGTCCCAGTGTCCAGCAGTCCCAGTGTCCGATGAGCAGCAGTCCCAGTGTCCAGCAGTCCCAGTGTCCGATGAGCAGCAGTCCCAGTGTCCAGCAGTCCCAGTATCCAGCAGACCCAGTGTCCAGCAGTCCCAGTGTCCAGCAGTCTCAGTGCCCGATGAGCAGCAGTCCCAGTGTCCAGCAGTCCCAGTGTCCGATGAGCAGCCGTCCCAGTGTCCAGCAGTCCCAGTGTCCGATGAGCAGCAGTCCCAGTGTCCAGCAGTCCCAGTGTCCAGCAGTCCCAGTGTCAAGCAGTCCCAGTGTCCAATGAGCAGCAGTCCCAGTGTCCAGCAGTCCCAGTGTCCAGCAGCCTCAGTGCCCGATGAGCAGCAGTCCCAGTGTCCAGCAGTCCCAGTGTCCGATGAGCAGCAGTCCCAGTGTCCAGCAGTCCCAGTGTCCAGCAGACACAGTGTCCAGCAGTCCCAGTGTCCAGCAGTCCCAGTGCCCGATGAGCAGCAGTCCCAGTGTCCAGCAGTCCCAGTGTCCGATGAGCAGCATTCCCAGTGTCCAGCAGTCCCAGTGCCCGATGAGCAGCAGTCCCAGTGTCCAGCAGTCCCAGTGTCCGATGAGCAGCAGTCCCAGTGTCTAGCAGTCCCAGTGTCCAGCAGACCCAGTGTCCAGCAGTCCCAGTGTCCAGCAGTCCCAGTGTCCGATGAGCAGCAGTCCCAGTGTCCAGCAGTCCCAGTGTCCAGCAGTCCCAGTGTCCAGCAGTCCCAATGTCCGATGAGCAGCAGTCCCGGTGCTGTTGCACCAGCACCACATTATTGACTCAAAAGCAAAATACTGCGAATGCTGGATATCTGAAATAAAAACAGAAATTGCTGGAAATAAGCAGCAGGTCAGGCAGGTATGGAGAGAGAAATAGGGTTAATGGTGGTAAATTTAATCCCCAAATACAAATGGGTTTGGGACAAGTGGAAAGATAAAATTTTAAAAATTTCAAACCTGAACCCAACCTACGTGAACCCGCCCACTTACAGTTTTAATGTAGACAGGCGACCAACCCACTCTCTGGAGGCGGGGCCCTCATTTAAATATTTTAATGAGGCTGTGTGCCTAAGAATTTATCTCTGTTTAAGCTTTCGGGAAACCCGGCAGCTGACGGGAGATGAGGACTGCTACATGGAACAGGTAAGTGCCTTTCCAGCACTGCTTGTGGGCCAGGAGGAGCAGGAATGTTTCCCCTCGGCCCAACAATCTACCTTGTTAACCTCACCAGTGATCAAACTCCCCCATCTCCCCGTGATCCAATGCCCTCCAAATCCCCAGGCTGCAATCTCCTCCACACCACAGTACACACCATGGCCCGCCCCTCCACCACCCCCACCCCTCCACTCCCCCGCCCCCCAGTGCCAAGTGTCCTCCCCAACATGCGATCTTCTTCAGGGGCACCCGCGATCTTCACCCCCCCCCCGATCTCTCTGGGCCCCTCCCATCGATGACACCTCCACCCCCGTTCTCTCCGGGCCAGCCCACCCACCCCCCATTGATGACCCCCCCAACCCCGAGCCCCGTTCTCTCCCTCTCTCCTCCTCTCCTCTCTGCTCCCCAACTGTGGCCTACCCACCCAACAGCCAACCAGCTTTTCAATCTGGCTGCCTGCGGCTGGGAAACGATTTCTAAAAATGGCAATCAAATCCTGCCATTCAATCCTGCAGGATTCGTCGGGAAAATGCTGGAATTCATTGTTAAGGAAGTGGTATCAAGTCACTTAGAAAATCATAACATGATTTGGCAGAGTCAACGCGGTGTTATGAAAGGGAAATCATGTTTGACAAATTTATTAGAGTTTTTTGAGGATGTAACTAGCAGGGTAGATAAAGGGGAACCAGTGGATGTAGTATATTTAGATTTCCAAAAGGCATTCGATAGGGTGCCACATAAGAGGTTATTACACAAGATTAGGGCCCACGGGGTTGGGGATAATATAATAGCATCGATAGAGGATTGGTGAACGGACAGAAAACAGAGAGTAGAGATAAATGGATCTTTTTCAGTTTGGCAGGTTGTAACTAGTGGGGTGCCGCAAGGATCAGTGTTGGGGCTTCAGCTATTTACAATCTATATTAATGACCTAGATGAAGGGACCGAGTGTAATGTATCCAAGTTTTCTGATGATACAAAGCTAGGCGGGACAGTAAGCTGTGAGGAGAACACAAAGAGTCTGCAAAGGGATATAGATAGACTAAGTGAGTGGGCAGTAAGGTGGCAGATGGAGTATAATGTAGGGAAATGTGAGGTCATTCACTTTGGTAAGAAGAATAGAAAAACAGAATATTTTTTAAATGGTGAGAAACTTTCAAATGTTGGTGTTCAGAGAGATTTGGGTGTCCTCGTGCAAGAAACACAGAAAGCTAGCATGCAGGTACAGCAAGCAATAAGGAAGGCAAATGGCATGTTGGCCTTTATTGCAAGGGGGTTGGAGTATAAGAGTAAGGAAGTCTTGCTACAATTGTACAGGGCCTTAGTGAGATCACAGCCGGAATACTGTGCACAGTTTTGGTCTCCTTATCTAAGGAAGAATGTACTTGCTTTGGAGGCAGTGCAACGAAGGTTCACTAGATTGATTCCTGGGATGAGAGGGCTGTCCTATGGTGAGAGATTGTGTAGAATGGGCCTATACTCTCTGGAGTTTAGAAGAATGAGAGGTGATCTCATTGAAACATACAAGATTCTGAAGGGGATTGACAGGGTAGATGCTGAGAGGTTGTTTCCCCTGGCTGGAGTGCCTAGAACTAGGGGGCATAGTCTCAGGATAAGGGGTAGGCCATTTAAGGCTTCACTCAGAGGGTTGTGAATCTTTGGAATTCTCTGCCCCCGAGGGCTGTGAATGCTGAGTCTTTGAGTATATTCAAGGCTGAGATAGATAGATTTTTGGATTCTAGGGAAATCAAGGGATATGGAGGTCGGGCGGGAAAGTGGAGCTGAGGTCGATGATCAGCCATGATCTAATTGAATAGCGGAGCAAGCTTGAGGGGCCATATGGCCTACTCCTGCTCTTACTTCCTATGTTCTTAAACCTGAGGGATACCTGCACTTCCAGGTTTCCCGACTGCTAAATTGCTCCCTCCCCGTCTCCAGATAAATATCTGGGCCAACATTTAATAGAAACATAGAAACATAGAAGATAGGAGCAGGAGTAGGCCATTCGGGCCCTCGAGCCTGCTCCGCCATTCAATGCGATCATGGCTGATCATCCAAATTCAGTACCCTGTTCCTGCCTTCTCCCCATAGCCTTTGGTCCCCTTAGCCTTAAGAAATATATCTAACTCCTTCTTGAATATATTTAATAAATTGGCCTCCACTGCCTTCTGTCGTAGAGAATTCCACATGTTCACCACTCTCTGGGTGAAGAAATTCCTCCTCATCTCAGTCCTAAATGGCTTACCCCTTACCCTTAGACCATGGCCCCTGGTTCTGGACTCCCCTGCCATCGGGAACAGCCTTCCTACATCTAGTCTGTCTAGTCCTGTTAGAATTTTATAAGTTTCAATGAGATCCCCTCTCATTCTTCTAAACTCTAATGAATATAAGCCTAATCGATCCAATCTCTCCTCATACGTCATTCCTGCCATCCCAGGTATCAGCCTGGTGAATATTCACTGCACTCCCTCCATGGCAAGAACATCCTTCCTCAGATAAGTCGATCAAAACTGCACACAATACACAAGGTGTGGTCTCACCAAGGCCCTGTACAACTGCAGCAAGACATCCTTGCTCCTGTACTCGAATCCTCTCGCTATGAAGGCCAGCATACCATTTGCCTTCTTAACTGCCTACTGCACCTGCATGCTTACCTTCAGCGACTGGTGCACAAGGACACCCAGGTCTCGTTGCACTTCCCCTTTTCCCAATCTATTGCCGTTCATATAATAATCTGCCTTCCTGTTTTTGCCACCAAAGTGGATAACCTCACATTTATCCACATTATACTGCATCTGCCATGCAACTGCCCAATCGCCCAACCTGTCCAAATCATACTGGAGTTTCTCTGCATCCTCCTCACAGCACACACGCCCACCCAGCTTTGTGTTGTCTGCAAATTTGGAGATATTACATCTAGTTCCCTCGTCTAGATCATTAATATATATTGTGAATAACTGGGGTCCTAGGACCGATCCCTGCAGTACCCCACTAGTCACTGCCTTCCACTTGGAAAAAAAAACGTTTATTCCAACTCTTTACTTCCTGTCTGCCAACCAGTTTTCTATCCAAGTCAGTACCTTACCCCCAATCCCATGTGTTTTAACTTTGCACGCTAGTCTCTTATGCGGGACCTTATCGAAAGCCTTCTGAAAGTCCAAATACACCACATCCACTGGTTCTCCCTTAGCAATTCTACCAGTTACATCCTCAAAAAATTCCAGTAGATTAGTCAGGCATGATTTAAATTCTGTAAATCTATGTTGACTTTGTCCGATCCTGTCACTGTTTTCCAAGTGCTCAGCTATTACATCTTTTATAATGGACTCCAGCATTTTCCCCACTACCGATGTCAGGCTTACCAGTCTATAATTCCTCGTTTTTTCTCTACCACCTTTTTTAAATAGTGGGGTTACATTAGCTACCCTTCAATCCATGGGAACTGTTCCAGAGTCTATAGAATTTTGGAAGATGACCAACAATGCATCTACTATTTCTAGGGCCACTTCCTTAAGTAACCTAGGATGTAGATTATCAGGCCCTGGGGATTTATCGGCCTTCAATCCCGTCAATTTCCCTAACATCATTTCCCTCCAAATACTGATTTCATTCAGTTCCTCCCTCTCATTAGAACCTATGTTCTCTGACATCACTGGGAGTTTATTTGTGTCCTCCTTTGTGAAGACAGAACCAAAGTATGTATTTAATTGGTGTGCCGTGTCTTTGTTCCACATTATAAATTCCCCTGATTTTGACTGCAAGGGACCTACGCTTGACTTTACCAATCTTTTTCTCTTCACATATCTATAGAAGCTTTTACAGTCAGTTTTTATGTTCCCTGAAAGCTTACTCTCATGCTTTATTTCCCCCCTCTTAATTAATCCCTTTTTCCTCCTTTGTTGGATCCTAAACTGCTCCCAATCCTCAGGTTTGCTGCTTTTTCTGGCCAATTTATATGTCCTCTCCTTGGATCTTATGCTATCCCTAATTTCCCTTGTTAGCCAATGTTGAGTCACCTTTTTTGTTTTATTTTTATGCCAAACAGGGATGAACAAATTCTGTAGTTCAGCCATGCGATCTTTAAATGTTTGCAATTGCTTATTCACTGTCAACCCTTTAAGTAACATTCCCCAATCCATCCTAGCCATCTCACGCCTCATACCATCGCAGGTTCCTTTATTTAAATTCAGTACCCAAGTCTCTGAATCAACTACTTCATTCTCCATCTTAATGAAGAATTCTATCATATTATGATCGCTCCTCCCCAAGGGGCCTCGCACAACAAGATTGCTAATTAATCCTTTCTCATTACATAATACCCAGTCTAAGATGGCCTGATCTCTAGTTGGTTCCTCGACATATTGGTCCAGGAAACCATCCCGTATACACTCTAGGATTTCCTCTTCCGCAGTATTGTTACAAATATGGTTAGACCAATCTATATGTAGATTAGAGTCACCCATGATAACTGCTGTGCCCTTATTGCATGCATCTCTAATTTCCCATTTAATGCCATCCCCAACCTCAGCATTACTGTTTGGGGGTCTGTATACAACTCCCACTAATGTTTTCTGCCCCTTGAAAGGTCTCTCGTCGCGTTCACGATGGTCGGGTGTAGCCTGGTCTACCAGGGCTACACCAAGGACTCGACCGTGTACGGCTGCTCCGGAGACACAGCCCCCATCGCGACCGATGGGACGGGAAGACGTGATGTCGAGGAGACAGCCATCTATTTCCACCAAGGGAGGTGGCCAGGATGGCTGGGGTCGAACTCTACGGAATACTCCAGCCAGTCATGTTTTAAGTACAGAGAGACTTCTCTAATGTGTCCCAGGGCGAGGATCATCGCACCCAGAGTCAGCGTTACCGTCGGGAAAAAGATTTGCTTGAACTGTACGGGACATGTTCCTTTGGACCGATGGTGGTGGCTCAGGAAGCTGAGTAAGACCATGAAGAACTCCACGGTCGAGTGGGAGAGACTGGGTAACAATACCCATCGGACTATTACGGGGACTCATGGGGGGGTTGAGTGTCTGTTGGGACAAATGGTGGGAACCAGATGAGGGGATTTACATCTGTATGTGGGGTTCAGAACGTGTCTGCCCCACAGGCGTCTCCATCTTTTCCAAAGGCAGTGGCAGGATGCTGGAAAAGGGATGAGATGGGACGTCAGCACATGGGCGTGCGGAGTCCCATACTCTCAGATCCCAGTAAACGCCACTGAGCTCATCACCCGCCCCCGCAAGCCCCTGCCCACGATTCCGGTAGCCAAAGTCCGCAAGGAAGGGTGCCGCACCACTACCAAAGGACCCAGGAATGGATTGGTATTCGTGCCCACAGGTCAGGTGCTGTACCAAGGGGTGCACTACGCGGTGGCCTCAGTGATTTTAAACCTCACCGAGATGCGATTGCCAGAGTGGTGCCCCAAGGAAACGGAGCAATTGTACCAGGTCCTGTTAACAAACATGTTCAGACAGTTTTATGAATTCGACTTTGCTGATGTAGACAGAGCCAGATTGTACACCACACCACACCACATGAGGTTTTGGACAGGGTAGGGAGACAAGGAAGGGGTGCAGTAAATGATATTTTTACAGCTTTTAACACAGGGACTTCCATCATCAACACTCTGGATGACGTGGAGCTGCAGACTCAGATCAATGATTTAAAAGGGCAGTTAAGAAAGATGGTGACGGATGAGAATAAGGTAGTGGGTTCTGAGTTACATGAGGACCAGGCCATGACACTACACTTAAAAGAAATTATAGCGGAGCTGGAGAAACACACTAAAACGGTAAATGCTCTCATCAGGGAGGATCGGAATGCATCCGATCAGGCTGCACAGAACGAAGCGTGCGTGTTGTACGGGGCGTGGTTACTGGGCGAGGGCCGCAGTAATCTGGAGGATTTAAAACAAGGTTTGGGCCCCTCCTGGATCAGCAACAAGCACCTCGCAGCCTTCCACCCTTTTGAGAATGCATTGAGTCCGTGCCAGCTCAGACTAGCTTCAGAGGCCTACCCAGTCCCAGTGGACTGTGGGCGGTCTAATCACACCATTATGGGTATAGTGGTAAGGATGCTGGTGATGGGAAAGACAGCTAAACCCGCCCCGGTATACAGGGTGGAGAACATTGGAGTCATTCAAGGGGGTGCACACATTCGCTATACAACGGTCCCACCGTACGTCATTCGATGGGAGCATGCAGTGACAGGTACCGACCTCTCAGGGTGCCGGAGCCGGGGAGCACACATCATCCTGTGTCCCCAGCACTTGAATGCCCATTCGAAACCACAGTGCGGGTTCAGAACTGCTGGCGCGAAGCCTATAAATTGCACCATGGAGGCAATGGCACAAGGCTATGTGCCCCCGCAGGTGGCATATATAGGAGGTGGGACATACTGTGTCACCACTGCAGCGCCCCACTACCAACATGGACAGCATGGCTGGTGTCCGGTGAGTGACAGCAGTTTCTGCTTCAAACTCAAGGCAGATGTTCAAGTGGCCCAAGAACGAATTGTCCCCATTCCTGAACCTTCCACTGTTCACCTCACTGTCAAAGAGAATTTCACCGATCTACAACGATTCGTTGCACATTTTGGCTGTATCATTCCCCTCTCCCTGAACACCTCACTAAAAGCCGTTGTCGTTTCACAGAAACATTTTTACACACTGGAGCAGAAGACTTTAGAAATAGGGGCAAACATACTAGATATATTAACCCCACCGTGGTGGGATCTGTTCACTAATATAGAAGTCCCTTCTTGGATTAGGATAGCCTCCCACATCCTTGTAGTGTGTCAGGTTTTTATTGTGATTTATTTACTGTTCACTGTAAAAAGGTCAGACATTCGCAGAAGTATGAGAACAGGGGAGAATGGAGGGAGCATTATGTGCGGGTAGACGAGGAGACACCCGTTTAGATTTTTGCTGCTATGTATAAAGTTGAAGTTTCCCTCCCTCCTCTATGTTTGATGGTTGTTCATGTGTAATTTTGTGTGTACTTTATTTTTTATTGTTGAAGTTCATTACATGAGTTGTTGTTAATAAAGGATAATATGTACGAACCAGGTGGTGTAGGGGTATTAGGCCCCCCTCCATGCCTGGAAATGAGTGTGTCAGATTTTAAATCCAATGTATTGCCATCTATAGATGCTTAATGTACACTGTAGGTTTTCTGAAATGGGAAATACATGTGTCGTGGGATCATGGATAGGTAATTAAAAGGGATGGTTTGATTGTGGAGAGTCAGAAAATTTTGCTCACCCAGAATTATGATACTTCAAGCAAGTTATAGTATCATCAGGGGGGACTGTAAGATTCGCAAAATTAATATTGTCAGATAAGGGTCCTGTGGCAGAAGAGGCCTTTACTTTTAAAAGACTGTTTTAAAAGAAGCCCAGAAAAGGGACACATAAAATGGCCGCCAGACCCCGTGACTAGCTTTCTGGACACTTTAAAATGGTTCCTGCAGTCCCCAGACAGCCTTTGTGGATTCAGCCCACAGTAAGTTCTGGAAGGCCGTTTCGGAGAAAACAAAACCAGACACAACCACATCCATATGGATTGGATGCAGATCTAGTCAGATCGACCTGTAGATAAAGGCCATCTAAATGTTTACCCAGACAAAGGGGAACAGTTTTATATTCATAAGGGGAGCATCAAAGACCCAGTAAAGACATCAAGAAGACATTCAAAACAATACAAGGTCATTCCAGACCAGAGATGGCCATCCCGAAAGCAGTTTAAATATAATGACTACCCCGTTGCGATACAAGCCCGCCAAAAGTTAAACAAAGACTAACCTTGATTTGGCGGGAGATAAAGGCTTCTTTGAGAAGTATAACTGGGGTCCTGGATAGCCATCAAAAAAGCAGCCAGACGCACTTTGAGCTTGTCCTTTTGAGAACCGTGGAGGAACGTCGATCCAGAGACCAAGAAGGTGATTCGAGTCTGCGTCCCGCCCCGGGGTAACCATCGGGAGATCATCGACAAACCCCGGGCCGTTGACGAGACAAAGGACAGCAGCCCTACAGAAGAAATCTAGCTGAAAATGGTAATCAGCCAGACTCCGCGAAGAGGCCTCTTCAACCATGGTCAAACAGGTGGTCGCCATCCCCACCGACGTCTGGGCCTGCCAGTGTCCAGCCTGTCCGTGACCTTCACCTCGAGGAAGAAGAGAAAGTGTCACAGCCCGCAGCGCTGACCACGTGGAGACAGGACACCTGAAAGGATCAAAACGCAGACCTGTTTTAAAACTCTATACTTTCCAACTGGATTGGTGAGCATGTTTCTGGCCCCTCACAATCTGATCTAGCTAGGCTTAGGGGGTGGGCATTTTAGGGGTAATGAATTGTTGTCCCTCGATGTTCTGTGTATTTCCCCATTTCATGATGACTTTTGTAAAGTATAATATGCCTGTATCTACCTCAGTTAGTAATGTATTATGAATTTGTTTTTCCCTCCCATGTACCTTTTGTTGACTTGCACTTGATTTGTTGAACTCTATGCAATAAAATTTCATTTTGTTTCCATTAAACCTGGCCTATTGAGTATTCTCTACATTGTAGTTCCCGCATCCAAGACCAGTGTCTAGAACCTAAGGGGCGAGTGGGTCGAACCACTCAAGGTTTTACTGTGCAAGAGAGAGAGGCCTCCAGAGAGAGAAACCTTTGCGATCTAAAACCCCTTACACTCCCGACACTGGCCTGTGAAAAAAAGCCCGCAAAAGTGAGTTTAAATACTCACTGAAACTCCGCTCTCACTGCTCCCGACACTGGCCTGTGAAAGAAAGCCCATGAAATTGAGTTTAAATACTCACTGAGCCGTCGCTCTCACCACTCCTGACATTGGCCTGTGAAAAAAAGCCCGCGAAAGTGAGTTTAAATACTCACTTAACCTCCACTCGCACCACTCTCGACACCAGCCTGTGAAAGAAAGCCCACGAAAGTGAGTTTAAATACTCACTGAACCGCCGCTCTCACCACTCCTGACACTGGCCTGTGAAAGAAAGCCTGCCGATGACCCTTGGTTGACCTGAAACGTTAACTCTGTTTCTCTCTCCACAGATGCTTCCTGATCTGCTGAGTATTTCCGGCATTTTTTTGTTTTTATTCCACATTATTGACCTTACTGTGATTTTTTAAACTTAAAAAACAAATTGGCAAATATGTTTTCATTATATTGTACCTTTGATAACATCGAGAAGGCCTTTTACAAACTCATGGGAAATCCATATGATTTTCTCATCCTAATATAGAGGAGATAGAAGGTCAGAGCAGAAATCACTTGGTTTGAATTTTATTGGTGATATTGTACAGTTAAAGGTTCAGTACCATCACTGATCAAATCCATTAATGGAATGGTAGACCTTAATGCTTCAGTGATCTTACAATAAATGCACTGTAGACAAAAGTAATGCAATTTGGACAGTGTATTGATTGGAACATGCTGACTGGATAATACTAATCTGTTAGAAATAAGGGATCACTTACCCGCTGTAGGTTCCATAATATCAGATGATGGAACGTTTACAAAGAATTGGATTGCAAAATAGCAAAAGCAAGATCAGCATTTCCAGGATACATCTTTCAAAACAGATATGAAAAAGATATAAAAGCATTCTTTTTAATCCACATATATATTACTTCATGGCTTAGGAAACATATAATGACAGAAGAAAAATGATAAAAAGATTATGGTAAATGAAAGGACCCAGCCTTGCACAGGATGTGCTAAAAATCAATCAAAGTGGTCACATAACAAATAATGAAGTAGGAGCAAAGACCAAGCAATTCCTATTATCTCTCCAGATTAGGACATTTGAGCCTGGATTTTTCTTGACTTACTGCCCGATTTACAGGTTGTATTCACTCAGATGGGAGCTAGGGCAAGAAATTTAGCACCCGTCCAATTTTCTGCCATCACTTCTGGTG
The DNA here is from genome assembly GCF_052327205.1 of Somniosus microcephalus. NCBI lineage: Eukaryota > Metazoa > Chordata > Chondrichthyes > Squaliformes > Somniosidae > Somniosus > Somniosus microcephalus. Next base: position 235,829,774 of record NC_140990.1, read on the forward strand.
GGCAGCAGAAGTGCCCACCCATACAAATGAGGTGGTAATTGTTAAGTCTGTGTGTCCCAGTTAAGCTTATTATAAATCACTGGACACAGACCACAAGAATAACTTTAACAGGTCTTTACTATTCGGAGGTCAGGGCTGAACTGCCCAGCAAATCCCTACACAACACTTATATACCGGTGTGGTCACCACCGGTATTACAGTATACAGCAGCCAAGAGAAAGTAGTACATCTCTTAAGGTAGTTCTCTTAAGGTGGAACAGGTTACATACACCACAATCCTCCCTTTTTAGCTTAACAGTTATATCCCCATTTAACATAACATAATAACATTATATATACATACAACTTCATGCAAAACAGTTCAAAGATTCAGTCTCTGAGGAGGCCTCCTGATTCGAGTTGGTTAACGCCTTTCAGGGGTCTCTGATTCTCGTTGCTGGGTTGACTCGTCTAGTTGGTCTCTTATGGATTGGACATCATCATCAGGTACATTCACTTCTGAGGTAGATGCTTCAGGTTCACTAACTTCTTCCACGGTTGTCTCTGCCGTAACCATAGGTTCGACCCTTGTTCTCGATTCTACCAGTTGGTCAGCATGACGCCGTATTACATTTTCACCAATATCTACCGTGTACATCAGGGGTCCTTGTCTGGCCCGAATTGTTCCAGATTGCCATTTCTCGTTTTTATAGTCCCGGGCTAACACTGGTTGTCCTATTTCGAAACTCCGAGTGGTCTTGTTATTTATATGCTGGAACTGTTTGTTTTCAACTTCCCTCCGCACATTTGGTTTTAACAAGTCCAACCTGGACCGCAACCTCCTGTTATAGAACATCATGGCAGGACTTTGGTTTGTCACTGCATGAGTGGCGTTTCGATATGCCAGTAGGAATTTGTCCACCTTGTGTTGTAGTGGGATCTGGTCTTCGCTCATGGCCTTTATTGCTTTTTTGAACGTTTGTACAAATCTCTCGGCCAACCCGTTTGTAGCCGGATGATATGGGGCAGAGGTATGATGTTTCACCCCATTCTTCTTCATGAATTTCTGGAATTCTTCTGACACGAACTGCGGTCCGTTGTCTGAACATATTTGTTCTGGCAATCCATTTCTTGCAAATATCGTTCTTAGCACCGCGATCGTCTTTTCCGAGGTAGTGGTAGTCATCTTAATCACTTCTGGCCATTTAGAATGTGCGTCCACCGCAATTAAAAACATGGAGTCCATGAATGGACCAGCAAAGTCAATATGTACACGTTGCCATGGGGTTGAAGGCCATTCCCATGGATGCAGCGGTGCAATCGGAGGTGCATTTTGCACTTTTTGGCACCCTGAGCAGCTTTTCGTCAGATCCTCTATCTGTTGGTCGATACCCGGCCACCACACATAAGCTCTAGCAAGGCTTTTCATCTTGACTCCCCCCAGATGACCTTCATGCAGTTCCTTTAGCACTCTCTCTCTTAACTTAGGAGGAATAATCACCCTTGTTCCATACATCAATGTTCCTTGACAGACGGACAGCTGGTCTCGTCTTGCTGAGAATGCCGGTAACAGTGGATCACCATGTGCTGGCCATCCCTTCACTGTCACTTCGTAGACCCGGGACAGTGTCGGGTCATTCCTGGTTTCTCTTTCAATACTTGCATTGGTGACTGGTAAACATTCGATGATGGTCGAGTGAAATAACTCAACAGGGTCAACCGTCGGTGCCTCCTCCTCTGTAGGTAGTGGCAGGTGCGACAGCCCATCAGCATTACCATGCTGCTTTGTACCTTTGAATTCAATCTGATATTGATGTGCCCCTAGGAAAAGGGACCATCTCTGGAGTCTCTGTGCTGTCATCACCGAAACACCCTTCTTAGGGTTAAAAATGGATACCAATGGCTGGTGGTCTGTCAGAAGCGTAAACTTTTGGCCCTGCAGGTAATGATTAAACTTCTTTACTCCCCACACAAGGCTGAGAGCCTCCCTATCTATCTGAGCATAGTTGCGCTCAGCGGAGGTCAATGATCTGGATGCGAACGCGACTGGCCTCTCCAGGCCATTTGGCAACTTGTGTGAGAGTACTGCCCCAATACCATATGGAGAAGCATCACAAGCCAAACGAATAGGCAGTGTTGGGTTGAAGTGAGCCAACACTTCCTCTGAGGTGATCAATGCCTTGCTTTTGCGAAAGGCCCTCTTACAGTCCTCGCTCCACTTCCATGGTACTCCCTTCTGCAAAAGAGCGTTCAGCGGGTGCAGCACCGTGGATAAATTTGGCAGAAACTTATGGTAATAGTTAATCAACCCTAGGAACGACCTCAACTGGGATACATTATCCGGAGCGGGAGCCTTCACAACAGCTTTGATCTTGTCAGGAGACTTATGAAGCCCCTCCTGGTCAATGACATGACCACAGTACGAGATCCGCTTCTGAAAGAACTCACATTTCTGGCGATTAACTCGAAGTCCATATTCTTTCAATCTGGTGAGCACCAGTTCCAAATTTGCAAGGTGTTCCTCGTCATCATCTCCTGTAATCAAAATATCGTCCAGGTAACATTGTGTGCCTGGAATTCCCTGTAATACCTGCTCCATGGCCCTCTGCCAAATTGCCAGAGCCGATGCCACTCCAAAAACCAGTCTATTATACCGGTACAAGCCTCTATGCGTGTTGATCGTGAGATACTGGCGTGACTCTTCCTCAACTTCCATCTGTAAGTACGCCTGCGCCAGGTCTATCTTGGTGAAGTGTTTCCCGCCAGACAACGAAGCGAAGATATCCTCAATCCGCGGAAGCGGATACTGCACGGTGTGAAGCACCGGATTAACAGTGATCTTGAAATCTCCACAGATGCGAACCTTCCCCGGTTCCCCCGGCTTGTTGCTTGATGAACGCTTCATGACGGGAACAATGGGCGTGGCCCACTCACTCCAGTCTACCTTAGACAGTACTCCTGAACGTTCTAGCCCTTCCAGCTCAGCTTCCACAGCAGGTCGTATCGCATAAGGTACTGGTCTGGCTTTGAAAAATTTCGGGTTTGCATGTTCTTCAACCTTGATGTTTGCCGTAATTCCTCTCAGTGTTCCCAGTCTCTGTTGGAACACCTCTTTAGCATCGTCCAATATTCTGGACAATCATTTAGGTTTGACATCTTTTTTACCGGAATCCACCGTTAGTGCTTTTAAGGAATGCCAGTCCATATTTATTTTCCTAATCCACTCCCGTCCCAGTAGTGGTGGACCTCCCTCAGGTAGCACATATAAGTCCATTCCTCGGCTTTCTTTGCCCTTGTGGACCACCTTTACCTCTATCTTCCCGATGGGGTATACTCTTTACCCCGTGTATGTTTTCAATACAATCTCCGTATCCCGTAGGGGAATATGTGGGAATAACCTTTTGTAATCTTGCTTATTCATGACCGTCAATGCCGATCCAGTGTCCAATTCCATCTTCACTTGGACTCCTGCTATCTGAAGTGTGACCCAAATTGTTTGGAGGTCTGCTTCCTTACCAACATTGTGTACTCTTAGACTACCCAGTTCATTACTGCTGGAGTCTGAATCTGACTTCTGTTCGTTCGAACTGTTCTCTGTCACCTTGTGTACCTTTCTGTACTTTTCCTGCGGTGACATTTTCTTGCTCGTCTTCTTTCCTGACCGGCATACTTTAGCTATGTGACCAAGCCTGCCACATTTTCTGCATTCCTGATTTTTGAACCAGCACTGGTTCTGATCATGCGTTGTCTTTCCACAACGATAACATTTTACTGTACCCAAGACCATTTGATTGGTGCTGAGTTCCAGTGACCGTAGTTGCATTTCCGCCGTGCCTCTCGCTGTGGCTTCGTGCGATGCTGCAATAGTGACAGCTTTATCAAGCGTAAGATCATTCTCCTCAAGCAGTCGCTTTTGTGTTCCTTCTTTTAACAATCCACACACAAATTTATCTCTCAGCGCATCTGCTAGTCCTGTTCCAAACTGACAGTGCTTTGATAGCTTACGCAGTTCAATTAAAAATTCAGCGTTGCTTTCGTCTTTCAGCTGCGTTCTTCTGTAAAATTTAAATCATTCCGTTATCATCAGCGGCGTGGGGTTTAAATGATTTTTCAGGACAGTAACAATATTCGCGAAAGTCTGATCCGCCGGTTTATTTGGTGATAGAAGGTGCTTCAATAGCCCATATGTCTTCGCACCCATTGAGCTTAATAAGGTTAGTGCTTTCTCATCATCTGGTACCTTATTTGCTTTACAATAAACTTCCATGCGTTCTACATACGTGGTCCAATCTTCGATATCGCTATCAAAGGTATTAATGTTCCCATGTTTAGGCATCCTTGCAAGTTTATTAAATTTTTCTTTTTCTCAAAATGGCGGCTTCCCGCACTTGTCTTCTTCCCCCGCCTACTAAAATGGCGGCTTCCCGCGCTTGGCGGTCTTTCCCGCGCTCGTCTTCTTCCCCCGCCGACTACAATGGCGGATTCTCGCGTTTGCCTTCTTCCCCCGCTGGCTGCAATGGCGATTGCCGTGCTGCTGCCGTTCTCGCCTCCCCAGCGGTTCTCAATTCCACGACGCTGCTTTGCCTCACAGCCCCGCTTGCAGCCCGGTCCTTTACACTGGCTGCGTTTGAGTTCTCCGCCCTTTTTCCTCCGTTTTCCCTCCCCCACTCCACAGTCAACGCGGCCGACTTTCTGCTCGTGTCGCTGATCAGCTTACCCACCACCGTGGTAGAAGGGATGATCACTGCCTGTCGCTGATGGAGGGCTTCGTGTTCAGGATTTTTCTTTTTAACCCGGGTTCTCGATGCCTCCCGTGAGATGGTGCTCAGCAGGATGATGAGGGCGGATGCCTCTTCTCGACGCCCGTTCTGAGGACGAAGCTGCCTTGGGTGTAAAACTGCCGCAGGGTAAGATTGGACTCATTGCCACTGTTAAGTCTGTGTGTCCCAGTTAAGCTTATTATAAATCACTGGACACAGACCACAAGAATAACTTTAACAGGTCTTTACTATTCGGAGGTCAGGGCTGAACTGCCCAGCAAATCCCTACACAACACTTATATACCGGTGTGGTCACCACCGGTATTGCAGTATACAGCAGCCAAGAGAAAGTAGTACATCTCTTAAGGTAGTTCTCTTAAGGTGGAACAGGTTACATACACCACAGTAATGGTGTATGTAATATGCGCAGGTAGAACAAATGAAGGACAGAGACACGATAAGTTGCTCATCCACATGCTTGCTTTAGTAGGCCAGAGCGAACTGAGCATGCTCATACCAAACCATGTGATAATACATTACACTGCTTTCCCCTTAACAAAATCTACGTATTCCCCTCTCAAATACAACAAAAATATGGTCCCACCTTTCCCAGCATTACATGTACCACATCACAACAACTCCTGGCTTTTTTTCTTTTAAATGAACTACAAATCCAGTTTAATAACAGGTTAGCAGAACCTTCCTGATCTCCTTACAGAAGGTTTTGGTGTTGAATCAATTTTCGGGCTGTTTTGTTTTGGTTCCAAACTCAAAGATGATCCTGTTTCTATCTCCCACTTGTTTGAACCTATATGTTTCACTTCAATCCACTTTGAGTGACTATCTACAAGTACCAGGAAATAATCATTTGCTTTCTCACAGAAGTCTATATGTACTCTTTGAAAAGGTCTACTTGGCCATTGTAGTGTATGTACCTTTAAGAGCCCCTGTGTACTGTAATACCGGTAGTGACCACTCGGGTATATAAGCCTGTATAGCGTCTTGTATCTTTTAGTTCACCTCCAGACTTTGTTCAGTAAACACCTGTTAAACCAACTCCTGCATTCCGTGTCTCCATTAACACACGGATACAACAGTGGCGACGAATTGGAAACGGACTTACCTGCAATTCGGCAGCACCTCAAGGAGATCGATTCCTCAGACGAAGGTCGAAGAAAAAAAAGAAAAAAACTGTGAGTTCACCAGCTAGCCGGGCTGGTGGCAGGTACTGCACTAATCCTTCCTGGGCGGCGGGCTGGGGCTCGATCGAGTGGCTCTGCAGCGGGGCCGAGCAGTGAGTCAGAAGGCGGAGGCAAACAGAGACGGAGGGTGGAGCACTCGGGAGACGGCTGGCGCTGCAAAGCAGGTCGGCGTTCGGACCAAGCAGAGGGAGGGAAGGGTCACAGAGAGTCCGGCGGGAACGAGTCTCCAACTATTAAAAATATCTGTGTAAATAAAAACCGCGGAGAACAGCGTTGTCAGCAGTGGCAGCGGCGGGAAAGCGCGGGAGGTGCCATTTTTTTCTCGGCAGGGAAGAAAGGAAAGTGAGGGAGGCGACATTTTTGATTTTCAGGATGCCTAAGACTGGCAATATTACTGCTTTCGATAGTGATATAGAGGATTGGACCACATATGTGGGAAGAGTGGAGGTATATTGCACAGCGAATGAAGTAGAGGATGATAAAAAGGCATCGGTACTTCTAAATCTGATGGGCGCAAGGACATACGGGCTGTTATGAAACTTAATCACTCCACCAAACCGATGGACAAGAATTTTAAGGAGATTGTTGATACCCTACAGGATCACTTAAACCCAACACCGCTGCTGATAGTGGAACGATTCAAATTCTTCAGGAGGAATCAGCACAAGAATGAAAGTAACGCTGATTACCTCACCGAATTAAGAAAGCTGTCAAAGCACTGCCAATTTGGGGCAGGACTGGCAGATTCTCTACGAGACAAATTCGTCTGCGGTCTCCTAAGTGAAGGAACACAGAAAAGGCTACTTTCTGAGAAAGATTTGACACTGGACAAGGCTTTCAGTGTGGCTGTATCATACGAAGCAGCCGCAAGAGGAGCTGCAGAGATACAGCAAAAGCCACAGGACTTCGGCACCCATGAAATGACACGGGGTTTCGAGAGATGTTATCGCTGCAGCAGATCCACCCATGACCAGAGGGACTGCTGGTTCAAGGACAAAGCATGCAGGCAATGCAGAAAGATGGGACACATTGCACGTGTATGCCGATCTGGAAACAAAAAATCCACTGACAGAAAAAAAATCAATAAGGAAAAGTACAGAAAGGTACAAATGATAACGGACAGTAGCTCCGAAGACCAGAAGAGCGATAGCGACTCTGGAAACAAGAGACTAAGCTGTCTCAAATTACCTAATGTAATTGCCAAAGAAGATTACCAGACCATTTGGGTTACCCTCACGATAGCGGTGTCCCCAGTTAAAATGGAGCTAGATACAGGATCAGCTCTGACCGTCATAAGTCGACGGGATTAAAAACGGCTATTTCCGCATATACCTTTGAAAGACACATCCATTATCTTGAAGACATATACGGGGCAGAAAGTATACCCCAGAGGGAAAATAAGGGTGCCTGTTGTATACAACAGCAAGGAAATACAGAAGTTGTATTTATACGTTCTGCAAGATGGTGGTCCACCGCTGTTGGGACGTGAATGGATCAGGAAGATACGTTTAGACTGGCACTCCATTCAGGCACTGACGGTGACCAGTAAGAAAAAAAATGATGATGACGTCATACCTGAACAATTAAAAGACATCTTGGCCAACGCCAAAGAAGTGTTTCAACAGGAACTAGGAACCTTGAAAGGCGTCACCGCCTCAATAAAAGTAGAAGATGCGGCAATTCCCAAGTTTTTTAAGGCAAGGCCGGTGCCATACGCAATTCGTCCAGCAGTCGAGGCAGAGCTGGAGAATTTGGAAAAGGCAGGCGTGTTATCCAAGGTAGATTGGAGCGAATGGGCAACACCCATCGTCCCGGTCATGAAGAAAACGTTCAATCATGATAAATCTGAAGAACAGAGAAAAATTCGCATCTGTGGGGACTTCAAGGTGACTGTAAACCCGGTCCTTCACACGGTTCAGTATCCTCTTCCGAGGATAGAAGATATTTTCGCCTCACTATCCAGAGGGAAACGTGTCACCAAAATTGACTTGGCACAGGCATATCTACAGATGGAGGTTGAAGAGGCCTCTAAAAAGTATCTCACGATAAACACACACAAAGGCCTTTACCAGTACAATCGACTGGTTTTCAGAGTAGCATCAGCTCCAGCGATCTGGCAAAGAGCTATGGAGCAAGTCCTGCAAGGGATTTCAGGGACTCAATGCTACCTAGACGACATCCTTGTAACAGGAGAAAACGACAACGAGCACCTTGCCAATTTGGAGCAGGTGCTCACTAGGCTGAGAGAACGGGGCCTACGAGCAAATCGCCCCAAGTACGAATTTTTCCAGAAACAAATATCATATTGTGGCCATATATTTAACGAAGAAGGGTTGCATAAGTCACCTGAAAAAATTGAAGCGGTCATAAAAGCCTCAGCACCTGAAAATGTCTCACAATTAAGGTCGTTCCTGGGATTGATAAATTACTATCATAAATTTTTACCGAACTTGTCAACTGTTCTGCACCCTCTTAACGCACTGCTACAAACAGGAGTAATTTGGAAATGGAGCGAAGACTGTAAACGTGCCTTCCATAAATGCAAAGGCTTGATCACGTCCAAGGAAGTGTTGGCTCATTACAACCCATCACTGCCAATCAGACTGGCGTGCGATGCATCCCCTTACGGCGTAGGAGCGGTATTATCGCATAGATTCCCTGATGGCTCGGAGCGGCCGATAGCTTTTGCGTCACGCTCATTGAACTCAGCTGAGCGTAACTATGCCCAGATCGACAGGGAATCACTCAGCCTGGTGTGGGGAGTGAAGAAATTCAACCATTACCTACACGGACAAAAATTTACCTTGTTGACTGACCATCAACCCCTCGTCTCCATATTCAACCCTAAAAAGGGCATTCCCATTATGACGGCGCAAAGGCTACAGAGGTGGTCCCTTTTCCTAGGGGCACACCAATATGACATAGAATACAAAGGATCAAAACAGCATGGGAATGCTGACGGTTTATCACGCCTACCGTTGCCAACGGTAGAAGAGGCACCAACAGTAGACCCAGTGGAGATGTTCCACTCAACCATAGTGGAATGTCTACCAGTAACAAATGCTACCATTGAAAAGGAAAGGAGAACTGACCCGACTCTCTCACGAGTCTACAATTTAACGGTGAAGGGATGGCCAGCACATGGCGAACCACTGTTGCCAGCATTCTCGCAAAGAAGAGAACAGCTGTCAGTGTGCCGAGGAACCTTGATGTGTGGATCCAGAGTGGTGATTCCACCCAAACTCCAGGATAAAGTGCTAAAGGAGCTTCACGAGGGGCATCTGGGTGGAGTGAAAATGAAGAACCTAGCCAGAGCGTTTGTGTGGTGGCCAGGTATCGATGGAGACATCGAAGAAATGACCAAGGGCTGTCTAGGATGCCAGAAGGTCCAAAACGCCCCACCACAAGCCCCTCTACATCCATGGGAGTGGCCCTCATCTCCATGGCAAAGGGTACATATCGAACTTGCTGGTCCATTTATGGACTCAATGTTCTTAATCGTGGTTGATGCACACTCCAAGTGGCCGGAGGTAATAAAGATGTCCTCCATCACCACGGAAAAAACCATCACAGTATTAAGGACCATATTTGCCAGGAATGGGCTGCCTGAACAGATCTGTTCTGATAATGGACCGCAATTTGTGTCCGAAGAATTCAGGAAGTTCTTAAAAAACAATGGGGTTAAGCACTACACGTCCGCCCCATACCATCCCGCCACCAATGGATTAGCTGAAAGGTTTGTCCAGACCTTCAAGAAGGCCATAAAGGCCATGGGTAATGAAGACATAAATCTACAACATAAGGTAGATAACTTCTTGTTTGCGTACAGGAATGCAACACATGTGGTTACAAACCAAACTCCTGCCATGATGTTTTTCAATAGAAGACTAAGATGCCGGCTGGATTTGATCAAGCCAAACATCAGAAGGGACGTAGAGAACCGGCAATTTCAAGGCATGAATGAAAGGCCAACTAGAACCTTCCAGATAGGTCAACAAGTTTTGGCCCGGGACTACCGTACCGAGAAATGGCAGCCTGGAACTATTTGCACACGACGAGGACCGCTGATGTATACCGTGGACATTGGAGAAAGCATAATAAGGCGCCATGCTGACCTGATCATAGAGTCATCCGAAAAGGGACAACCTACACCACAACTCTATATGCCTAATGATGAAGCAGAGATACCCATAGTATCTACCTCCGATCCGGTGATACTGGAACCAGATGAACCCGACACTGGCATTCAAGCCGAATCGACCTTGCCAAAAGAACCTACTACACCACCGAAAACTACTACACCACCGAGGCGTTATCCGGACCGAGTCAGGAAGCCTCCAGAGAGACTGACTTAGAATTGATTAACAGCAGCAAATGTGTAGATTATTGTTCTTGCAAACATGTTAATTAATGATTACTTAAAATGTTATGTACTAATTATCTAAAAGGGGAGGAATTGTAGTGTATGTACCTTTAAGAGCCCCAGTGTACTATAATACCGGTAGTGACCACTCGGGTATATAAGCCTGTATAGCGTCTTGTATCTTTTACTTCACCTCCAGACTTTGTTCAGTAAACACCTGTTAAACCAACACCTGCATTCCGTGTCTCCATTAACACACGGATACAACAGCCATGACCAGGGTTGTAGTGGAGCTTTGGGTGGATTGTTTCTGCAATTTTGGCAGATGCTGCATTTTCTGACAAGTGATTCAAGATCACGACCCAATCCAGGCCAGTAAATAAAGCTTCTTGTAATTGATTTCATACTGACGATCCCTGGCTGTTCAGTATGAAGTTCGGCCAGAATTCTATCTCTCAAAGTAGTAGGTTCCACCACTCTGTTTTCCCGCTTGATACAACCTTGCTCACATAAGAACATAAGAACATAAGAAATAGGAGCAGGAATATGCCACTTGGCCCCTCGAGCCTGCTCCGCCATTCAATAAGATCAGGCTGATCTTGGGCTCAAAGCCACTTCCCCATAACCCTTCACTCCCTTATCATGTAAAAATCTGTCTGTCTCCACCTTAAATATATTTAATGACTCAGCCTCTATGGCTCTCTGGGGCAGAGCATTCCACAGATTTACAACCCTCTGAGAGAAGAAATTCCTCCTCATCTCAGTTCTAAAAGGGCGACCCTTTATTCTGAAACTATGCCCCCGAGTTCTAGATTTCCCCTCGAGAGGAAACATCCTCTCTGCATCTACCTTGTCGAGCCCCCTCAGTATCTTATATGTTTCAATAAGATCACCTCTCATTCTTCTAAATTCCAATGGGTATAGGCCCAACCTGCTCAACCTTTCTTCACAAGTTAACCCTCTCATCTCAGGAACCAACTGTGTGAATTGGCTCTGAACTGCCTCCAATGCAATAAGGAAACCAAAACTGTACGCAGTACTCAAGGAGTGGTCTCACCAATACCCTGTACAGTTGTAGCAGGACTTCCCTGCTTTTATACTCCGACCCCCTTGCAATAAAAGACAACATTCCATTTGCCTTTTTGATTACTTGCTGCACCTGCATGCTAACATTTTGCACAAGGACCCCCAGGTCCCTCTGAACTGTAGCATTTTGTAATCTCTCTCCATTTAAATAATAATTTGCTTTTTTATTTTTCCTGCCAAAGTGGATAACCTCACACTTTCCCACATTATACTCCATCTGCCAAATGTGTGCCTACTCACTTAGCCTGTCTATATCCCTTTGCAGATTATTTCAGTCCGCTGCACAACTTGCTTTCCCACTCATCTTTGTATCATCGACAAACTTGGCTACATTACACTCAAGATAATTCAGTACGACAGTTATGGAATGGTTTCAATTCTGTGTCCATATACTGATCAGTCCATCCATTCAAGGAGTTTTCATACACTCTTTTCAGTACTGAGTCCTTTTGAGTCTCATCTGCAATCTCAGTTGCATTCACGGGAAAGTCTTTGTCAACTGCACCTAGCGTCAAAATTGCACCTTCACTCTCAACACACGAGTCTTCATTGGTAACCTGGACAAGGCATCTGTGATTGCGTTTTGCTTTGAAGTGCGATATTCAATTGTATAGTCATATTGTGACAACAACACTGCCCAACGTTGCATTCTTGATGCGGCCATTGCAGGGATGGCAGAGTTGGACCCCGATATTGCTAGGAGCGGTTTGTGATCGGTTATCAGGGTAAACTTTCTGCCAATCTGGAACTGTTGGAATTTCTTGATTCCAAACACTATGGCGAGTGCTTCCTTTTCAATTTGCGCATAGTTTCTTTCACTCTTTGTGAGGGTTCGCGATGTGAACACAATTGGTTTCTCTTGGCCGTCATCGATTACATGGCTTATGACAGCTCCCACACCATAGCTAGAAGCATTACGCGCTAACTTAAGCTCCCGCTCTGTGTCGTAGTGCACAAGTCGAGCATCGCTAGAGAGACTTCTCTTACAAGCGTCATAAGCTTCCTGTTGCGCTTTTGTCCACGTCCACTGGACGTCCTTCTCGAGGAGCTCGTGCAATGGAGCTAACATGGTCGCTAACTCAGGTAAGAATCGTGCGTAGTACTGGACCATTCCAAGGAAAGATCTTAACTCAGACACGTTCTGTGGCTTTGGAGCAATGATGACAGCATCAACCTTTTCCTTCACTGGTTGCAAGCCATTTGCATCAACTTTCAGACCAAGGTACACAACCTCAGGCTGCACAAAAGCACATTTGCTCCTTTTCAATTTGGCATTGTGGGCATTCAACCTTTGAAGCACTATATCTAACACTTCTAGATTTTCTTCCTCGCTGCTTGTTGTGATCAGCGCATCGTCTTGATTGCATAAGCAATTTGGAGCATCTTGCAAAATCTTATCCATCGTAGCCTGAAAGATTTTGGCGGAGGACTTTACACCATACAGCAGCTTGGTGTATGAGTACAGTCCCTTGTGTGTGTTGATGGTGAGATACTGTTGACTCTCTTTGTCAACATTCAGCTGAGCGCAAGCGGCGACAGGTCAAGCTTGGAGAAAACCTTCGACCCAGAAAGCGCTGCATACAAATCTTGCGATGTAGGTAACGGTTACTGCTCATCATCAACTGCTTGGTTGATAGTAACTTTGTAGTCACCGCACAAGCGTATAGTTTTGTCTGCTTTGGACACTATCACAATCAGGGTAGCCCATTCACTTTTGTCAGTTTTTACTAACACTCCATTCTTTCTGTTTCTCTAGCTCTCCCTCTACCTGACTTTTCAACGCATAGGGGACCGACCTTGCCTTACAATAGACGGGCTTCACGTTGGACTTGATGTAGATATGCACATCATACCCAGTGATGCCCTCATAACTGTCTGTGAGCATGCTTTTGTACTTGTTCAGCATTGTGTCGAATTGCTTCTTTGAAGCATTTACACTGAAGACGTTTTTCCAGTCTAGTTTTAACTTTCTCAACCAGTCTTTGCCCATGAGAGTTGACCTGTTGTTGTAGCTCGCTACAATAATAGGCAGCTTTACTCACTGGCCATTATGTTGAACTGTATATTCCATTTGTCCACATGTCTCTAGGAATTCTCTGGAGTAGGTTTTTAACTCTACTGTACTCTTTGTAAGTGATACTTGATTAAACTTACTCTCATGTGTCCTTACTCGTGGTAGAGCAGTCCGCTGCTGTGTCGATACACATATTGCTTGTTGATCAAAAGTTTTGTACGGAAGTCTTTCTCACAACTGCTGGCGATGCCACTAGTGGCATAGATAATGTAGATACCTGGTTCTCACTTCAATATTGTGAATTGCTCCCTTTTGTTGTTACTGCTTTGCATTGCCACGAGAATGGTTCTTACTTCCTGCTTTAGATCTAGCTCTGCAAGCTGTTGAAATATGGCCTTGCTTCTGGCAGTGAAAACACTTTGTATTTCTGTATTGGCAGGTCTATGGTGAGTGTTTTCCATTGCGGCGATAACAATTCACTGAACTGCTCTCACCTACATGCTTTTGACTTGGTCTCAGAACTTTAGGTTTGACGGTGGCTTTGTGACTGTAGACCTCAACTGCACTAGTCACTTGAGTTGGACGGAGCTCCCTAGCATTCTTAGATGCCATCTCCATAGATAGGGTAATTTTGCATGCTATGCCAAACGTTAGGTTCAGCGTGTTCAGTAACTTGGACTGTGTGCACTCATCCACTAGTCCACACACAAAATTATCTTGCAATGCTTGATCCAAAAATGTGCCAAAGTTACATTGCAAAGACAGGTTCTTAAGAGCTACAATGTACTCACTGATGGTTTCACTTTGTTTTTGGTTTCTGGTACCAAACTTATAGCTCTCTGCTATTTCTAATGGCTTTGGGTCAAAATGGTCCTCGAGTTTCTCGACAATGTCTTCAAATGACGCATCCTTCGCTTTCCCTGACGCGAGTAGGTTTGTCAATGTTCCGTAGACATCTGGCCCGATCTCCGTTGGAAAAATTGCTTTCTTCCATTCACAAATTACTTTATTTTGAGCTTGAACATTCTAATCTGTACCTTCGGTCGCAATAATGTTATTGGCCTTAAAAAAAATCTCCATCCGCTCAACGTAAGAACTGAATGGTTTGTGAGCTCGGTCATACATGCCGAGGTTTCCGATGAATCCCGTGGGTGCGGCCATGATTGTCCCAATCCTGTCGAACAGCATGTTACCTGTGTACCTAAGTGAATCAATGCCGCTGTTGCTGTGTATACATACACATGAAGGCAAAGCACAGTCGATTCTGCACAAGCATTAACAGTAAAACTTTGCAAAAATTCAGTTTAGGTGTTACAAATTCACTCGAAGGTTGAACACTGTGTCCTTCCATGATCCCTAAAAATGGCTTTGGGATCCCATCCTCATTGCCAAAATGTAATATACTCGGGTAGAACAAATGAAGGACAGAGACAGAATGAGTTGCTAGTCCATGTGCTTGCTTTATTAGGCCAGAGTGAACTGAGCATGCTCATACCAAACCATGTGATAATACATTACAATGTAGTGGCATCATCCTTAACATTGCACTGAACGATAATTGTGCCTTTATTAAATGGATGCCCAAGATTGCAAGGCACAAGGGAAAAGGGTAAATTTAAAGAGCCAAGCAGAGATATCTGAAAGTTTTGCAGAGGCTTTACTTCTCTATCAACTTGTTTTATTTTTGTTCCTGCCAACCACTGACTCAAATACCATGACGGAAATTCTCCTCCAGGAACCCGTCCAAAATCAGAAAATAAAGGTGGTGAGACCTACTGCCTTTTATGTCCCTGATTGCAATTTCTACACACCCCTCCCCCCCACCCCAAATCGCTGCTTGCAAATGACAATGGGGGTGTGTGATCCCTCTTTTCCTCCCTAGTTACCTCTGCTTCCTGGGGCCGCCATGTAGGAGGTGGCAATAGCCTCCAGGAAGCAACGGTAAAAGCCCAGAGATCCCCCAGTGGAGGAGAGTGCCTTATAGCGGCTTTTTCTCCTTCGAGTAGCCCCAGACCGAAGGCCTGGGACTCAGCCAAGGCCCTCAGTGGGAGCTTTCCAACCTTCTGGGAAATTCTATCCTTTTAAGGTCCCTCGCCTCCTCTTCTGGTATTCCTGAGGTGTCCCTGCTGCAGCACCACCGGAGTTTCCTTGCTTGCATTGGCGGGCTCCACCTTGATGACGGAATCTGCACCAGAACTCCACCCTGGAGGAGAACGCCCCCCCCCCCACCACCCAAACACAACAACAATGTATTTTGCCTTATGTATTCATCAAGCTCAGTGATAGTACCACATCAGCCGGAAATTGTGCCTGTCATTAATAACTCCCAACAAATAGACCAAGCTATATACACATACATACACATATTATATATATATATATATATATAATATATAGTAAACCAAAATCAAAAGAAGCTGAAGTGTAAGGCGCAGGTCAGTACAACACTGCTTATTTTAATAGGAAACTATGCCATTTACCTACAAATACTACTTTGGAGCATACAGATTTAAAATAAATCCTACAAGAATTCTTCTGTTATTTCAATTACTCCCAATTGCAAATGTGACTGACTTCATTTCAGAGTGGCTTTCTGCTTCACCATGCACTGCATACCAAACTCACTGAAAGTATGCGGCTCCCACTGGAACTGAATTTGAAAGGATTGCTTCAGGGTGCAATTCCTCCTGTTGGTAATTGAATGTACCAGCATGAGTACAAAACAGGAAATACGTTCATTAGTTGTCTGGTTTAGCTCACCTGCAGTGTAAAATTCACATGGCACAATTAGTATGTTGCATTCAATTTATTTTAAAGATGAGGATTCTCTATGTAGATTATTCACAACTTTGTTGAGTTGTGAAATAATTCCCTCAAACAAAATGTAATTAGACTTTCCCTATTATCCCATTAATTATCTATGTCAATATTAGTTATGAAATCATCATTAAGCAAAACAAATATTTTTAATTCTTACTCTATCCTAATGTGTGTTTCCTGAAAATTACAACTTTCATTTTAAAATGTATATATAGGTTTATTTTTTAAAACAACACTTGAATCAGGGAATAATTACAACCTTTCTGATTTTTCAATTATGAAGACCACCACTTTAGAAATTTTCTGACTCAAACTTAAAAGCAGTGTATTTGTAGAAAACAGTATTAGCGATTATTCAACAGAAAGTCCCGTTTGATCTCTTTCACTGGCGGCCATGAGCACTGAGGGGAGTATGAATTGGAGGACGTAGATGAATGTAGAGAGTGTAAACATCAACAAAAGTGTGTGTTGGATTGGATGATGAGTAGGGGAGGTTGCAGATATGAAGAAGGAACAGAGCAGGAGAGAGAACAGTGTGTCAGGGAATCTGTGCGTTAATAGAAAAAAGGACAGTGAATGAGCTGAACATGGTTTTAGCGGGAGCCCTTCTACCAAGAAGTGCGAGGTGTGCGGTCTACCAAAGACTTCGGACATGTTTATGACAATGGCAACATTCAAAGTATTCAACAGTAGAATTTTCAATGAGGCCTTTGAGGAAACAGCCATCAAGAACATTTTGATTTCTCCTGTTTATCCACTAATGCTAAATACGCCTCCTAATTCAATTTCAAATAAACTTGCAAGCTGTCTCTACTGGAAAGCAGATTGCTCAGAAAAGTACTTTAGTCTTTATGTGTACAATAATGAACTCCATATGTATAAAAACCATCAAGATTGACCAAGTGTTTTAATTATTTGCGATTTCCAATCTGGCAATTTCAACCTTTCTTCCAGCCAATGCATTATGGTCTAATTTCATGAAATGATTTTTATGCGCCTAAACAAGTTTCGGCAAGCACGTATGTGTATTTAAACCCAGCCTTGATATAGCCATAAGTACAAGATTATAGGGTAGATTTTCTTGCACAGGTATCGAAAGGTGGGGTAACAGAAAACTGGAGGAGCAAACCATATGTACGGTTTGCTCCTTGTTACTTCTGTGAATTATTTTCCATTTTCGGAGCTAGAGTGCTTGCACATATTTCATGTCATAGCCCTATTAATACTCCAGAATGCAGAAATATTTGAATGAATGCTTGATGCAATTTCTTAGCTTCTACACCAGGGTTGCATTTTCTCCCTACAGAGCCCATTTGGACAGGTGCAATGGAGGATGTGCAATGTGTGTTTAAGATCTTAAAGGGGAGCAAAATAGTGCCACGGGATCTTATACGTCCACCCGAGAGAGCAGGCGGGGCCTCGGTTTAACGTCTCATCTGAAAGACAGCACATCAGACAGTGCAGCACTCCCTCAGCACTGCACTGGAGTGTCAGCCCAGATTTTTGTGTTCAAGTCTCTGGAGTGGGACGTGAACCCACAAACTTATGCCTTAGAGGTGAGGGTTCTACCCACTGAGCCACAATTGGAGTACCGCGTACAGTTCTGGTCGCTATATTATAAAAATGATAGAGACATTGGAGAGGGTGCAGAGATTTACAAGGATGATACCAGAAATGTGAGGGTATACATATCAGGAAAGGATGAACAAGCTGGGTCTCTTTTCACTTGAAAAAAGAAAGCTGAGGGGTGACCTAATAGAGGTCTTTAAAATTATGAAAGGTTTTGATAGAGTAAACAGCGCGAGTGTTTCTACTTGTGGGGAAGAGCATAACTAGAGGCCATCAATATAAGATAGTCACCAAGAAATGAAAGGGGGAATTCAGAAGAAACTTCTTTACCCAGAGAGTGGTGAGATTGTGGAACTCGCTACCACAGTAGTAGTTGAGGCAAATGGTATAGATGTATTCAAGGGGAGGCTTGATAAGCATATGAGGGAGAAGGGAATAGAGGGTTATGCTGATAGAGTTAGATGAGGAAAGACGGGAGGAGGCTCGAGTGGAGCATAAACACAGGCATGGACTGGTTGGGCTAAATGGCCTGTTTCTGTGCCATATATCCTATGTAAGCTGACACTCTAAATATTGTCCTGGCCTATATTTATCCCTCAATCAACATAACAAAAACAGATTGTCTGGTCATTATCACATTGCTGTCTGTGGGAGCTTGCTGTGCACAAATTGGCTGCAGTGTTTCCTACATTACAACAGTGACTACACTTCAAAAGTACTTAATTGGCTGTAAAAAGCGCTTTGGGACAGTCAGTGGTTGTGAAAGGTGCTTTATATAAATGCAAGTCTTTCTCTTTTTTTCAAAGGGGAGCAGGCCTTGCCATCTGCTGCAAGGACTCCTGCAGCTCACCTGCCAATGGCAGACAAGGTTATCACTGCTCTTAACTTTTCTGCCTTTGGCTCATTCCAGAAACACTTCTGTATCAGCAAATGCATGTATTAAGCAGAGGACTGATAATATGGCTTGCACTTTCATCTCCCTTCCCCTGTAAAGTAACAGATGCCTGACGTGATTGACAAATTTCACCCAACTGTTGCATTTGAGAAAGCACAGGGGGGGTCATTGATAAAAACCATGTAGCCATCCAGCCGGCAGGTTCCTGCTTCGCCTTTGCCATCACCACTTGCTCTTTCTCATTATTTTATCCTCTGGAATGTGTGTGACTGTGGTGATATTTGCAACTGTTAATGAGAGGGAGACAGGGTGCCAAGTGTTGCTGTCTTTTTCCAGGCTACTGTCAGTGCTGACAGGCTGCTCTTCCAAGCCTACAGTGATACAAAAGGACCTAACTATTAGAATGCCAGCTCCAGGAAATACATTCAATTAGAGCTTACCTTGCAATATACTGCATGCAATGTTTGTGTGGTTGTGCATATATCTGTGTAGCAGCAAAAATGTAGCTGGATAAGATATAAGAGGAGGATGATACTTGCCCTACCTCCATGTTTGAATATCCAAGAATGTTCATGGTGGCCTCTTCCAAGGGAGTTATGGGCGTATTATTTCTGAACCCTGCTGTAGTTCAGATCTGTTCCTTCATATTACGTCATGTTTTCATAAAAACAGAGAAATATTTTTGAGATGTTATAAGTTGAAAGAGTGACAGACATGTGACCAACCTATAGCCTATCCTGTGCATCAGTACATGACTAATGATTTTATCGGCTAAAAATGGGCGCAATAATAACTAATTTATTAGTGCAGAGGACTGCCCCAATCTGCACGCGAGTTTGGGCCAGGGCTAAATTGGTCGGGGCTTTTTTTTTAGGTGGCTGTGACAGCTGCCTGAAATAAGTGCAGACCACATTTCAATTATTGAAAATTTCAAGCTCACTGAGAAATTCTAAATCACCAATGATTTGAACACTAATTTTGTCCTTCACTTTCCATAAATTGTCTATTAATTTTGTTTATAAAATACTTGGAGTCTTTCCTGTTACTGGTTTAAACATTTTCTAAACAGATGTTGGCAAATGTGATAGAACACTGCTGTTATAGTACATTAATCTGAGGATTTTTTTTTCCAACACACAAGATCTCCAAACATTTCCAAGAGTGAACCCACACATTTTAACCCAGAGGAAGCAGTAGTGTAACACTACTAACTGAGCCAAATAGCAGATGGCTCTGGAAACCATCGCAAACTAATTCTGTTTACATATGACTCTACAGCTCTCACTACATTAGATTCTTCAAATGAAAGGTGTGGTTGATTCTGTTCTCTACACTTACCTAATTAACTAACAATAACATTTTTATTTGAATGCTAAGTAATCTCTAAGGTCTTTTTGAGGCATCAATGTTGAAATTTACTTTTCAGAGCTGATTGGAAAATGGTAAACTGACAGTTAAAAACTTGGAAAGTTGCCCTGATGGCTTATTGGGTAATGACACTGTCTGGTATATGCTCTAAATTATACAAATAGGAAACACTCAGATCCAATTTCCACTTTCTCAGCTAATGAATGCTAGAACATTAGCAGTCAGTAATCTGAATATTTTAATCTGTGATGGTGGAAAATAGAGGTAGCTGATCTCAACTAATACCACAGCTTGAGCTCTGCAATTGGTCTCAGCACACTGGACTGAGGGAGGAGAAAAGCAACCACATTTCCTGCTCCTTACTGCTATCCAGTAACCCTTACTGAAAGACATTTCAATCACGAGACACCAAGTAGCTGGTTAAAAATCAATAATATGAGTATGCAAATTTAATTTTAGCATTTTCAGTTGCAATTCAAGGAACCAGTAAGGTGCAGAACCATTTTTTTTTTGCCTGTACATTGACATAAGAAAACTACTAAGCACTTGGTTTGAGTATAAAACAAGGCTTTAATCAACTGTTTCACAACCATGAGTTTCTAGTTACATCACTAGTTCCTGGTTACAAAAACGTCCTGAGCAAGCTGGGCTCACGCCCAAGTATTTATACTTTCCTTGTATGGCGCCACCAGCTCGCTGCCCAGTGTTATCTCATGAGTCATTTCTACATGAATGGTAAGATTCATGACATTCTTCCCGCATGAAAGATTTGAAAGTCCGATGACTTGAGCCCACCTGGGAGATGAACATGGCTCAATGATACGTCAGCTAGAAGGCGAGAGATCTCTGCCTCGATAAAGGATAGATCATCTTGGCTGAAACGTCGTGATTTAGTGACTATGGGCTTACATCGGGGGGAAAGATTGGCAAACAAGGAGGGCTCGTCGAGTGAAGCCGCCGAAAGTACACAGAACGGTACTTTGGAAATAGTAAGCTCTGGCTTTGACCCTCCAAACTCGAAAGTGAGTCTTTTGTGTTGTTTCTGGAAATCCTGTCCCAGGAGCACATCACTGCATAGGTTTTTGAGAACCCCGAGCTGGGTGGAGAAATAAGTGTGGCCATTAAGAATAAGGTCAACAAGACCAAAGCCAGAAGAGTTGGTGGTCAGTGTCATCAGAGCCATTGCAATTTCCCTGTCCGAGGGGTAAATACGCAGTTGTAACTTACCGACAGCCCGCTCACTAATGAAGCTGTCAGAGCTGCATGAGTTGATTAGTGCACTCAAAATGTGTCCATTTACTCAAACCTTCGTGGCTGCATGGGACAGACTTTGGGGAAAAACAGCTGTGATGGGAAGAGGAGCAGTTTTACCCTTGACAGCTGTAACCTTAGTAGTGGTTCTTGGGGGAGGAGCAGTTTTATAGATAGCAGCTGTAACCTTAGTAGTGGCTCTTGGAAGAGGAGCAATTTTATAGATAGTAGCTGCAAAACTAACAGGGCTCTCGACCGGTATACCTTGGAAAAGTGGCCTTTCTTACTAACAGAGGCTCTTGACTGGCATACCTTAGAAAAGTAACCTTTCTTACTGCAATGATTGCAGGTTGCGCTACGAGCAGGACAACATTTCCTATAGAGAAATGCACCTCCGCAGAAGAAACACTTCCTTCCAGATTGCCAAGATGCCGCTAGGGCAGGGTCGTCGTCAGTGAAGGCTTCTAGGGTAGGGTTGTCATCAGCTAGGTTAGAATCATCATCAGTGAGGGCTTCTGCCCGAGGCCTATCAATGGAGTCACTAAAAGTGATAGCAGCAGCCCGGGCACATGGTAAAAGGTAGGTACCTGCATTCCTCTTTGCTAAGTCCAGAGAACATGCCTGGTCATAGGCAGCCTGTAACTCGAGGGTTTTATTCTCCAACAGACGCTGGCGTATGAAGGGAGATGCAATCCCATTAATAAAGGAATCACAAATGAACTCCTCCTGGTACTGCTCAGTTGTGACAGCTTTAATATTACAATCCTTGCTGAGCCTGCAAAGCTTTTGAAGGAATTCGTCAAGTGATTCCCCGGGTTGTTGTCGAGTTGTGGCCAGTAGATGCCGAGCAAAAATTTTGTTTGGGGCCTTAACATATAGTCGCTGTAATATTAGGATAGCGGAGTCATAGGCCTAGAAATTCAGTTGCTTGCGCCAGCCGGCAGCGCCTTAGGAGGAGGAGATGTTGGGCGATAGGCGGCTAGCGGCCGGACGCAGCGCGATCTGCGCCTCTCCCCAACTTCACTAGAGATTTAGCGTCGGCACAAAGTCTTTGCGCGCGCTCAGCTGCGTGCGCAGATCCTGACGTCATTTCATCATGCAACGCCCTTTGTGCGCCCCAAACCGGAACTTCAGTGGCGCCGCCCTTCTTTGCACCTGGCGCCCCCAGCGACTGGTAGAGGGGAACGGTTCCCAGTCGCTGCGGGGTGCGGGGGACGCTATTTAAAGGGGACTCCTCCTGCATTATAAGTGACAGCCATTTTGTGCCAATCCTTCTGTGTGAGAGACAAAGGCAGAGAGCTTTCTGCTCTGACTCAGCGCTCGCACAGGTACTTCTGGCTTCAGGCCAGAGCTTTGCACTTGGATTTCACTTTCAGTGCCATAGCCTTGAGTCGCCACATATACTGTAACGGGGGCTACAATGGGTGGATACGTTGGCTTTCTGCATTGCATTCAAAGGGATCAGAGACGCCGTGAGAGAGTGCCAGTCATGGCCAGACTGAGAAGGGCCAACAGGTGTCAGCACAGGAGGCCTTACCCACCCAGGGTATACCGCCAGCAGTTCTCATATCTGAACATGTCTGAGGAGCAGTGTGTTCGGAGGCTGCGATTCAGAAGGGAGGTGGTCACTGAGATCTGCCATCTGCTTCGCAGAGATCTGCAGCCACAGCTGAGGAGCAGGATGTCTCTGTCGGTGGCAGTGAAGGTGATGGTGGCTTTCAACTTCTATGCCACCGGCTCCTTCCAATCCGCTACTGGGGACATTGCCAACATCTCCCAGTTCGCAGTACATTGCTGCATCCGACAGGTGAACAATGCCCTTTTCAGAAGGAGACGTCAGTACATCTCCTTCCCCATGACCCTGGACAAGCAGCAAGAGCGTGCAATGGGATTTGGAAGAATAGCAGGCTTCCCCATGGTCCAGGGCGTAGAACTGATGAACCAGCATTGGTCAGGCCTTGCTTCAGGGCTGCAGTGCGCAGGGCATGGCAGCCAGACAAGTCC
This sequence comes from Somniosus microcephalus, assembly GCF_052327205.1. Classification (NCBI taxonomy): domain Eukaryota; kingdom Metazoa; phylum Chordata; class Chondrichthyes; order Squaliformes; family Somniosidae; genus Somniosus; species Somniosus microcephalus. The sequence continues at coordinate 235,853,085 of NC_140990.1, forward strand.
ACCCTGCCCCTTTAAGAGCTGACCGGCGCCAGAGTGCCTGCCGTCAATCAGCAACTCGCCGCACCTGCGCTGTGCCCGCCCTCGGGGGTATCGCCCCGGACCGCCGGCTTAGCGCCTAATGATAGTCGTGCATCGCCTGTTTTAGCGCAGCAGCAACCTCTTGGGGCGATGCGACTGAATATCGGCGAAGGTGGCGCGAACTTGCGCCGGGCGCAAACTTTAGCGGCCGCCCGACTGTAGCGCCCCGAACGTGGCTATACTGAATTTCTAGGCCATAGTCCACACAGTCTTCAATATAGTCAAACACAAGAGGAGATACATAATTGGCAAGTATCTCTAATTTATCAGGAACATTTTCACCACACACTCTGAGGAAGCTCCTGAAGGTACGATACCAGTGTTTCCATACCTTAGCAGTTTTAGGTGAATTCGGGTCCAGGTCAAGACGGGCAGGTCTGAGTAGTTTGTCCATGATGGATTGATTACTACGTCGGAGTTCCCTTCTACAGTTGAAGTCGTGTAAGATTTGCAAAATTTCTACATTTCCCCAAAGGTTATTATTAATAAAAAGGGACCCGGCGTGGACATTTTAAAAGGGTACCCAAGATGGCGTCCGTGCCTCGTGGCAGAAAGCCTGTGAGATTTTAAAAACTTGGACTCTGCGGCACAGGCAGCTTGTGGAGAAATCGAAACCAAAGCTGCAGTTCCTGTGAAGAGAGGCTATGCATTTTGAAAACCAGACAGGACTTTGAATTATGTATTGGCCAAATCAGAGACAGATCAAAACCCAGTTAGGCCTATACTTAAGGCCATCAGGCAGTTTGCATAAATAATCGGGAACAGCTTAGGGAAGCCATCGAGGCTGGACAGGCCCATTAAGTTGTATTAATAACAAAACAAGTCAATTATCAGGCCAGTAGATGTGATTACCGGCCATCTAAAAAACAGTTCATTTAGATTGCTACCATTATTTAAAATAGCCCGCCAAGATTGGAGCAAAGAACTAACCTGATTTGGCGCGCAGATAAGGGCCATCCGAAGGAGTGTGACTGAAGGCCCCGGGTAGCAATCGCTCTCTTCTTCTTGCTCCTCGCCCTTGTGGCTGCTGCTCTTCCCCCATCCCACACTTACCCCCTGGCTTCTGCCCGTGCCTTTCCCCATTCCATCAGGAACACCCGGCATTGCACCGGGTGGACACGGACAAACCAGGCCAGGCCAGGCAGGACGTGACGAGGCGAGGAGGCGAGACGAATTGGGTGAGATGAATTAGGAAGACGATTGAAGACAAGCTTCGAGTGGTCGGGCCTTGGGTCCAGCCGACCTGTGGCTATCTTCACGCAGGCTTCAACTGCCGACCGAGGAAGAGGAACCATCATCCCTGTGAGGTAAAATACCCAAGCAGAGACTTTAACTTTGAGGTACTCGTACCTGGACAATGCCCTTGCAGCACCCGGAGACCACGTGACGATGGCAGGCTCCAGAGAGCACAAAGAGCGAACCCCAAACCCCACTGCTGTTTTGAATTCAGCAGATCTTTGATTGGTGAGCATGAATTCTGGCCCCTCATAGCTTAATCTAGTTAGGTATAGGGGGTGGGATAAGGATAAGGGGATTGTTAAGATAGTTGTTTTCCCTCGATGTGCCGTGTGTTCCCCATTCCCTGTATAAGTATAGTTATTTGTATTTGCCTGTAATTTTATACTAGTAACTTCTCGTAAGACTGTGTTATTTTTCTGTTTAATAAAATCTTGGTTTTGCTTACATCCAAACCACCTGTCTACTCGAGTCTTTTCTGTATCGCCGCCTGTACCTAAGTCCGGTGTCTAGAACCCAGGGGCGTGGGAGCGATTTGAACCGCTCACAAACAGTCAGAGGCATAACTGACTGGGCGTATGCGCCAACCCCAACCCCACCACCCCCTACAGTCGTAGCTGGATGTTCCCGAAATCACTCAGAGTGTGGAGCCGATACACAGTTGATTAAATTGACGTAAGAAAACTACTAAGCACTTGGTTTGAGTATAAAACAAGGCTTTAATCAACTGTTTCACAACCATGAGTTCTAGTTACATCACTAGTTCCTGGTTACAAAACATCCTGCGCAAGCTGGGCCCATGCCCAAGTATTTATACTTTCCTTGGACGGCACCACCAGCTGGCCGCCCAGTGTTATCTCATGAGTCATTTCTACATGAATGGTAAGATTCATGGCATACATTTTAACTATTCAAAGTAAAATCAGTGTTATAATACTTGTAATTACCTTACTAGAAAGTATGAATGCATGGGATTGGGCTTGACTATGATGCCTTTCATCATCAAATGATCTCCCAACATTCACTGCCCAGACTCATATATCAAAATTAACTTTTCACATGGGCCCCGATCAATGCTGATGCCTATGCAACCATACCTGAGGGAAAGTCAGCACCTTCTGGAGAAAAGAGGAATAAAGAGAAGAAAATTGGGGGAACAAACTTGGAATCCCAGAGTCATCAAACCAGAGATTGAGCTTGTGGGTAGAGAGGTCAATGATTAGGAGAATATCCATTTTTGGTAATGCATTGAATCCACCAATTCTCTGCACAAAGAGGGATTTGGGAGGAGGTTGTTCAGCTGTTGAATGCAATCTCCAGAAACCTAAACAGGACTTGAAGCACCAACTCTGGAAATGAGCAAAAACTGCATTTGGCCTTAATAATTTAATCCTGCATCCTCAGAGACTCATTTTTAGTCCTTTAAGACTCTGTAACAAGTTTGAAACTTTATTTTTGCTTGTGGATGACTACCTCTACTTTCTGACACTAATAAGCACTAAGGCTGCTGAATCTTTTATAGAAACTGAAAGAGGCTGCTATTACAGTCGTACCTATGGTGAACTACTTCTCACTGTCACTTTCTTAAGGATAGTAAGCTAATGACCTAGAATTTGCTGGAGCTGGGCAACTCACATGTGCCCCATTTGTTAGACTTTTCCCCTCACCCTTCAGTTCAAAAATGTTATGCTGCAAATTGCTGGAAATGTGAGTTGATAACGGCAAGGGCAGTGGGGCATCTGGGACCTCGGTGAATGACAGGACCAACAGTCCTTAACCAATGAGATTTAAGGATTGAGAAAGAAACAGAGGAACGACAGAGAAGGAAATAGGATGAATTAGAGTCAAATCAGGTACAGAAAGAGAAATAAAGAGAGGATAGAAAGATTGGATTCAGGGGGAGAGAAAAAAGAGACAAAGAAAATATTTTTTTTTAATGTAAAAATGCAAAATTAAAAAAGATTCTCTAACAAAAAACAATATCTAACAACCTGTCGGAATGAAACTCCACAGTTTGCATTGTTCCCTTTCTGGGCCGAAGCAGTTGAGCGGCATTGCAGGAACATAAATCCGGTCATTAAAAGGATCCTTGCGCTGTTAAGTACCAGCCCTAACTTTCTGTGGCGAGTTTAATGCGTAATTAATACACAAATGCAGCAATTTTTTGAAACTCACGGTGAGTTTGAGGGTGAGCTCCCATTTTTGCAAGGCACAAATCGTGCAGCAACTTGTGATTCGCAACTCACAGGGTATATCTCTTCATCACCACAAATTGCTGGACCATTTACACTAATAATAGTGTGTGCATTAAACACTTCATTATTTTGCAAGTAAATTCTGTCCCTATGTTGTAAAAGTATAGAGCTAAAAGAAATTATGCTTTTTATTATAATTTTGCTGTTTGTCTGAATTACTTGAGTATTCAGTTTTGTTCTTTAAATCTGTTTGATTTTTTAGATTTTTAAGATTTTTGAATACATTTTCTTACCTACAATGCTTTGGATACGTAAAAAAATTCTCAAAGAAACTTTTGTTTAAATTATTAATCTTTTTTTCTTTTACTTTCTGTGATTTTGCTTTTCTTATTTTCTTTGATTTTTCACATTTTCTTATTAGATTCCTCTTTACTTCAAAAAATTCAACACCTCTGTTGAAGTATGTGTATTTCTGCTCTTGAGTCAGGTAGTTCAAAATGTCTTGGGTTTGATCTCTGGTGCAGAGTTAATTTACTTCAGCCAGGAAAATTAAATTAAATGTACCTGTTTGGATTTACCATTTTTCATCCTTTTCATTTTTTTATTTTGTGGGATTTTCCTATTAAAGAATATTTGAGAGTTCTTTATTACTGAGGTTGATTCAGTGTAAATAGATACCAAACATCCTTGGTTTGGTCCTAAGTGCCTGAGACTCCATTAGGTAAAATAGGACCCCTAGATTTCAGCTGAGCTATCCTGCAATGTTTAAGGAAGACAAGGGACCAGTAGAAATTATTGCTGGTGATATTAAATAAATATTATACCAGCATATTAAATGTTTGCCCACTAATCACCAACATTAACTTTTAGCCTTATATTTTAAACATGGAAACCATTACCTCCAACTAATGTTCCAAACCCCAAAACTTGTCCTTGTAATATTCTAGAATTTTCACACAAAACGCCATGGTTCTTATCTCTGCAGAGCTAGAAAATTGGATAAGAAAACCGTTCCCTCCCATGCACACCTTTCATAAAATTGTGGTGACTCTGAGGCAAATTAGTGGTTGCCTGGTTACAGAGGACTCTGCCCTTTTAACTGAGGCTCATTGGCCCAGATTTCGCAGTGGGTAATGATGGCGAACTGTCAGCATTCGCCGTCATTAGCCTTCTGAAACAGACCTTCACTTCAGGATTTAGCGCATGCGCAGCTAAACGTGGAGATCCTGAAGTTGCGGTCAGTCATTCACTGCTCCGACACTGGCTGCACTGTGGAACTCCCCAACACTGGCAGTCAGTGAAGTCAGTGGAACTGACGAAAACTTAAGTTTTTCCACGCTAATATCACTGTTAAACACGCCATTAAATGTTAAGCCTTATTGAAAAAGGTGTAACTGGGATTTTAACAGCGTATTGACTGCTAAACAACCGTTCTGGCCTTGAAAAACTAATTTTATATTTGTGGAATGTCAGATTTCTCCATTATGATAAAAATTACAAGATTTTCTAAAATATATTTTTTTAAGTTTCTTCATGATATTTCAGCTTCTACCTTAACCTCATGCGTATGTCCCAATCATATTTTGCTCTCTAACATTTTTTTAAAGTGCAGATAATCAGTGCTATTATATTTCCTGGTTTACTGTCTGTGAGAATTCTTCAATGTGATTGGCTGCTTCACTAGCTTGATGACATCACTGTTGCACTACGCTAGGAATCCCCCATTCACAGCACTATAATCAAGTACATGTCAAGAAACCTAAAGTTCTCGCCACAGAGATTGCAAGATCTCGGTGGGCAATTTTCTTCGAGGTCAGCGGCGATCGCCATCGCTTCACTGCTGACCGCAAATTACGGGCCAATGTTGAAAATGGTAATTTAAGTTCTGTTTATTTCTCAATGCATTGAGATAGTTGCTTTGCTTCACTGTTGGTCAATAATGATGTAATGATTTATAATCAGAGCGATTTAAGACTCTTTTTGTTGCCATAGTTAAACTCTCACTTTGGCTTGAGTACAAAAATGGTTTGTTCAACTACACCTATGATATTGTTGCTATCACAGAGACATGGTTGAGGGAGCGGCAGGACTGGCAGCTCAATATTCCAGGGTATAGAATCTTCAGGCGAGGCAGAGGGGGGTGTAAAAGCGGAGGGGGTGTCGCAATATTAATCAAAGGAGTCAATTACTGCAGTAAGGAGGGATGGTATCTTAGCAGGTTCCTCTAATGAGGCCATATGAGTAGAACTTAAAAACAAAAAGGGGGCAAGCACTTTGCTGGGAGTGTACTATAGGCCCCCAAACAGTCAGGAGGAGATAGAGGAACAGATATGTAGGCAAATCTCAGAGAAGTGTAGAAACAATAGGGTAATAATAGTAGGGGATTTCAACTTCCCCAATATTAACTGGGATAGTCAGAGTGTGAAAGGCTTAGAGGGTGCGGAATTCTTAAAGTGCATCCAGGAGAGCTTTTTGAGCCAGCATGTAGAAAGTCCTACAAGTGAGGGGGCGGTACTGGACCTAATTCTAGGGAATGTGGCCGGGCAAGTGGTAGAAGTGTCAGTAGGAGAGCATTTTGGTGACAGTGACCATAATTCAGTGAGATTTAAGGTAGTCATGGAAAAAGACAAAGATGGACTGGAAATAAAGGATTTAAATTGGGGGAAGGCCAATTTTAATATGATAAGGCAGGATCTGGCCAAAGTGGACTGGGATCAGCTACTTGTAGGAAAATCCACATCAGAGCAGTGGGAGTCTTTCAGAAAGGAAATAGAGAAAGTACAATGCCAACATGTTCCTGTAAAGGTCAAGGGTGGGACCAACAAGCCCAGGAAACCCTGGATGTCAAGGGATATACAAGAATGGATTAGGAAAAAAAGGGAGGCTTTTGGCAGATACAAAGGACTAAAAACAGTGGAAGCCCTAGAGGAGTAGAGAAAGTGCAGGGGGGTACTTAAAAAAGAAATTAGGAGAGTGAAGAGGGGGCATGAAAAAACACTGGTGGACAAAATAAAGGAAAATCCCAAGGTGTTTTGTAAGTATAATAGTAAGGGCAAGAGGATAACCAGGGAAAGAGTAGGGCCCATTAGAGACCAAAGTGGCAATCTGTGTGTAGAGCCGGAAGATGTAGGTGAGGTTTTAAATGAATATTTTGCATCTGTGTTCACTATGGAGAAGGACGATGTAGGCATAGAAATCCGGCAGGGAGATTGTGATATACTTGAACAAATTAGTATTGAGAGGGAGGAGGTACTAGCGGTTTTAGCGGGCTTAAAAGTGGATAAATCCCCAGGCCCAGACGAGATGTATCCCAGGCTGCTGTGTGAGGCAGGGGAGGAGATTGCAGGGGCTCTGACACAAATTTTCAGAACCTCTCTGGCCACAGGGGAGGTGCCAGCAGACTGGAGAACAGCTAACATACTAACATTATTCAAGAATGGTAGTAGGGATAAACCAGGGAATTACAGGCCGGTGAGCCTAACATTAGTGGTAGGGAAATTATTGGAAAAATTCTGAGAGACAGAATTAGTCTCCACTTGGAGAGGCAAGGATTAATCAAGGATAGTCAGCATGGCTTTGTCAGGGGGAGATCATGTCTAACCAATTTGATTGAATTTTTGAGGGGGTGACTAGGTGTGTGGATGAGGGTAGTGCAGTTGATGTAGTCTACATGGACTTCAGTAAGGCTTTTGACAAAGTCCTGCATGGGAGACTGGTCAAGAAGGTAAGAGCCCATGGGATCCAGGGCAATTTGGCACATTGGATCCAAAATTGGCTTAGTGGCAGGAGGCAGAGAGTGATGGTCGAAGGTTGTTTTTGTGACTGGAAGCCTGTGTCCAGTGGTGTACCGCAGGGATCGGTGCTGGGTCCTTTGCTGTTTGTAGTGTACATTAATGATTTAGATATGAATGTAGGAGATATAATCAGTAAGTTCGCAGATGATATGAAAATTGGTGGAGTGGTAAATAGCGAGGAGAGTAGCCTCAGGCTACAGGATGATATAGACGGGATGGTCAGATGGGCAGAACAGTGGCAAATGGAATTTAACCCTGAAAAGTGTGAGGTGATGCATTTTGGGAGGACAAACAATGCAAGGGAATACACAATGAATGGTAGGACCCTAGAAAGGACAGGGGAACCTTGGTGTGCATGTACATAGATCTCTGAAGGCAGCAGGACAGGTAGATAAGGTGGTTAAAAGGGCATATGGGATATTTGCCTTCATTACCCGAGGCATAGAATATAAGAGCAGGGAGGTTATGATGGAGCTGTACAACACGTTAGTTAGGCCACAGCTGGAATACTGTGTGCAGTTCTGGTTGCCACACTATAAGAAGGATGTGATTGCATTGGAGAGGGTGCAGAGGAGATTCACCAGGGTGTTACCTGGGCTGGAGCGCTTCAGCTATGAAGAGAGACTGGACAGGCTGGGATTGTTTTCCTTAGAGCAGAGAAGGCTGAGGGGGGACCTGATTGAGGTGTACAAAATTATGAGGGGCATAGATAGTGTAGATAGAAAGGAACTTTTCCCCTTAGTAGAGGGGTCAATAACCAGGGGGCATAGTTTCAAGGTAAGGGGCAGGAGGTTTAGAAGGGATTTGAGGAAAAACTTTTTCACCCAGAAGGTGGTTGGAATCTGGAACTCACTGCCTGAAAGGGTGGTGGAGGCAGGAACCCTCACAACATTCAAGAAGCATTTAGATGAGCACTTGAAATGCCATAGCATACAAGGCTACGGACCAAGTGCTGGAAAATGGGATTAGAATAGACAGGAAATAACATCTACCGTACTATTAGAATAGACAGGGCTTGATGGTCGGTGTGGACACAATGGGCTGAAGGGCCTCTTTCTGTGCTGTATGACTCTATGACCTAGAATCTAGACTGCATTCAATTCAGTGTAAATTCAAAATCATTAAGGTCATTTTTTCCTTTAAATTTGGCCTTAGTTTATTACATGCAAATTCCATTTATGTAATGCATCATATCCAAAAAACTATAAATACAAATGCAAACTGGATTAATTTATTCTATAAAGGGGCTGGAGGTTGTTGAAAAAATTCCAATAGTAGAAAATCTAAGGTCGGTACAATACCAATGAATGCATTATTTTACTGGCATTTCCAGCTCCATTAATCTTCAGCATCACCATCTGTGTGATCATAACCTGAAGCAAATTTGGACAGACTCTAAAAACTATACTCGCTGTTGGCCATCAATGGCTGCATTACAAATAATCCCCTGTTCGCCCCCACCCCTCACCAAAAATGAGAAAATGAAAAATCCTTACCATTATATAGTCCTTAATGTGTTCCAAGCCATTACACAGATTATTATGATTATAACATAAACTGATGCAAGACAAAAATAGATATCCAAAGATTATTTACTTGCTTTATTCATCAGTATTAATATAGTTCCAATGACCTCTACCAAAGACAAAAAAAAAATAAGAATATTCTGCTGGATTTTTATTTTTAATGATTCCTATTGATGAAGAACTTCACCTATTGATGAAGAACGTCACCTATTGATGAAGAACGTCACCTATTGATGAAGAACTTCACCTATTGATGAAGAACTTCCCCTATTGATGAAGAACTTCACCTATTGATGAAGAACTTCACCTATTGATGAAGATATTGATGAAGAACTTCACCTATTGATGAAGAACTTCACCTATAACTAGATCAAGACTCTGGATGAGATGAAAGCTCATTTATTACAATTATAATTTTAATTAGCAATCCCAACCCACCTACTTTCATTAATGGGATTATTATTAAGAAAATTAGATTCCAGCATGACAAGGTTGCGCCTTAAGTGACAAAACATCATCAATAATAGTTCTCAAATGTATGTTAGCGTAATGCATAACACCTGGTGTTTAATTAGTTGCAAAGGCCCTGAATTCTGACCCCACCCCTCCTTCAGATCCAACACAAAATTGGGGGCAAATTCAAAGGAGGCAGCTGCATTGGCATTTCAAAACACATACCCCTCAAGAACAGACAGCCCAAAAATGTAAATGTAACAAAGATACACTTTTGGCATCTTTGACAAACATGCCTTGTTGTGCAAGAAACGTAAACACAAACAGCATTCAGATAATTGATACCAGTCTTTAAGGTTTAACACTTGATTTTAAGTGTTTCTCATGTTTTTTAATTCAGCTTAATCCACCAAAATTGGACTTCTGCAAACAAGCACTCTTTATATGGGCTGTAATGTATAAATACTGTTCAAAGTAACTTGTTAAATAACATTTTAGAAGGGAAGAGAAATAGTGTGATCAGTAGACAAAGTAATAAACCATAGGGTTTTACAGAACACTTGGTCCGACCACACTTGGTGTACTGCACACAATTCTGGTCGCCATATTATAAAAATGATATAGAGGCACTGGAGTGGGTGCAGAGAAGATTTACAAGGATGATACCAGAAATACAGGGGTATCCATATCAGAAAAGGATGAACAGGCTGGGTCTCTTTTCTCTTGAAAAAAGAAGGCTGAGGGGTGACCTAATAGAGGTCTTTAAAATTATGAAAAGTTTTTATAGAGTAGAAACAGATAGAGTGTTTCCTCTTGTGGAGAAGAGCATAACTAGAGGCCATCAATATAAGATAGTCATCAAGAAATCCAATAGTGAATTCAGAAGAAACTTCTTTACCCAAAGAGTGGTGAGAATGTGGAACTCGCTACCACAGGGAGTGATTGAAGTGAATAGTATAGATGCATTTAAGGGGAGGCTAGATAAGCATATGAGGGAGAAGGGGATAGAGGGTTACATAGATAGAGTTAGATGAGGAAAGATGGGAGGAGGCTCAAGTGGAGCATAAACACCGGCATGGACTGGTTGGGCCGAATGGCCTATTTCTGTGCTGTATATTCTATGTAAAACACACGGAGGCCACTTGACACATTACACCTATGCTAGCTCTCTGAAACAGCTATGCGCTTTGTCCCAGTTCCCTGCCCTTTTCTTGTACACTTTTATTTTTTTTCAAATAGTTATCTATTTCCTTTTTAAAAACTATTATGGCTTCTTCCACCACTGTTTATGGTAGGACAACCCATGTCCTAACAAGCTTCTGCATAAAAACAAATTTCTCCTAACTTCACCCTTTTCCCATCAGTTTCAGTAATTTCACAATTTGATTTTTAAATAAAAAATATTTTTGGTCGCATGTTTACATTTCAATTGAAAGTGTAATTACTATTCCTCCAGCCTTTTGACAAATGAGAAAGTTTAAAGTAACATAGTTGCTTTATTGTGGAGTTTAGAGTTTCCTGGAATAGTCAGGAGACAACCTGCTCTGAAAGCTCTGTTAAAGGCTCACCATATTAGTCTCCAAGGCTCGTTCTCCAGCAAATTCATACCTGAACTTTTGCCATGTGCATTCCTAGTCAGTTTTTTGCAAGCATTTTTTTTTAATTCTGGCAAAAAGCGATTGGTTCCAAAATACAATATGCTTCATAGCTGAAAGAAAATGGCAGATAGCTGAAATAAAACAGCATCAGCTAAAAGCATACAAATTTATGTAATTCACAATTTTTCCCATAAGGTTCTACCTGATAGCAGAAGACACTTTTGCCCACCAATCAGATGGTGCCAAAGAAGCCATTTCCGTGAGTTGCTTTTCACCACAGTTAAAAACTATATGGTGATGGAATTATCCCTGGAAACAATCAATTTAGCCACAAGAACGGCCAGGGCTCCATTGATTTTTCTTAACATAATAGGGGAAGGTTGTAATGATTCACATTGTTTTTTAATGCTATTGTGGCGGTACCACCGGTTGTACCTTACATAAAGACACATAATTCCCTTTAACTTACCTTTTGGGGCCGTTGCCCTTTTAACTTACCTGTTGGGGCCATTGCCCCTTTAAGACGCGCCCTAGCGCGTTGACGTCACGTCACGTACGACGTGATGTGCGTGCGCCGGCACAGCCCAGCCTAGCGTCTTCGGCCTCAACGGCCAGCCGACGGGAGCGACGCGATCTTCCGCTCCCGCGGCAAGCACCGGCACAGCCCGGCCTTGCAACCTCGGCCTCAACGGCCAGCGACGCAACGACGCGCATCACGTGACGCCCTAAGTGCGGGAAACGCGAACAATGTGATGACGTCACAACACAAACGCGATGATGTCATCACGCTCCCCACAGGACTGCGAACTCAGTCCTCGTGGAGTCCCCGCTGGGACAAGACCTATACCACGATGCTCCTACAGTCAGCCATCTTACCTGCCATCTTACCTGATGTAATTAGTCTGTTCCTGTAAATAAACAACTTGTTAATAGTTCGTCGAAGTCAAACTCTCTTATTTAGTGGCGATCTACACGAACAGCTACATTGGTGACCCAACGACGTGAGTACGGGAGCTCATCAATTCCAATGCTACAATTGGTGAACCCGTATCCGTGATCGATTTTCACAGTAGCAACGCGCGCCTGAACCTCGTCTTCCCTCAAGACGACCAACGCACAACCAACGAACAACCACGGAACAGCAACCGCCTAACATCGATTCCACCAAAAGCGACCCCGTCTTTGCGTACGTATTCGCAACGGAAGCGCAGCTTGGAGGTGAGCCCGTTTTTCACAAACGATCTCACAGAGGTAGAGCACGACCAACGGCAACCGTCGTCCACCAGCGCTACAATTGGTGGGTTTGTGAACGTCTTTCACAAACGAAGCACGCTATGGAAGCATCAGCCGTTCCGCTGTCGCTACCGCAATGCAGGGAGCCACGGTCTCCCTCGTGCTTTATGAAAGTAGAAGCCCTGTTCGCCGAGAACATCGATGCGGTTCAGACCACGGACGTGCTCACGGTCTCCGTATTCGACTCTTCTACCGCCACATGGATCATCCGCCTCTACGTCCAAAGCAACAGCAAGTATACATCTCTCCAAGCGCGGGGTACAGCATGTTCGGGCCCACAAGATCGGAGTGCGCCCCGCGGGGATACCACGAGGACTCACCCCCGCAAAACACGAGAACGCGCTCCTCGCGCACGAGGACCCATCCCTCGCGAACCACGACGACCCATCCCTCATGCGAAACGACGACCCCTTCTCCGCCGACGACGCACCAGCCCTTCAGCTTGCTGGTTGTGTTACCTACTACACGATTCGGCATGAACAAAAGCGTGCCGCCCTCCCGGCAGTTTTCTCCTAAATCTACAACAGTTACAAGTGTTGCCGCCCTCCAGGCAGAATTAACCCCTCCTGAAAGCAACAACAACCTGGACCGTTGCCGCCCTTTCTCCAGTTTTCCCTTTAACAAACGCAAACGTCTACTGAAGCTGCACACATCGAGGGCGGGTCCAACGGGCATCCTGCGGCCGCGATCAGCCACGTGAAAGTTGCTGGCCTCACCGATCACTGATCAACGCAGCAACTCTTCACCCTCCATTGTGTTATCGTCGTAGCACTATGGCATGCACCGTTCCATGCGTTCCAGCCTCCCGAAGGTTTCGCTCACCTGTTGGCGAGTTCACCGACCTCGCCTGTCAAGTCCTTCTGGATCGCTCGTTTGGCGTTCCTGCAGAGTTCGTCGGAACAAGGACTTGTTTCAACATCAACGGAGACATCGCCCGCGTCCGCCCAACCTGCCCGTCACTCTGACAAGGCCTGCTGTTTCGCACGTCTCCACGGTCCTTCGCCTGACGGATACGTTTTATTCGCCACGACGCGCGTAAGGATCCGCTCACGAGCAGCATCTTCATACCTCGCCTACCAAGTCGAGACAGCACGACCGCCATGACCACCAGCTCATCAAACCATCTCATTCTTGGACTTTCGTTAAAGCGAATTCTGGGGGGGCCCATGTGGCGGTACCACCGGTTGTACCTTACATAAAGACACATAATTCCCTTTAACTTACCTTTTGGGGCCGTTGCCCTTTTAACTTACCTGTTGGGGCCATTGCCCCTTTAAGACGCGCCCTAGCGCGCTGACGTCACGTCACGTACAACGTGATGTGCGTGCGCTGGCACAGCCCGGCCTAGCATCTTCGGCCTCAACGGCCAGCCGACGGGAGCGATGCGATCTTCCGCTCCCGCAGCAAGCACCGGCACAGCCCGGCCTCGCGACCTCGGCCTCAACGGCCAGCGACGCAACGACGCGGATCACGTGACGCCCTAAGCGTGGGAAACGCGAACAACGTGATGACGTCACAACACAAACGCGATGACGTCATCACGCTCCCCACAGGACTGCGAACTCAGTCCTCGTGGAGTCCCCGCTGGGAAAAGACCTATACCACGATGCTCCTACAGTCAGCCATCTTACCTGCCATCTTACCTGATGTAATTAGTCTGTTCCTGTAAATAAACAACTTGTTAATAGTTCGTCGAAGTCAAACTCTCTTATTTAGTGGCGATCTACACGAACCGCTACACTATCCTTTTTGGCTAATCACCGAAGTTTCCACTGAGGTTGTCACAACATACTGCAAAGCTTCAAAGAGCTCTGACAACGTCACTACATTGCATCGAGGAAGGTGTTTTATGATGCAATGATTCCATGCAATTATAGTATAAGTGGACTATGCTTTAAGACATAAGGGTGCATCCATCTCTGGCAGTCCCAAGTTGTGGGGTAGCTAAAGATCTCTATAAGTGAGGGGTCTCTTTAAATTTTGTAGGTGTCTCTTTAAATGTCATCAGGATTTTATGACGTGACCTTGTGAGGGATTCTGAAACTGAGAAATCTGAAAATCCTCCTTTTTTCCTCAAATTGTGTTACTTTGCTCAGGAGTTGCATCTTCAGTGTGGCATAAGAATGTTGAAGTGTATCCTTGCTTATAAGATTTTTGTGCAACACAGATAAAATCAGAGAGTTAATATATATATTTCTATATGCTATGTAAAATGTCAGTTGGCATCAATATCCTGTCAATTTGCATCACGTGGTTGTATGTCTTGAATAAGATGATATAATTTATAATATTAAAAACTTACTGGAATCTGAGGACTCAGTAGATATAGGGGGAGAATGAGTAGCGCCCCGTTTAGGGCGATAACTATTGCGGTACAAAAAAGTATCATCGGGCACTACGTGCGTGAATCTAATGCCAACTTCGGGTTTAGTGCTCCAGGAAGGAAGTGGAGCGCGAAATCAAGCACTACCACTTCCCTTAGAGCGCTAAAACCAGCAAGAGAGGCGGTAGTGGTGCAGCGCTGCCCAATGTCGAGCCCAGCGCTGCCGGGAACGGAGGCTCCTTCCCTCCCTTAAAGCGAAGGGCCATTGCTGCGGGCTCTGCATTAAATCGATGTCCCTCGTAGCCGACGGCAGCCACGATCTGCGATGATCAACCTCAAGCACTCTAACAGAGTGCAAGGCTGATCAATCGCGGCACAGGAAAAAGTTGAAAAAATAACCTAATGGGTGAAAACAAATTTATCATTGACACAAGCAGCCGTACCTTTAAATACCGCTCCCGAAGCACCCAGCCTCCCTAACAACGCCTCCTGCAGCTGTCGGTGTTGTCGTCTGGCGATGCTGTAGGGGGCAGAACCAAAGTTTAGATCCGGGGCGCTACTGGGGCGCTGCACAGCCAGACGATGTCACGATCTCCGGGCGCAGGAGATCATGGCGCTAGGGGTTACCACCGCCGCAAATGTCCAAGGCAATTTCGCAGGCGTCCGTACTCTCGCTGCGCCTGGTCGCAAAGCCGGTACCGCCTCGTTATCGCCCCACAGAGGCGCTAATGGGAAGCGCAAAGGAGGCTAATTTCTCCCCCATAGTTTCCTATTTTATATCTTCAAAATGAATGGCAAGAAAAATACACAGCCACTAGATTGGTGCGTTGGCAGTTGAAGTTGGGTGTGGATGTTTCAGAAGCTGTAGTCTTTATTACTTCTGAACTATTTTTATAAAACATCTTCACATATTTCACTTTATTAAAGTATTTCTGTATCGGGATACTTCAATCTTATGGCTTAATCTAGCTCTGGAGGAAAATGCTAGAAGCAGTGTGAAAGTTAGGCACATGGTACAACTCACATCAAAAATAGGCCTATGAAATCAGTGACACACTGCTCGAAGCCAGACATCATATAAATTCACTGATTCACTTACATTAGGCAATCAAATCAAGGGGAGCTTCACAGTTTAATCAAGTTCAGACTTAAATTAAACTAAACTATATTTGATTATCTTTATAATCAAGTATAAATTGAAGATTTTGGGTTCAAAATTGGGACATTAGCGCCCGATTTTTGGGCATTATGAGTGCCCTTAGAGGTCCAAAATGGCGTCCGCGGTACATGTGCACACTTGTGGGGTAAATCGTGTTGGTGAGGGTGTTATCACGCGCGCGGTGAATATCTGTCAGAAGTATACAGAACAGGCAGATCATGACGTCAATCAGCGTGCTACACTGATTTATCGTCAGTGGTGCCATTTTGGAGCTCAACACTCCAGCTAACACCCTCTCTTAAGCTCACACAGCTGAACACACGTTCAGTAGTAGGAAGGACCCTCCACCATTGCTATTTATAGGGATCATCAACTACTTACAGCTTAGTTGCTGATTGATTTCTTCTGGCTGTTTCTACAAGTGTTTGGTGCTATCCATAGTTATTTCAAGTTGCAAAAGTCCACAGGGATTGGTGTGGCAGGTGCTGAAGGACTTTTTGCTGACTTCAAGGCTTCGGCACAAACCAGTTGCTGCCAGACATCCCTTGACTTGGAGAATGAACAGAGTCCACATAGAGCAGGACAAGCTGTTGGAAGAGTTCTCAGGTGACTGATGAGTCCAAAGCGGGACCTATAGTCTCTGTCACAAGTGGGGCAGACGGTGGTTGAAGGGGCGGGTGGATGGGGTGCTTGGGTTGACGTGCGCTCCTTCCACTGTTTGCGCTTGGCTTCCGCTTGCTCCCGGCGAAGAGACTCGAGGTGTTCGGCGCCTTCCCGGATGCTTCTACTCCAATTTGTGCGGTCTTGGGCCAGAGATTCCCAGGTGTCGGTGGGGATGTTACACTTTTTCAAGGAGGCTTTGAGGGTGTCCTTGAAGTGTTGCCTCTGCCGACCTGGGGCTCTCTTGCAGGCAGTGTTGGTGGTACCTCTCCAGTACTTTGAGGTGCCTTCTGTACATGATTCATGTCTCTGAAGCATACAGGAGGGCGGGTATCACTACTGCTCTGTAGGCCATGAGCTTAGTGCCA
Source organism: Somniosus microcephalus (assembly GCF_052327205.1). Lineage (NCBI taxonomy): Eukaryota > Metazoa > Chordata > Chondrichthyes > Squaliformes > Somniosidae > Somniosus > Somniosus microcephalus. The sequence continues at coordinate 235,869,768 of NC_140990.1, forward strand.
GGTTTGAGGTCCTGGTCTTCAAACACTCTCTTCCTCAGGCGACCGAAGGCTGCAATGGCACACTGAAGGCGGTGTTATACTTCGTTGTCGATGTCTGCCCTTGTTGACAGTAGGCTCCCAAGGTATGGAAAGTGGTCCATGTTGTCCAAGGCCTTGTCATGGATTTTGATAATTGGGGGGTAGTACTGTGTGGCAGAGGCAGGTTGGTAGAGGACCTTTGTCTTACGGATGTTTAGTGTAAGGCCCGTGCTCTCGTACACTTTGGTGAAGGTGTTGACGATGGTTTGGAGTTCGACCTCCGAGTGAGCGCAGACGCATGCATCGTCTGCATACTGTAATTCGACGACAGAGGATGGGATGACTTTGGATCTGGACTGGAGGCGAAGGAGGTTGAACAATTTCCTGTTTGTTCTGTAAATTAGCTCCACTCCAGCGGGGAGCTCACTGAGGGTGAGATGGAGCATTGCAGCAAGGAAGATCGAGAAAAGTGTTGGTGTGATGACACAGCCTTGCTTGACCCCAGTTCATACATGAATTGGGTCTGTGGTGGAACCGTTGGTCGGGATCACGGCTTGCATGTCGTCGTGAAGCAGGCGGAGGATGGTGACAAACTTTTGAGGGCAGCCGAATTTGAGGAGGACACTCCATAATCCCTCACGGTTGACAGTGTCGAAGGTCTTTGTGAGATCAAAGAAGGCCATGTACAGTGGTTGGTGCTGTTCCCTGCATTTCTCTTGTAATTGACGTGCGGTGAAGATCAAGTCCATTGTACCCCTTAGTGGGCGGAATCCGCATTGCGACTCTGGGAGGAGCTCTTCGGCCACTGGGAGAAGGCGATTTAGGAGGATTCTTGCGATGACTTTCCCTATGGTAGACAGCAGGGAAACTCCTCTATAATTACCGCAATCAGACTTGTCACCTTTCTTGAAGATGGTCACGATTACGGCATCTCTGAGATCCCCTGGCATGCTCTCCCCCTTCCAGATAAGAGAAATGAGTTCATTAATTCGCGCCAATAGTGCTTCTCCGCCATTCTTTAGTGCCTCGGCTGGGATTCCATCTGCTCCTGAGGCCTTGTTGTTCTTCAGTTGTCGGATGACCTTTTCAACCTCATGCCGGGCTGGAGTTGTGCTGAGATGGTGGCGGATAGCATGCTGTGGGATGGAGTTGAGGACACTCGCGTCGAAGACAGAGTCGCGGTTAAGGAGATCTTCGAAGTGCTCCTTTCAGTGGGCACTGACTGCCTCTCTGTCCTTGATGAGTACCTCTCCGTTCTTGGCCCGTAGTGCAGTAGGACCTTGGGTGCTTGGGCCGTAGGTGGTCTTGACTGCGCTAAAGAATCCACGTACGTCATGGTTGTTGGCTAGCTGCTGGATCTCTTGCGCTTTCTCCGCCCACCATCTATTCTTTAGGTCGCAAGTTTTTTGTTGGACCTCAGCCTTCAGGCATCTGTAGAGCTGCTTTCTTGCTCTCGAGTTCTGTTGCTGTTTCCAGATCAGGAATGCCTTGCGCTTGCGGCTTATTAGCTCCTGGATTTCCTGGTCATTCTCGTCGAACCAGTCTTGGTGTTTCCTGGTCGAGTGACCGAGCGTCTCTTCACAGGTGCTGATTATGGAGGCCTTGAGTGCAGGCCAGGTGCTGTGGGCACTCTGTGTCTCTGCATCACTGGGAGTCATCAGGTTGTTCGTGAGGCGCAGGCTGAATAGAGCTTTCTTAGCGGGGTCTTTGAGTGCTCCAGCGTTAATTTTCCTGCGGCATTGTTTCTGTTGCCGCCGCTGTTTTGGAGCTACATTGATGGAGATGACAGAGCGGATTAGGCGGTGGTCTGTCAGCAGTCGTCAGCTCCTGTCATGGCGCGGGTGATGCGGACATCCTTGCGTTCCCTCGCTCAGACGATGACTTAGTCCAGCACGTGCCAGAGCTTGGAGTAAGGGTGTTGCCATGAAGCCTTGTATTTGTCACTCTGACGGAACAAGGTGTTGGTTATGACAAGGCCATGCTCTAAGCATTTCGACAGGAGAAGGGTACCGTTGGAGTTGGCTTTCCCTACCCCCTATCTGCCGATCACACCTCCCCAGAGGTCAGTGTCCTATCCAACTCTGGCGTTAAAGTCTCCAAGGAGGATCAACTTGTCGCCCATTGGGACTCGGGACAGGGATTGTTCGAGGCTGGAGTAGAATTCCTCTTTGGTCTCATCTGTGGCTTCCAGTGTTGGGGCGTACGCACTGATGACCGTAGCGCACTGGTTCCGGGTTAGGGTGGGCCGAAGAGTCATGAGGCACTCGTTTATACCGCTAGGCGAGTCTCTGAGATGCCCAACTAGTTCATTTTTTATGGCGAAGCCTACCCCATGGAGGCGCCGTTCTTCTTCAGGTTTGCCTTTCCAGAAGAAGGTGTAGCCACCACCTTGCTCCTTGAGCTGGCCTTCCCCTGCCCGCCGGGTCTCGCTTAGGGCGGTGATGTCAATGTCGAAACGTCTGAGCTCCCGGGCAATGATAGCAGTATGGTGTTCCGGTCTGTCACTGTTGGGGTTGTCCATGAGGGTCCTGATGTTCCAGGTCCCAAACTTCACTTTAAAGGGTGGAAGATGCTTGTGCATGAAATTTTTTAACGTGGGGTGGCCGTTGCACACCAGCTACCACACAGGCTTGACAGAGCAAGGTCTTGGTCCAATGGCAAGGGGATCCAAGACGATTGGAGACCAGGCTCTGCTACAATGGCCTAGCACACACACACAAACATAATGCTACTGTCCTCCTCCCTCCTTCCTGCAGGTCCTCTCTGCCTGGGTTTCGTAGGATGCATTATGGTCCTCCCGACCTCACTGTTGGCCCATGCCGCACCTTCCCTGGGCCCTGACCCCGCTGCTGGTCCACTCTGCGCCACTCCTGGGCCTCGACCACGCTGCTGGGCTCAGTAATTCTAGTAATCTGTTGGAGGACAGATTGCTGGACTGCTGTGACACACTACAAGCCCCTTTTCACACTGTAATCCAGAGCCATCATGGCAGCAGTCTGAGCTTGCATGGCAGCAAGCTGAGCTTGCATGACTTCAGTCTGAGCTGCCATTGCAGCCCTGAGACATTGGGTCACTTCTGCTTGTGCTGCAATGGAAGCTGCCACATCGGCCATCAGACACTGCATCGTGTTTGGGTCCACAAGTGCGCTAATGGAGTTGGCCACCACTTCCATGCTAGAAAGGATGGGCTCCCAGCTCTGCACAAAGCACAGTGCCAAGTTGGTGCTGGACTCCACCATGCTCCTTGACATTGCACGCAGGCTTCCCAATGCACCCAGCATTTCATTGTGCACATCCGTCAGCCTTCTTCTGTAGCCTGCTGCATCGAAGTCCTCACCTGAGTGTGTCAGTGAGTGTCATGCAATCTGTTTGGCTGATGTGCCTGTCATGGTGGGATAGCTGGCAGTGTGTGCAAGCTGCGAGATGTTGGTGTGAAGCTGGCAGCACTGCTAAGTGTGTGAGGGTGAGGTGAAGCTATGGTTGTTAGGTATGAATCCTGGTTGATCAAGGTTGTTGGTAGGTGAGTGATGGGCAATGTTCCCGTTAAGCTTCGCGGCCACACAGCAGTCTGGAGCTCCCATGCAACCAGAGCACTGGCTTTTAAATAGAAAAAAAAATGCGCACGTGTGGGAATTTGAATGGGCCACGTAACCCGTTAAAGGAACGACACCCCCCCGCAAAAAAAAAATTAAAGGCCACATTGGTGATGGGGGTGTGGTGCATTCAGCAGTGGCTGAGGCTAATGGTGCAGTTGATGGATATGATATTTGAAGATGCATTCATTGACCTTAACCACTCATGTGAGGTCATTAAACTTCTTACAGCATTGCATCCAGGTCCTCAGGGCTTGACTCTTGGCATTGACTGCCACCGCAAGTGTATTAAAATAGGGAAACTTTTTGACCGTCAAGTTCACAACTCTTTTCCCTTACCTTATATAATGTATTTTTTTTTTGCTGGCTGCTTGCTGTACATAGTGTGAGCTATGGGGGCGGTTTGTGCTGGATGGACGGTATGTGGCCACCAGAGTCCCCCTCTCACTCCAATTCAGGTGAAGGCCACACCCACCTCCAACACACCTGAGGCAAATCTACCCATTAGCTCAGGAGTTCAAAAGGCAAACTAGTGCATCCCTTCAGGGACAGGGACGGGGACGGGGACGGGGACGACGACGACGACGACGACGACTACGACTACGACTACGACTACGACTACGACTACGACTAGGCTGCTGTTGGGGCCCAGCTTGCAGCTGCCACAGAGAGGTCTACTGTTGACCGGGTGGAATATTGTTTAGTTCTGCGAGCCTGATGTGATCCCTGGACCGGCTGAGAAAGTTCCAGTGGTAAAGTAACCCTGGCTAACTGCTGTTTTTCATTTACCAATCTTGTGACTGTGCTTGTGTCCTCCACCATCCGCCCCCCCCCCACCCCCCACCCCCGCATCAACACACCCTTCGGTCTAGGTGGTGGTTGATTACAATAGTAAATGAGGGAAAACAATGCAGAAGAAAAATACATGTGAATAAATATGAAAACTGGCCATTGTCTAACATTAATATTTATCTCACTAGATTTAGAACTTTGGGAGGCAGGCAAGTGTAATGGTCATGAAAACATTGACAATCTGAATACTTATCAGTTTACCAAATCACATGACTACAATGTGCAATGCCAAGAACATACTTTGGCCTAGAAATTCAGTGCCCTTAGCACCGATTTTGCGGCGCTAGAGGGCCTAGCGCTGCAATTGGCGCCGGTTCCTAAATTGCCTGGGGCCCTTCCGCGGCGGTAGACCGGTAGCGCTGCGCCAGCACCGATGACGTCATCGGTGTGCGCAGCGTCCCGGTTGCCGTGGTAACCCGGCCCCAAGCCGAAATTCAGTTGCGGCCGCCTCGCCAGTGGCAGCCGCAACTAAGACTCCGGCAAACGAGTGTTGCCGGAGTCTGCGCCGGCGCTTTAAGGAGGCGCGGCGGCCGGCCGCTTTCCCGCCGGCCGCCTGCCCGCAGCTCCCTCCCCGGACTTCTCCCCCCCCCCCCGGAACAGATGCAAGCCCGGCACTTGTCCGAGGTGCCGGGCTCATTTTTGCAGAGATTTGCGCGGGCCGCGGCCGGGTGCAGGCAGCTCCTCCTTAACGGAAGGAGGAGGCCTGCACTTCCCGAGCCTGCCGCACCGCAGCGGGCGCCGCAGCGCTGGAATAGCGCCGCAATGCGGCGCGTTGCGCCAGTTTTCAGGCGCTAAAACCCTTCAGTAGCGCCGGCAGCCGTTTGGGCGTGGCGCTACTGAATTTTTGGCGCGCGCAAAGGGACTTAGCGCCGGCGCTAACTTCCGGCGCTAAAGCCCTGACGCAGCGCAAACTCAATTTCTAGGCCTTTGTGTTTGTGCTGAATTTTTTAACTTGTACTTAACATACATGGGATTAATTGCAGCTTTCTGTGCTAAGTTTTACATTGCATGAAAAGTATGCATCAGGTTATAACAGATGAAGGTCAATTAATATGCATTAATGATCACTGAAGCAAATGTGTTCCCACATGTTAATGAGTACTGGATGAGAAACATTCAGTTCCAGTTATCAGGGATACAACAAGTGGAGGGATAAACAGCCCTGTCATTATTGGAACTTGTGAGAAATTAATATTGATGAACAGCTGTTTGTTCGATTGTAATTATTAGAGGTGCTACTGTCTACTATTTTTGTTTCAAGGTGGCTGAGGAGGTGCTCTAAAGTTACCTTGACGCAGATCAAAGAATAGGCTTTGATTAACTAGAGTCCTCACTGATTGATTACTTGATAACTAGAGACCGCCTTTTAGAGAATTATTTTGAGACTCATTTCAGCCACTGTTTAGAAACATAGAAACATAGAAACATAGAAGATAGGAGCAGCAGTAGGCCATTCAGCCCCTCGAGCCTGTTCCGCCATTCAATGAGATCATGGCTGATCATCCAAATTCAGTACCCTGTCTCTGCTTTCTCCCCATATCCCTTGATCCCTTTAGCCTTAAGAAATATATCTAAATCCTTCTTGAATATATTTAATGAATTGGCCTCAACTGCCTTGTGTGGTAGAGAATTCTACAGGTTCACCACTCTCTGGACAAAGTCAGCATGGTTTTATGAAGGGGAAGTCATGTTTGACAAATTTGCTGGAGTTCTTTGAGGAAGTAACATATAGGGTGGATAAAGGGGAACCAGTGGACGTAGTGTATTTAGACTTCCAAAAGGCATTTGACAAGGTGCCACACAAAAGATTATTGCTTAAGATAAAAAATCACGGGATTGGGGGTAATATTCTGGCATGGATAGAGGATTGGCTATCTAACAGAAGGCAGAGAGTTGGGATAAATGGTTCATTCTCAGACTGGCAATCAGTAACAAGTGGTGTTCCGCAGGGGTCAGTGCTGGGTCCCCAACTCTTTACAATCTATATTAACGATTTGGAGGAGGGGACCGAGTGTAACATATCAAAGTTTGCAGATGATACTAAGATGGGAGGGAAAGTAGTGAGTGAGGAGGACATAAAAAACCTGCAAGGGGACATAGACAGGCTAAGTAAGTGGGCAGAGATTTGGCAGATGGAATACAATACTGGAAAGTGTGAGGTTATGCACTTCGGCATGAAAAATCGTAGAGCAAGTTATTATCTTAATGGCAAGAAACTTGAAAGTACTGAAGTACAAAGGGATCTGGGCGTCCTGGTGCACGAAACTCAAAAGGTTAGTATGCAGGTGCAGCAAGTGATTAAGAAGGCCAATGGAATGTTGGCTTTCATTGCTAGGGGGATAGAATATAAAAATAGGGAGGTATTGCTTCAGTTGTACAAGGTATTGGTGAGACCGCACCTGGAATACTACATACAGTTTTGGTCCATACTTAAGAAAGGACATACTTGCTCTCGAGTCAGTACAAAGAAGGTTCACTCGGTTAATCCCGGGGATGAGGGGATGGACATATGAGGAGAGGTTGAGTAGATTGGGACTCTACTCATTGGAGTTCAGAAGAATGAGAGACGATCTTATTGAAACATATAAAATTGTGAAGGGGTTGGATCGTGTGGATGTGGGGAGGATGTTCCCGATGATGGGTGAAACTAGAACTAGGGGGCATAGTCTTAGAATAAGGGGCTGCTCTTTCAAAACTGAGATGAGGAGGAACTACTTCACTCAGAGGGTGGTAGGTCCATGGAATATGCTGCCCCAAAAAGCTGTAGAAGCTACATCATTACATAAATTTAAAACAGAAATAGACAGTTTCCTAGAAGTAAAGGGAATTAAGGGTTACGGGGAGCGGGCAGGAATTTGGACATGAGTCTAGGTTCGGATCGGTCATGGCCCTGTGGGTGGCGGAATGGGCCCAGGGGCCATGTAGCCTGATCCTGCTCCTATTTCGTGTGTCTAATTCTGTTAGATTCAGGAGATGGTTCTGTGATAGTAGATTGGCGGTTAGGATCAGATCAGCCATGATCTTATTGAATGGCGGAGCAGGCTCGAGGGGCCAATTGGCCTACTCCTGCTCCTATTTCTTATGTTCTTATGTTCTTATGGGTGAAGAAATTCCTCCTCATCTCAGTCCTAAATGGCTTACCCCTTATCCTTAGACTGTGACCCCTGGTTCTGGACTCCCCCGCCATTGGGAATATCCTTCCTGCATCTAGTCTGTCTAGTCCTGTTAGAATTTTGTAAGTTTCAATGAGATCCCCTCTCATTCTTCTAAACTCTAGCGAATATAAGCCTAATCGACCCAATCTCTCTTCATACGTCATTCCTGCCATCCCAGGTATCAGTCTGGTGAATCTTCGCTGCACTCTCTCCATGGCAAGAACATCCTTCCTCAGATAAAGCGACCAAAACTGCACACAATACTCAAGGTGTGGTCTCACCAAGGCCCTGTACAACTGCAGCAAGACATCCTTGTTCCTGTATTCGAATTCTCTCACTATGAAGGCCAACATACCATTTGCCTTCACCGCCTGCTGCACCTGCATGCTTACCTTCAGCGACTGGTGTACAAGGACACCCAGGTCTTGTTGCACTTCCCCTTTTCCCAATCTATTGCCGTTCAGGTAATAATCTGTCTTTCTGTTTTTGCTACCAAAGTGGATAACCTCGCACTTATCCACATTGGGCAGATGCATGGCAAATGCAGTATAATCACCCAACCTGTCCAAATCATACTGGAGTTTCTCTGCATCCTCCTCACAGCACACGCGCCCACCCAGCTTTGTGTCATCTGCAAACCTGGAGATATTACATCTAGTTCCCTCGTCTAGATCATTTATATATATTGTGAATAGCTGGGGTCCTAGCACTGATCCATGCAGTACCCCACTAGTCACTGCCTGCCACTCGGAAAAAGAGCCGTTTATTCCAACTCTTTGCTTCCTGTCTGCCAACCAGTTCTCTATCCAAGACAATACCTTACAATCCCATGTGCTTTAACTTTGCATGCTAATCTCTTATGCGGGACCTTATCGAAAGCCTTCTGAAAATCCAAATACACCACATCCACTGGTTCTCCCTTATCTATTCTGCCAGTTACATCCTCAAAAAATTCCAGTAGATTAGCCAAGCATGATTTACCTTTTGTAAATCTATGTTGACTTTGTCCGATCCTGTCACTGTTTTCCAAGTGCTCTGTTATTACATCTTTTATAATGGACTCAGTACAGTAAGTGAGTACAACATTCTTAAAAGTTTCAGTGCCACCCAGCAAAAGAAGTTTGGATAGATTGAGTTAACAGTAAGGTGACTTCTGGTTAAAGTCTATCTTTGGACAAAACGTGAATACCATCTTTATTATTTTATGTATTATTTTTATTAAGGAGGATACAGAAATGTAGATCTCATTGGCTTATATTGTTTACTGTTCATTTCTCTGTCTTATGTAAATAAAACACTTGCTGATTCAAAGCCTGTATCTTGATTTGGTAAGAATATATCCATACTGGTATATCCAATCAGCCTTTCAAATAGAGGCAAATCATGTGGTGACATTCTAGTAGCGGGTGTACTGATTAGGGGTCATCAGTTATGGTCCCTGGATCTTACTACTGTTTACCTAGTTATTGGGCTAAAAAGATACACCCCAGATCATAGGGATGCTAGGTTCTCTAATGGGAGTGCCAGTGAAGGTGAACCCAAAAAAATACCTCGGGGTCGAGTTTCCTTTTGTTTTTTTTAATTCATTCATGGGATGTGGGCATCGCTGGCAAGGCCAGCATTTATTGCCCATCCCTAGTTGCCCTTGAGAAGGTGGTGGTGAACTGCCTTCTTGAACCACTGCAGTCCGTGTGCTGAAGGTACTCCCACAGTGCTGTTAGGGAGGGAGTTCCAAGATTTTGACCCAGTGACGATGAAGGATTGGCAATATACTTCCATGTCAGGATGGTGTGTCACTTGGAGGGGAACTTGGAGGTGGTGGTGTTCCCATGCACCTGCTGCCCTTGTCCTTCTAGGTCGTAGAGGTCGCGGGTTTGGGAGGTGCTGCCGAAGAAATCTTGGCGAGTTGCTGCAGTGCATCTTGTAGATGGTACACACTGCAGCCATGGTACGCCGGTGGTGGAGGGAGTGAATGTTTAAGGGTGCCAATCAAGCAGGCTGCTTTGTCTTGGATGGTGTCGAGCTTCGTGAGTGTTGTTGGAGCTGCACTCATCCAGACAAGTGGAGAGTATTTCATCACACTCCTGACTTGTGCCTTGTAGATGGTGGAAAGGCTTTGGGGAGTCCGGAGGTGAGACACTCGCCGCAGAATACCTAGCCTCTGACCTGCTCTTGTTGCCACAGTATTTATGTGGCTGGTCTAGTTAAGTTTCTGGTCAATGGTGATGCCCAGGTTATTGATGGTGGGGGATTCGGCGATGGTAATGCCGTTGAATGTCAAGGGGTGGTGGTTAGTCTGGATGAGTGCAGCTCCAACAACACTCATGATGCTCACGTGTTGGAGATAATCATTGCCTGGCACTTCTGTGTTTGGACCAAGGCTGTAATGAGGTCTGGAGCCGAATGGTCCTGGCGGAACCCAAACTGGGCATCAGTGAGCATCAGTGAGCAGGTTATTGGTGAGTAAATGCTGCTTGATAACACTTGATAATACTGTTGCCAACACCTTCCATCACTTTGCTGATGATTGAGAGTAGACTGACGGGATGGTAATTGGCCGGTTTGGATTTGTCCTGCTTTTTGTGGACAGGACATACCTGGGCAGTTTTCCACATTGTCGGATAGATGCCAGTGTTATAGCTGTTACCGTTAGTTATATCAGTGCAATCTGGGCAGAATCGGCCAAACCTGCACAAAGAATCAGGGAATTTTAAACATAAGTAAGTTATGCCTAAAACTACTTACATTCGTGTTTTCAGCAATCTTTTGCATTGGTTCACGGTTCAATTCACCTGAATCAGGCCCCGCCCACAAAGCACCAAAGGTTGAAATCTTGAGATTCTGCTGATAGCGTTGATTCGGGAAGGCTCTTCAAATTGCATTCATTTCTTTCGGCACACAGGAACATTTTTAAAGTTTTTCATATCAAAAATATTTAATTTACTAAGGAACTGACTAATGTACACCAATGAAACTATTAAATGATTCAGTATAGTTTTTTAAAGTTATTTTCAGTGATTTTAAATTAGGTTACTCACAGGTGGAGGAATGGACACCATTATTAAAAATGCTTATTTTCAGCTGTATTAAACTGTAACAGGTTACCACTCTTTAAAAAATCAAGGAATAACTTTTTAATGGAAAGAAAAAAACAATTACGTTTTACGCTTTATGAAATGAACTTTCATAGTTTATGTGGCAAGATAACACTTATATGCTTCCAAAATTAAGTCTACAGCATAAACATCATTAACATTAAGGCAATTTATGATCAAGTAACAGTATGTCAAAACAATTTGGTGTCTCTGCAGTATACTGATCGAGGCCTCTGGAGTCCATCTTTGTCTCGTTGTCTGCAGTCATGTGTCTTCCTTGCTCATAGCATTTTTTCCTCTTTCACTAACATCTGATTAGCACCTTTGCTTACACTTAACTATTGCCATACTATATTTTTGTACTTCTACTAATCACTTCATCTTCAACTACAGACAGTGGTTATACTGTAATACTAATACATTATTCTTCTAAGTTACCTCTTAAATCAGAATGCACAAATATTAATACCGTAACTCATCAGAATGAACATATTACTTCAGGCAAGCTGGCATGTTAATCACATTTTTAAAAAATAACTATACAAATAACTTTATATCTGCAAGCCGCTTCATATTTTCACTTGATTAAATGTTAGTAACTTATGCAAGTACTTAGATGTTATTGGAGCTAAAGGTTCTTTTTAAGGATTTTGGTCCTTCCCTACTATATCTTCTTTGAAATGTTAGGCAGAGCCTTAAAATTAAAAGGAAGGGTGAAAATCCTGTTTAAATGTAACCAATTTATGTGGAAGATGGTGAATATATGAAATGAACTGCCAAGAGAGGCAGTGAGTGCTAATCGTATCAGCAAATTCAAGAGCGAATTGGATAAGTACCTGGGGAAGAAAATTGATAGAAGGGTATAAGAGATATCTCAGAATATGATGGTGGTAATTTTGAACTTTGCCACCTGCACAGCTACCTGTTAGAACAGATCACCCGCCCATTGTAGAATTTGTCCAATTTTGTTCCCATTTAAATCAATGGATTGAAAATTGGGAGAGTTCTACAACGGGTGAACGAGCCATTCTGTGTGGATTGAAAATCACCTCCAATATTTCCTAGACATTGAGGCTGGCTAACTAGACCGCAATGATCTTTTCCAGTCCTATACATTGCTCTGCCCTATGTTGTTATGAAACTTTTGGCTATCTATTTAGATAGATAAGACAGTACCAAGATTGTATTTTCTTTTTGTCACTTAAGCAGTTAGTCCTGTTGAAGGAGATTTTTTCTGTACATGCTTTCATTGCACTGAAATTAAGTCAAGCCTCGTTGCCTCAGAAACAGACATCCCAAACGTTGTTAGACGCATGTAAAACTGAGATTAAACAGAAGAAAGCAAATAATGTTTAAATGGTCTCATTAAATTTACACAAGCACCTGTACTATTTCTGAGGGTTTACTCAGCAATAGGTTTATTTACTACCTCATATCCGGTTATACAATGAGTAAAGTCCAAAAGATTTAAAGTAGTGTAAAGGTAAAGAACAGAGTGACACACTTTCAAATGCTTATCCCTAATAGATACAAAAACATGAAACTTTAAATGGAAGCTTACCAAAGTGGTAGTAAGATATAGGCTGGCACCTGCAATTCACACAAAGTAAGTTTGAGTCTCAACTGTGCATTATTGGGTCCCGTTCTCGTCTGCCAAAATTGTTCACGATTCCAGAATCATTCTGGAATGCAAAGATAAACCCTGGTTCCTATTCTCTACTGCTAACCGTCTTCTTAAACCCCTCCCCCCTGTCTCCTCCACCCTCACCTCCGATAACAAGTGTGAGGAGCTCATGGACTTCTTTGTCTCTAAGATTGAGACCATCCATTCAGCTGCCTCTGCCACTTCCCTTCCTTCCCCTAGCCCACTGGGCCAAACTTCCTCTAAGGTTCCCCCCTGCCCTAGCCCTGAACTCAAATTTTTCTCCAGTTTCTCTCCGATCTCCCTTCATGACCTCTCTGCGCTCATCTTGTCAATGAGACCGACTTCCTGCTTCCTCGACCCTATTCCCACCAAACTGCTGACCACCCAACTTCCTTCTCTGGCTCCCATGTTAGCTGACATTGTTAACGGTTCTCTCTCCTCAGGTACTGTCCCCCTCTCCCTCAAATATGCCATCATCACCCCTCTCCTCAAAAAAAACAAACCTTGATCCCTCCGTCCTTGCAAACTACTGCCCCATCTCCAACCTCCCTTTCCTCTCAAGTCCTTGAACATGTTTTCGTCGCCCAAATCTGTGCCCATCTTTCCCGCAATTCCATGTTTGAATTCCTCCAATCAGGTTTCCATCCTTGCCACAGTACCAAAATGGCTCTCATCAAAGTCACAAATGACATCCTTTGTGACTGTGACAAAGGTAAACTATCCCTCCTTGTCCTTCTTGACTAGTCTGCAGCCTTTGACACAGTTGACCACTCCATCCTTCTCCAACGCCTCTCCACCATCGTCCAGCTGGGTGGGACTGCACTCGCCTGGTTCCATTCTTATCTATCTAATCGTAGCCAGAGAATCACCTGCAACAGCTTCTCTTCCTGCTCCTGCATCGTTACCTCTGGTGTCCCCCAAGCATCTATCCTTGGCCCCCTCCTATTTCTCATCCGAAAACACAGTGTCAGTTTCCACATGTATGCTGATGACACCCAGCTCTACCTCATTACCTCTTCTCTCGACCCCTCCACGGTCTCTAAATTGTCAGACTGCCTGTCCGATATCCAGTTCTGGATGAGCAAAGATTTTCTCCAATTAAATATTGGGAAGACCGAAGCCATTGTTTTCAGTCCCCACCACAAACTCCGTTCCCTGGCCACAGACTCCATCCCTCTCCCTAACATCTGTCAAAGGCTGAACCACACTGTTCGCAACCTTGGTGTCATATTTGACCCTGAAATGAGCTTCCGACCACATATCCGCAACATAACAAAGACCGCCTATTTCCACCTCCGTAGCATCACCCATCTCCGCCCTTGCCTCAGCTCATCCGCTGCTGAAACCCTCATCCATGCCTTTGTTACCTCTAGACTTGACTATTCCAATGCACTCCTGGCTGGCCTCCCACATTCTACCCTACGTAAACTTGAGGTCATCCAAAACTCGGCTGCCTGTGTCCCATTCGTCCATCACCCCTGTGCTTGCTGACCTACATTGGCTCCCGGTTAAGCAGCACCTCAATTTCAAAATTCTCATCCTTGTTTTCAAATCCCTCCATGGCCTCGCCCATCCCTATCTCTGTAATCTCCTTCAGCCCCACAACCCCCCCGAGATATCTGCGCTCCTCTAATTCTGCCCACTTGAGCATCCCTGATTATGATCGCTCAACCATTGGTGGCCGTGCCTTCTGTTGCCTAGGCCCTAAGCTCTGGAATTCCCTGCCTAAACCTCTCCACTTCGCTACCTCCCTTTCCTCCTTTAAGGCGCTCCTTAAAACCTATCTCTTTGACCAAGCTTTTGGTCACCTGCACTTCGAAGATCTCCTTAACTGAGTCTCTGTCTTCAATGCGAGTGTCCTCAACTCCATCCTGCAGCATGCTATCCGCCACCACCTCAACAGGACCCCAGCCCGGCATGAGGTTGAAAAGGCCATCCAACAACTGAAGAACAAGAAGACCTCAGGAGCAGATGGAATCCCCGCTGAGGCACTAAAACATGGCAGAGAAGCACTATTGGCGTGAATACATGAACACATTTCTCTTATTTGGAAGGAGGAGAGCATGCCAGGGATCTCGGACGCCGTAATCGTGACCATCTTCAAGAAAGGTGACAAGTCCGAATGCGGTAATTACAGAGGAGTTTCCCTTCCCTGGAAAGTCATCACAAGAATCCTCCTAAATCGCTTTCTCCCTGTGGCTGAAGAGCGCCTCCCAGAGTCGCAATGCGGATTCTGCCCACTAAGGGGCACAATGGATATGATCTTCACCGCGCGTCAAATACAAGAGAAATGCAGGGAACAGCACCAACCGCTGTACATGGCCTCTTTGACCTAACAAAGGCCTTCGACACCATCAACCATGAGGGATTATGAAGTGTCCTCCTCAAATTCGGAGGATTACAGTCAACATACAAGAGGTGAATTTCCATGAACCCGCACCCCTCTCAATTCCTAAGCCTAGGAGAGCAGAAGAAGACTTAGGTTCATTAGTTGGGATTGGGGGCAGCGGCAGGAGGCCAGAATTTCTGGTGAGACCTGGTTCTCTCAGGTCTCCACTCCTTTTTTGAAGTTGGGAAATTCCAATGAGTGAGGGTGGATGCTTGCCCCAGTGCCAACCCCTCAGCCACCCCCATTTCTGCCCCCTTCCCATCGTGATCAAAGAGACGGTACTAGTAGGATGACATCACCCCCATTAGCAGTTCCAACTTTACTAGAGCCAGGTGAAAATATGAAGCGGGTGTAACTATTACACTAATGTAGCAGTAGAGCCTTAGTGCAGAGTCAACAGTTGCCAGCAGTAAAGCAGCAAGCAAGAACCTGGAACACATATTCCTTAAATCGAATATACAGCCTTGACAGAATGAGCTTGGCCTCCTGACAAAGCGGAAAGTTACCACTCTATATTCCTGCCCACAGGGCAGGTATCCAGGGTGCGCTATAAAGGGTGAGGGCACTCATTTCCTTTACATTAATAACTCCATCCCCGGGATTCGGGACAGGGGTCACCATCGATATCGGGCTGGTGGCTGGAATTCCTACCCTGCCACACATCCGGTGGCAGAGCAGGGCTCCGGGAATTTTGGTTCCGGTAGTTTAAGACAAGTCCATGTTTCTGGCAGGAAGTCTCACACACCAGCGGTGCAAATAAGAAATCTGTGCGCTTACTGCCGATGACTTTCCAACATTATATGAAAATCATGGGCAGTAGGTGCCTGTATTTCCAATTTGCAGTGCACATGGATCAGGCTGCCCATGGGCAATGCAGACTTGTACAATTATCCCTGTGTTCTTGATTAGAACTTGAATATAAGGTTCTACACTCTAGATGTCTTCTATAATGTCTGTGAACAGCATTAAATGGCTATAGTGGGAACTTCTATTTTAAAGAATACGTGAAAAGTGCTTTTACAAGAGGAAAAAATAACAAGTTGACAGGGCTGAGTGAGTCTATACCAAAATGAATTTGCAGAAATATTTGTCTTCTGGCAGATGAAAAATATGTCTCCTATAAATAATGGTATCACTGAACTAGTTTGACTCGGTGCATTTTGGTTTAGATTTCCTGCATCCTTGACCACAGAAATCCTGAAGCTTAACAACTGGACTTTATTGGCAACTACTCTACAATTTATATTAGCTCTGTTGTAGGTTCCCTTATCTCCAATTATTTCTTTAACATGTTTCTGAACATGAACGTTGCTCCACAGACTATAGAGCAATATATCCTATCTTCAGCTTTTTGGGTAACGAGATGTCTAGCCAAATGTTGGTCCAGACCATTTATGATCAGTCAGTAAGTTTAGGTAACGGGAGTATGACAAAAGGAGAAAGACGGGCTTAGGTTTGACTGACGACATACTTTATCCTGAAATTGTAATGTACAAGTCTGTGTAATGTTCCCCTGTAGATGTTAAGTTGTTTTGACACATGAGTATGTGTGACCTGCTATCAGCCAGACAGTATATTCAGCTAAACATAGTGGATTCTCTTAAGTGAAATGGGTGGAAATCAGATTTTTGCAAACCTCCCGTTCATTCTGTTCTTCATCTGAAAGAATAATGATGACCTCGAGAAGACAGACTTCAGTTTTGCTGTTCTTGGATTTAGCAAAGAATTTGTTCCCTTATCATCAGCTCTGAGCTGGACAGGCAAGTAAATTAGTACCTTAAACATGCAGAAATTACAACATGGCCCCTTTATTGGATCAATAATGCCAGTTAATGATCTTTATATTTTCTCCCAATGCCTTTTGCGACATCAGAAGCCCTTGGAAACCCTTCGCCTCCTTTCCCAATAGAGAAGCGTGTTGACCCTTACAACATGGTGATGTCAATATGTAGATCTTTTTTTCTATTATTAAAAGAAAATACTGCAGATGCTGGAAATCTGAAATAAAACCAGAAAATGCTGGAGATACTCAGCAGGTCAGGCAGCATCTATGAAGAGAGAAACAGAGTTAACCTTTCAGATCGATGACCTTTCGTCAGAACTGGCGAAAGATCATTGACCTGAAATGTTAACTCTGTTTCTCTCTTCACAGATGCTGCCTGACCTGCTGAGTATCTCCAGCATTTTCTGGTTTATTTTCTATTATTGTTTTGTCTTAAATATATAGAGCGCCTAATGTGAAAGCATATATATCATCTTGTAGAGAAGGTAAGAGGAAGCACTGATGCAATAACAGCTAAGAATAGCCTAGTTGTCAGGGTACTGTTGTGTCTGTGTGTTGATAGAGACACTGAAGACAGGAGTTGGTTTCATAGGTGTTTACTAAACAAAGTCTGGAGAGGAACTAACTGATACAACACAATATACAGGCTTATATAGCCCGAGTGGCCATTACCGGCATTACAGTACACATGGGGCTCTTAAAGGCATATACACTACAATTCCTCCCCTTTTAGCCAACCAGTACATAATATTTTAAGTAATTATTAATTACATGTTACAAGAAAAATAATCTACGCATTGCTGCAGTTAATTAATTATAAGTCAGTCTCTCTGGAGGCTTCCTGACTCGGTCCGGATAACGCCTCGGTGGTGTAGTAGTTTCTGGTGGTGTAGTAGGTTCTTTTGGCAAGGCTGATTCGGCTTGAATGCCAGTGTCGGGTTCATCGGGTTCCAGTATCACCGGATCGGAGGTAGATATGGGTATCTCTACTTCATCGTTAGGCGTATAGAGTTGTGGTGTAGGTTGTCCCTTTTCGGATGACTCTATGATTTGTTCAGCATGGCGCCTTATTATGCTTTCTCCAATGTCCACAGTATACATCAGCGGTCCTAGTCGTGTGCAGGTAGTTCCAGGCTGCCATTTCTCGGTACGGTAGTCCCGGGCCAAAACTTGTTGACCTATCTGGAAGGTTCTAGTTGGCCTTTCATTCATGCCTTGAAATTGCCGGTTCTCCACGTCCCTTCTGATGTTGGGCTTGATCAAATCCAGCCGGCATCTTAGGCTTCTATTGAAGAACATCATGGCGGGAGTTTGGTTTGTAACCATATGTGTTGCATTCCTGTATGCGATCAAGAAGTTATCCACCTTGTGCTGAAGTTTTATGTCTTCATTACCCATGGCCTTTATGGCCTTCTTGAAGGTCTGGACAAACCTTTCAGCCAATCCATTGGTGGCGGGATGGTATGGGGCGGACGTGTAGTGCTTAACCCCATTGTTTTTTAAGAACTTCCTGAATTCTTCAGACACAAATTGCGGTCCATTATCAGAACAGATCTGTTCCGGCAGCCCATTCCTGGCAAATATGGTCCTTAATACTGTGATGGTTTTTTCCGTGGTGGTGGAGGACATCTTTATTACCTCCGGCCACTTGGAGTGTGCACCAACCGCAATTAAGAACATTGAGTCCATAAATGGACCAGCAAAGTCGATGTGTGCCCTTTGCCAGGGAGATGAGGGCCACTCCCATGGATGTAGAGGGGCTTGGGGTGGAGCGTTTTGGACCTTCTGGCATCCTAGGCAGCTCTTGGTCATTTCTTCGATGTCTCCATTGATACCTGGCCACCATACAAACGCCCTGGCTAGGTTCTTCATTTTCACTCTACCCAGATGCCCCTCGTGAAGCTCCTTTAGCACTTTATCCTGGAGTTTGGGTGGAATCACCACTCTGGATCCACACATCAAGGTTCCTCGGCACACTGACAGCTGTTCTCTTCTTTGCGAGAATGCTGGCAACAGTGGTTCGCCATGTGCTGGCCATCCCTTCACTGTTAAATCGTAGACTCGTGAGAGAGTCGGGTCATTTCTAGTTTCCCTTTCAATGGCAGAATTTGTTACTGGTAGACATTCGACTATGGTAGAGTGGAAAATCTCCACTGGGTCTACGGCAGGTGCTTCTTCTACCGTTGGTAACGGTAGGCGCGATAACCCGTCAGCATTTCCATGCTGTTTTGATCCTTTGTATTCTATGTTGTATTGGTGTGCCCCTAGAAAAAGGGACCACCTCTGTAGCCTTTGCGCTGTCATAATGGGAACACCCTTTTTAGGGTTGAATATGGAGATGAGGGGTGATGGTCAGTCAACAAGGTAAATTTTTGTCCGTGTAGGTAATGGTTGAATTTCTTCACTCCCCATACCAGGCTGAGTGCTTCCCTGTCGATTTGGGCATAGTTACGCTCAGCTGAGTTCAATGAGTGTGACGCAAAAGCTATCGGCCATTCCGAGCCATCAGGGAATTTATGCGATAATACTGCTCCTACGCCGTAAGGGGATGCATCGCACGCCAGTCTGATTGGCAGTGATGGGTTGTAATGAGCCAAAACTTCTTTGGACGTGATTAAGTCTTTGCATTTATGGAAGGCACGTTTACAGTCTTTGCTCCATTTCCAAATTACTCCTGTTTGTAGCAGTTCATTAAGAGGGTGTAGAAGAGTTGATAAGTTCGGTAAAAATTTATGATAGTAATTTATTAATCCCAGGAACGACCTTAATTGTGAAACATTTTCAGGTGCTGGGGCTTTTATGACCGCTTCAATTTTTTCAGGTGACTTATGCAACCCTTCCTTATTAATTATGTGGCCACAATATGATATTTGATTTTGGAAAAATTCGCACTGGGGCGATTTGCTCGTAGGCCCCGTTCTCTTAGCCTAGTGAGCACCTGCTCCAAATTGGCAAGGTGCTCGTTGTCATTTTCTCCTGTTACAAGGATGTCGTCTAGGTAGCATTGAGTCCCCGGAATCCCTTGGAGGACTTGCTGCATAGCTCTTTGCCAGATAGCTGGAGCGGATGCTACTCCGAAAACCAGTCGATTGTACTGGTACAGACCTTTGTGTGTATTTATCGTGAGATATTTTTTAGAGGCCTCTTCAACCTCCATCTGTAGATATGCCTGTGCCAAATCAATTTTGGTGAAATGTTTCCCTCCGGATAATGAGGCAAAAATATCTTCTATCCTCGGAAGAGGATACTGTACCGTGTGAAGGACCGGGTTTACAGTCACCTTGAACTCTCCACAGATGCAAATTTTTCTCTGTTCTTCAGATTTATCATTATTCAATGCTTTCTTCATGACTGGAACGATGGGTGTTGCCCACTCGCTCCAATCTATTTTGGATAATACGCCTGCCTTTTCCAAATTCTCCAGCTCTGCCTCGACTGCTGGACGAATTGCGTATGGCACCGGTCTTGCCTTAAAAAACTTGGGAATTGCTGCATCTTCCACTTTTATTGAGGCGGTGATGCCTTTCAAGGTTCCTAGTTTCTCTTGAAACACTTCTTTGGCGTTGGCCAAGATGTCTTTTAATCGTTCAGGTATGACGTCATCATCGTTTATTTTCTTACTGGTCACCGTCAGTGCCTGAATGGAGTGCCAGTCTAAACGTATTTTCCTGATCCATTCACGTCCCAACAGCGGTGGACCACCATCTTGTAGAATGTATAAATACAACTTTTGTATTTCCTTGCCATTGTATACAACAGGCACCCTTATTTTTCCTTTGGGGTACACTTTCTGCCCCGTATATGTTTTCAAGATAATGGATGTGTCTTTTAAAGGTATATGCGGAAATAGCCGCTCGTAATCCCGTCGATTTATGACGGTCAGAGCTGATCCTGTATCTAGCTCCATTTTAACTGGGGACCCTGCTATCGTGAGCGTAACCCAAATGGTCTGGTAATCATCTTTGGCAATTACATTATGTAATTTGAGACAGCTTAGTCTCTTGTTTTCGGAGTCGCTATCGCTCTTCTGGTCTTCGGAGCTGCTGTTGTGTCACAACAGTGGCGACGAATTGGAAATGGACTTACCTGCAATTCGGCAGCACCTCAAGGACATCGATTCCTCTGGCGTCCAAAGTTGAATAAAAATCAAGAAAAAGAAAAAGCTGTGGTTTCACCAGCTAGCCAAGCTGGTGGCAGGTACTGCAATAATCCTTCCTGGGCGTCAGGCTGGGGCTCCAGCGGCTGGCTCTACAGCTAGGCCAAGCAGCGAAAGCGGAGGCAAGCAGTAACAGACGGGGAGGGAGCACTCGGGAGATGGCCGGCACTGCAAGCAGGTCGGCGTTCAGACCTAGAGAGAGAGTCCGCCGGGAACGAGTATCCAACTGTAAATAAATAAATAAAAAGAACGGAAACTGCGGGAAACAGCGTTGTCATCGGCAGCAGCGGCGGGGAAGCGCGGGAAGCGCCATATCTTTTCTGCAGAAAAAAAAGAAAAGCGCGGGAAGCGCCATTTTATTTCTAGGATGCCTAAGTCTGGCAATATTGATGCTTTTGATAACGAGATAGAGGATTGGACCACATATGTGGAAAGAGTGGGGGTATATTGCACCGCAAATGGAATAGAAGATGAAAAAAAAGCTTCAGTACTGCTAAATCTAATGGGCGCAAAGACATACGGGCTGTTACGAAATTTAATTGCACGCGTGGGTTCACATGGGGCTCTTAAAGGCACATACACTACAGGTACCATAAAGTATAATCCCAGTTTACTGAATGTACTACGGTGTTGGCAATAACAATGTTTTGTGAGAGTTGAAATTTATCTTATTCACAGGAAACCTTTGAGTGGAATTGAACTAAGTTAAGTTGAATTGTTTATAAGATGGTAAGATCGATTATACTATCCCTGGCATGGTTAGATCGATTATACTATCCCTGGCATGGTAAGATCGATTATACTATCCCTGGCATGGTAAGATCGATTATACTATCCCTGGCATGCAGCTGGTCTTTTCTCTTAATAATCTGAGTTCCAAGTTTACAATTGTAGTCAACTATTTCTATCACACACCACAATTTGATAGGCTAATGGCACCAGTTAACAAAAGGGCAATGAGCCATAACATTTTGATTTACAGGTCATTAACCACACTGCAGACAGATGGTAGCTCCTTTATTTAGAGAAAACAACCACAGGTTCTGAGCATTACCAGTAAACAGTGCCAGTAGTGGGGACTTTCTAATTATATGGATAAACCCAGAGGAAATCACAAACAAATCTGTAAACTAAAGTTCAAACCAGAGTTTGGACTCGACCAATTATCTTACTTTTGCAGTACGCCTGCTTTAATGTCTTTCTTCACATCAGGCTGTACGATAAGATTAAATCAGTTCTGACAATGGAGTACACCTGAACTTCGAACAGATGGTGGCTGAGCTGCTGTGTATTTCTAGCATTTTCTGTTTTTGTTTATGACACCTGGGCCTAGAAATTCAGTATAGCCACTTTTGGGGCGGTAAAGTCAGGCGGCTACTAAAGTTTGCGCCCGGCGCGAAGTGGAGGCCACTTCGCCGATATTCAGTAGCTTTGGCCAAGGAGTTTGCTCGAGCGCTAAAACTGGCGATGCACGGCTATCTTTAGGCGCTAAGCCAGCGGTGCAGAGTGATACCGCCGAGGCCGGGCGCAGCGCAGGTGCGGTCATTTTTTGATTGACAGCAGACACCCTGGCGCCGGCCAGCTCTTAAAGGGGGAAGGGTCGACTTGGTCTGCTGCCACGCCCTGGATACTGCAGCCCTCCAGCTAGGCCGAAACACTGCTGCTGGAGAGAAATAGTGCCAAGAAGGATGCAGAGGGCCCGTGAGCGAGCGCAGCACTTCTCTGCCCATGATTTAAAGGTGCTGGTTAGGGCTTTGGAGAGGAGACGCCATATCTTGTTCCCGGACAGTGGCAAGAAGCCTGCCACCAGGGTGTACAGGAAAGCCTGGAGGGATGTCGCCCAGAGGGTCACAGCCACCTGCGATGTCCCCAGGACTGGTGTCCAATGCCGGAAAAAGTTTAACGACCTCACTCGGATTGTCAGGGTGAGTACCCTTTCCAGTGTCCTCCTCATCCTTGCATGTGCACCTCACATTATGAGCAAAGGGACCTCAAAGCCCTAATGGCCAGCCCTCATCCAGCAGCTATGGCACTGGCATGAACATCAATTGCACTTTCTGCACTTTACACACTGGCCAAGCTATTCGACCATGGGAGGCAGTGCATACAGCAACAGGGCACCACACTGGCCAAGCTATTCGACCATGGGAGGCAGTGCATACAGCAACAGGGCACCACACTGGCCAAGCTATTCGACCATGGGAGGCAGTGCATACAACAACAGGGCACCACACTGGCCAAGCTATTCGACCATGGGAGGCAGTGCACACAACAACAGGGCACCACACTGTACTTAGAGGCTGTCCTTTCTCTTGCAGGCCAAGCTGGCCCAGAATCTGAGGAGCCGGACTGACACCGGGGGAGGCCGTCCCCAGTTCCAGCAGCTCAGTGACCTGGAGGAGCGCGTGGGTCGACTCATGGGTGGCCGGCTGATTGGCCCCGTTGCATGTGGAGATGCCGACCCTGTGCTGGGCCCCAATGGTAAGGACATCACCTTTTGGACCTCTCTCGTTCCCCTTGCGCTTCAGATCTACATCCTTTGCCACTGTCCGACCAATGTGCTGAATGCCACCACTCATGCCTCCCTTGCTGACGCCCTGTCCTCACTCTAAAGCTACTCTTGTGCCTTCCTGCTTTCAGCTGGTGAAGAGGAGGTCCCTGAAGCTGCCAGTGACAGTCCCTCGGAAGAGGAGGACGAGGAGGAGCAAGAGGAAGGCGGCCCATCGGGGGAACCCTCATCCGCGCCAGGGGATGGCAATGGAGGGGACACGTCTTGCCTGGAGGAGAGCCAGGGGGAAGTGTCGGAGGGGGGTGTAGCTCCTGTGCCCAGTGGCGTCCAGCCACGCGGGAAGGGTCGGGCAGCTCGGCGGCCTTCTCCCCAGAGGGGGGAAGTGTTGCAGGGGAGTGTAGTTCCTGTGCCCAGTGGCGTCCAGCCACGCGGGAAGGGTCGGGCAGCTCGGCGGCCTTCTCCCCAGAGGGGGGAAGTGTTGCAGGGGAGTGTAGTTGCTGGGCCCAGTGGCGTCCAGCCACGCGGGAAGGGTCGGGCAGCTCGGCGGCCTTCTCCCCAGAGGGAGAGTCCGGCCTCCAGTCCGGAGACAGTCCTCGCCCAGGAGGGGCGCCTCCTCGATCAAATGTCCGCGGACTCGGATCGCCGGCACACCGAGTTCATGGGGGTTGTGGCACGGTTGCCTGAGGCCATCGAGTCCCTGGCTCATAGTGTGTCCGATTTCGGGGCCTCACAGGCCAGGGGTTTCGAGCAACACGGGGCAGCACAGGCCAGGGGTTTCGAGCAATTCGGGGCAGCACAGGACGCGAGTCGGGCTGAATTCAGGGCAGCACAGGACGCGAGTCGGGACGACTTCAGGGCAGCACAGGCAGCGAGTGGCCAGTTGATCAGTGGTGCCGTGCAGTCACTGGCTGGTCTGATGCGGGCACAGACCAGGGCAGTACGGGCACTCACTGCTGCCACACTCGCTGTGTCAGCCAGGCATCGCCAGGGCACCCGCCGCGCTGCAGCAACACAGCGGTCTGGCCTTCAGCAGATTGCTGTGCTTGCTGCAGTGCCAGCCCGGCCGAGTGCCAGTGTCTCAGGTGAGCAGCGAGCGCCTGCCATCAGCCAGCTTGCCCCCATTGCTGCAGCCACCACTGCCACTCCCCCAGTGAAGCTGCCACGAGCTGCTGGAGAGACTGATGCTGCCCAGCCACAGCTGCAGCAGTCAGCAGCCGGCCCCTCGAGGGCCAGAGCTCGTCTAGGCCGACCCCCAAGGGCATCTGCCGTCACGCCATGTGCCCCTCAGGAGCCTTCCCCCAGCCTTGCAGCACCCACAGGGCCCAGGTTGAGGTGGAGCAGCAGGTCGGCCAGGGGCCGGAAAAGGCTGGACAAGGACTCGCCCTCTCGGCACACAAAGTAGAGGGTGTTGCCAAATGTTTTTTTATATGGGGGTGGTTGTGTTGTCTATGGGGATGGTTGTTTTGGTAAGGCCGAGGATGAAGGCCATTTGGATGGAAAAGTTTTGTTATTCCTCCCCAGGTTGTGGGAGTGAGTCATGTGTTTGACTGTTTTTTGGGAGTGTTGTCTGTTTTTGGGTTTCATGTGGGAAGGGCCCTGAGTTTGTTCAATAAAGCTTTTTCTTTATTCAGCTTGTCCATGTTTGATGTTTGAAGTGGTTGTTGCGTTAACCGGCTGAGGGCTTGCGGAGCGGCTGCATTCATGTCCCTTCATTGCCACAAGCCATTCCCTGACAGGGGGCCTAGAAGTGTCGTTCAATAAGCCGCCGACGGACGGCCCTTGGACCTTGTGGCTCCCTCCTGGGCTGGTACTCCTCCTCCTCCTCGTGGTCCTCCTGCTCCTCCTCCTGAGGTGGTGGTCCAACGTGAGGTGGCAGTGCCTGAGTCCTGCGGATAGCCAGGTTGTGCAGCATGCAGCAAACGACGACGAACTGGGAGACTCTATCCAGCGAATACTGCAGAGATCCGCCGGAGCGATCCAGGCAGCGGAACCATTGCTTGAGGACGCCAATCGTTTGCTCTGTGATGTTCCTTGTGGCTTGATGGCTTTCGTTGTATGCCTCCTCAGCAGGGGTCCTGGGCGCGCGGAGCGGGGTCATGAGCCATGTACACAAAGGATAGCCTTTGTCCCCGATAAGCCATCCTCTTGGGGGAGGCTGTGCCTGGAACATGTCAGCCACAGTAGTCTGGCGCAGGATAAATGCATCGTGGCTGCTGCCTGGAAAGCGGGCATTGACAGCTAGGATGCGCTACCTGTGGTCACACACCAGCTGTACATTGAGGGAATGGTAGCCCTTCCAGTTGCGGTAATCCTCGGCATTGTCGATAGGTGCCCGCAAAGCCACATGCGTGCAGTCAATGGCGCCCTGCACCATGGGGAAGTCCGCGATCCTCGCAAATCCGACTGCATGCTGCTCCTGCCTCTCCAGGGTCATGGGGAAGGAGATGAATTGGTGTCTCCTTGTGAAAAGGGCATCGGTGACCTGCCGGATGCAGCGATGCACGGCGAACTGGGATATGTTAGCTATGTCCCCAGCAGCGGCTTGGAAGGAGCCGCTTGCATAAAAGTTCAGAGCCACCGTGACCTTCACTTCCGCCGACAGAGACGTCCTGCACATCAGCTGTGGACGCAGATCTCTGTGAAGCAGCTGGCAGATCTCTGCAACCACCTCCCTTCTGAAGCGCAGCCTCTTAACACACTGCGCGGCAGTCATGGTGAGATAGGACACCTGCTGGCGGTATTCCCTGAGTGGGTAAGGCCTACGTTGCCGACGCCTGATGCCCCCTCTGCGTCTAGGCATGGCTGCCCCTCTCACACAGCGTCTGCGAGCCCTTCGCACATAATGCTGGAACTGAGGGTTGGCACCCCATGCAGCCCCCATAATATACTGGCAAACAATGAAATCACAATGAGGCAAATTTCCAAGCTCTGGCCAGAAGCCAAAAATACCTCTCCTATGTTGGGCCAAATCAGTAAGGTCTCTTCCTTGGTCTCTGTCCAGAAATCCGTTGCACAAAAGTCATTGCAGCAAAATGGCTGGCCTTTATAGTTCAGTGTAAGTGCCCTTTAATTAGCGCTCCCCGAGGCCCGCAGGGCCTCTGCTGCGTTCCACTTCACAGTTCTTAGCACCGCCACGCCCACATTGGGCGGGCGCGACTGAAGTTCCGGTTTGGGGCGCACAAAGGGCGTTGCACGACGAAATGACGTCATAAGCTGCGCGCGCAGCTGAGCGCGCGCAAACACTTTGCGCCAGCGCTAAATGTCTACTGAAGTTGGGCGTAGGCGCAGATCGCGCTGCGCCCGGCTGCTAAGTGCCTAGCGCTCGAAGTCTACTCCTCTTAAGGCGCTAACGGCTGGCGCACGCAACTGAATTTCTAGGCCCTGTTCTGTTTAAGCTCTGTCCACTAGTAAGTCACATCTTTTATGGTAGAATTTATACTTTTTTGGACCAGAAACCCATTGAAAAAAGCTGGAAAAAATAAGCTAAACCAATCACTGGGGTGGGGTGGGGCAGGAGAGGGATGGTGACAAGCAGATGCAAGGTACTTCCTGCAGGGAGAGCGCAGGGAACATCAATGGGTCAGCTACCAGGTTTACTTCCCTCTGACGTACTAATAAGGGGTTTTGGTAAAGACCTATAAGCACATCCTCACAAGCCCATTCTCTCCAGCAGCAAAGGGTATGAGTCTAGGTTCGGAATGGTCATGGCCCTGTGGGTAGTGGAGTGGGCCCAGGGGCCGTGTAGCCTGGTTCTGCTCCTACTGTGTTCTAATTCTGTGTTAGATTTCAGGAGATGGTTTTATTCCTGTTCCTGGCTGGGGTGGAGATCGCCTTTACAAAAGGTAAGTACTGTAGAAAATATAGGGACAGTGATCTCCTGAAAGAATTTCGATCGCCTTGATGGGTCGGAGAGGAATTTCCCAGATTTTTTTCTCCCAAATTGGCCATGGGGTCTTTTATCTGGTTTTTCGCCTCTCCCAGGAGATCACATGGGTTCGATGCAGAGTGATAGAAGATTTGAGGTTAGGATCAGATCAGCCATGATCTTATTGAATGGTGGAGCAGGCTCGAGGGGCCGATTGGCCTACTCCTGCTCCTATTTCTTATGATCTTATGTTCTTATGGTATATGGGGAGATTACTGAAAAAGGTCAGGGGAAGAGAATAAACACTTTTTTTTAATGCTTTTTTGGTAATGTTTGGTTACATTCTCACAAAGGACACACAGCATATCCTGCCCGTTCTGTTACATACACTTTGTAGTCAGCCAATTTAAAATCACCATAGCTGTTTGGCTACTAGCTAATTATCATTCTCTCTCTTACATACAGTTATGCCCCTATCAATTTTCCTTCCTGCATCATCTGTATACTGGCAAACCTCCCTGTAAAATAGGAGATAGGGGAACATTGGCTGTTATAAATAACATTGAAGCAAAGAAAATTTAACATGATTTATCAAATTAACTTTTAAAGAAAAAGTTTGTGTAAAACACTGGGGCCGGGAAATTCAACAACGCAAGAAAACAGGCGCGGGCACAGCCGCTCAAAAAGCACAGACAGTATGTCAATTTGGTGCTGCCTACTAATTTAAATGATTGTAGCGCACAGCCAAGCAACTATGGCCCTGCTGACAGGCTGCGCACTCAGCAGAGGGCCCAGGTTAACATCGCTGGAGCAAGGCTGCCTTTCTTTAAAGCTAGGCTGTTCATTTTCAAAACAGTCTCTAGCCCTTAAAGGTGAACTGCCTTCAGCAAAAAAAAATCAGTCAAAGCTAAGCGGTCTGCAGCTCTGAAAGCTGAACTGCCTTCTGCACATAAAAAATGCTAAAAGTGCTTCAGCACTAATATAAATGGCTCAACAGGCCACGGGAAGGGCACCCAGGGTCTCAGACGCAGCATTCGAGCTTTGTGCAGGGGATAAACACTGGAAGAGAGGTCCTCTACCCACAGGGGGCCAGGAGGTCCTCCAGAAAAAAGGATGTAGGTCAGATCGCCGAGGTCATCACTGCCAGCAGTGTTGCCCCAGGACCTGGCTCCAGTGCCCATAGAAGTTTCAGGACCTCAGACGAGTGGTCAAGGTCAGTGAATGCATCTTCAAAAGCCATCTCCTACCAACTGTACCACGAGCCTCACACACTGCTCAATGCACAACCTCCCCCGCATCACTCACCTACCAACAACCTCTACCAAACACAAGGCACACCTCACATTCCTAGCTTCACCTCACCCCCTTGGAGGAGACGGTGCTGGACATTCTTGGCAGTGGCATGGTTGAGCCCTTGGCCAGCGGCAGGCTGAAAGAATACAAGATGCCGGGATCCTCATAGGTTATCTTCCTTCTCACATCCCACTTCCCCCTCATACCACAATCTCTTCTGATGTATAAGCTGCTCATGGTGTAAGCATGGAGCTCTTGCTTTCCCACCCTCCCCTCACCACAACCCGACCCTTGTGCCTTTTTCATTTCAGACACACAAGAAATCCAGCCTGCCCAGCCAGTGGTTGACCAAGAAGAGGGAGACGTGAGTGAAGAAGAAGAAGAAACACCATCACTCGATTTGTCACTCCAAGCCACGAGCTCGAGATCGTCCTGCAAGGCCATCTGCAATGTCCTCCACTGAAAGTCAGCAGCCTTCCACCAGCCATGCTGCAGCCACTGGGGTAGCACTGTGTGACATCACTAGGATAGGCAAAGGCAGACACAAGATGCTCACTAAGGGAATGCACAATGGTGATTTGTTGATTTTTGATGTAATATTGGATGGATAGATGTATAAAGTTGGATTAGAAAGTTTGCTTTGTGGTGGCTTTTATTTCAGCATTGTGGCCAAGAGCACACTGTGATGGTCAGTAACAGAGGGAAGGTAACAAATGTGGGACAAATGTTGAAAGGGGAATTGGGATTGTGTTCACTGGTACCACAGGCAGTTTATTCGATCCCGGATATCCCAGTCAGAAAGGGGCTGCCTGGGTTGCCTCCTTCTTTCCGCTTTCTCCTCTCCTGCTTTTTCCTCTTCTGCTTCTTCCTCTTCTGCATCTTCCTCTTCCCTCTGCAAGCAGCTTGTCCCCTTTGCTGCCTCTGCTCCATCTCCATGTGATGTTGCAGCCCAAGGGGGACTGCAACTAGAGCACCCAGGACTGGGAGCAAGTGGTGTTCTCAGAGGCCTTCGTTTTAACATCCAAAGCCTTGCAAGTGTCCAGCAACACTCCCTGCACTCTTTAACTTTTTTAATGTATTGCACCAAGCCACTACTGCAATAAAATGTAAAAAAAAACCTCCAAAAACTAAAATAGAAACTTACCTGAACCATGTGTGTATCCCTTTAAGAAGCACTGGCAGCGTCTCTGTAGTTTTGTTGCATGCATGTTCTTCCGTGTGTGGTTTGGAGAGGGCAGTATGAAGACCAGCAATGTCCAATATCACAGTCGTGCGTCAATTCAGGCATTGCACACCAATTAACATCACGATCTGCATATTTGCATGTGGGCAGCAAGCGCAGGCAACGGCAGCACTAACGACGTGCCCAAAATGGCAGCTACCATGTTCCGTGCCGGAAGTGGGTGGAAGCGAGACAGATGACATTTTATCAGCAAAACCGGCATTAATGGCCAGCGTTAGATCTCAGAATTTCACAGCTTGGCTCTATATCATCTAAAGTAACAGTTTAAATTTACAGTAAAGGTGACATAAATACAGAATAATTTACGTACATACATACAACAGATCATTGACCTTTTATTAAATATATATCAGCCATACAATCCAGGAACGTCTCGGTTTAATCCCCAATCTGTGCTGACTTTTCTGATTTGAGTCAGTAGTCATGGTGCCATATTGGTCTCTCAGCATGAAGCTAGGGTAGAGAAAAGTGATAATGGTTTCCATTCCTTACCACTGCCCATTGACCCACTTCAACCCATATGTTGAAGTGTATGAAGGACTTCTCTAACTTTAAAATGTATTGCCATTCTCCAAATAAAGTGTAATAAAATATTTGTGTCAAAATACTGTAAGTTAACTGAAGCAGTACAGTAATTTCAAGCACTATACTTATGTAAAATCAGAAACACCTTTGGCTACCAAATCATTCACTCTAATCTAACAGCACAGTGTAGAGTTGTATCACAGCCAATTTGAAGGTCAGCAAAGCAACAAGATATTATAATAATCCTGATCAGAATCCTGATTAGAAATTCTGTAGAAGTGATTAAGTGATTTTACGAAATTACAACTTACTACCAGCCCTGAAATAATCAGTGAGCCTTCATGTCAATGTAGAATTGCAAGACATTACAGTAATCTGATCAAAAATGTGATTAGTAAATGTGCATAGATGATTGCACAATTTGGACTGAATCAAGACACTTGTCCACTCAAAAAATAATCAGTGAGCTTTTCCTGTCAATGTTTTCTTTAGCAATCTGTTTGCAGCAATCAATCAGTCTATTTAACTACTGTTAATGGTCCCAACAATTCCCGACCCTTGACTTTCAAAGAAACGCATAGCCAGATTCAAGCCAGTGCTAATTTGTAGCACTAAAGATAGAGAGGGGGTTCTTCATCATATTTGCAAGCTTCTTGACCGATGTTTCAGTCTCCATAGCTGCCATCTCATCATCAGTTATTAGGATCACAAATTATTCATAGATTAAGTTCTAAAAATTCGGCCCCATTGTTGCTGCTGAGCTGACGGAACGGGAATTTAGTAGTAGTATGTTTTAAAAGTAAGATGTGAACATTTTATATATAAATAAATATAAACCTTTGGATACGATTTTAAACCATCAGCCTGTTCAGGTGGATGCTGAGGAATCCACGGCACTATTCAAAGGTCACAGCGCTCTCTTGGCACCAACATTCTTTCCTGAATCAACAGCACAAAAAGCATATTAACTGGTCATTCTGTTTCTGGGCGCTCAATATGTGCAAAATGCCTACCAACGCTAATAGCACTTCAAAGTATGCCATTGTATGTGAAGAGCGTAGGAGCTCTGAAAGACATGATAAGGTGCTTTGTAAATGCAAGTGCTTTCTATATCGCACTTCCACTAAATACAACCCTCTACACTGAACGGCATCTACAGTCTTGGATTTTTCCCAAGTGTTATTTTATTTAGATTTTTTTTAAATAATAAAGTAGAAATGGCAAGAGCTTGAAAGAAAACTTTACCGTTTAATGTATTCATGCATCAAATGAAAATTCACAAATTATGCTGACACATCTTGTGTTATATGGTGGAGTCTGGGATAACACGGAAATCTTAGAATGAAAAGAATGGGAAAAAAAGCCTGGAAATGACTGTGAGCAACCGTATCAAATGAATGCTTAATGTACTCAACATCAAGTGCTTCTCTCTGCTGTTTCAATGGTGGCATTGACCTGTTCATCTTAAGCGGTTAAATCTTTGGGAAAACTATAGAGAGAAGAATTTAAAGTGTACGTGTCAAACGTTCATGCGACAACATTGCTCAGAAATGTGCACTTTAGACAATTTAATCAAGAAACCCTAATGTTAGCTTGGATAGTGAGTAGACAGTTTTAAATGCAATATTGGAGCCCTAAAATTTAGAAATTTCCAGACAATACTTTACTTTCCCACACACACACACGCACACACACAAGACCAGAAATCAAGGGCTGAATTTTAATGGGGAAGGCGGGTTGGGGCGGGCAGCTCCGAGGCGGTCGAGAAATCTTTCTGACTATCCATAGCACCTTTTAAGGGAACTGATGCTTTAACTGGTGGGCTAATAAATGACGGTCCATCTCATGGCTCTGACCTGATTAAGACAAACTCAAATCAAAGCGCCAGGGACCCGGGTTCGAATCCGGCCTTGGGTGACTGTCTGTGTGGAGTTTGCACATTCTCCCCGTGTTTGCGTGGGTTTCCTCCGGGTGCTCCGGTTTCCTCCCACAGTCCAAAGATGTGCGGTTTAGGATGATTGGCTATGATAAATTGACCCTTAGTGTTAGGGGGATTAAATATGTGGGGTTACGGGGATAGGGTGGGATATGTGTTGGTGTAGGGGTTACGGGGATCGGGTGGGATATGTGTCGGTGCAGGCTCGATGGGCCGAAATGGCCTCTATCTGCACTGTGGGGTTTCTGTGATTCTGTGATTCTGTGAACACCATTATTCACTTCCCATTTTAACTGTCTAAATCTTAGTGACACAGATCATTCTAGGGCACAACCATTTCCCCCCCAGATTCTTCACTTATTAGTCCAAAGATTCAACAGGCTGATTTAATTGTCGCTGTAAAAGACTGCACCATTACCAAGATTTTTTCAGAAGTTCACATCTGTAATTTATTACAAAGCTCTTTATGATCCCTTGATCTATGAGACAAATTCTGCTGGTTGTTTTGAGGCAAGTAATGTACCTTCATTTTACCATCATGTAACTTCAATTGTATAGCTGATGCATGGGCAGACCGTGAACAAAAGATCCGATTATCTTTTAAATTGTAAGGAATACAATTGGTCATGTACCACAGGCACAGAAATTGTTTTTTAAAATATCTTGTCAGCCAAGCTGGTACATCACAGTGTAAAGTCAGCTCTGCAACATTTTTATTTTTCCCTTGCACAGTATCTTCTGGGTTTTTAGCCACGTTTGTTTGCTGAAAATAAGAAGGTTGTATGTTCCCAATATGGTTTGTAATCCTCTTTTTGAAAATCATTTTATTGCAATCATCAGCTTTTATAAGCTATACCAATTTGTTCAAGGAAGGCAAGGGCAGCTTCGTGGAAAAGTAAGTGCCTTTACAGCACTGCTCATGGGCCAGGAGGAGCAGGAGTGATTCCCACCGACCCCCGAGCTTACCTGCTTCCCGGGATCGGACACCCCTCATCCAAAGACCCCTCCCCGCAACGGGATCGAACCCACACCCATCGGGGCCCCCGCCCCCAGGGTTGGGGATCGGGTCTGTCCGGAATTGGACCCTCCCCTCAGATTGGACCCCCACCAACCCGTCACTGCCCACGCTCGCACGAGCAGCTGCAGGCTCCTTACCTGCTCCCTGCCCGACTGTCAATCAGGCTGACTTCTGGGCGGGGATCCTGTCAAAAAAAATATGCATGCGGGGAAATCCGGACTTACAGGTTTCCCATCCGGCCCTCCGCTTGGAAAACCCAACCCTGTCAATATTGGGGCGTGTCAGTTTACAACACAGCCACTTCAGCAAAAGAGAAGCCCGGGGTATTTTAACTCCCAGTCCTCACTTAAATCCCTCTGGGCGAATTCCACCCATTCTGAGGTGAAGGGAAGATCGGTGAGAAGTGGTGGAAATTCGTCAGCCGAGACTAGGTAAGTAGTGGGGTCAGCTATGCAGGCTGTCCTGTGGGTGTCAACATGATGGGGGGGGGGGGGGACTTGGGAGATGGCAGCGGAGCTCCAATTTTTTTTAAAATTTTCCTCTTTTTGCCCCGACCCACTTCCTCGGCTGGGTTGGCCTGACGGGAAATTCATTGCCACTTCCCACTCGGACCACCTATTAAAAATTGCAAAACAACAACAGAAAATGCTGGAAAAACTCAGCAGGCCAGGCAACATCCGTGGAGAGAGAAACAGAGTCAACGTTTCAGGTTGAAACATAGAAACATAGAAGATAGGAGCAGGAGCAGGCCATTCGGCCCCTCGAGCCTGCTCCGCCATTCAATGCGATCATGGCTGATCATCCAAACTCAGTACTCAGTCCCTGCTTTCTCCCCATACCCCTTGATCCCTTTAGCCTTAAGAAATATATCCAACTCCTTCTTGAATATATTTAATGTATTGGCCTCTACTGCCTTCTGTGGTAGAGAATTCCACAGGTTCCCCACTCTCTGGGTGAAGAAATTCCTCCTCATTTCTGTCCTAAATGGCCTACCCCTTATCCTTAGACTGTGACCCCTGGTTCTGGACTCCCCGACCATCGGGAACATCCTTCCTGCATCTAATCTGTCTAGTCCTGTTAGAATTTTATAAGTTTCAATGAGATCCCCTCTCATTCTTCTAAACTCCAGCGAGTACAAGCCCAATTGACCCAATCTCTCCTCATACGTCATTCCTGTCATCCCAGGTATCAGCCTGGTGAATCTTCGCTGAACTCCTTCCATGGCAAGAACATCCTTCCTCAGATAAGGCGACCAAAACTGCACACAATACTCAAGATGTGGTCTCACCAAGGCCCTGTACAACTGCAGCAAGACATCCTTGTTCCTGTACTCAAACCCTCTCGCTACGAAGGCCAACATGCCATTTGCCTTCTTAACCGCCTGCTGCACCTGCAGGCTTACCTTCAGCGACTGGTGCACAAGGACACCCAGGTCTCGTTGCACTTCCCCTTCTCCCAATCTATTGCCATTCAGATAATAATCTGCCTTCCTGTTTTTGCCACCAAAGTGGATAACCTCGCAATTATCCACGTTATATTGCATCTGCCATGCTTTTGCCCAATCACCCAACCTGTCCAAATCATCCTGGAGTTTCTCGGCATCCTCCTCACAGCACACACGCCCACCCAGCTTTGTGTCGTCTGCAAATTTGGAGATAGTACATCTAGTTCCCTTGTCTAGATCATATTGTGAATAGCTGGGGCCCAAGGACTGATCCCTGCAGTACCCCACTAGTCACTGCTTGCCACTCGGAAAAAGACCCGTTTATTCCAACTCTTTGCTTTCTATCTGCCAACCAGTTCTCTATCCAAGTCAATACCTTGCCCCCTGTAATGTATACAACATTTAAGGGACTACTTTGTTTTGCGGATGTACATCCTTAGTTGCGAGCGTATATAACAGACGCGTATCGATTTGTATAGTCAGTGCTGAAGTTCCAGTTAACCAGTAAAGATCACTTGAAGTTACTCTCAGTCTCTGCTGCTTTATTATTTTATGTCGTTGTGTATAGCGGTACAAACACAACAAATTGGTGACGAGAATTATGAACCTACGTCTTCCTATTCTGGCATCGCATCCAGAGGACAACGAAACTTGGAAGAAAGGAGCGAGAAGGTAGAGAAAATGGAGCACGCTTGCTAAGCTAGGCAGGGGATATGTAAATCAAGTGAAAAGTGCACAGGACTTGCATGATGCTAGCTAACTAGTAAAGAAAGAAAAACGGGTTTGGAAAAAAATATGGCGATGATTGGCACTATTGCAGCATTTGATAGCAGCATTGAAGACTGGGCAACTTACATTGAAAGAGTGGAGTTGTACTGTGAGGCTAACGGAGTGGAGGTAGAAAAGAAAGCCACTGTTTTGCTGTGTGTTATGGGTGCAAAGACATACGGGCTGCTACGTAGTTTATTAACCCCTGAAAAGCCAGCAAACAAAACATTCAAACAAATTGTGGATGCACTCCAAGACCATTTAAGCCCCAAACCACTGCTCATAGCCGAAAGATTTAAATTCCATAAACGGAACCAGAGCAAAAATGAAAGCATTTCTGAATATTTGGCAAAGTTGCGCAAATTATCAGAACATTGCCAATTTGGAGTGGGCTTATCAGATGCATTGAGGGACAGATTTGTGTGTGGCATGCAAAGTGAAAGCACACAAAAGAAGCTCCTGTCTGAAAAAGACCTCACATTGGAGAAGGCTCTGAGTATTGCAATATCAATGGAAGCAGCAGCACGTGGCGCTTTAGAAATTCAACAAAAATCCCTGGAATATTCAACTAATAAAATGTCACTGAAACAAGAAAAGAAGTGCTATCGCTGTGGCAAAATGTCACATGACCACAATGACTGTTGGTTTAAGGACAAAGACTGCAGACAATGTGGCAGATGAGGGCACATTGAAAGAGTCTGCAAAGCAAATAAGAAGCCAAAAACTGATACAATACAGAGTAACAAAAAGGTACATCAAGTGACTGAAAACAGGAAACCTTTCAAAGATAGATACAAGAAGGTACACTACGTGACTGGAGACAGTTCAGATAAAGAAAAAAGTGACACAGACTCAGAGGAAGAGGATCTGGCTTGTCTAAAATTACACAGTGTGAAAGAGACAGGGGATCACAGAATAATATGGGTACTCCAGAAGTGGCAGGAGTTAGGCTGAAAATGGAGTTGGACACAGGCTCAGCTTTAACAGTGATCTCTGTACATGACTACAAATGACTGTTTTCACACATACCGCTAAGGCCAACTAAAGTACTGTTAAAGACATACACAGGACAAAGAGTGTGCCCCAAAGGTAAAATAAAAGTGACAGTGATATACAAAGAAAAAAAAATACCGCAATTGAACCTCTATGTAGTGGAAAATGGAGGACCACCATTGCTGGGACGCGAATGGCTCAGGAAAATACAGTTGGATTGGCATACCATCCAAGCATCGTTTGTGTCAGCA
Source organism: Somniosus microcephalus (assembly GCF_052327205.1). Taxonomy (NCBI): domain Eukaryota; kingdom Metazoa; phylum Chordata; class Chondrichthyes; order Squaliformes; family Somniosidae; genus Somniosus; species Somniosus microcephalus. Next base: position 235,906,299 of record NC_140990.1, read on the forward strand.
AAGGAGGACAGCAACGCCACTCCTGAGAGACTGTCACAAATACTCTCTGACTCTCAGGAAGTGTTCAAGAAGGGAATAGGAACACTTAAGGGCATGAAAGCAAAAATTAAGATTGAGGAGAACGCAAATCCAAAGTTCCATAAGGCCAGACCAGTGCCTTATGCAATTCACCCTTCAGTAGAAGCAGAGCTGGAGAACTTGGAGCAGTTAGGGGTCCTGTCCAAGGTGGATTGGAGTGAATGGGCCACACCTATAGTTCCAGTGATGAAGAAAACCTCCAGCACAAAACCAGGAAAGCCAAGAAAAGTGCGCATCTGCGGAGACTTTAAATTGACTGTTAATCCAGTCCTCCACACAGTACAATACCCATTGCCTCACATTGAGGACATCTTTGCTTCCCTGTCAAGAGGGGAACGCTTCACAAAGATTGACTTGGCCCAGGCCTATCTCCAAATGGAAATTGATGATGCATCAAAGAAGTACCTGACAATAAATACGCACAAAGGCCTTTACCAGTACAATCGGCTGGTATTCGGAATAGCATCAGCTCCTGCAATCTGGCAAAGGGCAATGGACCAAGTCCTGTAGGGGATCCCAGGTACTCAGTGTTATCTTGATGACATCATCATTACTGCAAGAATGACAACGACCACCTTTCCAACCTTGAACAGGTGCTCATCAGGTTACGGGAGTATGGGCTCCGAGCGAACCGAGACAAGTGTGAGTTTTTCAAAAAGGAAATCTCATACTGTGGACATGTGATTGACAAGGACAGTTTACACAAGTCTGCAGACAAGATTGAAGCTGTGATTAATGCACCAACACCTGAAAATGTGTCTCAGTTGAGATCATACCTTGGACTGGTGAACTACTATCACAAGTTCTTGCCCAACCTATCCACAGTGTTACATCCACTAAATGCACTGCTACAGACAGGGTCACAATGGAAGTGGAGTGACAGCTGTGAACAAGCTTTTCAAGAGAGTAAAAGACTCATTACTTCAGAAGAGATGCTAACTCACTTTGGCCCATCCTTACCTATTCGACTGGCATGTGATGCTTCACTCCATGGCATTGGTGCCGTGTTGTCACATAAGTTCCCAGATGGCTCAGAAAGACCAATAGCCTTTGCCTCAAGATCATTGACTACAGCTGAATGCAATTATGCACAGATTGACCGAGAGGCCCTCAGCCTTGTGTGGGGAGTCAAGAAATTCAACCACTACTTGTATGGTCAACAGTTTACACTGTTAACTGACCACCAGCCTCTCGTTTCAATCTTCAACCCAAGGAAGGGCGTTCCAGTGATGATGGCACAACAGCTACAGCGATGGTCACTCTTCCTAGGGGCTCACCTGTATGACATTGAATACAAGGGGACCAAGCAACATGGCAACGCCGACGGTTTCTCACGTTTACCACTGCCGACCTCAGAGAGAACTACAACAGTTGACTCAGCAGAGGTATTTCACACAACAATAGTTGAGCAGCTACCAGTGACAAACTCCATCATTGAAAGAGAAACACGCAATGACCCTACATTGTCAAAAGTTTATGACATCACTGTGAAGGGATGGCCAGTGCATGGTGACTCATTGTTTCCAGCATTCTCAGCTAGGAGGGAGCAGTTATCAGTGTGTGGGGGAAAACTGATGTGCGGCTCATGAGTTGTGATTCCTCCCAAGCTTCGTAACCGAGTGCTAGATGAACTGCATGAAGGCCACTTAGGTACAGTAAAGATGAAAAGCCTTGCCCGTGGTTACGTGTGGTGGCCGGGAATTGACAAACAGATCGAGGACCTGACAAAGAGCTGCTCAGGATGTCAAAAGGTCCAGAATGCACCACCACAAGCCCCTCTCCATCCATGGGAATGGCCCTCATCACCATGGCAATGTGTGCACATCGACTTTGCTGGACCGTTCATGGACTCCATGTTCTTGATTGCAGTCGATGCACATTCCAAATGGCCCGAGGTCATTAAAATGAAATTAACCACATCTGAAAAGACCATTTCAGTTCTGAGGACCATGTTCACTAGAAATGGCCTACCAGAACAAATCTGCACAGACAATGGATGACATTTTGTCTCTGACGAATTCCAAGGTTTCATGAGGAAAAATGGAATCAAGCACTACACATCTGCCCCGTACCATCCAGCTACAAAGGGCTTGGCAGAAAGATTCGTACAGACTTTCAAGAAGGCCATCAAAGCAATGTACAGCAAGAATCTACCACTGCAACACAAGATAGACAATTTCCTCTTTGCTTATCGGAATGCAGTACACGCAGCCACTAATCAGACTCCAGCGATGATGTTTCTGAACAGGAACCTGAGATCTCGCATGGACCTTCTTAAACCGAATGTACGTCGTGATGTAGAGAACAAACAGTTCAAGCATTTGAGTGCTAAGACAACAAGAAGCTTCAGTGTAGGACAGTCAGTTCTTGCTCGTGATTTCCGGACAGAAAAGTGGCAACCAGGGACAATATCCACAAGAGAGGGACCACTGATGTATACTGTGGATGTGGGAGAGAACGTTTTGAGACATCATGTGGACCAAATTCTGGATGTTCAGGTGGAAAACACCCCTATACCTCGCCCAGACTCACCTGACATGGAAACAGACACTCCTGATTCATCAGCATCAGCACCAGCCTCATCCACAGCTGAGAGCTCTACCTGTGCTGATAGCTCACCTGATGTATCTGTACCTGTACAGTCTCATTCCCCAAAGCAAAAGAGTCTGGAGAGACGTTACCCAGAGAGGCAGAGGAGGCCTCCCCAGAGACTTGACTTGTAAAAGGGCTGTTCACAAAATAAAATGTTATGTTGGAATTTGAATTTTGTTACTTTTAAGAAAACAAAAAGGTTACTGTAAAGACAGGCTCTGTATGTTAATTATAGAAATTTTGCATTAATATACTATTAAACTAAAGGGGGAGGAAGTGTAATGTATATAACATTTAAGGGACTACTTTGTTTTGCGGATGTACATCCTTAGTTGTGAGCGTATATAACAGACGCGTATCGATTTGTATAGTCAGTGCCGAAGTTCCAGTTAACCAGTAAAGATCACTTGAAGTTACTCTCAGTCTCTGCTGCTTTATTATTTTATGTAGTTGTTTATAGCGGTACAAACACAACACCCCCAATCCCATGTGCCTTAACTTTACATGCTAATCTCTTATGCAGGACCTTATCAAAAGCCTTCTGAAAGTCCAAATGCACCACATCCACTTGTTCTCCCTTATCTATTTTACCAGTTACATCCTCAAAAAATTCCAGTAGATTAGTCAAGCACGATTTACCTTTTGTAAAATCCATGTTGACTTTGTCCTATCCTGTCACTGTTTTCCAAGTGCTCTGCTTGCATCTTTTATAATGGACTCTAGCATTTTCCCCACTACCGATGTCAGGCTTACCAGTCTGTAATTCCCCGTTTTCTCTCTACCACCTTTTTTGAATAGTGGGGTAACATTAGCTACCCTCCAATCCATGGGTACTGTTCCAGATTCCATTGAATGCTGGAAGATGATCAGCAAAGCATCAACTATTTCTAGGGCCACTTCCTTGAGTACCCTAGGATGTAGATTATCAGGCCCTGGGGATTTATCGGCCTTCAATCCCATCAATTTCCCTAACACAATTTCCCTACAAATACTGATTTCTTTCAGTTCCTCCCTTTCATCAGACCCGATGTTCCCCGACATCTCTGGGAGGTTATTTGTGTCCTTTGTGAAGACAGAACCAAAATATGTATTTAATTGGACTGCCATTTCTTTGTTCCCTATTATAAATTCCCCTGATTCTGACTGCAAGGGACCTACGCTTGACTTCACCAATCTTTTTCTCTTCACATATTTATAAAAGCTTTTACAGTCAGTTTTTATGTTCCTTGCAAGCTTACTCTCATATTCTATTTTCCCTTTCTTAATTAATCCCTTTGTCCTCCTTTGTTGAATCCTAAACTGCTCCCAATCCTCAGGTTTACTGCTTTTGAAACCCTTGGCAGGACTGAAAATGCACAGGAAATGAAACAGATTGAAAGGCCAGCTTGGGGCTGGGAAATGGGGATGAGAGAACAAAAGAGAAGTGAAGAGACATTAAGAGGTATTCAAAACGAGACGAGATGGTGATAGAACTAGTGGAGAGACAAAAGACAGCTCTAGATTAGGTGTGAAATGTGCTGGCAGAAAGAGGGACAGCTGCCATGTGGGAGAGAAAAAAAGAGGGAAGGGCCAAAACAAAAGTGTAGATAAAAAATATATGTAAAAATGTAATATGGGCCGAGGTTATGATATAAAATTGTTGAACTCGATATTGAGTCCGGAAGGCTGCGAAGTGCCTAATCGGAAGATGAGGTGCTGTTCCTCGAGCTTACGCTGGGTTTCCGTGGAACAATGCAAGAGCCCGAGTACAGTGAGGTCCGAGTGGGAATGGGGCGGTGAATTAAAATGACAGGTGACCGGAAGCTCGGGGTCACCCCCATGGACTGAACGGAGGTGTTCCGCAAAGCAGTCACCCAATCTGCGTTTGGTCTCCCCAAGGTTGAGGAGACCACATCATGAGCAGCGAATGCAGTATACTAGATTGCAAGAAGTACAAGTAAATCTCTGTTTCACCTGGAAGGGGTGTTTGGGGCCCTGGACAGTGGGAAGGGGGGAGGTATAAGGGCAGGTGTTGCATCTCCTGCGCTTACATGGGAAGGTGCCGGGCGAAGAGGAAGGGGTGCTGGGGGTGATAGAGGAGTGGACTAGGGTGTCTCGGAGGGAGCAGTCCCTACGGAATGCTGAAAGGGGAGGGGAGGGGAAGATGCGTTTGGTGGTGGGATCACGTTGGAGGTGGCGGAAATAGCGGAGGATGATCCGTTGAATGTGGAGGCTGGTGGGGTGAAAGGTGAGGACAAGGGGAACCCTATCGTGGTTCCTGGAGGGAGGGGCGGGGTGAGGGCAGAAGTGCGGGAGATAGAACGGACACGGTCGAGGGCCGTGTCAACCACAGTAGAGGGGAATCCTCGGTTGAGGAAAAAGGAAGACATGTCGGAAGCACTGGTGTGGAAGGTGGCATCGTCGGAGCAGATGCAGCGGAGATGGAGGAACTGGGAGAATGGAATAGAGTCCTTACAGGAGGTGGGGTGGGAGGAAGTGTAGTCCAGGTAGCTGTGGGAGTCAGTGGGCTTGTAGTGAATGTTGGTCAATAACCTATCCCCAGAGATGGAGACGGAGAAGTCGAGGAAGGGAAGGGAAGAGTCGAAGATGGACCAAGTGAAGGTGAGGGAGGGGTGGAAATTTGAGGCAAAGTGAATGAAATTGTCTAGTTCAGGGCAAGAGCAGGAAACGGCACCAATACAGTCATCAATGTACCGGAAAAAGAGGTGAGGGAGGGGACCCGAGTAGGACTGGAGCAAAGAATGTTCCACATATCCCACAAAAAGGCAGGCATAGCTAGGACCCATGCGGGTACCCATGGCAACACCTTTGATTTGGAGGAAATGAGTGGAGTCATGGGAGAAGTTGTTCAATGTGAGAACAAGTTCAGCCAGGCAGAGGAGGGTGGTGGTGGATGGGGACTGGTCGGGCCTCTGTTCAAGGAAGAAGCAGAGCACCCTCAGGCCATCCTGTTGGGGGATGGAGGTGTAGAGAGATTGTACATCCATGGTGAAAAGGAGGCGGTTGGGGCCAGGAAACTGGAAACTGTTAAAGTGGCGGAGGGCGTCAGAAGAGTCGCGGATGTAGGTGGAAAGAGACTGGACAAGGGGAGAAAAGATAGAGTCGAGATAGGAAGAGATAAGTTCTGTGGGGCAAGAACAGGCAGAAACTATGGGTCTACCAGGGCAGTCCTGTTTGTGGATCTTGGGAAGGAAGTAGAAGCGGGCTGTGCGGGGCTGGGGAACTATGAGGCTGGTGGCTGTGGGGGGAAGATCTCCAGAGGAGATGAGGTCAGTGACAGTCTTGGAAACAGTGGTTTGATGTTCGGTCGTGGGGTCATGGTCGAGGTGGAGGTAGGAGGAGGTGTCGGAGAGTTGGCGTTCAGCTTCCGCTAGGTAGAGGTCGGTTCGCCAAAGAACAACAGCACCACCCTTGTCAGCAGGTTTAATGACAATGTTGGGGTTGGATCTGAGAGAATGGAGTGCTGCAAGTTCAGAGGGAGGTAGGTTGGAGTGAGTGAGGGGAGCAGAGAAATGGAGATGGCCAATATCACAGCAGCAGTTATCAATGAAAAGATCTAGAGAGGGTAAGAGGCCAGGGGGAGGGGTCCAGGTAGAATAGGAACTCTGAAAGCGGGAGAAAGGGCGGCCAGCTGTGCCGGGGGAAGACTCCTGGCCAGAGAAGTGGGCACGGAGACAAAGGCGGCGGAAAAAGAGCTCAACATCGTCGAAATTCATTGAGTTGGGGGCATAAGGGGATGAAGCTCAGGCCTTTGCTGAGGACTGATTGTTCAGTGTCAGAGAGGGGAAGGTAAGAGGGGATAGTGAAAACGCAGCAGGGGGTGAGATTGGGAGAAGTGGGGTCAGAGGAAAGTGAAGGGGAAGAAGATTCCGGAGGGGCTTTGGTGTTCAAGAGTTGATGAAGCTTGCGATCCTTGACATCGGAAAGGAAGAAAAAACGTTTTTTGTTGAAGCGTCGAATGAGTCGAAGGATGAAATGGAACTGTGGACCGGGACAGCTTTGAGATAGAGTGTGTTGGTGCTGCTGAAGAGAGAGATCGAGAGTGTTCATGTGGCGCCGCATGGCGTTGAGCGTTGATCTCAAGATGTGGCGAGAGCAGTAGTTCGAGGAACGATTAATATCTTGGAGATATTTGTAATCCTGGGTGGATCCGAAACACAAAGGGTGGAAGTTTAGTTGGAATCCACGTGGAATAAGTCGGAACCGGAGACAGTTGCTGAGGAAAATGATGTGGCTGTGAAACCGAGTCTTGGCAGATACCTGATCAAACACGAGAAGAGAAACTGAAAGTAATGAAGATGAACAAGGTTGAAGAGCCAAACGGAGATCCCATCGAAGAGAAGAGCAGAACTTCTTCAAGGTAGGCATTCCTAGAAGTGGTGTGGCATTAAAAATTGCAGTTGGGCCCCGGTGACATGCATATGTTAAAAAGGACCCCGCCAGGTTTGGGCAGGTGTCCTTGCTGCCTGCTCAGGAAAGCAGGTGAAAATTGCGGCAGCTCAGCTCATCTCCAAGGTGGGTACGTGATCTGGGTAATTTTAACTGCCCAGTTTTTGCCAGCTGGGTAGGGTTAAAATCACCCCATTAATCTATTGTTTAAGTTGTTATCCCAACCAGGAGGATATTTTTGACCTAAACAGAGGTACAAGCACAAGGGTGCAGCACTGTGCTTTCGTAAGTAAGACTAATGCAGATAGAATAATTGCCTGTTACTATACAATCATCACTTAATCAAGGCAGTCAATAATATGTTACCAAAATAGACATTTTTATTGCTGTTGCTGAAGTCCATCATTTTCATTCATATTTCTTTTGATTCAAATATTTTACTAGCATAAATCTTGTGTACTTATACAGATTAAAGAGAGATGATCTACCATCATATAATTAAAAAAAACTGTAACATTTGCACTTAACAATACGGTGGAAAGCAATATACAAATATCAATATCTCGTTAGGAAGGCCATATGAATATGACATGAATCAGAAAAGGGCACAAGGAAAGAAACAGAAACAACCACATAATGAAAAAATCATCTGACAATGCTCCTAGTTATGACTCACTGATAGCTGGAGTGAAAACCAAAACAATGCATCCAACATGACAAGTGTTCATTATGATGGTCTGTTGATTGGGCTGTGGAAGGCATGACTTCAGAGCTTATTTGAGTGAATGAAGGAGCCTATGGGGGGGAAATATTTTAGGCACTACGTGGCCTCCTAATGCTCGAAAATAGGGTGTAAGTCACGCATGCACACGTTCGACGGGAAGTGCACCGGATGCCACCTTGGTAAAGGGGTTTGTGCATGCACACCTAACGACCACCGGCAGCATGCAGAGCAGGCAAATTATGACATCAATCAGTGTGCAACGCTGCTTTGACGCCAACGCTGCCATTTTCAAACTCCACAGTCAAGCCTACACCCTATCTTAACCTCACACAGCTGAACACAACGTTAAATGGCATGAAGGAACCCCCACCAATGCTACTTAAAGGGATCATGAACTATTGCAGGTTAGTTGCTGGATTATTTCTTCTAGCTGCTGATGCAATGGCATTTTTAGAGCTTTTCTATACTTGCCTACAGTTTGAATAGTCTACAGGGAATGATAATGCTAGTGCTGAATTACTTTTTTGTTGATTTAAAAGCTTGTGCTGAGAAAAGTTGCTTCCAGACATGGGTGGCCTGCTAAGGCTTCTTTTGGGAATTGAGCATGTCTGGGAGAATGAAGAGCGGCCTCGCAGAGCAGGACAAGCTGCTAAAAGGCGGAAGAGGAGAAGGAGGGGGAGAAGGACTCTCAGCAGGAGGCCATATCCGCCAAGGGTATTTAGGGAACAATTCTCTTACCTCAACTTCAGTGAGGTCCAATGCTTGAGATGTCTTTGCTTCACAAAAGAGGTCGTGACTGAAATCTGTAAGGAGACATGGCAGGATTGTATGAAATAATATATTTTTTTAAATCATAGGACTACAAGGCTGGCGAAAACCCTGAAGCTATGCAAACAATCTGGCCTAATTGAAATCTGTGGACACAGTAAACAAGGCAGTTAATCAAGGAACCAGAACACAATGTGAGGTGACCTAAGGGTTTGCTAACCAAATCATATCTGAGCAGATCAATGATTGATCATGCACACAGAGTCCCTATAAAAAGTAATGAATCCTGAACTCTGGACACAGATGGGAAACACAGTCAAGAGGAAGACGGGAACGGCAGCCAAGAGAAAGACAAGATCCTGCCGGGTGAATCAGACCCATTGACCTACAACCAACTCAGATTGATCAACTGAGGGTGATTATATGTATTGGCCAAATGCATGTAAGGGGACAGATATTACATGTAAGTGCATAGATATTGCATGTGAGGGCATAGATATTGCATGTAAGTACATAGATATTACAAAAGAATCCATAGTTAAGTGCATAGTTATTGCAAATATTATTGATCGAATTCAATAAAGTACCGTTTGATCGGACCTTGTTTGACCTTGTAGTATTTCAATTCGGGGTCTGAACACAAAAGTGAAGTCTTACAAATCTGCCAACGGCTGCAGCCACAACTGCAACCTCAAAGCAGGGCAAGGACAGCATTGCCTATAGCTGTCAAGGTGACTGTAGCTCTTAATTTTTACGTGTTTGACATCTTCCAGGCTGCTGCTGCAGATGTAAGCTACATCTAGCAGTTTGCAGTACACTGCTGGAGCTGACCACCATGTTGGAAAGGATGAGCTTCCTCTGTGTAAAGCTCTGTGCCAAGATGGTGCTGGACTCCTCCATACTCCTTGACATTGAGCACAGGCTTTCTTGCAGGCTTTCCGGTGCACCGAGCATTTGCCCGATGTCTCCTCACATGCCGACCCCTTCTCTATCCTACCCTCTAAAATACATGCAGTATCAGCCTCTGAGCTGGTGGCTGCGAGTGTAAGATTGAGTGACAATGTCTCTTCATCTTTACTGTCTTCTTCCTCTTCCTTCAATGACTAGGAAGGTTTGAGTTCTTGGGTATCTGAAATGAAAAAGGGACAAGGGGTGGGTTGTTGTGAGGGGAGAGGAGAAAGTAAGAAGTGTATGCTTACACCATCTGCAGCTAGTGAGTCAGTAGAGATTGTGGGGTGAGGGAGAAGTGGGAAGCAAGAGAGAGGATTAGCTATGCAGATACTCTCATCAACGACACCTCCAGCCCCACCGGTGGCCACGGCCTCAGTGATGCACCTTCCCATGATGGCCAGCACTGTCTCCTCCATGGGTTTAACCCATGCAGGCATACTTGTCCTCCTCCAGTTTTTGTCTGCTGCTTCCTGTTATGCACCACCGTCTCCTGCAAAAAAGAGGGAAGTGTGTCATTGAGTGCCCCGCAAATGATTTGGATGATTTGGCTACCATGGGTGAATAGCTGCCAGTGTGTTCCAGCTGTGAGTTGTGGATGCGAGGCTTGCAACAGTGAGGGTGAGTTAAAAAATATGAATTTTAAGGTTGAGTACTGATTGATACAGATTGTTGGTAGTTGGGTGATGGGGGATGTAGTGAATTGAGCAGTGGGTGAGGTTAGTGCTGCAGTTGGTAGGATGTGCCATTTGAAGATGAACTCATTCACCTCGACAACTCATGTCAGATCATTAAACTTCTTCCTGCACTGCATCCATGTTCTTGGAGCTACATTCCTGGCATTGGCCTCTGCCACTACTTCTTCCCAATGTCTGGAGGGACTCCTGCCCCCCTGCAGATACAGGATGTCTCTCTTTCTTTCCACCTGTTCCATCAAGCCCTCCAGTGCAATGTCTGAAAACCTTGGTGCATGCTGTCTCACGTTTTCAGCCATTACTCAAAGTATCACAGCCCAGACAGACTTAAAAAAAAACTCCCACCATTTCTTGGAGCCACAATGCACCTCCCCTTTAAGGAACTGCAGGCTACCTTTAAGTAGCGCTAGCTACTTGCAATGTCGGGCCCCCTGCTGATGTGTGCAGCCAGTGAACAGTGTGTGTAGTGCTGGCTATACACAGAAATCATTTAAAAGAGCAGTCAGCACAAATTTAACATGCTGCTTGCAACGCAATGAACGGGCGCAGGTTAATCACGTACCGCAGTCCCCACGCCCTTTTTCAGGGGTTATCCAATTTAACCCCCAGGAACTTTCATTTACCTTTGTTAATGGAGTGGAGTTTTTTTGCTCTGCTTCAAGCTGTTTCTCTGTGCTTGAGAAGCGTTGCAGAATGGCAAGATAATTTAAGGTTCCAGAATCATGTTTGTCATTTTTCCTGAAACCTCTTGAAAACATCAATACCCAAAATTGCATACAAATAGCAAATTTAGCTTCATCTAAACAGGATTAAAATGACTTTGTTTCACTTATAATCAAATGCCATTGTGATCTATTTGATTAACTTTATTGATAACAGCTTTACATTGACGAGACAGCAGCACGGTGGCATAGTGGTTAGCACTGCTGCCTCACAGCGCCAGGGACCCGGGTTCGAATCTGGCCTCAGGTGACTGTCTGTGTGGAGTTTGCACATTCTCCCCGTGTTTGCGTGGGTTTCCTCCGGGTGCTCCGGTTTCCTCCCACAGTCCAAAGATGTGCGGGTTATGTTGATTGGCTATGATAAATTGACCCTTAGTGTTAGGGGGATTAAATACATGGGGTTACGGGGATAGAGTGGGATATGTGTAGGGGTTACGGGGATCGGGTGGGATATGTGTCGGTGCAGGCTCGATGGGCCGAATGGCCTCTATCTGCACTGTGGGGTTTCTGTGATTCTGTGATTCTTTCTGTGTGATTCTGAGACGTTTGTAATGAGTCAGCAATCATAGCCAAAGGGGAAACTTTCTGGCTGGTAGGATGGCTGGTGCTGGCTGGTCCTGTTCCAAGGTAAGCAGAGACCAGGAAATTGCCCTTTGGCAGGATCCATATTGTTGGATCCCCACCCAAATTGTACAGCCCTGAATCTTCCTTCAAAGCCAGTTTAAAGTGCTCGTACACATGCTGTGTAAAAACTTCATTTTAGTATTATGGTATTTAGCATTATGATTGGTGTCAGCCGTGGTTTAGTGGAAGCACTCTCAACTCTGAGTCATAAGGTTGTGGGTTCAAGTCCCACTCCAGAGACTGGGCTCCCGATATTTATGGGGAGGTGGGGAGGGAGCGGGACACCTATCAGTGGCCAGGAAAAACGGAAATACCAGGAAGGTGCAGGTGCTGCTGAATTTAATGGTGGGACCCCATTCTTATTTTTTATTCCGCTTCCCACCTGGCAGCTGGTCAAATTGAGAGGCAGGCCAGCTGGTGGGCGGGAAAGCCTGTGGTACAAGGCAGCAGCCAGGGATGGCCCCCGGTAATTGAGAAAATCTCCTGGCCCACAAGCAGTGCTGGAAAAGCACTTACCTGTTGGTTCTGACAGCTACCACTTCCCTTTAGCTGCTGGGTTTCCTGAGCCCTGGGAAACCCAGCCTGCAGCCACTAAACGAAAATGGCTCCCAAAATCTGAGGTATGGCGCATCTTATCAAGATTATAATTACTGAGCCGCCTCTCCAGAGCAGGTTACTGGCCCAACCCCAAACCCGCCACGGTTAAACCGGAAGTAGGCGTGCTTGCAGCGGGTTGGGGTCGGGTTTCAAATTTTTTTCAGATTTAATCCCCCTGACCCTCTCATGTCTGTTGTGGAGAGTTAAAATTACCCCCATGATCACATAGTCAAGACTAATAGTCCAGTGTAGTAATGAGGGAGTGCTGCATTGTCAGAGGTGCCATCTTTCATATGAAACTATGGGGCAGTAATTCCTCCCCAAACGCATGAGTACGGAAGGGGTACTCACGCGTCTGGCCGGAGGAAATGCCGGTTTTCAGCATGCACAGCGCATGCACTGAAAACCAGCAATTCCTCTCCTCTAACCCAAGAGGTGAAGAGGCTAGCGCGTGCGCTGTAGGGAGCAGCGCGTGCGTCTTGGATTTCCTCTGTTTTGGGGGATTTGCGCATGTGTAAAGGCCTCCGGTCTTTATGCTTGTAAAAAGCACACGTAAGTATTTATTTTTACAGGTAAGTGGTGTTTTAGTGCAATTTAGAAATGTTTTTTCCACAGGTTTATTATTTTAAAGAATCTACAATAAGGTAAGTTTAGTTTTAGACCCTTTTTATTAAAAAATTAATTTTTTCAACAAAAAAAAATTATTGTTTAAATTATTTTTTTAAACTTATTTATACTTAATTTAATGATTGGGATGTTTTTTAAAATTTTATTTAAAGTTTAAGTAGTGTTTTGGGGTGCAGTACTTTTCATGAGTTTGACAGTTCTTACTCTCAAACTTATGAATGAAGTTTCCCCTCCCCTGATTGGCTGAACAGTGCTCACCTGATCCCAGCCGGCACATCGCACTAACTACGCCGCTGGGTCAGATTAGCACAGCGCGCCGACATCAGAACCGGGCCACTGACAGGAAATCCACTGCAGGCCAGGTTTCAGATGTCGGCGCGCCGGGTAAGTGCACATCGGGGGCTTGCACGCGCGGCAAGCCCCCGACACTAAGTTCTGGGCCATTAAATCTAGGCACCATCTGCGCTCTTAGGTGGACATAAAATAAACCATGGCACTATTCTAAAAAGAGCAGGGGAGATCACCCTGATGTCCTGGCCAATTATTATCTCTCAGCCAACAAAATACTAAAACAGATTGGGGGCGAAATTGAGCTCGATAGCGCCCGTTTGTTGGATGCTATGAGTGCCCTTGGGGTTCCAAAATAGCACCTGCGGTGCGCACTCACACTTCTGTCACGGATCGCACTGGACGCCATCTTGGTAAAAGGGTTAGCATATTGAACACAAGCTTTTTTATTTGTTTATGGGATATGGCCATCGCTGGCAAGGCCAACATTTATTGCCCATCCCTAATTGCCCTCGAGAAGGTGGTGGTGGTGACTTGCCTTCTTGAACTGCTGCAGTCCGTGTTGTGAAGGTACTCCCACAGTGCTGTTAGGTAGGGAGTTCCAGGATTTTTACCCAGCAATGATGAAGGATCGGCGATATATTTCCAGTCAGGATGAGGTGTGACTTCAAGGGGAACTTCGAGGTGATGGTGTGAAGGAATAAACAATAATCTATATTCAGAAGAATATGCCATTCTATGAAAGAATTCTGATTAAAACATGACATACTAGGTTTGAAAATCTAAAAAACATAACAATGGAAAAGCTGGAAAAGCTGGAAACAGCATACAAGCTATTGAGATAAGATAACTTGTTGACACTGAATCAATAGCCTTATTGAAGCAGAAGGTTAGAGGTTCCAGAAAGTCTGAAGCTTTTGAAAGAACACAATACCATACCCAGTTAAAGTGTTTGAAACCAACACTTCAGAAAGAAACACATAAGATAAAGAAACATATGCCTTTGTAAAAATGACATCAAATGAAACACAGGAGACATGATTATGTGGTGCAACCAGCTGAGGTGTTCTAAATGCAAAAGATATAAACAGAAGACTTTGGTAAGAATGGCATCAAGTGGGGGAGGCACCAGCCGTCACATTGTTTTTGTGTTGAACTTGGAACACCTAAAGGTAGAGACACGATTCTTAATGCTACAAGTTGAACTGACTGTAAAGATTGCAGGGGTCAACAGAAAAATGACTAGAGATAATTAGCTTACATCAGCAGAAAACTTCTCCACAAAACCAAGTGATAATTTTTGAAATAGAAGGTTTTGATGCCGACGGAGCTGTTAGAACTCATGGCACGATTAATGTTGATCCCCAGAACCAGGGGATACAGAATATCCAGTGGGATAATCAAACAAATACTCCAAATACAATAAATTCCTTAATGATAAAGTGCACACCTGCACAATTGGGAGGCCTAATGAATGGTTCCCAACAAGGTGGTGGTAACCATGGAAGAATACTAGGACCCGGAGCAGCCTATGCTCCTGGGGGCCATGGATTCTGGTTAAGGTGGCAAGTTCATGATGAAATAAATGACCAGAATCTTCGAGAAAACTATAGAGAGCTTAGAATCCATTATAATCAATGGCGACAGGCACTAGAGTAAATGAAAAAGCCATATTCCAAGAGATACACCATCATATGAACAGAATTCTGACTTTATTAATACGTGATGTACTAGGTTTAAAAATCTAAAGTCTCAACGACACAAGCTGTGCAAACAGGCTTCTGAGATGGGATGGTTTGATAACACAAAAGTTGTAAACACCACAAGCTTTTGAAATGGGAATTGGTTAAAAATACTAAAACAATGGCCCTATTGAAATAGCAGTTTGGCACTTCCAGAAGGTCTGGAGTTTGGGAGAAACACAATGGAATGACCCAAGTAAAATGTTATAAACTAACACGTTGAACAGAAACACAGAAACATTAAAAGAGGCATTTGCATTTGAAAAGATGACATCAAGTAAAAGAAACACCTGCTGGTCAAATAGTTTTTATGTTAAACTTGGGAAACAGGAAACACGATTATAATATAACCAACTAAGATGGCTAGGAAAACAAACACCCTAGTTGAAGTGTCTTTAATTGACATGTTGCAAATATTGTAAGAATTCACAATAATTTACAGTTCTGAAGATTAAGTTTTTTGATTAAAGAATCCCTGGGCATTGTGCTTTTAAATTTCCAGGGATAAAAATGGCTGTCACACCACATGGCCAAAGACAAAGGACTTGGAAAGCAGCTTTCTGTGTCTGGAAGTAAGATTCAATGGAGCTGCCAATCAAAGGGGAGTCCCCACCCCCCCTGCAGCAGGACAATCGATGCCTGTTTACAAAACGTTCTACAATGTTGACTCTAAGATCGAGTGCTTGAAACTGCTAGCATGAACAAAGGAATTTTGTTTGCTAAGCACTCAAGACTGTCAATCAATTGTGGTTCCAGATGACCACAGGACAATGCTTTGTTTACAAAGCAATTGAATGCTATTAGCATTTGTTTGTATATCGAGTGGATACATCTAAACTGCAGAAGAGACTTTTGGACTGAGAAAGGGAACAGTTTTAAGGAATGAATGAGTTTTAAATCACCCATCATTCCCTTTTGTTTCAGCCCAGGGAGCTCCGGAAGACACATTAACCCAGTCCAACCACTCTGAGTTAGCCAATCACAGCTTTTTCTTGTGTATTGGACCCTTTGGGCAGGAATTTTGCACACAGCCCTTGCAGGGCAGAACAGCAGGAGGTCACCAGGTATATAAGATAGCTGCTGAGAAGCTATCTCTCTTTTTTTACTTCCTGGGACCAAAGGTGAGCAGGGTGTTCTGACTCCTTGGCAAGGCAACCTAGCAGGAGTTAGGGGGTGGTGATTTAAGGGTAATTGCTAAGATTGTTTAAGTAACATTGGAGCCATTTTATCCTTCATTTTCGCCGTCTGCAGCCCCCTGTTATATAGTTTTACTGTAATTACTGTGTTCGTGTGGTATAGTTTATCATTTGATTGTAGTTTATTTAGGTAATAAAACTTGATTTTTCTCTCATCCAAACCACTTGTCCATTTTAATATCATTAATTATAAGTTCCTCCACTCAGAACTGAAGGAGGGGTAGCGATTCAAAACCGCTGTTTGTAAATTGGTTTAGAGTGCAGCAGCAAAAGGCTGCTGACCAGGTGAATTACCGTAAATCAGGTAAAAGGTTGGAATTGGTCAGAGCTCAGAGGCAAAGGCTGCTGGCCAGGTAAATTACCATAAACCAGTTAAAAGATGCCCCCCTTACAAATGGCAAGCCAGGTAGGAGTGGAGGCAGTTTTTGATTTAATAAGTGGTCTGGATCTGGAGAAAGCATCAGCTATAGTTTCTCTCGTTTTCAGTATGTGGGTAGCCTTGCGGATGTTAGCAGCAGCGTGTAGGCTGACCTATCAGGGTATAGGTGGCTGGGTTAGGAAGGGTGAGATGAGCGTGCAGGAGGAGGTTAAAGAGGCCAAGAATTGGGAGTCCTAGTGTGAAAAATGCCAGGCGGAGGTAGAACGCTTCATAAGAGAGGTGGATGAGGCCAGAGCTAGTGGGATGAGGGTGCGGGAAGAAAATGCACGCCTCACACTAGGGGTCACGAAATGCCAGGCATTTATAGAGCGCCTTGTGCAGGAAGTAGCAGAGGCTAGGGACAGAGAGATGAGGCTACAAGAGGGGAATGCACACCTCACCCAAGAAGCTAGCGAGGGAGAAAGCCACGCAAGAAACAAGACAGAGTTCCTAAGGTATCAAATCATAGAAGCAAAGAGGAGCGAGATGAGACTGCGGGAAGAGAATGCCCGCCTCACCTCAGAAGTGACAGAGCAGGAGGAGAAGTTTAGAGATGTAAAGGCAGCTTATAAGCTGGCCTGCGCCCTAAGGTTTGAGGAAGCAGATCATGGCCCCTGTAGGGCAGAGATAGAAAGCCTTAACATGGCTTTAAAGGCATCAAAGGGGATGATTTGTCTGATCAGCCCGAAGGCAGGTCAGCTGGACTTTACTGGCAGCCCAAGTAGAACCATCCCACAGGCAGCACCCAGAACGGTGCTGGATTGGGAATTAGAGACCCCAAGACCGCAGCCCACAGCTCCGAGTCTTGAGGAGCTCTGGCAGCGAGGAGGGGTGGACAATGGGGTGGTAGGAGAACACCAGCAGGTCCCACTAGGCAGGCAGGGGCCAGGACCAGTGTACACCCTCCAGCAATGGAGGTACGGTCCGCCCGTGAGGAGTGAGCCTGAGAATAGGAATCCTCAGCCCACAGCAAGTTCGAGTTCACAGGCAAGCACTGTGGCTTGTGTGGTGGGAGGAGCCATTCATGTTCAGAGTAAGCTGTTTAAGCCAGGGAACAGGGAAGGAGAGTTCTGGGACCCCTGTAGAGCAGGTCCAGTAGCAGAAATCCGGGACAAGGGAGGCACACAGGGGATAGTTTTGGCCCCAGACGAAAGGCAGGTCCAAAGTTCCCCATTTAAAGCCACCTGGGTGAGGGAACATGAGTTTGCTGTCCATGCAAGTTCAAGTTCACAGCCTACAAAGACAGGCAATGTGGCTTGCTTCCAGGGACAGGTTGTTCTGCCCACAAATTGGGACACTTCCCCACCCCAGTGGGACCTAAATTTTGGCAAAAGCTTAAATTCGAACCAAAGTTTAAATTTGAGCAAGTTAGGTGGCTCAGAAATAAAGAAACAGCAGCCTGGGATTAGAAATTAGTAGGCTGCTGCCCATTCATTCACTGAAACTGCCCGCGCATGCACAGGCACTGGTCTGGAGACGGGAATCCCCCAGTCTTCCGAACAGCAGATTCACACAGGTGCAGTGGCCTGTTTAAAGGGACCAGCTTCCCAGCCCGCTTCTAGAGTGGTCCCCCCCATGATGTGGGACCCTGGGGGGGCAGGGATAGCAATCTCTCTTGCAGGAGACATAGGGAGGGAGCTGACACCAGGCTTTAAACATGGGGAGGAAAATTTCCAGCCACCAGCAGCGGGTGGTGAGAGTATACCTGCCCCCAGCACAGGAGTGGGCAGGGAAGAGCAGACAAACCCAGAGAGAGATTTGCACCGGCAGGCTGCCAGGTACATTATACAGTGCGAGCTATTTGGACATGGGGGAGAAGGTTCCCAGCCAGCTGGGGCTGTGACCCAAGCTCAGGGTCCGCCAGCCAAAGTTTCCCCCATAGAGACACCCCTCAGAAGGTCTCAGCGGATGCCCCAGCCTAAGAAAGCATGGTCACCCACTTTACAGTGGAGTAGGGCAGCCTCCCGAGCCAGGGAGAAGCCAGAGAACAGAGGCCCTCACTCAACAGCCATAAGCTGCGAGGGACCAGAGACAGGAGGCAGTCCAGCTTCGCTGCAGCCAGCAGCAATCTGCGACAGTGCCAGAGATTAGTCTGGCCGTCTGGAGATGGGCGGCATTTGTATTATAGCTTTGGTGTGAATATAGCGTGCTTTTAAGGTGTATTTTAAGTTTTGTTGATATAACTAGTTTTAAGTTTAAGTTTAAAGAGTTTAAGTTTACATGTGTGCTGAATGTTTGTATTTTGGTCTGAGGTCAAGGGACCCGACCATGTCTCCACCTAAGGCAGCAGGTCAGTGAGACCTGGCTGCATGTCCTTTTAAGTTTTGCAGGAGATTGGACCATGAAGCAGCCATGTTCGCCCAGCCCGAGCTGGGCATCGAATGAAGATACGGAATGTTGGGGATCACCTCGCCACTGGACGAATTCAGGAGACCCCACAGCGATCTTCGGGAAAAACCGGACAGTGTCCGGAGGAACTTGCCTACTCTTCCTACGGGGAGGAGATGGCCCCAGCTGGGTGGGGCACGGCCCCCAACCCAGCACTATCCTGACCGAAGTTCACTTGCGGGAGACCTCGTTGTTGAGGAGTCATGATGGGGAAGTGCGGGTGCCTTGTCAGATAGGGACGCATTCCCCAGGGGTGGGTGGTGATGTATAGAGGAGGGGGAGGCCCAAGAGTCACGTGGGTGTGGTTGGGGGAGGGAGGAACTCACCCGGGGGCCCACGGGCAAAGAGGGTAAGTGTGGCTGGGAAGGATGAGTGGGTGGCTGGATCTGGGATCCAAGTTTCAGTGTGGGGCCAGGGAGTGCTGCCACACAGGCACCCATCATTTTCTACAGCCAGTCGAGGGTAGATGGGAGGGGGAAAGACTGGGAGTTGAGATCCCATGCTCCCCGGTCTCGGTCTGTGCTAAGGTATATATTAAACAGGAGGGGTACCCTGCCTGCACACAGGGACAAGGGAACGGCTCGGGGCTGGTGGAGCAGGCTGGTCTGTAAATCCATTCTGCCTGTTTTAAAGTTTAAGACGATCAAAGGGGGGTTGAAGGTACTTTTACTGCCGGGGTGGGAGGAGCAATACCCACTCGAATTTCATGACCCATCATCGGCATGTGATGGTCAGGGTTTTATTTAAGCATGTTGTTTCAAATGTTTAATGTGTTTTTGTATTTTGTGTTACAGCTCCAAGTTGAGCAGAGGTGTAGGATCCTCTCCGTGCTTGGGATCATTTTGTGACAACTCCAAGTTGAGCAGAGGCGTAGGACCCTCTCCGTGCTTGGGATCATTTTGTGACAACTCCAAGTTGAGCAGAGGCGTAGGACCCTCTCCGTGCTTGGGATCATTTTGATTACATTTTGTAATAAGTTATAATGAAAAAGGTGTTTGTAAAATTGGATTACATTGTATAATTTTACAAGCGTGTAGGGGTATGAGACACCTTATTGTAAACTGAAGTATCTGTAAGATGCCTACCATACCATGGTTTTTTTTTTCTTGAATTTAAGGGGAATAGACGGGACGGGGATCAGTGGCAGATAGATATTAGGTAAATACAGGGGATGGTTGTTTGTGAGGGGTTGGAAATTATTGCTCATTTCTTCAAGAGGATACTACAAGCAAGCTGGAAGTATCCAAGGGCAGACTGTAAAAATTCGCAATAATTTACAGTTCTGAAGATTAATTTTTTTGATTAAAGAATCTCTGGGCGTTGTGCTTTTAAATTTCCAGGGATAAAAATGGCTGTCACACCACATGGCCGAAGACAAAGGACTTGGAAAGCAGCTTTCTGTGTCTGGAAGTAAGGTTCAATGGAGCTGCCAATCAAAGGGGAGTCCCCACCCCCCCTGCAGCAGGACAATCGATGCCTGTTTACAAAACGTTCTACAATGTTGACTCTAAGATCGAGTGCTTGAAACTGCCAGCATGAACAAAGGAACTTTGTTTGCTAAGCACTCAAGACTGTCATTCAATTGTGGCTCCAGATGACCACAGGACAATGCTTTGTTTACAAAGCAATTGAATGCTATTAGCATTTGTTTGTATATCGAGTGGATACATCTAAACTGCAGAAGAGACTTTTGGAGTGAGAAAGGGAACAGTTTTAAGGAATGAATGAGTTTTAAATCACCCATCATCCCCTTTTGTTTCAGCCCAGGGAGCTCCGGAAGACACATTAACCCAGTCCAACCACACTGAGTTAGCCAATCACAGCTTTCTCTTGTGTATTGGACCCTTTGGGCAGGAATTTTGCACACAGCCCTTGCAGGGCAGAACGGCAGGAGCTCACCAGGTATATAAGATAGCTGCTGAGAAGCTATCTCTCTTCTTTCTTTACTTCCAGTTAAAAGATGCCCCCCCTACAATATGATACCAACAGAACACTTTGAAGATATGACTTCAATAGATGACACCAAGCAATCACATGGTTTTTGTATTGAACTTGGAACAGTTAGGAGACTCTAAGACCTAGAAATTCATTATAGCCATTTTTGGGGCGGTAAAGTTGGGCGGCCGCTAAAGTTTGCGCCCAGCGCAAATTCGAGGCCACATCGCCGATATTCATTAGCTTCGCCGAAAGAGTTTGCTCGAGCGCTAAAACTGGCGATGCACGGCTCTCTTTAGGCGCTAAGCCGGAGGTGCTGAGCGATACCGCCGAGGCTGGGCACAGCGCAGGTGCGGCCATTTCTTGATTGACAGCAGACACCCTGGCGCCGGCCAGCTCTTAAGGGGGAAGGGTCGACTTGGTCTGCTGCCACACCCTGGACACTGGAGCCCTCCAGCTAGGCCTGAACACTGCTGCTGGACCCAAATAGCGCCTCAAGGTATGGAGAAGGCCCGTGAACGAGCGCAGCACTTCTCAGAGCATGATCTGAGGGTGCTGGTTAGCGCTGTGGAGAAGAGACACCATATTTTGTTCCCAGACAATGGGAGGAAGCCGCCGTCCCACGTCTACCGGAGAGCCTGGAGGCATGTCGCCACCAGGGTGACATCCAACAGTGAGGTCCCCAGGAGCGCTGTACAATGCCGGAAAAAGCTGAATGACCTCGCCAGGATTGTCAGGGTGAGTACCCTTTCCAGTGTCCTCCTCATCCTTGCATGTGCACCTCACATTATGGGCAAAGGGACCTGAAAGCCCTAATGGCCAGCCCTCATGCAGCAGCTATGGGACAGTCATGAACATCAATTGCACATTGTGCACTTAACACACTGGCCAGGCTATTTGACCATGGGAGGCAGTGCACACAAGATCAGGGCTACACACTGGCCAGGCTATTCCACCATGGGAGGCAGTGCACACAAGATCAGGGCTACACACTGTACTTAGAGGCCATCCTTTCTCTTGCAGGCCAAGCTGGCCAATAATAAGAGGAGCCGGACTGTGACTGGGGGAGGCAGACCCCAGATCCAACCGCTCACCGAGCTGCAACAGTGCGAGGAGCGCATCATGGGTGCCCGGGTGATTGGTCCCGTTGCATCTGGAGATGCCGACCCTGTTCTGGGCACCAATGGTAAGGACATCACCTTTTGGACCTCTCTCCTCCCACTAGCGCATCAGATCTGCATCCTTTGCCACTGTCCGACCAATTTGCTGAATGCCACCACTCATGCATCCCTCGCGGACGCCTTCTCCTCACTCTAAAGCTACTCTTGTGCCATCCTGCTTTCAGATGGTGAGGAGGAGGTCCCTGAAGTTGCCAGTGACAGCCCCTCAGAAGAGGAGGAGGAGGAGGAGCAAGAGGAAGGCAGCCCATCAGGGGAACCCTCAGCCGCGGCAAGCCATGCCACTGTAGGGGAGACATCTTCCCTGGAGGGGAGCCTGGGGGAAGTGTCGGAGGGGAGTGTAGCTCCTGGGACCAGCGGCCTGCAGAAACGCGGGAGGGGGGTGGAAGCTCAGCGGCCTTCTCCCCAGAGGGGGGAAGGGTCAGAGGGGAGTCCAATTGCTGGGCCCAGCGGCGTCCAGCAACGCAGGAAAGGTTGGCCAGTTCGGCGGCCTTCTCCCCAGAGGGAGAGTCCGGCCTCCAGTCCGGAGACGGTCAACGCCGAGGAGATGCGCCACCTCGAGGACATGTCCGTGGACTCGGAGCGCCGGCACACGGAGCTCATGGGGGTAGTGGGACGGATGCCTGAGGCCACCCAGTCCCTGTCTCGGAGTGTCCCCGAATTCGGGGCCTCTCTGGCAGCGACTGGCCAGGTGATCAGTGGTGCCGTCCAGTCACTGGCTGCTCTGATGCGGTCACAGAACAGGGCAACACGGGCACTCACTGCTGCCACACTCACTGTGTCAGCCCGGCATCGCCAGGGCACCCGGCGCGCTGCAGCAGCACAGCGGTCTGTCCCTCGGCAGATTGCTGCGCATGCTGCAGTGCTGGCCCGGGTGAGTGCCAGTGTCTCAGGTGACCAGCGAGCGCCTGCCATCCGCCAGCTTGCCCCCATTCCTCCAGCCGCCACTGCCACTCCCCCAGTGGAGCTGCCACGAGCTGCTGCAGCGACTGATGCTGGCCAGCCACAGCTGCAGCATTCACCAGCCGGCCCCTCAAGGGCCAGACCTCGTCTAGGCCGACCCCCAAGGGCATCTGCCGTCACGACATGTGCCCCTCAGGAGCCTTCCCCCAGCCTTGCAGCAGCCACTGGCCTCACTTTGAGGAGGAGCAGCAGGGCATCCAGGGGCCGGCAAAGTTTGCTGAAGGCATCGCCCTCGCGTGACACAAAGTAGAGGGTGTGTCCAAATGTTGTTTTTTTTGGAATGGTTGTTTTTTGAAGGCCGAGGATGAGGCCATTTTTGTTTACATCTTTTGTTAATCCTCCCCAGGTTGTGGGAGTGAGTCATGTGTGTGAGTGTTTTTTGGGGGTTTCGTGTGTTCTTGGTTTTCATGTGGGAAGGGCCCTGAGTTTGTACAATAAACCATTTTATTTATTCACATTGTCCATGTTTGATCTTTGAAGTGTTTGTTGCCTTAACCGGCTGAGGGCTTGCGCAGAGGCTGCAATCATGTTCTTTCATTGGCACAAGCCATTCCCTGACAGGGGGCCTAGAAGTGACGTTCAATAAGCCGCCGACGGGTGGCCCTTGGACCTTCTGCCTCCCTCCTGGGCTGGTACTCCTCGTCCTCCTCCTCCTCATGCTCCTCCTGCTCCTCCTCCTGAGGTGGTGGTCCAACGTGAGGTGGCAGTGCCTGAGTCCTGCGGATAGCCAGGTTGTGCAGCATGCAGCAAACGACGACGAATTGGGAGACTCGCTCCTGCGAATACTGGAGGGCTCCCCCGGAGCGATCCAGACAGCGGAACCGTTGCTTCAGGACGCCGATTGTTTGTTCGATGAGGTTCCTGGTCGCTTGATGGCTCTCGTTGTATGCCTCTTCAGCAGGGGTTGTGGGCGCGCGGAGCGGGGTCATGAGCCAGGTACACAAAGGATAACCTTTGTCCCCGATAAGCCATCCTCTTGGGTGAGGCTGTGCCTGGAACATGTCAGCCACAGTTGTCTGTTGCAGGATAAAGGCATCGTGGCTGCTGCCTGGAAAGCAGGCATTGACAGCTAGGATGCGCTGCCTGTGGTCACACACCAGCTGTACGTTGAGGGAATGGTAGCCCTTCCGGTTGCGGTAATCCTCGGCATGCTCCAGAGGTGCCCGCAAAGCCACATGCATGCAGTCAATGGCACCCTGCACCATAGGGAAGCCCGCTATTCTTGCAAATCCCACAGCACGCTGCTGCTGCTTGTCCAGGGTCATGGGAAGGAGATGAATTGACATCTCCTTCTGAAAAGGGCATTGGTCACCTGGCGGATGCAGCAATGCACGGCGAACTGGGAGATATTAGTGATGTCCCCAGCAGCGGATTGGAAGGAGCCGGTGGCATAGAAGTTGAGAGCCACTGTCACCTTCACTGCCACCGAGAGAGACGTCCTGCGCATCAGCTGTGGACGCAGATCTCTGTGAAGCAGCTGGCAGATGTCTGCAACCACCTCCCTTCTGAATCGCAGCCTCCTAACACACTGCGCGGCAGACATGTTGAGATAGGAGAACTGCTGGCGGTATACCCTGGGTGGGTAAGGCCTCACTTGGCGACGCCTGTTGCCCCATCTGCATCTAGCCAGGGCTGCCACTCTCTCACGGCGTCTGTAAGCCCTTCCGACATAAGGCTGAAACTCAGCGTTGGCACCCAATGCAGCCCCCATAATATGCTGGCAAACACTGAGATCTCAATGAAGGCAAAGATAATTGCAAAGCTCTGGCCTGAAGCCAAAAAGACCTGTCCTAGTGTTGGGCCAAAGCAGTAAGCTCTCTTCCTTGGTCTCTCTCCAAAAATCCGTTGCACAAGAGTGAATGCTGCAAAATGGCTGCCCTTTATAGTGCAGGGTAAGTGCCCTTTAATTTGCGCTCCCCGCGGCCTGCCTCGGCTGTGTACCGTTCCACTCCACAGTCGTTAGGGCCGCCCGGCGCACAATGGGGCGGCGCGAGTGAAGTTCCGGTTCCGGGCGCACAAAGGGCGTTGCACGACAAAATGACATCATGATCTGCGCGCGCAGCTGAGCGCGCGCAAAGACTTTGCGCCGGCGCTAAAAGTCAACTGAAGTTGGGGCGAGGCGCAGATCGCACAGCGCCCGGGCGCTAAGCGCCTAGCGCTCGAGATCTGCTCCTCCTAAGGCGCTAACGGCTGGCGCAGCCAACTGAATTTCTAGGCCTAAGTCTGTTACAAACAGTTAAGCCAATATTAGAATTGAATGGAAGTCCTTCGATAAGAATGGCATCAAATAAAATACTACTGTCATATTGGCCCAGAAATTCGGGTCGGAGGCTTTCTGCGGGTGTAAGCCCCCGACCTGCACTTACCTTGTGCGCCAGCCGTTGTGCTGTGGGTCCCCATGGAATTGCGATCCTGGGCCTCCACCAACTGCCGGCGCGCAGTGCTTGCATATCCCAGGGGCGCAGTTAGTTCGATGCATCCCCTGGGATCACGTGGGCCATGGGGAGCCAATTGGAGCAGGGAATGCTTCATTCATAAGTTTGACAGGAAGAGCTGTCAAAACTTATAAATACTACGAGCCCCAAAACATTACTAAATCTTCAAATACATTTTTTTTAATCACATTTTTTAAATAAACTATAAATTACATTAAATAACTATTTTAAACAATAATTTAAATTTTTGAAAAAATAATTTTATTTTCTAACAGGGCTAAATATAAACTTACCTTTCTTTAAAGTATTTAAAAATAATAAACCTGTGGAAAAATGTTTTAATTTTAATTAATTCACCACTTACTTTGTAAAAAGCAGGCATAATGACTGCTTTTTAAATGTGTAACTCCTGCAGACTTACCCTCCCAGGAAAACCTGCAAAAAAAACGTAAGTTCGATGCACACGCGCAGCCTCTCCTGCGCACACGTTTGACCTCTTAACCCCTGGTTTCAGGGGAACGGAAGTGCCGGTTTCCCGCGCATGCGCAGTGCATGCACGAAACCGGCACTTCCATTGGGCCTATGGGTGAGTATCCCATGCGTACTCAACCGTGGAGACCCGAAGTTCTGGGCCAATTTGTGTTTTATGATAAGTTTTTGGAACACCTAAACAACAGACAGGAGTCTGCAAGCTAACAGTTGAATTGGCAGTAAGTATAGAGACAAGTGAACAGAAAGAATGAATAGAGATAATTAGCTTACATCAGCAGAAAACTTCAAAGGATAAACCACTAAAAAAAAAGATATAAAAATAGAAGCTTTTCAGATAGACAGTCAGAAGTCGCTGGGAACAGGCAAGCAATTCTCAACTTCAGAGAAGGGCTCTGTAAATTTTTAATTGTTTGAGTCTCGGGGATCAGATGTACTTTTAATTTGATTTTGGTGGATATTCTGGATTAGAATTAAAAATAAGAAATGTAAAAATTAACGAAGTTAAGATTTGAGAATAAGAATCTCTGAGGATAAGAAATGTAAGCTATTTGTTTTTGAACTGTTAATGTTGCAACTGACTCAACAGCTGTTAACGGTATGTCGGCTCTTAAATAAATCTATATATTTTTAGAATTGTCTCAAGTAGTATTTCTGTAGCAAACTCGCAAACTCAATTTCTGTACACTCTTTTATAAGGAGTTGCAGAATTCTGGGGGGTTTTCCGGACCCTCATAATATCTGGTAGGTTACAGTCTAGTTAAACTTATTAAAAGTGCTATCCGGAGGATGGTAACACCTTCACGTCATTCCTTTCCTTTAGGGAGAGATAGTCTGAGCCTTTAGACCTAATTAAGCATCTTATAGAATTCGGTTATCTTTAACTTTAGTTGAAGGTGAACGTCTGGGGAATACGCTTGATCTGGGGTAGCCTGAAAAGGGCTAGGACTAGTAATTATCCCTTCACCACCTCAATCTTATCTAAATGCTGCAGGTGCAATGATTACTGGTCCAGTAAGCCAACTCCAGCAACCACACATTGCGCCTCTAGGTCAAGTAAACCTGAGCTCTATCAACACAATGGCCCAGTAACTCCTGTCACAACGCGTGAGTACGGACGGGGTACTCACGCGTGTGACCGGAGGAATTGCCGGTTTTCAGCATGCACAGCGCATGCGCTGAAAACCGGCATTTCCTGTCCTCTGACCCAAGGGGTTAAGAGGCAGAACGCGTGTGACTGCACAGGCAGCGCGTGCGCAGTGAAATTCCTTTTTTTTTTCCAGAGTTGCCCGAGTGTAAAGGCCTCCGGTTTTTACGCGTGGAAAAACCAGACGTAAGTAATTAGTTTTACAGGTAAGTGGGCTTTTAGTATAATTTAGAAAAAAAATTTCCACAGGTTTATTAGTTTTAAAGAATTTACAGTAAGGTAAGTTTAGTTTTAGACCCTATTTTTTTTTAATTTATTTTTTTCAAAAAATTGATTAATTGTTTAAAACATTTTTTAAAACTTATTTATACTTAATATAATCAGTGGGATGTTTTTTAAATTTTTATTTAAAGTTAAAGTAGTGTTTTGGCAGCCCATACTTTTCATGAGTTTGACAGTTCTTACTCTCAAACTCATGAATGAGTTTCCCCTCCCCTGATTGGCTGCACAGTGCTCACCTGATCCCAGCCGGCACATCGCACTAACTACGCCGCTGGATCAGGTAAGCACATCGCGCCGACATCTGAACCGGGCCAGTGACAGGAAATGCAAGCAGGCCCGGGCTTCAGATGTCGGCGCGCAGGGTGAGTGCGCATCGGGGGCTTGCACGCGCGGCAACCTCCCGATTCTAATTTCAGGGCCAAGATGTGGTAGACCGGGAAACACCAGCCAGGAAAAAACCTGCTGGATTCTAACTAACCTTGATAAATTGGAAACCTGTTGCCAAGATTGGAATGCCCAACACCTGACGCAACTACTACAAATGATACTAAGTTCAGACTTAATTCCCCCATTGAACCAGTGTAACAACTGGGTTCAAATATACGCCTATGTTCTCACGGCAACTCAGGAAGGGCATGTAATGGATTCCATCAAGAAAATACTCACTAACACAGCCGCAACTAAAGGGCTGGTAGCTGCCTACAGATTAGGCAAAGTACTTACACAGGATAACTGGGACATTGTCCACGGTTGCCTGGCCAATCAATACCAAAATACAGCCCTCAAACATGCCTGTGAGGGTGCTCTAAATGATTATCAAGATAATCAACAAAGATGGGATAATGTCAATCACATTATCCAATTAAATCATGATCTCTTAGGTCTACCCCAAACTAAACCTATTATGAGATCAGAAACTAGGGATAAAAAAAACCGGAGAAGGTACCATTAGTACTCAGAAACAAGGACTTTATAGACCCAAGTCTCAAGTCCACCCCGCCCAGACACAAACTCATGGTTCGGGACCCCCAAGATGGTATTCCAGAAGGTTTACACACCCAACTCGCCCACAATACGAGAAAGATTTCTCCCCAGAAAGATGGGATAGACGAGGGGCTAGACCTCGAAAGGAAAGCGAAGGACAGTGGACTCCCTATGGGGACAGCTTTTACAATGGCCAAAACTATCAGAGAGCCATGGGAGGATACCGAGAAAACCGAAATGGAGATCAAAAAGATTCCCGGCAGAACCAACGTCCACCCCAACAGGAGGATCATCAAGATAATAAATGGTCCGACAAACCCCCTAAGGGATTTGGAAAACATGATACCCTCAAGAGGGAGGAACAAAAATCAGTTAAAATAATTAAAGACAAAGCAGCAAATGAAACTCAGGATCCTGAGGATGAACAATCCCAGGATTGGAGGCCTGGCACCCAGCCAGAGCCTCTTAAATTCCCCTATGCCCTGGCAACCTTGCCCACAAACACACAAGTGAAGGCCCTGTTTGATACGGGAGCTGATTACACGGTAATAGATCCTGCAATTATAAAAACTAAGTGGACAGATTTGGGGAGCCCAATATGTAAAAGACCATTAGGGGGATTCACACAATACAAAACCAAAATAATTAATTTTTACAAAGTACCTATTACCATATATGGAATCACAGTGACCCTAGATGTAGGACTGGTACAACAATTGGCCTGTTCCCTCATTATAGGACAACCAGACATGAAATATTACCTTAAAATCTCAACCAGACCTGTAGAAGCATCTACAGATCAGGATGACAGCGAAAAACATGTTCGGACACAGCTTGATTGAACTTGCCTAGAGGGGGGAGGCAAAGACCTCCTCGAGCAACTCATTAATAGATACTACCCTTATCTACAACGCCATCCAAATCAATATGGAAAGATAGACATCAAACCCCACCCACTTGATGCTGGCTGGCACAAACCTAAAAAACAATGGCCTATTCAAGACCACAAAGGAAAAATAGATCTCCTAACAACGCTCAAAGAACTAACAGAACAAGGTGTCTTAATCAAAATGGCATCTAGAACTAATTCACCATTGTTTGGTGTTGCTAAACCAGATGGGAGGTGGAGCTTAGTGGTCGATTATACAGCCTTAAATAAGGTAACGGCCCCACATACTGCACAACAGCAAAATTCCACAGCCCTTCTCTCTGGAATTACAAGGAAAAATATAAATCTTGTATTGATCTAGCAAACGGCTTCTGGTCACATCCAATCGAAAAAGCTGATTGGCCAAAAACAGTGATGACTGGACCCGATGGTTATCAGTATTGCTGGACCAGATTGCCCCAGGGATTTCAAAACAGTCCCGTTCTCTTTTCAGCCCACATCATTGACCTTTTAAAAGACCTACCTAACGTCAATTCTTACATGGACGATATATATCCGTCACATGACAATCTCCAAGAGCACTTGAAAGCCATTGACAGTGTTTTATCCAGACTTACAATTGCTGGGTACTTAATCAACTTAAAAAAGAGTCAACGAGTTATGGAAGAGGTAGATTTTCTGGGCCTGCGAATAATTGGAAACGGTAGAGGATTAACTCAATCGTATAAAGAAAAATTAGCCACCATTCAATATCCTAAAACTCTGAAAAATTGCAAGCAAGTTTAGGACTCCTGAATTTTGCTCGATCCTTTACGCCAACCTTTGCCAAGCTCTCAACACCACTGTATGCTAGAGTGGGCGAAGCAGCAAAAGGACCATTCATATTTTCACCAGATGACTACTCAAAATTGCAACAATTATGCTGAGAGGTACAGAAAGCCATAGACCTGGAACAGAGGGACTTACAAGTTCCCCTAAATATTCATCTCAGGTCATCACCTAAAGTGGCACTTGCATTTATCTATAATGAAAAGAGCATAGTGCCCATTCAGTTCCATTCTTGTGACTTTTCCAATGTCGAAAGGAGGTACATTAAAAAAGAAAGGGTAATGACTATGGTAGTCCAATGCCTCATCAAGGCACAAACCCTTCAAGGGAAATTACCATCTATACTGAGATTCCCGATTTAAGATCAGTATTGAGGATGCCCTCTGATGAAAAAAGAGCCACCCAGATCTGATATGATAAATGGGCATCGTTCTTGAATGATCCTACACTCATTTTTAAATTCCTCTCCCCGGAAATGGATTTAGAGCATCTCCCCATCATGGAGGATGATGATTCGGAGGAGGGAATCAGACAAATACCTATGAGACCGTTTACAGAATACCATCAAGTCATTTACTGTGATGGATCGTCAATGACGATTAAAAAAAGGACATCCCAACAATCCTCAGCTGGGATGGGGATAGTAGTAGGGGCTTTTCAAGATTCCTATTCTTTACTGTTCATACCCCTTGGCCATAAGATAGCGCAATATGCTGAAGCAGCAGCATTATGGTATGCTTTAGAAAAGGCAGACCCTATTAAACCCACACTAATCTGTACGGATAGTGACTATTGTAAAAGAGTATATAACCAAGATCTAGTTTTCTGGGAACAAACAAATTTTACCAATGATAAGGGTAAACCCATAAAACATAAGTCATTGTGGGAAGACATTCTCCATTCGCGAATGGAGAAACAGAATTTCAGGTGATTCATGTAAATGGGCATACCACTGGGACAGTACACTCAAAAGGAAACAGTCTTGCAGACGAACAAGCAAAACGTTCGGTCTGCATGACGCACCCTCGAGAGGGGCCTGCCAATATTAATGCAATCACTAGGGCAGAACGGGTAGCTAATCAGGATGAGGAACTGATTCAGCTATTGGACCCAACAAAAGAGAATCCACCAGGATATTCACCAAAGTACTTTACTTGGAAACCCCAACCGCTATTGTGCTAGTTAAGTTGCCCAAGGGAAACCGAGAAGTACCCCTGTAATGAAATCTGTTTGTCTTGATCCTGTATTCGTTTTGCACTCATGTATATTACCCTCCCCCACTGTGTATAGTTTCACTTCCTCTTTCCCGACTAACCTGGGAGGTTCCAGGTCTTGGCTCTTGGCTCCGCCCCTGACTTCTCTTACATAAAGATCCCAGGATCTGTATGACTCATTCCTGTGAACCAGTCGGCGTGTTGAGATGTTAGCTCTGATCTTAGTGATTAAAAGCCAACTTGTTTAAGTCTATAACTTCTAGTTTTGTGGTTATTGAAGGCCCATCAATTTTAATCACTAAAGAATACTAGGATGGATCGACTCCTAAAACCAGAGCGTCTGGGCTTGGATCCACATTCTGCTGAAGCATCATATCAATTTGGACACTGGCTCAAATGCTTCGAACTCTTCGCGGGGGCCTCATCCGCTAGCGAGGTAGATAAACTGAGTCTACTGACTACTCGCGTAAGTCATCGGATTTATTCATTCATCTGGGACGCCACCTCTTACACGGAGGCCATCACTATCCTGAAGGCCCAAAACCAGAGGCCGCTAAACGAAGTGTACGCCAGACATCTGCTGGCTACACGCAGGCAGCGACCAGAGGAATCAATGGACGATTTCTTACAGGGCCGAAAGGACCTGGTCCGGGACTGTAACTGCAAGGCCGTGACGGCCAACGTGTACTCTGACGAATTGGTCCGCGATTCCTTCATCACGGGCCTCAAATCGAATTATATCCGGCAGAGACTGCTGGAGAAGGAGGTCCTGGACTTTAAAAAGGCAGTGGCCACTGCGCGATCGCTGGACGTAGCCCAGAAAAACTCTGACTCTTATTCTTCCGGCCATGCGGCCCTCACCGCCTCGTGCACGCCGAGGGGGTTGCCATCTTGGAATCAGCCATCTTCCCCATCCAGGTCTCAGACCAGCTCTATGCCACCGGAGTCCCCACACAGAAGTTCACCCAGGAGTCCTACTACAGCGGCAATGTCTCGAGGCCCAAAATGCTACTTCTGCGGCCAGGCCAAGCACCCCAGACAACGATGCCCAGCGAAGGACGCTACATGCTTCAAATGTAAGAAAAAGGGGCATTTTAGCAAAGTCTGCAGGGGGAATCCAATTTCCAACTCCGTCACCGCCTCGTGCGTGCCGTGCGGGCCGCCATCTTGGGATCCGCCATCATTTCCCGACTCAACGGCTGCCCAGGGCCCAACAGTGGCTTCGATCACGGTGGATCAATCCAGGCCACACCCGTTGACAAAATCCATGATGGACATACAGGTAAACGGGAATTTAACGAAATGTTTAATTGACTGTGGGAGTACCGAGAGTTTTATCCACCCTAGCCTGGTACGGCGGCACTCATTAACGGTAACCCCTACACGGAGCAGAATTGCTATGGCTGCTAAGCCCCACACTTCGGACATTTTGGGCTACTGTGTGGTAACACTGACTGTAAAAGGCACGGACTACAAGGATTTTAAACTCCTCGTGATGCCAGAACTCTGTGTTAATGTAATCTTGGGCCTGGACTTCCAGTGCCACCACGAAAGTGTCACGCTAGCATATGGCGGGTCCCAGCCGCCACTCACAGTCTGTGGCCTATCAACCATAAAAATCAGCCCGCCCTCTTTATTCGCTAATCTCGCTCCGAACTGTAGGCCCATAGCGACCAAAAGTAGACGGTACAGTCTGGAAGACAGACACTTTATCAAGGCGGAAGTGGACAGACTCCTGCGGGAAGGCATTATTGAATGCAGTACCAGCCCGTGGCGTGCCCAAGTAGTCATAGTTAAAAATAGCGAAAAGAAACGGATGGTAATTGACTACAGCCAGACTGTTAATATTTATACCCAGCTGGACGCCTACCCTTTACCCCGCATATCAGAAATGGTCAACCAGATTGCGCAATACCGAGTCTTCTCGACTATTGACCTCAAATCCGCGTATCACCAGCTCCCCATTAGAACGGAGGAGCGCCCATACACCGCCTTCGAGGCAAACGGGCGCCTCTACCATTTTCTCAGAGTGCCCTTCGGGGTAACAAATGGGGTCTCGGTCTTCCAATGTGAGATGGACCGCATGGTTGACGAGAATAAACTACAAGCTACCTACCCCTATCTGGACAATATCACTATCTGCGGGCACAACCAGCAAGACCACGATCTAAATCTTGCGAGATTTTTAAAAACTGCCCTAAAGCTGAATCTAACCTACAACGAAGACAAATGTGTCTTCAACACAACCCGTCTCTGTACCCTCGGCTGTGTGGTGGAAGATGGGGTAATTGGACCGGACCCTGACTGATTACGCCCCCTAAAGGAACTGCCCCTGCCACACAATCCCAAAGCTTTAAAAAGGTGCCTGGGATTTTTTTCGTATTATGCCCAATGGGTGCCCAATTACTCTGATAAGGCCCGACCCCTCATTAAATCAACGTCCTTCCCACTATCAGCTGAAGCTCGGGAGGCTTTCACCAGTATTAAACAGGACATTGAAAGGGCTGCAGTGTGTGCAGTGGACGAATGCATTCCCTTTCAAGTCGAAAGCGATGCGTCAGACTTTGCCTTAGCTGCGACCCTCAATCAGGCTGGGAGACCTGTGGCCTTCTTCTCCCGAACTCTTCAGGGACCTGAAATCAGGCACTCTTCTGTTGAGAAGGAGGCACAGGCTATAGTAGAGGCAGTGCGGCACTGGAGACATTACCTAGCTGGCAAACATTTCACCCTGCTCACCAACCAGCGGTCGGTGGCTTTCATGTTTAATAACAAACAAAGGGGGAAAATCAAGAATGACAAAATACTCAGGTGGAGGATCGAACTATCCGCGTTCGACTATGATATTATGTACAGGCCGGGAGCCCTTAATGAAACCCCAGACGCCCTATCGCGGGGAATGTGTGCCAGCATTCATACGGACAAATTACAGGGTCTCCACAACGACCTCTGTCACCCAGGGGTCACCCGACTATACCATTTTATAAAGTCCCGCAATCTGCCCCACTCCATCGAGGAGGTCAGGGCAATGACCAGAGCCTGCCGCATCTGTGCGGAATGCAAGCCTCGTTTCTACAGGCCTGACCGTGCACACCTTATCAAAGCCACACGGCCATTCGAGCGCCTAAGTCTGGACTTCAAGGGACCCCTTCCCTCTGCCGACCATAACGTATACTTCCTCAATATCATTGATGAATATTCCCGCTTCCCCTTCGCCATTCCCTGCCCAGACATGACCAGTGCCACGGTCATCAAGTGTCTCTGTAATCTATTCTGCATGTTTGGCATGCCGAACTACATACACAGCAATAGGGGGACGTCATTCATGAGTGACGAGCTGCGCCAGTTCTTGCTCTCGAAGGGGATAGCCACTAGCAGAACCACTAGCTACAACCCCCGGGGTAATGGGCAAGTGGAAAGGGAGAATGCTACTGTTTGGAAGGCTGTCACGTTAGCCTTAAAGTCAAAAGGCCTTCCGACCACCTGCTGGCAGGAAGTCCTCCCAGACGTGGTCCACTCCATAAGGTCCCTGTTATGTACTGCCACTAACGCTACCCCTCACGAAAAGATGTTCGTTTTCCCCCGGAAATCCACCTCGGGCATATCTCTACCCGCGTGGCTGACGTCTCCGGGGACAGTACTATTGCGGAAGCACGTGAGAGGCCATAAAACGGACCCCCTTGTGGAAAAGGTACAGCTCCTCCATGCAAACCCTCAGTACGCCTATATCGAATACTCTGACGGGCGAGAGGACACTGTTTCCATAAAAGACCTCGCTCCCTCGGGGAGCGGAGAGAACGATGGGAGACTACCCGATGAAGACCTACACTACAAAGAGACAGGACGCCCAGAGGTATCAATACCCAACTTTAACCTGGAGGACACTGCAGATAACCTGGAAGACACTGCGGAGGCCCGGACAGCAGAGGAACCAGAATCCACTCCACTAGAGGCACCCCAACCGGCTTTGCGCCGATCACTGAGAACTGCAAAACCTCCTGACAGACTCACTTATACCAACTTTTAAGAAACATCACCCCAATGGACTAAATCTATAGAAGGGGTGAATGTAATGAAATCTGTTTGTCTTGATCCTGTATTCGTTTTGCACTCATGTATATTACCCTCCCCCACTGTGTATAGTTTCACTTCCTCTTCCCGACTAACCTGGGAGGTTCCAGGTCTTGGCTCTTGGCTCCGCCCCTGACTTCTCTTACATAAAGATCCCAGGATCTGTATGACTCATTCCTGTGAACCAGTCGGCGTGTTGAGATGTTAGCTCTGATCTTAGTGATTAAAAGCCAACTTGTTTAAGTCTATAACTTCTAGTTTTGTGGTTATTGAAGGCCCATCAACCCCCGAGACACAAATGAGAACAGCTTATAAAAGAAGCTCACAAGGGCATAAGTCAAGCACATTGTGGTGCCAGGACAACATTCTGCAAATTGACCCCCTTATATTGGTGGCCAGGCATGCTTAAGGCCTGTAAAACATACGTGGCAAATTGTGAGCCATGCTATTTAAGCAATACGTCATCACTAATTAAGCCATCACCATTGGCTTCTGTGAAAGCTGATGAGCCAATGGGAAAATACTTTATTGACTTTATTGGACCACTTCCCCCGTCTTTGGGATACAGACATGTTCACATTTGTGTCGATGGATGCACTTCCTTCTGCTGGCTGGTCCCCACAAAAACTGTTTCGGAAAATGCACTCGCCAATGCTATTATTGACATAATTACTGTAGCTGGTGCACACAAAATCTTACACTCCGATCAAGGCGGAGCGTTTGGGCTCAATTTTGTTACTGGGGCAGGCTGGGGTCATGTAATCCGCTTTTCGTGTTAGCCACCCGATTGTAAATCGATGTGGGAGAATGATGCGATTTTAACTTAAGTGGGCAATTGAGTTCCAGCATGTGGGAACCCATGGCCCAATTCATTTTTTCAGTCTGAAACTCGCCTCCAATGATGTCATCATTGCTGCTGCATTTAAGGTCTGCAACAAGCCTTGCTTCTTCTGCAGACTGCCAACCTTTTGGCCTTTCATGTTAGAGGGACCTGGAGGCAGAATGACCAGTGAGAGACATAGGTCTGCTCCCAGGTTTGATGACGTCGCCCTGCAAGCTTTAGTGGAGGGAGCAAGAGCCAATAAAGAGGTGCTCTTCCCTTCTTCAGGGAGGAAGAAGCCTCCCTAGCAGACCAAGGCTGTGTGGATCCAGGTGGCCCAGGAGGTCAACTCTTTATCGATAACCCGCAGAACCTGGCTTCAGTGCAGGAAGAGGTTTCATGAACTTCTGCACACTGGAAGAGTGAGTATGACTTTCCCATCACCCTCAATCTGATCCCCATTGCCTCTCCTCACCAGCACTCAGCTTTAGCAATCTCTTCCTCCACATCCCACTTGACACTGACATCCATGCACCCTTACCCATTCCCTCTCTCTCTATGGTCACATTCACCTAACTATTCGACTATGTAGCCCTCACACTCCCTATCACTGTAATGCTATGAAAATAACTTACAAAACACAGGGCGGGCCCTTGGTCTTGCCACCTCACTCCATCTTTGTCTCCTTCTAAGCATCTATTATGGATTCTCTAAACTCACTCCTTCATTCTCACTCAAACTCCACTTGTCTCCCTCATTGCAGGAAAAGAGAGCTCACAATAAGAGGGACAGAGTGAGGACAGGAGGAGGGCCACCCTCAGTAGCCCAGCTCACCCCCTAGGAGGAGGCGGTCCTGGAGATCGTGGGAATGGAGGACGATGCGCAAGTGGGGGACAGACAGACGGGTGCATCACAGCAAGCTGGTGACAGAATAGTTTTCCATCTCTCTCATTGACATTGCATGAGTCGCTGATAATGATTCTGACGCTCTAACAGATGGACTGATGATCATCTGCAATATGCAATGTGCATGTAACCTTGGCATCACATCCCTGACTCTTTCCTTTACTCCCCCACAGGACCATCGACAGCACCCGTCCCCACTAGCCAGGAGGAAGAGCCTGAGCATCCAGACTCCTCAGAGGAAGCTGCAACCTCTGAGGGCGCAGTGTCAGCAGAATTCAGCAAACCCAGCACCAGCGCAGACACTCACACCTCGGTGGGACCTTCGCGAGATAGAGTAGTGTTGTCACCTGGCGTATCACAGCTTACAAGTGAGCATCAGCAGATGGTTGAGACAAGGACAGCAGTGGAGAGTCCTAGTCGGAGGGCGCAGGACTCTGCCAGCTCGGCTCAGCTGCATGTCGACCCTCTGCCTCTGGGTCCATCCACAAGATCAGCGGTGCTGGAACTCCAGGAACAGATGCAGGAGTCTCTGGCAGGTTTTGTCTCCAGGGTCGCTGCGAGTGTGGAGCGAATGGAGGAGCCCATTGCAAACATGAGCAGAGCCTTGTGGAGTCATTGGCGCATGAACGCATCACCATGGAAAGGATGGCAACCTCCATGGAGGTGATAAGTCGCCAAAGCGCAGAAAACATGGTGAGTGTTCTGAATAGAATGGCATCTCTGGAGGAGCGATGGTCATCTATTGAACAGAGAAACCAGACCTTCATGGAAGTCCTTCTGAGTAGGACTGCCAGTGCAGATATGGGTCCCAATGGCCCTCCTGATGTGCAGCAAGGTGCTCTCAAGCCACTTGCAAGCGCTAAGGGGGACCTGACCCATGAGAGGGAAGTTGGTGGCAGACATCAAGGAAGTGGGGGCTCCTCTCCAAGCGCTCACACTTCCATGCCATTGCAGAGCCCTCGGTCAGAGCCCCACCAGAGTCCACATCCAACTGAGATCGGTGTCTCAACCCCTGCACAGCCGCAGGAGCAGCAGACTGTTGGTGAGCCCTCAAAGGTTCCCAACCCCAGAGGACACCCACCAAAGGTGTCGAGACAGGAGCAGCAAGAAAGTGAGCAAGGGGCCTCCACATCTGCTGAAGCCACAGGGGAAGCACCACGTAGGAGCATAAATAGTCACAAGAGTAGTCACTTGGGTGAAATTTGATGTTTAATATTAAAAAGCCATCAGATGGTTTCTGTAAATAAAAAATCTGATGGCTACTGCTGCAGTTGTGGCATGTGGCATTTCACTAATAGGACGTCCAAATTGAGGGCTTAGGATTACTTGGTATATGCCTCAGTTGAGGAAGCGCTCAGTGAAGGTGGTGAGAGGGAGGTCACACTGGAGATGGGTGTCAGGCTTCAAACTTTTACAGCTGTGGTTATGCCTTCTAAAAGTTCCCTCAGACCTGAGACAACAAAGTCCTGCCACCTGCAAATGATGGCTGATCAAATATCCTATTTAATGGTGGAGCTGCAGCTAATAGTCAGCAATCCAATTGTGCTCCTGACAGGTTTCACCGTCATGTTTCAGAGCAGGTGTGCTTCACGTCGGAAAAGGGTTAAAATCACCAAGGCCTTTCAAAATGGGGTAATAGAGGCAATTTAGTGCTTGTTAAGGGCCTTAAGGGCCTATCCCGCCTCTTGGAGGTGGGACGGAGACGGAAGCAGTAAACACGATTTCTTGAAAATTGCTTGGAGGCGGGATGGAGGCAGAGTTTGGCCCGCCCGCCACTTTTTGCAATTTTCACACTCCACACGCCTCCATTCCCGCCTCCACGGCCCTGTGAAATTTGAGCCCTTTGTCTCCAAGGTATTCAAAGACTACTGCGAACAAAGGGAGATTGGGTTAGAGCACAGCACGCCACATCATCTGCAATCAGCGGGGCTGGTGGAACGTAAAAGCCAGGAAGTAAAAAAGCTATTGGTCAAACTGTTGAGAATCAGGGGGAATAAGTGGACCACTGTCATTCCAGAGGTGCAGCTATTACTTACTAATGTGCCCGCATCTACATCAGAGGCAGTGTCCCCTAAAACTCCATATTATCTTATGTATGGGGTTGAGATGCATACACCGCTTATCCATAGTTCTTTTATTGCCTCAGCACGCTCTGAGACCTTGACCCGACAGCAACAGTTAGATTTAAAAAAAGAAGTAACAGAGGAGATTCATCAAATTGATCAGAGGATAAGGGAAACAAATAGGCAGAAAAAAGTGACAAACAAAGCATAGCAACCCCTAGCAGGGGAATAGGTACAAGAAAAGAAGTTCGAGCAAAAACCTAGTTTAAGACCGAAGTGGAAAAAACCTGTTCAAATACATTCTGTTATTAACGAAAGAACAGTTAAAATACATATTAATCAGCCGAATGGCAAGCATATTCTTAAAACTGTCTCCATATACAATCTCAAAAGATGTCCTGCGGGATACCGAAATGGAGGAACAATACAAGGTGCAGTCGTACACTGTCTTTCAAGACCCAGCTTGGAGCACGACACAGGAAGTGGATGCGATTGAATTACTCACGACGGTCAGTCAGACGGTGTCGCTGACTCCTCCACATGATGCTTGGCAATGCCTCTGAAATTGGATTAGCGAAAAGCAACAACCGAAACAAGGAAAGATCAAAAAGATACTTCAATGAAGGAGGAAGGCACCACGGATGAAGAAGGAATCAACTGAGCGCCTGGCAAGGCCTTTACGAAAACAAGCATCTGTTCACACACCGGATCGAAGGAACAGCGTGTCAAGCATCAGCTAGTTCCAAATGACGTCTCCTTGACTCGTATGAATAACTCACCTCTACGGAACGTACATCTGCCAATTGGACATTCTAAGTACATGTTGTTTCGCTACTTGCTTGACAATGTACCTAACATCCTTTTAAATTGTGTTCAATTTAAAATAAGGCAAAACATTGTCCTAGGATGACTTAAAATGAATTTTCATGTAGCACATGATTGTGAATCTCGTGAAATTAATGTGCTATTGTAACTTTATTAGTAACATTGACCAAACTCTGTCTTGATGCTCCAGTTCATTTTTTGGTCAAGCAGGGGCGGGGGGGGGGGGTGGTGGTGGTGGGTGAAGGAATAAGCAATAAGCCATATTCAGAAAAATACACCATTCTGTGAAAGAATTCTGATTAAAACATGACATACTAGGTTTGAAAATCTAAAAAACCTAACAATGGAAAAGCTGGAAAAGCTGGAAACAGCATACAAGCTATTGAGATAAGATAACTTGTTGACACTGAATCAATAGCCTTATTGAAGCAGAAGGTTAGTTGTTCCAGAAAGCCTGAAGCTGAACGCAACACCATACCCAGTTAACATGTTTGAAACCAATACTTCAGAAAGAAACACATAAGATAAAGAAACATATGCCTTCGTAAAAATGACATCAAATGAAACACAGGAGACACGATTATGTGGTGCAACCAGCTGAGGTGTTCTAAATGCAAAAGATACAAACAGAAGACTTTGGTAAGAATGGCATCAAGTGGGGGAGGCACCAGCCGTCACATTGCTTTTGTGTTGAACTTGGAACACCTAAAGGTAGAGACACGATTCTTAATGCTACAAGCTGAACTGACTGTAAAGATTGCAGGGGTCAACAGAAAAATGACTAGAGATAATTAGCTTACATCAGCAGAAAACTTCAAAGGATATATCACTGAGAAAGGTTATAAAAATTGGACTTTCAAATGGGAAGACAGATTCGCTTGAATGGGCAAAGCGATTCTCAGGCATCAGCAACAAGCTCTGTAAGTCTTCAACTCTTTGTATCTCGGGGAATCAAGGTACTTGTATTTGATTTTGGTGGATATCCGGGAATAAGACTAAGAAATGTAAAAATGTAACAAAAGTTAAGATTTGAGAAGATTGTAAAAGCTTTTTGTATTTGGAACTGTTAATGTCGCTATTGAAGCACCTACTGTAATTACATGTCGGTTCTTTAATAAATCTATATATTTTTTTAGAATTGTCTCACATAGTACTTCTGTATCAAACTTGCGAACTCAATCTCTGTACACTCTTTGGTGAGGAGTTTCAGAATTCTGGGGGAGTTTTCCGGACCCTCATAATATCTGGAAGGTTACAGTCTAGCTAAACTTATTAAAAGTGCTATCTGGAGGACGCTAACATCTTCAGGCTGTTCCTTTCCTTTAGGGAGAGATAGTCTGGACCTTTAGACTCAATTAAGCGTCTTTAGGATTCAGCTACCTCTAAGTTTAGTTGAAAGTGAACATCTGGGGTAGCCTGAAAGGGGCTAGGACTAGTAATAATCCTTTCAGTGGTGTTCCCATGCGCCTGCTACCCTTGTCCTTCTAGGTGGTAGAGGACGTGTGTTTGGGAGGTGCTGCAGAAGAAACCTTGGTGAGTTGCTGCAGTGCATCTTGTAGATTGTACACACTGCAGCCACAGTCCGCTGGTGGTGGAGGGAATGAATGTTTAAGGTGAGTAAGTGCCACTTGATAGCACTGTTGATGACACCTTCCATCAGACTAAGATGAGGAGAAATTTCTTCACTCAGAGGGTTGTGAATCTTTGGAATTCTCTGCCCAGAGAGCTGTGAATGCTGAGTGTTTGAGTATATTCAAGGCTGAGATAGATAGATTTTTGGACTGTGGGTGAATCAAGGGATATGCAGATTGGGTGGGCATGTGGCCGGATTGTATTTGTCCTGCTTTTTGTGGACAGGACACACCTGGGCACTTTTCCACATTGTTGTTGCTGTACTGGAACAACTTGGCTAGAAGCGTGGCTAGTTCTGGAGCACAAGTCTTCAGCATGATAGCCGGGATGTTGTTGGGGCATATAGCCTTTGCTGTATCGAGTACGTGCAGCCATTTCTTGATATCACATGGAGTGAATCGAATTGGCTGAAGACTGGCTTCTGTGATGGTGGGGGCCTCAGGAGTAGACCGATATGGATCATCCACTCTGCACTTCCAGCTGAAGATGGTTGCAAACACTTCAGCCTTGTCTTTTGCACTCACGTGCTGGGCTCCACCATCATTGAGGATGGGGATATTCATGGAGCCTCCTCCTCCCGTTAGTTGTTTAATGGTCCACCACCATTCACAATTGGATGCGGCAGGACTGCAGAGCTTTGATCTGAAAAGTTGATTGTTGGATCGCTTAGCCCTGTCTATAGCATGCTGCTTCTGCTTTTTAGCATGCATGTAGTCCTGTGTTGCAGCTTCCTGCCTCATTTTTAGGTACGCCTGGTGCTGCTCCTGGCATGCTCTTCTACAATCCTTATTGTCCCCTGCCTTGATAGTAATGGTAGAGTGAGGGATATGCCGGTCCATGAGGTAACAGATTGTGTGGAGTACAATTCTGCTGCTGCTGATGGCCCACAGCGCCTCGTGGATGCCCAATTTTGAGCTGTTAGATCTGTTCTGAATCTATCCCATTTAGCATGGCGGTAGTGCCACACAACGCGATGGAGGGTGTCCTCAGTCATAAGACGGGAATTTTGTCTCCACAATGACTGTGCGGTGGTCACTACTACCAATACTGTCATGGACAGATGCATCTGCGACCGGTAGATTGGTGAGGACGAGGTCAAGTAGGTTTTTCCCTCATGTTGGTTCTCTCACCACCTGTCGCAGGCCCAGGCTGGCAGTTATGTCCTTCAGGGCTCGGTCAGTAGTGGTGCTACCGAGCCACTCTTGGTGATGGACTTTGAAGTCCCCCACCCAGAGTACATTCTGTGCCCTTGCTACTCTCAGTGCTTCTTCCAAGTGGTGTTCAACATGGAGGAATACTGATTCATCAGCTGAGGGAGGGCAATAGCTAGTAATGAGCAGAAGGTTTCCTCGCCCAGGCTTGGCCTGAAGCCATGAGACTTCATGGGGTCCGGAGTCAATGTTGAGGACTCCCAGGGCCACTCCTTCCCAACTATATACCACTGTGCCACCACCCCTGGTGGGCCTGTCCTGCCGGTGGGACAGGACATACCCAGGGATGGTAATGAAGAAGTTTGGGACATTGGCTGAAAGGTATGATTCTGTGAGTATGACTATGTCAGGCTGTTGCTTGACTAGTCTGTGAGACAGCTCTCCCAATTTTAGCACAAGTACCCAGATGTTGGTGAGGCAAACTTTGCAGGGTCGACTGGGCTGGGTGTGCCTTTGCCATGTCCGTAGCCGGTGCCGAGGTCGATGCCAGGTGGTCCTTCCGGTTTCATTCTTATTATTTTTTTTGTAGCGGTTTATTACAACTGATCAGCTTGCTCGGCCATTTCAGAGGGCAGTTAAGAGTCAACCATATCGCTATGGGTCTGGAGTCACATATAAGCCAGACCAGGTAAGGATGGCAGATTTCCTCCCCTAAAGGACATTAGTGAACCAGATGGGTTTTTACGACAATCCGATAGTTTCATGGTTACCATTACTGATACTAGCTTTTTATTCCAGATTTATTTAATTAACTGAATTTAAATTCCCCAGTTGCCGTGGTGGGATCTGAACTCAAGTCTTTGGATCATTAGTTTAGGCCTCTGGATTATTAGCCCAGTGACATTAGCACTATGCTACCATTCCCATGGCAGGCTTCCCAATGCACAAAGCATTGTGTATACCCATCAGCCTTCTTCTGTAGCCTGGCCCATCAAAGTCCTCTGCAGCAATACTCATGTGCAACCTCACCCTCCTGAGAGCTGGCACCTGCGCTATCCTTGTATCCTTCCCTGGCTGTAGCACACTCATACCCGGTGTCGCACCACATGCAGATCCCAACCTCTGTGCTATCCTTTAACTTACACGCAGTGTCAGTATCTGAGCTGCTGGCTGCAAGTGTGAAATCAAGTCACGGTGTGCCTTCATCATCACTATCTTCTTAGTCTTCCTCCACTGCCTAGCCAGGTTGCAATTCTTGGGTATCTAAAATGAAAAAGGGACAAGGTTGTGGTGAGGGGCAAGGGGAAAGTAAGACCATCAGCAGCTTTTAAATCAGAAGAGATTGTGGGATGAGGGGGAAGTTGGATGTGAAAAGGAGGATTAGGTATGAGAATACCATCATCTTCAATGGCCTCAGCCCCGCCGCTGGCCATGGCCTCAGCAATGGCCCTTCCCATAATGGCCATCACCATCCATGGGGTTAGAACATGCAGGTGCGCCTCTTTCCCTCTGGTTAGTTCCTGCTGCCTCCGGTTGTGCGCCACCTTCTCCTGTAAGAGAAAGGGAAGTGTGTCAGTGAGTGTCGTGCAGTCTGTGTGGGTGATGTGGCTGTCATGGTTGAATAGCTGGCTGTATGTGCAAGTTGTGAGATGTGCGTGTGAGGTTTGCAACAGCACTAAGTGTGTGAGGGTGAGGTGAAGCTATGAATGTTAGGTATGAGTCCTGATTGATAGAGATCGTTGGTAGGTAAGTGATGGGGGTGTGGTGAACTGAGCAGTGTGTGAGGCTAGTGGTGCAGTTGGTAGAGTATGGCATTTGAAGATGCATTCACTGACCTTGACCACTTGTGTGAGATCACTAAACTTCTTGCAGCACTGCATTCAGGTCCTCAGGGCTAAACTCCTAGCATTTATCTCCACACTGTTCCAACTGCCTTCTCGTCATGTGTCTTGAGGGCCTCCTACCCCCCTGTGGATACAGGACATTTCTCCTCCTTTCCACCTCCTC
Source organism: Somniosus microcephalus (assembly GCF_052327205.1). NCBI lineage: Eukaryota > Metazoa > Chordata > Chondrichthyes > Squaliformes > Somniosidae > Somniosus > Somniosus microcephalus. The sequence goes on from NC_140990.1 coordinate 235,950,911, forward strand.
CAACAAGACCTGCAATGCAGTGTCGGAAAACCTTGGTGCATGCTTTCTCCCATGGTCAGCCATCGTTCTTTGTTGCACAGCACTATTCCGAATGATGTCAGCACCTCCAGCAGCCATAATGCACCTTCCCTTTAAGAGATGCAGGCTAGATTTAAGCAGTGCTAGCAAGTAACAATATTGGGCCCCCTGCTGATGCATGCAGCAATCATTATAATGAGCAGGCAACGTGAAGATGGCGTGCTGCCTGCATTTCATTGAACAGACACGAGGTAATCACGCATCGTGATCCCCCAGCCCATTTTCATGGCCTATCCAATTTAACCCCCATTATCTGGTCATGTATCACATTGATGTTTGTGGTACCTTGCAGTGTGCATATTGGCTACTGGGTTTCCCTACATTACAACAATGATTATACTTCCAAAGTACTTAATTGGCTGTAAAACGCTTTGGGACATCCTGAGGTTGTGAAAGGCGCTCTATGAATGCAAGTTTTCTTTTTTTAATCTGCTAATTATATTGAAATGAGACTAGATGAGATTCCCCGGTGTTCTCATCGGGAAATGATATATGCTCAGTTTGCTCATATAAAATAGAAGAGAAAGAGATGGCATATTCTGAGCTGTTCAGGAAATGAGAACTTAAAGTGGTATTTCTGGATTTTACATTGCTGCCATCTAAATTCTTAAAATGGGTATTGAATTGAGCACCCTTCTCTGATTGAAATTTTTGGAGGCTGAGATTGAAAGGAGGAATTCTAGGGAGGTTCACTTGAAATTAAGGTGGACTGCCTACCCTTATCAATGCAGCCGTGTCTACAAGCTTACATGTATCTACCTAGGAATATCCAACAATTGTCTTTGCAGCATCTGCTTCATCAGGAAAGTACCGATAAAGCTGTACTTTTTGCTGGAACTTAGCATGCAGGCATGCTCCACCACATGAACAGCACCACCAGAGGCAGTCATGGTCACCACAGACCTGAACATTTATGCCTCAGATTCATTGCAAAACATCGTCACAACATCAGTCAATCCACAGTGCACAGATGCAGCAATTGGGCTACTGATACTTTGTTCATCACTTTCTCCATAGAAAGCAAGCAACAGAATGAGAGGGCACGAGGTTCTATCACATTGCAGGATTGCCTAAAGTCTGAGACGTTGTTGATGACATCTATGTGACCATCTGTGTCACTACGCACAATGTCATGGCCTTCATGAGCCGAAAGGGGTTCCACTCCATGGGGGAGAAATTCGGTTGGTAGCGCCAGGGCTTAGCGCCGTGCAGGACCTCTCTGTCGGTGGCCGTAAAGATTACTGTAGCCCTGAATTTCTTTGCCAGCGGCTCGTTTCAGGCAGCAACTGGGGACATTGCTAACATTTCCCAGTTTGCGGTGCATTGCTGCATCCACCAAGTTACAGATGCCCTATATAAGAGGAGGCAGCAATTCATCTCGTTCCCTTTGACACCGGAGAAGCAGCGGGAGCGCGCACAGGGCTTCGCGGCAATAGCTGACTTCCCCATGGTGGCTTTGCGCGCGCCTGTACATAATCCCGAGGAGTTCCGCAACCACAAGGGGTTCCACTCCCTCAATGTACAGCTGGTCTGTGACCACCGGCAGCTGATCCTCGCGGTCAATGCACAATACCCTGGCAGCAGCCACGACGCTTTCATCCTGCGACAGGCCTCAGTGGCAGACCTTTTCGAGGCCCCGGCTCACCCACGAGGCTGGCTTCTCGGAGGCAAGGGCTATCCTCTGTGCCCCTGGCTTATGACCCCGCTCCGCTCGCCCAGCACCCCGGCAGAGGAGCAGTACAACGCTAGCCATCAGGCGACGCGGAACATTGTGGAGCACACAATCGGTGTGCTCAAGCAGTGGTTCTGCTGTCTCGACCATTCGGGGGTCGCCCTGCAGTACTCGCCGGAGCGAGTCGCCCACGTCGTTGTTGTCTGCTGCATGCTCCACAACCTCGCCATCCAACGCACCCAGCCAATGCCAGCCGACCTTGAAGGACCAGCAGAGGAGGAGGAGGTGGAGGAGGAGGCGGAGGAGGAGGAGGAGGAGGAAGACGGGAGGGTTCCAGAAACTGGAAGGGCCGTCCGTCAGAGGCTCATAAGGGGTCGGTTCTAGGCCCCTCTGACGGAATGCTTGGTGTCATTGGGAGAGAACCGTCCGGGTCACCCAAAGCCTATGAAGGCCAGAATGATTGCAAATAGTATAGATGGCCATTGTAAATAAAACCTTTTCTTTATTTTCAAAAATGTGCTTCCTTCCAACATGACAAAGCAATGGCAACCGAAAGCATAACTAACGAAATAACACATAACTGTCTCGCAAACCCGCCAGACTACCCAAAACATTACTAACATTCACAGCAGGTGTATACGGCCTTGAATTCTACAAATAAGATGTCTCAGCAGCTCCCTCTACTCTTTACCCCTTGATGGTGATCTACTTCTCTTACGAGATCGGCCACTTCCCTCCCTGCAGCTCCTCCGCAATTGGACCCCAGTGGCTGCATCAAGGCTGGGGGACGCCTGCTGAGTGTCCGAAAGCGCAGAAGCCCCTGAGGGATGGCTTGGACAACCTCTGGGCTTGGAGGGCCCGGATGCTGACTGCTCCAACTGTGCATGGGTGGAAGCAGTCTGTCCTGCAGGTGGTGGCAGCTGCAGTGGAGCCGTCCCAGTGGTGGCATCAGGAATGCTGACATCCTGAGAGCGGACACCTGCTCCGTGGTCAGCCGACACACTGGCACTCTGACGGGGCAGCACCGCAGCATGCGCACCAATTGGCTGGTCCACAGATTGACGGCCTGCTGTGGTGCTGCAAGGGCCCCGGGTAATCCTGCCTGATCCATCGAGGGTGGCAGCAGTCAGTGCTCGCGTGGCCTCAATCTGCGTCTGCATGAGGCCAGCGAGTGACTGCGTGGCAGCACTCAGCACTTGCATGGCAGGTGCCAGTGCTTCGGTGAAGCCCTGGACAGTCCTTTCCAGTGCTTCGCTGAAGGCCGGGACAGTCCTTTCCACTGCTTCGGTGAAGCCCTGGACAGTCCTTTCCAGTGCTGCCCCGAAGCCGTGGACAGTCCTTTCCAGTGATGCCCCGAAGTCCTGGACAGTCCTTTCCAGTGCTGCCCCAAAGTCCTGCGCACTCCTTGCCTATGCTGCCGCGAAGTCCTGCGCACTCCTTGCCTGTGCTGCCCCAAAGTCTTGGACACTCCTTGCCAGTGTCTCGACGGATTCAGGCATCCTTGCCACTGCAGCCATCAGCTCAGTGTGCCTGAGCCGAGCCTGGGCACTCATTTCAGCGAGGGACCACACCTCTTCCGCGCTCTGTGCAGCAGTCATCGTGGCCTGACTCGCCCTCCGGGGAGACGGCCCCCGAGCTTCCCTACCCCCCTTGCGTTGCTGCAGCCCGCTGGTTCCTGGAACTGGTTCCTCATCAGAGCCACCACCCCCCCCCCCCGCTCCCCTCCAGGGAAGTACTATCCCCAGTCTCCAGATGGGCTGGCTCGCCTGAGGCTGGCACGGATGTTCCGGCTTCCTCCTGCTGGTCGTCTCCAGAGTCAGTGGCACTGGCAGCTTCAGGACCCATCTCCCGAGCTGGTGATGCAGCATCTGAAAGCAGGGAGGTTGAAGAGTGGCTTTAGCGAAAGGACAAGGTGGCAGCAAGGGATGCAAGATTGCTGCAGTGCTATGACATGGGTCCAGAGTGAAAAGCATGCTGGTGGGGGGAACAAGTGGAAGGAGACAGATCAAAAAGGTGATGACCTTACCATCGCTGTGCACAATGGGGTCGGCAGCTCCAGTGGTGACAGGTCCAGTCATCCGGCCTCCAACAATCTGGTGAACTCTCTCCTCGAGGTCCGTGAGGGTCCGGAGGCGAGGACGTCCTCCTCCGGTCCGAAGCTGCTCTTTGCGGTTTCTGGCCAGCTTGGCCTGCAGGAGAAAGGACGGGAAGTGATGAAACATGATGCCCTGAGCTGTCATCTCATGCCCCCCATGGTGGATTAGCCCTTACATCATGCCCTGAGTTGTCATCTCATGCCCCCCATGGTGGAATAGCCCTTACATGATGCCCTGAGTTTAATGTGCATGTGTGTTCCCAGAAAGGGCCATGGGTGCTTGCTGACAGATGGCCAATGGGGCATCGCGCACCCTCTGGCCATAAAGTCAGGTGCAGATGGAGGGATGAAGAAGATTGCCGAAACACCACGCACCCTAACGACCCGAGTGAGGTCGTTGAATTTCTTCCTGCATTGCACAGGGCTCCTGGTCACTATGCTGTTGGAGTTGACCTTTTGAGAAACTTCCCTCCAAGCTCTGCGGTATTCCTTCTGATTAGGCCTCCTGCCATTGTCGGGGTACAGCACAGCTCGCCGGCACTCCACTGCGCCTACCAAAGCATCCAATGCCCCATCGGTAAAGCGCTCCGCTCTCTGCCTCACCCTCTCCATCTTCTCAAAGTTTGTAACGCCACAGAATGCCCAGCACCGATTTTGAGGCCTACAAGGCACAGAGTGTGGCTGCTGATCCTTACTGACCCACCCCTTTAAGAGCTGGCTGGCACCTGAAAGTCTCGTGGTCATCGATTATTGACAGCACCTGCGCTGCGCCCGCCCGCGCCGATATTGAGTAGCGCCGCCAGGCTAACGCCTTAGGAGTCCCGTGTAACGCCTGATTTTGCGCCGCAATCACCTTTAGGGCCGCTGCAACCCAATATCGCGCGAGGTGGCAATAAGTTGCGTCTGGCTATAAAATTTGCACAGCGCCAATTCTACCACCCCAAACGGGGCTATACCCAATTTCTAGGCCCATCAGTTTCCAGGTGGTCAGTGACCAGCAATGCAGGGTTATGCAGGTCAATACCTGGTTCCCAAACAGCATTTATGATTCCATCATTTTAAAGCAATCTTTTGTGTTTGGTTTATTTGAGGAAACCAGACTGGAAAGATGGCTTCCAGGAGATAAAAGCCTGTCCTCTTTAGCCTGGCTCATGACACCCATGCGATAGCAACAAACTGCCAGGTAAACACAGATAAAACAAGTGTTTGACAGGCACAACAATCATTACTGAGTACAATATAATAGTTACTCAACTATCTGAATGGACAGAGGAAGGGGTGTATCATAGTACAGCCCCACAGGATCTCTAAGATCGTCGTTGTTTGCTGCAATATAAATTGCGTGGCCATCCACAAAGGCCTAACTAGAGCAGCTGGAGGAGGATGCTCACCAGCAGCTAAAAGCAGAGCAGCACGCTTACAACGACTCAGAAGAGATCCCTGGTAAAATCACTTTGCAGGCAGCAAGAGTCATATGCCATGGTCTCATAGACAAACCCTTCATTAGCTGCTTGAGCCATCAAAAGCAGTAGCAATTATCCGCACCATCAGAAGAAGCATCTCTGGCTACTGTTAAAATAAAGTGCAAGCAAACTTAATTCTGTAAAAGTCATAAATGAATGTGCCTGGTGTGTTTCACCTCAGGGCTTCCATTTGGTAATAGTGTACAATATGTGACTTCTACTGTGAAGGAAAAAGCCATATTCCAAGAGAGACACCATCATATGAACAGATTTCTGATTTTATTAGTACATGATATACTGGGTTTAAAAATCTAAAGCCTCGGTGACACAAGCTGTGTCAAAACAAGCTTCTGTGATGGAATGGTTTGATAACACAAGCTGTCAAAACCACACAGGCTTTTGAAATGGGAATTGATTGTTAATGCTGAAACAATGGCCTTATTGAAATAGTAGTTTGGCACTTCCAGAAGGTCTGGAGTTTGGGAGAAACACAATGGAATGACCCAAGTAAAGTGTTAAAAACTAACACTCAGGGAAACAGAAACACAGAATATTAAAAAACCATGTGCCTTTGTAAAAGTAACATCAAATGAAAGACAGGAAACATAAGATTATATATGCAACCAATTGAGATAGCTAGAAATGCCTGAAACGCCCTGGTTGAAGTGGTTTTAATTTACATGTAGTAAATATGATACCAACAGAACACTTTGAAGATATGACTTCAATAGATGCACCAAGCAATCACATGGCTTTTGTATTGAACTTGGAACACCACAGAGTCACAATGTCTGCTAATAACCAGTTAAGCCAATATTAAGAATTGAATGAAAGATCTTCATGAGAATGGCATCAAAGAGATAAATCTGTAATAACCATTTTATGATACATTTTTGAAACACCTAAACACAGAGACAGGATTCTAAAAGTTAATGGCTAAATTGACAGTAAGAATAGAAAAAAGTCAACAGGAAAATGAATAAAGATAATTAGCTTACATCAGCAGAAAACTTCAAAGGATAAACCACTAAAGAAAAGGTATAAAAATAGGAGTTTTTCAGATAGACAGTCAGAAGTCACTGGGAAGATGCAAGCAATTCTCAGCTTCAGAACCACTCTGTAAGCCTATAAATCTTGAGTCTCAGGTAATCAAGGTATTTGATTTTGTTGGATATCCTGGATTAGAATTAAGAATAAGAAATGTAAAAATGTACGAAGTTAAAATTTGAGATTAAGAATCTCTGAGGATATCAAATGTAAGCTATTTGTTTTTGAACTGTTAATGTTGTGACTGACTCATCAGCTGTTAATGGTATGTTGGCTCTTAAATAAATCTATATATTTTTAGAATTGTCTCAAGTGGTATTTCTGTATCAATCTCGCAAACTCAATTTCTGTACACTCTTTTGTAAGGAGTTGCAGAATTCTGGGGGGTATTCCGGACCCTCATAATATCCGGACAGTTACAGTCTAGTTAAACTTATTAAAAGTGCTATCCGGAGGACAGTAACATCTTCATGACATTCCTTTCCTTTAGGGAGCGATAGTCTGAACCTTTAGACCCAATTAAGCATCTTATAGAATTCAGCTATCTTTAACTTTAGCTGAAGGTGAATGTCTGGGGAATACGCCTGATCTGGGGTAGCCCAGAAAGGGCTAGGACTAGTAATTATCCCTTCACTACAACCAAACCTCATTCTAAGTGCTTTCCTAGTAGCAGGAGTAGGTGAGGTGGCTGGCTGCTGGATGTCGGTGGGAGCCTTTTGGGATTGAGGTGTTTCTCTGCGCAAGCATATAATAGCATTGCAATCAGTGCTATCACATGCAATACAGCAGTCGCTGCCTTGTCCTGTTCACTTTCTTGCACATATTCTGTGAGTTGAGGGAGTGCCCATAGGAGCCATCCTGAAAGGCAGCAATCTCATCTGTGCCTATTCCAACTATCCCCTGGGCAACCTTTACCACATCCTCTGATCTGTGTTGGAACAGACCTCTGGGCAGCAAAAAAGTTTGTGAAGCCTGTGTAATTGCTTTCTCCATCCAATCCCCAGCATATTGAAGCTGTACATTTATCCCCAAGGCCTCCATTCTAACAGTGTGAGCATTTGTGAGAGACACTCCCACTGCCTGAACAAAAGTCATGGTGGGGCTCTGTTACAGAAATCTTTGAAATTGCCACACCCTGCATGGTATACTGCAGTTCTAAGAGCCATCATACAGGGCGTTAAAGATGTGGAAAGTGGATTCCTCCACAGATGCCATTAGACCTTGCAGGCTGCTTCAGACTGACCAAAATGACTGCAGATAATGCTCTTGCTCAGATAATAACCTTCTGTTACAAGTAAGGAAGGATGTGGGCTGCTTTCATGCCAGCAAGTTCCTGCTGTTACACCATTACAAATTTAAGCCTACTGTAGATACTTTCTCAAGTTCAGTGGTGTCAGTCACACCCGTATGTAGTCTGACCATCTTACTTTGTGGGAATTAACTCACACTGCCCTATGTCTACTTGTACAATTGCATAACCAGGGGGTGTACCAAAGTACCCCCTTGTGACTGAGCAAACTCTCAGTGAAACATGGTCTGATACAAATCAATAAGCTTCGTTATTTCACAGTAAGATAAACATACAGAACAGCAGTCATGTCGGACTCACAATGAAAAGAGTACAGCTTTTCTTCACATAATAATATGAAATAAAGAACACACACTGCTTCTCCACATCAGTGGGTTGTCTTACTTGACTTAAGCAAAATAATTTCTGACAATTCTCTGCTGATCGCCAACCTTTTCACAGCCTTTTGCTGCCCGTCTTTCACAGCATTCTGTTTCAAAAGTCTCTGCTTGACTGCCTGCCTCTGTGTGTTTCATTTCTTCGGATACTACTTGCATGGTAACATGCAATGTGCCACAGTATTTTGCTTAACTGTATGCCTGTGTGAGAAAGTAAGTAAATGAGTGAGGAAGGACAATGAAGAACTGGAAAAGGAAGATATGAACCCTGAGATTGGGTGAGGCCTCTGGCAGGAAACAGCCTTGGAGTCCACCCATGGTGGGAATGGGCCTTGAAGTGGCCTCTCTTCAGCCTGGCCCCAATCGCTTATCTGCTGAAGGTCACAGTCTCAGTTGAGGCCTTCAGTGGGATCGCAATTCCAATCTTTAGGGGGCTTCTATCCCTTTACGATCCCTTATTAGCTTTTCTGGTGCTGGAGTGGCAGTCCCACGAAAATGGGTCGAGGCTGGGGCACATTTGGAGGGGCATAAGTTCCACCCCCTCCCCCGCCAGATCTCTGCCCCAAAAAGTGGAATTGCAGCCATAGAATCATAAAATGTTACAGCACAGAAACAAGCTATTTGGGCCATCAAGTCTGTATCAAGGTTTTACTCCACATGAACCACTCTCCCGCTCGATCCCCATATACCCTTTAATATTTCCCTATTTTCAAGTAACTATCCAATTTCTTTTTTAAAGTTTTTTTTATTTACTTCAGCAACAGTTTGTGCTTATGAAGTCTATATTCTGATCATCACCTGTGTGAATATTTTTTTCCTAATCTCCCCTTTAATTCCTTTTGTGATTATTTTAAATTTCTGCCTTCTTGTTGTGCCTTGCTGACCAGTGGAAACAATTTCTAACTACTATTGACATTTCTGGTATGAGATCATTGGAAAGGTTTGTATAATCAGTTTGGAAAAGAGCAAATTGCCACGTGTGCTCTATTGAAAGTATTTATTACTACTGCATGTTAAGCTGCAGGTCACTTTCGCTGAAAAGATCCAGTAAATCCTGTAGATTAGGCTTTATATTTGCTACCATTTATTTTTAGCATAGTACCTGCTATTTTGTTTTAAGCTTTGGGCAACGGGGCTACCAAGCATGGGTTTCACAATCAATCGAAACATAAAAACGAATTTTGGGACAAAGGCAACATCTAACACTATCCATTTGAAAACCAGCCTCTAGAAACAAGTTAGTGACAAAAGAAATAAATGACAATAGCCATAACAGCAAACACATTCTGACATTGCTTCAGCATTGTATTTCAGACATTAAAAGAAATCTCATCAACAAACAAAACTGATTTCCAGCATCTTTGGTCTTTATTATTTAAAGTCAAACCAGTGATAGTTTTCAGGAAAGATTAAGTCGTCACAGGCTATAGCAAAATTAAATGTAGTCAGGTTTGTAAAAGTAACGGCCTGGATATTAACAGGGGTGGGTTATGTAGGCGGTGTTTCAGATGGGAAACCCAGGTTTCCCCGCATGCGGTGGAGTTTTAACCGGGAAGTCAGTCTGATTGACAGGCTTGGCTTGCAGTCAGGCAGGGAGCACTCCAGAGCAGGCCGCAGGACCAGATAGGTCCAATCCATGATCCCGGGGGGGTGGGGGCTTGAACCTCAATCCGGGGGCGGGGAGGGTGCCTGATCCCCAACCCCGGGGATGGGGTCTGATCCCGGGGTGGGTCCAATCCCTGACCCCAGAGGGGGGTTCCGATCCCAGAGGGGTATCCGATCCCCAACCTCGGGGGCCTTTGTATTGGAGGGGTCTGATGGGAGGGAGCTTGGGGGCCTGGGGAGGAAGCACTCCTGCTCCTCCTGGCCCACAAGCAGTGCTGTAAGGGCACTTACCTTCCCCCCGAAGCTGTCCTTCCCTCCCTTCAGCTGCTGGGTTTCCCGAGGCCTGGGAAACCTGGCCGCCCACTATAAAGCCTCCAAAGCGGGTTAAATTAGAAGCTGTCAGCTTCATTAACATATTTAAATTGCCAACCCACCTTCTGGGAGTGAGTTGGCTGCCCACCCCTTGTCCTGCCTCCATAAAACCCGGAAATGGGTGGTTTGGAGATGGGGTTCAGAATTTTAAAATTTTCACCCCCCACCCATCCATTTTTGAATGCCAAAATTCCCTCCAATATTTCTTATTGTGTAAGTCATATAAATATCAAATGATTTAATACATACATAAGATAACTATACCCTGTAACTTGTTCTATTGCACTGTAATGGATATGGGATTGCATCCTGTACAAGTCAAAGGCTACTGCAAGAGAATCTGATTCTCCTCATATAATCTGAACAAGCAATGCTTATTGAACAAATTATTGATATTCTGCTTTAATTTAAATGACTAACAACAAGGTTATAAAATGATCCAACTTTCAAACAGTAGGTCTCGTGTTTCTTGTTATTTAGTCTCGCATCAATACTTTAACAAAGTTAACAAACTTCAAAGATTTCAGGAACACGATCAACCAAAATTGCAGCCAGTGGGGACTGACATCTGGGAATGAATAAAGATCTAAATTCTCATTCCCTTATAACTTAGAGTCTGAACAATTTCCCCAACCCCACATATTGCTAAATTCTAGGCTTTAAGGACAGTGAAAACTCAATTGTTCTGTTCATCCTAATTAAATCACACCTCTGGAATCAAATTTATGGAAGATGATGACTGTAAAATTAAGATCCAAGGAGATGGAAATAGCATGAACAAGATTTTCAGCTTTAAACTCAACTGACTGAACAAAACTTCAAAGATGGTAGACCCCATTACACTGTTAAATTACACAACTTGTCTGAAGCACAAATTTATCAGCCATTCTGCTGCAGTGGGAAGATTGTCTGCAAGGTATTGAATTATTAGATGTGCCTGAGCTCTAGTAATATGTTTTCATAACTTTAGTGTGGAATAAACTTTGTTTAATTCTCACAAGTATAACATAATGAAAAATTAAAAAACTATCAAGTAAAAAATAAAAACACTAAAATTATTTTTTACAGGTTCCTCAATCAATCTACAGCTGTAGTTCTTAATGAATGTTCTATTCTAGTGAGCATAAACTTGCAGTACTAGTGATTTTTAGTTGAAGCTAAAAAGTTTAAAACCTTTATTCCATGAAACAATTTACTGCTGATGGCTAGGATTAAATTATATTATCTAGGTTTCTGCTCATTCTGATTTTGTATAGCTCTCGCTGTACTGCAATCTTCCTTCCTAATGCAGCCCTGCAAAGACCAAATAAAGTCTGACAACACAAAGCCTCCTATCATTCAAAGGTCACACCATCTCCCCCAGTCTAAGCTTTTCAACCTGATTGTCCAAAGCTATGAATAACTGCAAACCTTAGCAGTTGAAGTCAAGTCTGGCTGCTATTCCCAAAAGCTCAGGTTCCAACCTAAATCAAACAACAGGAAAACTGTCCTTGTTTTCCCACTGAAAGAGTAAAATGCTCCCACTGAAATGCAAAGAAAATAACAATGGAAATCCCTAAAGACCGGGATCTCATTTCTTTATTTGTGGTAAAAAGATCTCTATAGGTCTGGCCTACTTTGGTCTTGGATACATCAACAAATTGGATACTTACCAACTTCTTTCAATTCATTCCAAAATTAAAATTTGGCTGATAAAATACTTGAGAACTATTCAACTGCTATATTTTTTAAATCATCCAGTTATTAATACTTTGTTTCCATGGCGCTCCTAAGTCATGAAGCAAAGGATCAAATTCATTATTCAGATGGGCGGCATTTTATTCAAGAAGTAGCTACACTTGTCTTAGTCAATTGTGGAAAGCTGTTGCTTTGAATAACTTTTATTTGGAAAAAAAAGTATCAATATTCACTTGTTTGTAGCATAATGAAGTCCACCCCGCCTCGCCCCCCCCCGCCCCCCCCGCCCCCCCCCCGCCCCCCCCCGGCCCCCCGCCCCCCCGCCCCCCCCCGCCCCCCATTAACATCAATTGAAATAAAAACCAGGAGAGATGTAGAACAGGCTGCCGATTCGCTATCTCCCATTTTTACACCATCACACAAAAATAAAATGACCCCCGGTATCCCTGATTTTAACATGGGGCAGGAATCATGAGTCTGGGGGGGCCAAAGCATGCGACGATCCATCCTGCCCCCAGATCATGAGGCCTGGGCGACTTTAATGCATGAGCCTAATTTTAATGCCCAAGCCACACTGACTCCTGCCCTAAGCCAGCAGGGATGATGTTCAGGCCGGCAGGAAAGAGCAGGAAATTGCGTGGCTGCAGATCACCGCCACAGATCCAAGGAAATGGATTTCATCTAGGCAGATGTTGGGGTGTTGTGGGGGTGGGGAGGAGGGGTTGTCTGGAACGATTGCTGCTGGGGGTGGTGGGGGAAATCCAGGACAGAGGAGACCCAAGATTTCCAAAAGCCCAAATTTGGCTTTGAGCCTGATTTCAATCCCACCGGCGAGCTGTGGCGCCAAACAGGCACTTCGCCGCAGTCTGAAGGGGCGAGGTGATCCCTTGGAGCCTCCAACACGCCGGCAGGGAGCTTGAGGTTTTTTTTGTTGGCCCAGGAGGAGTATTCCTGCTTCTCCTGCACTCACTAAAATAAAAATGTAAAATACCTTGGGTCTTTATTTTGAGCAGCCTCCAGCGGTCCCTTTATGGATCGCTGGTTAGAACTGGTACAACATGCATTCAAGGTCCTGCAACCAGGATAGTATTCCAATTTGCATATTTAAAGAGCCCAACACCTGTTTCAGACTGGTGCTCTGACGATTAAAAGTCACCTGAACCAATATGACAGATGTGGCACTTCCGATCGGATCGGGTGCAACAGATTGCAATGCAAAATTTGGAGGCCTAATGCTGTAGGTTGTACTTCTACCTTTGATTTCTTATTTTCCATGAATTAGCATTTTTTCTTGCATCATTGCACATTTGTAACTGACTAATTAGACGTGTTAGGGAAATCAAATGTTCATGACACAATTGAAGACCAAAAGCATGAGTTTTGCCCTCAAGTCACTGCTCTCAGGATAATGGCACAATTTTTATTCTGTATATGCTAGATTTGTTTTACAAGACAAAAATTAAACATTGACTTAATGCCAGCCATACTTTATTAATGAACAAAAAGGTTAAAAATATTTAAGTTTCTTTTATTTAACTGCCATTAAGTTCTGTTTTTTTAAAGACATTAAAAAGCACAATATCTAGGTTTACATCATCAGTTTTTTTGTATGATGTTATATCTATTTTATAGAAGATGAAATAGGCACAAATGTATTGTCCTAGTCGGAACGCTGTTTTGATAACAGCCCACTACTGTCTGTCTGCCTTTCTGTTTCTCTGATCCTTTTTCTTTCTCTCTATTATTCTGTGCCTCTATCTAAATCTGTTTAAATTTGTCAATCATGTTACAATCTATCTGCTTTCTCCTCTGACAATCTGCCCATCCATCTGCTGCTGCTTCTCTCAACCCTTCATTTTATCTCTCTATTTCCCTGTCTGTCGTTATTTATCTGTTTCTTTAGGGCAGATTTTATGTTGGAGTGGGTTCCCGACAGAAAACCACTTTGGTGTACTGATTTCCCGTTTGGCAGAGACAGCGGGAAGCCATGCCAATTTTAACCATCAAGCCTCATAAAAGTGTCAACCAGAGCGGGCAGGAAGAGGGCACAGGGCAGCTTCCGATGGGTCAAGATCGGACCGCCCATGGTCTCGATTTCAACTGAGGTTTACAAAACCTGCAGCCTCCTTCTTCTTCAGGGCTTAAATGACTCTTCGAGGTTTCTCACGACCTCTTCAGGTGCGGCGGTGGTGGCCCCACTGCGGCACGACCGAATTAACCTTCTTCCACAGCACTGGCTTCCCTCTTGGTGGCGGAAATCCTGCCAGGAGTCCATCTAGCATGGCGAATGAACCCCTGAGGTTGCAGCAGGATTGGAGGAACAGGCCACCCCACCCCACCACTGCTGTTCCCCAAACAGGAAGATCCAGACCCTGGTCTTGTTACTGCAAAATGTCACTAGAGCAGGATCAGAGCCAGCCTGCAGACAGTGAGGGAAGATGAGAAAAGCTGCAGGTCATGGGCAGTGATGCATTTAGAAAATTCTGAAGGGGAATGTGGGTAATGAGGCTGCTACAGCTTCTCGAGATTAGTAACTTCCTGAATTTTCAATTGAGGCTTTTTGCTTATCTCAAACTTTTCCCCAAGTCTTTAAGGGCTTTTTCTAGTCTGAACTTTTCATCCAAAGCACTTACAGCCTGTGTTTCAATAGATATGGGTCTGGCTTTTAGCTTGCCACTCTCATCTTGTATTCTTGTAATTTCCTTGCTGAAGAGTTTAGCCACTCCTCTATCATTCAATGCAGCAGGTTTTGGTTTACTGGCTTCTGAGCTTTCTTGCTTTCAGATGAAGCAATTTCTGCCTTTTCAAATTCTGCCACTTGCTCCAACAGTTCGGTTTCCCAGCTTGAAAATGTCAGTCCTAACTTCAGCTATTATTTCTCACCCTGACTGAGCAGCTGACCTAGAAGGACAGTAGAAGTCACAACATGGCATTACACACTTTAGTGGGCCTGATTTTAAATAGAAGCTGATGCAGCACCAGAATGGTATTGTATAGTCTTTGCAAATGCCTTTGGAAGGTGATCTAATTAGGAATCCAACACCCAGATCTACACTGTCATCTCCCACATGAGTATTGTTGTAAAGCAGCAACACACCAGACCGTTACAGCATAATTTAACCTTGCTTCCAAAGTATTCATTAATATTATCTATTTCTGGATTAAATGTTATTGGTTTTTTTTTAACCCAGATCGCGCTGCACTTTGGGCACGATTCATTTTCTAGGCCTTCTTGTTTTATGATGCATCCCAATACATGATTAGTCTTGCTGGTATCGGTTTCAGATTGACTTGATCCTTTCAATTAATTGTCAATATTTACCCCAAATCCTTGGTTTCTACATTTACTAATGGATATCAATTCATTCACATCATGCATTTCATCTTTCCTGGTTCAATATTCAGGTACATTAAAATCCATCTACTTCCTGTAGCACATTTCCTTTAGTTGGCTCACTCAAACACACTAAAATCTTAGCTCCAATTTTAACTTGGAGCAGGAATCAAATGGGCTGGGGTCAAACTGAGCACCAAACCTGCATTTTTTTAAAAAGGTTTTAGGCGGGTGTCCTTGCCATCTGCTCAGAAGAGCAGGTTAAAATGGAAGGCAGCAGGAATAAAGCAGGACATTGGCGGGTAAGTCTCCCAACCCATTTTAACTGCCCGCCCACCCACTATCGGCCGGGCGGGCGGGCAGGGTTTAAATTCATCTTGTTTCTCAGGCTTACAGAATAAAGTGTTAAACTCACAAAAAAGGGGGCGGGAGGGGAGGGGAAATATTCGTGGACTCAAATAGTTATCTCTCATTGAGACACACAATATGCAGAAGTGGGAAATTCTGTGCACTTTCACATAATGGTACATAATTAACACATAGAAATTATGACCTGCACTGCTGAGTTCACTTCATTAACTCAATTTTTTGCAGATGATAAATAGGCCCTTAAAACAAAAAATATTTGAATATCAATTTTTAAACTGTGTATTTTAAGATTGATAGTGAGACAAAATAATCAATTACCAAGAAGCACAGTGTAGACAGAGAGCAGCATCGTGTTCATTTAGACCATATGTGTACATTACTTGCATGTTTGTAAAAAAAGAATGTTATTCCAACTCTCAGTTTTACACTATTGTAACAACAGGAACTAGTCTGCCCACTGACAAACAGGCCAAGACACACCAGATGAGGATTTTAAAAAGCCTTTTCAGGATGCTTTCTCAGAGGATATATGCTGGGGAAAAGAGACAATATACAACATGTACTTAAAAATTTAATAAAAAGCCACCCATTTGGAACACAGTAAGTATATAAATCCATGCTTGTATCACACTGAACAAGATCAGGCCAAACCAGATAATATCTGAGTACAAATGTAAGAATGATTATATTAATACTGGAATTTTAATTCATCAAAGAAATGAGCTTAGGCTTACTTTACATTTGATTCAATAAGCATGGCAACATTCAACCAAATCAAAACTGCAACAAAATTGTTAAAAAAACAAGTTTCTTCACTTACTTGGATTTTGTTTAAAATCAGATATAAGTGCTTAAATAGGAGCAATATAGTGAGGATGTTAATCTCTAGCTGTATGAGTATATTTATTCCATTTTGAATGGGAACACATGTAAAGGAAAAGCCATATTTCAGAAAAATACACATAGAAACATAAGTAGGCCATTCGGCCCTGCTCCGCCATTCAACGAGATCGTGGCTGATCATCCAAACCCTAGCACCCGGTCCCTACACCGACAGCCATCCCACACAAGCCCTATCCCCGTAACCCCACGTATTTAATCCCCCCTAACACTAAGGGCCAATTTTTTTTTTTTTATCATGGCCAATCAACCTAACCCGCACCTTTTTGGACTGTGGGAGGAAACCAGAGCACCCGGAGGAAACCCACGCAAACACGGGGAGAATGTGCAAACTCCACACAGACAGTCACCCGAGGCCAGATTTGAACCCGGGTCCCTGGCGCTGTGAGGCAACAGTGCTAACCACTACGCCATCCTATGAACAGATTTCTGATATTATTAAAACATGATATACTGGGTTTAAAAATCTAAAAAGCCTCAATGACACAAGCTGTCAATGCAGGCTTCTGAGATAAGATGAAGTGTTAACACAAAAGTTGTAAACGCCACACAAGCTTTTGAAATGGGAATTGATTGTTAATACTGAAACAAAGGCCCTTTTGAAGAAGCAAAGGCTTGTTTCCAAGGAGTCTGCAGTTTGGAACCAACCCAATAGCAATGCCCAAGTAAAGTGTTAAAAACTAACACTTCAAACAGAAACACAGAACATTAAAAAACCATGTGCCTTTGATAAAAGTAACATCAAATGAGAAACAGGAAACATGATTATATATACAACCAATTGAAGTAGCTAAGAAATGCAACAAACACCTTAGTTGGTGTTTTGGATTTACATATTATAAATGGTACAAAACAGAAGACTTTGAAAATATGACTTCAGTAGATGACACCAAGCAATCACATGGTTTTTGTATGGAAAATGAAACAGTTAGGAGACACAACATCTTATTATAACCAGTTAAGCCAATATTAAGAATTGAATTGAAGGGCTTCGTAAGAATGGCATCAAAGAGATAAATCTGTGATAACCATTTTTTATGATAAGTTTTTGAAACACCTACACAGCAGACAGGATTCTGAAAGTTAACAGCTGAAATGACAGTAAGATTAGAAAGAATTCAACAGAAAATGACTATAGATAATTAGCTTACATCAGCAGAAAACTTCAAAGAATAAACCACTAAAAAAGAGTATAAAAATAGAGCTTTCAAATATAAAGTCAGAAGTCGCTGGAAGAGGCAAGCGATTCTCAACTTCAGAGGCAGGCTCTGTAAGGTTTTTAACTCTTTGAGTCTTGGGGATCAAATGGTACTCTTATTTGATTTTGGTGGATATTCTGGATTAGAAATAATAGGAAATTTAAAAATGTACAAAGTTAAGATTTGAGAATAAGGATCTCTGAGAATAAGAAATGTAAGCTATTTGTATTTTGAACTGTTAAAGTCACGATTGACTCACCAGCTGTTAACTGTATGTCGGCTCTTAAATAAATCTATATATTTTTAGAATTGTCTCAAATAGTATTTCTGTATCAAACTTGTGAACTCAATTTCTGTGCAATCTTTTTGTGAGGAAGTTGCAGAATTCTGGGGGGGGGTGTTCTGGACCCTCATAATATCCAGAAGGTTGCAGTCTAGTTAAACTTATTAAAAGTGCTATCTGGAAGAGGGTAACATCTTCAAGTTGTTCCTTTCCTTTAGAGAGAGATAGTCTGGACCTTTAGACCCAATTAAGCATCTTATAGAATTCGGCTATTTCTAACTTTAGTTGAAGGTGAACATCTGGGGAATACGCCTGATCTGGGGTAGCCTGAAAAGGGCTAGGACTAGTAATTATCCCTTCACACAGTCTAATAATACAAGCATTTAAGGGCCAATTGTAACTCAGGGTGGGAATCGGGAGTGGGGGGGCCGAAACACGCAACGAACCATCTGCCACCCGGAGCGCAAGGCCCAGGAGATTTTAACTCCCAGGCCTCATTTACCTGCCCTGATTCTGACTCCAACCCGAAGCTGGCAGGAGTGACGTCACCGCCAGCAGGTGGGAGTCAAAATTGGTGGTGGATCATGCTGTCAATTAACTGAAGAGAAACTGTTAGTCATTTTTTCAGGAACATCCTTCCTCAGTTTAACTTGTATTTAAAAAGAAATCTGTTAATAAAGGTTTTTAAATTTCCACAATGTTATTTATTCTATAGGCATTTAATGAAAGCATAAAATAATATCCAAAATGAATACAATTAGAAGAACATGGTAACTATAATTATGGCCTAAATAAGCCACAGGAAATATATTTACAGCATGGGGATGGGGGATCTTAGCTACAAGGGCAGGTTGGAGAAGCTGGATTTGTTTTCATTAGAGCAAAGGAGATTGAGAGGTGATTTCATAGAGGTGTACAAGATTATGACGGGTCTGGATAGGCTAGACAGGGTAAGGCTGTTCCCACTAGTTGATGGCACAATGACTAGGGGACACAGGTTTAAGGTTTTGGGCAAGAGATATGGGGGGATGAAAGGAAAATTTTTTTATGCAGTGAGTGGTGATGACCTGGAATTTGCTGCTGACAGAAGTAGTGGAAGCGGAGACACTCAATGTTTTCAAGGGGAGACTGGATCGGCACTTGAGGGAAATAAACTTGCAGAGCTACGGGGATAGAGCGGGGGAATGGGACTGACTGGATTGTTCTACAGAGAGCCGGCATGGACTCAATGGGCCGAATGGCCTCCTTCTGTGCCGTTATGACTCTATATATGACTCTATATTAAGTACTGTATTAATTGCTTTGTGTTAGGTGTAAAAATCTATTTTGGGCAATCCAAGCTGGCAAGAACTCTTGATCTAATACAATTTCTTTTAATAGCCTAAAAGCTTTACAGGGCTAGTATATTATGAGTTAAATCACAACACTGTGCTATAAAGTACTGCCACCATTCAGAAGTTAATTAACTGATCACTCTCCAGGGTAGCCATTAACAAAATAAAACTGATGTGATAGCTTATACTTCATTGCATTGCCTAAAGGCTACAAGCAATTGATCTAGTCAGTGCAAATTCATATAATGTCTACTAGATTTTCCTGTTCGAATTTAAATACTGCAAGACAATGCATTAGCTTACAATAATATGTGGTAAATAACTCTCTCAATTACTACCAGAGTCAGGAACTTATAGCATCTTTTTCCAGATCTCCTGATCAGTTTGGAGGGTTATAATACTCTAAAATGATGATAACATAGTAACCTTTTCAGGCAGGAAAAGATCAGCAGCTCATTATCCTCTCTCTTTCTTCCGAGATCTCTCATCTCTATCGCTTTCTTACGTCTATATACTATAATAAATTTGCAACATGTGCAGCCCAGCTAAGCCAAGCCACCCTGCGGACAGTTCGTGAGTGTGGTGTGGGTCGGTTAGTGAGCCGGACGGGAGTTCACTGACTGTGAAGGTAAGGTAGGAGGAAGAGGAGAGGATGAGGCTGGAATGTCTGGCTGATGGGATATGATGTGCAGGGAGTGGGCTGACTGCACAGATTGCCCTCAACCAGAACCTGTTGAGGCGGCCAATTTTAATGTAATTGCTTTTTTTTGTTTGCTTTGAAAGGATGAGACTTAGGCCACAATTTTGCCAGTGCTCAGAGGGCGGGTTCAGAGGAGGGTCAGCTTTTATTTCCAAAATGATTGACGATGGGTTTGTAACCCGCCACTAACCCGCCTCCACGCCAGTTTCCAAAGTGTCGGCTCGGCGCCTTCACAGCAGGCCCGACACCAAGCGGCGGGAGAGACATTTAAAGTTGTTAGCAACTTGTTAACTCCTTGTTAAAAGCTATTTTGCCAAGGTAATTCCAGTTTCACACATTTTCAAGGTGTTTCACGTCATTCGGCAAACACGCCAGCTGAGTGTGTCGGTTCTTCCAACGAGTTGAATAGTTCACAGCTGCAAGTGTTGCATAAAACCTAACCTATCACATCAGTTCTGTTTCAAATGGCCGAAGTGGCTGAATTCATGATTTGGAGGACATCTTTGAGCTGTGTTGAGGTTGTGAGTGTGTGCTGTGAAATCTATATGCACTGTCAACTCCTCGGAATAAGCTCTCTCCCCATTGACTTACTCCTGATAACATCTCATCCTCCACTGCCATATATTACAGCAGAATGGGAGCCATTTATACTTTCTCATCCTGGTCCTCAGATTCAGAAGAGGATCATCCGTGGCAGCAGCAGAAGCAGGCACAGCAGCAGCACCAACAACAAGAGCACCAACCTTCTCCTCAGCCACTGGATGCTGCACAGGGCAGAGGCCATCAGGGTTTAGCTGGCCCGCACCACAGGAGATGTCCCCAAAAAAGGGTTTACAGGCAGAGGATGAGCTTCCTCAACATGAGTGAGCAGCAGTGCCAAAGGAGGCTGAGACTTTCATGAGAGGTAGTGGCAGACATCTGCACAATGCTGGACCAAGACTTGCAGCCCAGAGGAGTGGGTAGACATGCCTTACCAGTGGCTGTCAAAGTCACCACCGCACTCAACTTCTTTGCATTAGGGTCCTTCCAGGGATCAGCAGCAGACGTCAGCAGCATCTCTCAGTCGGCTGCCCACAGATGCATCACGCAGGTTACCGATGGCGTCTTTGCAAAGTCCACCAATTACATCCACTTCTGAACAGCTGAAGCAAGTGTTACCATGCGGGCGCTAGGCTTTGTCAATCTGGCTGACTTTCCACGGGTGCGGGGCATCATCGACTGCACCCATGTGGCCTTCAGGGCACCCCATAACAACCCAGCAGTATTTGTGAACCGCAAGGGCTTCCACTCCCTTAACATGCAGCTGGTATGTAACCATATGAAGAGCATCATGCATGTGTGCGCCAAGTACCCTGGCAGCTGCCATGACTCTTACATCCTGCGCCAGTCCACTGTGCCTCAGCGCTTCGCTCCGCCAAACAACCTTTCCAGATGGCTCCTTGGAGACAAGGGCTATCCCCTGAGGATGACGCCGATGAGGAGGCCATCAAACGAGTCTGAGGAGCGCTACAATCAGAGCCACATTTCCACCAGAAATATCATTGAGCAAACAATAGGGTTGCTCAAAATGTACTTCAGATGCCTGGACAGGTCTGGTGCAGCCCTACAGTATGCACCAGCCAGGGTCTCGAGAATCATCGTGGCCTGCTGTGTCCTGCACAACATTGCACTGCAACGGGGATTAGCGCTGCCTGAGGAACAGGTCGCAGAGCGCACAGTCTCTTCAGAGGAGTAGGAGGAGGAAGAGCTGAATGAGGCTGCAGATGAGGAACACTTGGAGGAGGCGGTTGACCCAGGGTGACCAGCACACGAGCACATTGCTGCCCGGCAGGCGAGGGATGGCCTAATCCATGCCAGATTCAACTAACTTTATGCATCACAGACATGTGGCTGCCACGTGCACGTGAAGGTTCGCATGACCCCACTTCCACACCATAGAACAGCCCTCCAATGACTAGATCTTTCACCACCAATGCTTCAGATGAAAGGCGCACTCACCCCTCGCTGTGCCACCTCCACTTGTGAGCACACATAGGGCAACGCTTTGAAACATTCACATGACTTCACTTTAATACAATAAAGTAAAAGAACACAAACGTTACACTGATTTATATGAAAGCACCCAAGTGACTACATGTGTGACTATTTGTGGGTTAGCTTTCTCTTACATGTGTTTCTGTGTGTTGCTCCCCCTGTGGCTTCAGCAGATGCAGAGGCAGCCTGCTCACTTCCCTGCTGCGCCTGCTTAGATGCATTTGGCGGCCATACTCTGGGTCATGGAGCTCTGCCAAAGTCTGCTCTTCCTGTGGCTGTGCAGGGGCAGACTTGGCTATCTCTGTTGGGGGAGGCATCTGGGGCTCTGACCGAGGGGTTGGCAATGGGATGGCAGTGTGAGCGCTTGGAGAGGAGCCCCCACTTCCATTTCCCCTTCCACCACCATCCCTCTCATGGGCCACCCGCACTTCTCTGCCAGCAAGTTACTGGAGAGCACCTTGCTGCACATCAGTGGAGTCATGAGGACCCGTGTCTGTGCTGACATTCCTCATAACAAGGACATCCATGAACCTCTGGTTTCTCTCCTCAATAGATGTCCATCTATCCTCCATAGCTGACCATCTGTTTAGAAGTGTTACCATATTCTGCTGTGTTTGGTGATTTATGTCCTCCATGGAGGTTGCCATCCTTTCCATGGTGGGACCTACATTTGCCAGAGACTGCACCATGGTGCTGCTCATATTTGAGATGGACTCCTCCATTCTCTGCATACTCGCAGTGACTGTGGTTGCTAACCCAGTCAGAGCCTCCTGCACTTGTTCCTGAAGCTCCAGCACCGCTCTCTTTCTGGATGGCCCGCGAGGCTCAGTATCTGCATGCAGCTCAGCAAAGCTAGGAGAGTCCTGCTGCCTCCGACGAGGAGTCTCCACTGATGTCCCTGTCTCCACCATCTGCTTTTGCTCACTTGTGAGTTGTGAGACACCAGATGACAACACTACTCTATCTCACGAAGGACCCACCGAGGTGTGCGTCTCTGCGCTGGTGCAGGGTGTGCTCATTTCTGCTGACACTGCTCCCTCAGAGGCTGGAGGATCCTCAGAGAAGTCCTCCTGCTCTTCCTCCTGGACAGTAGGGAGGGGGGCTCTTGATGGTCCTGTGGGAGAGTAAAGACATTATTTAGACGTGTGATATGTAGGTTGCACACACATTCCCTTGTGCAAGTAATTAGCACTGAATCTCTAGGAACACCAGACCCCATATGAGTCAGTCCTGAATGCCAAATCAGATGTTTGGAATATAATTCTGTCACCAGGTTGGTCGGCTGAGCCCATCTCTCCATCCCCCATTTCAAGCTCCTCGGCACCTCCAACAATGTCCAGAGCTGACTCCTCAGTGTGGGTGAGCTGCGCCACAGATGGTGGTGCTCCTCCTGTTCTCTCCCCTCCCTCTTATTGTGGGATCTCTTTTCCTGCAATGAGGGACATAAGAGCAGTCTTAGTGAGAGTAATGGAACGAGTGTAAAGAAAGGATAGGATAGATGTTTGGAGGGAGACTGTGATGGACTGAGGTGCCAATACCAGTTTCCCTCCTTGTGAGTTGTTAGTTGTTGGCATAACATTGATAGTGAGTGTGAAGGGTGCATAGTAAGATGGGGATGTGATTCTGTACACAGGGAGAGAGGGATGGGTGATGGTGCAAGGGATGTTGAGGTGAGTTAGGATGTGTAGGAGTAGGGCTGGCAATGCAGAGTGATGGGGATGCGAAGACAGGCACAGCAGAATGAAGGTAAGTCTGCTGTTATACTGAAGGGATATTTACTAGTCCTAGCCCCTTTAGGGCTACCCCGGATCAGGCGTGATTCTCAGACATTCACTTTCAACTAAAGTTTGAGGTAGCCGAATCCTAAAGACGCCTAATTGGGTCTAAAGGTCTGGGCTATCTCTCCCTAAAGGAAAGGAACAACCTGAGAATGTTACCATCCTCCAGATAGCGATTTAATAAGTTTAGCTAGACTGTAACATCTCGATTATTATGAGGGCCCGGAAAACTCCCTCAGAATTCTGTAACTCTACACCAGAGTGTACAGAAATTGAGTTTGCGAGTTTTTGATACAGAAGACTTATGCGGGACAATTCTAAAAATATATAGAGATTTATTAAAGAACCGACAAGCAATTTACAGTTGGTGAATCAGTCAATCGCAACTTTAACAGTTCTAAAAAGAGAAAACATACGCTCTTATTATTAACAAAGAATCTTACTTTTAAATCTTAACTTTGCTACAGTATTACAGTTCTTAAAGTTTTCTTACACAGGATATCCATCAATATCAAATACCTTTGATCCCCGAGGTGCAAAGAGTGGTAGACTACAGAGCCACCTCTGCAGCCGAGAATCACTTTACCCAATTAAAGCGAGCCTGATATTCCATTTGAGAGTTCAATATTTATACCTTTTTCCAGTGGTATTTCCTTTAAGGTTTTCTGCTGATGCAAGTTAATTATCTCTATTCATCTTTCTGCCGACCTTTGCAATTCTTACTGCCACATCAGCCAGAATCTTGTCTCATCTCCAGGTGTTCTAGGGTCACCATATAAAAACGGTGTGAATGGCAGGTGTTCCTTATTTTATGTCATCTTTACGAGGGCAGATGATCCTGATCTTATGTGCCATCTTTACAAAGTTTAAATTAGAACACCTTATCCAGGGTGAACCATTGTTTTGTTCCCCGAAGGTCAACTTATCGGAGTCATGCACCTTCTATTTCAATAAGGTTATTTATTCAGGGTCAACAACTGTCTTATCTCAATAGCCAGAATTCTTTCATAGCTATTTCATAGTTATGTTTCTAAATTTCCAAACCCAGTTTGTCATGTTTTAATAAGGCCAGAACTCCTTCATAAGATATGTAATTTTTTGAATAGGTTATATGGCTTATTCCTTCACACCTCCCTCTTGAACAAAATATGAGCCCGATCATCAAGGACAGAGATTGGTCAATGTTTCAAATAAGGTTACAATAGTACATTAATTTCATGAGATTCATAAGAGCCCAATCCTGTGCTACATGAAAATGTATTTAAGTCATCCTAGGACAATGTTTTGCCTTATTTTAAATTGAATAGAAATGAAAAGAATGACAGGTACATTTTCATGCAATTAGCAAAACATGTAATTAGAATGTCTAATTGGCAGATGTACGTTCCATAGAGGTGAATTATTCATACGAGTCAAGGAGACGTCATATGGAGCTGGCTGAAGCTTGACACGCTGTTCCATTGATCCAGTGTGAGGACAGATTCTTGTTTTTGTAAAGGCCTTGCCAGGTGCTCAGTTGATTCCTTCTCCATCCGCAGTGTTTTCCTCCTTCATTGAAGTAACTTGTTGGTCTTTACTTGTTTTGGTTGTGGCTTTTTGCGAACCCAATTTCTGAGGCGTTGCCAAGCATCGAGTGGAGGAGTCGGCGACACCATCTGGCTGACTGTCGTCAGTAGTTCGATTGCATCCATTTCCTGTGTCGTGCTCCAAGCTGGGTCTTGAAAGACAGTGTACGACTGCACCTTGTATTGTTCCTCCATTTTGGTATCCCGCAGGACATCTTTTGAGATTGTCTATGGAGACAGTTTTAAGAATATGCTTGCCATTCGGCTGATTAATATGTATTTTAACAGTTCTTTCGTTAATAACAGAACGTATTTCAACAGGTTTTTCCACTTAGGTCTTAAACCAGGTTTTTGCTCAAAATTCTTTTCCTGTACCCATTCTCCTGCTAGGGATTGCCATGCTTTGTTTGTCAATTTTTTCTGCCTATTTGTCTCCCTTATCCTCTGATCAATTTGAAGTATCTTCTCTGTTACTACTTTTTTAAAATATAACTGTCGCTGTCGGGTCAAGGAAACATAGATAGAAACATAGAAGATAGGAGCAGGAGTAGGCCATTCGGCCCTTCGAGCCTGCTCCGCCATTCAACGAGATCATGGCTGATCATCCAAACCCTAGCACCCGGTCCCTACACCAACAGCCATCCCACACAAGCCCTATCCCCGTAACCCCACGTATTTAATCCCCCCCTAACACTAAGGGCCAATTTTTGTCATGGCCAATCAACCTAACCCGCACATCTTTGGACTGTGGGAGGAAACCGGAGCACCCGGAGAAAACCCACGCAAACACGGGGAGAATGTGCAAACTCCACACAGACAGTCACCCGAGGCTGGATTTGAACCCGGGTCCCTGGCGCTGTGAGGCAACAATGCTAACCACTATGCCACCGTGCTGCCCAGGAATCAGAGAGTGTAGAGGCAATAAAAGAACCATGGGTAAGCGGTGTATGCATTTCAACCCATACATTAGATAATATGGAATTTAGCGGACACTGTCCCTGATGCAGATGCGGGCACATTATTAAGTGATAGCTGCACCTCCGGAATGATGGCGGTCCACTTACTTCCCCTGATTCTCAACAGTTTGACCAATAGCTTTATTACTTCCTGGTTTTTACGTTCCACCAGCCCAGCTGATTACAGATGATGTGGCGTGCTGTGCTCTAACCCAATCTTCCTTTGTTTGCAGTAGTCTTTGAAGACCTTGGAGACAAAGGCTCCACCTTTAACGGAGTGTAAGATTTTGGGTGCACCAGTTACAGTAATTATGTCAGGACCTGAAAGGAGTCAGCAGCCCCGGAGAAGGCAGAGGATAAAGAGCACGGGAGGCCAAGGACAGCGGACGTGAAAGAAGTCGGCAGCCCCAGAGAAGGCAGAGGATAAAGAACGCGGGAGGCTGAGGACAGCGGACCTGAAAGGAGTCGGCAGCCCCGGAGGAGGCAGAGGATAATTCAGAGCAGCTGAAGGCAGTTAATTAGGGAAACAAGGCCTATAAAAACAGGCTTCGCAGTGCAATCTGCACTGAGTGTGGTTTGCACAGAGTGCTGAGAGTTGGGTGAGTGAGGGAGTTAGGTGGGTGAGTTGTGGAAGGAGGAGCTCCCTTCCTTCGCCTTTGCTTTCCCTAACTTTTCACTCTGTAGGATTTGGTTCCTACTTTACACCCAGGAAAGAGTCCAAGAGCGGGAGCAGTCAAACAACAACAACTGCAAAACCACTAAAGTGACATCACAACCATGGAAGGAGCTGATTGGTAAGTAGGACCTGGTGAGTATTTCTACAGTCCAGTCATTAAAGGAAAAGTAAGGTCTCTAGTTTAGAGTAAGTAGTGTGTAAAGTGAAGTAAGGTCCCCAGTGTATTTAATATTCTTTAATTTAGAGGAAGTAAAGGGAGTAAATTAAGGGTAGGACATGGCAGGGCAGCTCAGCAGCGTGGATTGCTCCTCCTGTGCTATGTGGGAAGTCAGGGGCACTTTCAGTGTCCAGGGCAAACACGTGTGCAGGAAGTGTCTCCAGCTGCAGCTACTCAAAATCCGCGTTTCAGAGCTGGAGCTGTGGCTGGAGTCACTGTGGAGCATCGGCAAGGCTGAGATATTTGTGGATAGCATGCTTAATGAGGTGGTCACACCACAGGTAAAGAGTGCACAGGCAGAAAGGAAATGGGTGACCGCCAGACAGAGTAAAAGAACTAGGAAGGTAGTGCAGGAGTCCCCTGGGTCCATCTCCCTCTCCAACACATTTTCCGTTTTGGATACTGCTGGGGGAGATGGTTTCTCAGGGGAATGCAGCAAGAGCCAAGTCCGTGGCACTACGAGTGGCACAGTAGGGGAGGAAAACGAGTGGGGGAGCAATAGTGATAAGGGATTCTATCGTAAGGAGAACAGATAGACGTTTCTGTGGCCACAGACGTGACTCCAGGATTGTATGTTGCCTCCCTGGTGCCAGGGTCAAGGATGTCACTGAGCAGCTGCAGGACATTCTGAAGGGGGAGGGTGGCCAGCCAAAGGTTGTGGTCCATATCGGTACCAACAACATAGGTAGAAAGAGGGATAAGGTCCTACAAGCAGAACATAGGGAGCTAGGAAATAAATTAAAAAGCAGGACCTCAAAGGTAGTAATCTCAGGATTACTCCCAGTGCCACGTGCTAGCGAAAGCAGAAATAGGAGAATAGACCAGATGCATGCGTGGCTGGAGCGATGGTGTAGGAGGGAGGGATTTAAATTCCTGAAGCATTGGGACCAATTCTGGGGAAGGTGGGACCTGTACAAGCTGGACAGGTTACACCTCGGCAGAACCGGGACCAATATCCTTACAGGGGGGTTTGCTAGTGCTGTTGGGAAGGATTTAAACTAGTTTGTCAGGGGGCTGAGAACCTAAGTGTGGGCCCAGAACAGAGAGAAACAAAGCTGGAAGTGCAAGTTTGAAAAGTAGTCAGCAAAACTAGTAGGGAGCAGAAATAAAGGCCAACAGTAAAGATGGTCAAAGTGCAGAAAAATATTAAACAGGCAAAGTTGAAGGCACTTTATCTAAATGCATGTAGCATTCGCAACAAGGTGGATGAATTAATGGCACTAATAGAAGTAAATGGGTATGCTGTAATTGCCATTACAGAGATATGGTTGGAGGGTAACCAAAGCTGGGAACTGAATGTTCCAGGGTACTCAACATTTAGGAAGGACAGACAAAAAGGAAAAGGAGGTGGCGTAGTGCTGTTAATAAGGGATGAGATCGGTACGTTAGAGATAAAAGATCTTGGCTTGGCAGATCGTGATGTAGAACTGGAATCAGTTTGGGTGGAGCTAAGAAACAGCAAAGGGCGGAAAACATTGGTGGGAGTTGTGTATCGGCCACCAAACAGTAATGGTAATGTAAGGCATAGTATCAATCAAGAGATTAGAAGTGCATGTAACAAGGGCAATATGGTAATCATGGGGCACTTTAATCTACATATTGACTGGGCAAATCAAATTACCACTAATGGTGTGGAGGACGAATTCTTGAAATGCATGCGAGATGGTTTCCTGGACAAGTATGTGGAGGAACCAGCCAGGGAACAGGCTATTCTGGATCTGGTACTGTGTAATGAGAAAGGGCTAATCAATAATCTTGTGGTAAAGGGGCCTTTAGGGAAAAGTGACCATAATATGATTGAATTTTATATTAAGTTTGAGAGTGATGCAGTCCAATCTGAAACTAAGATCTTCAATCTAAACAGAGGAAACTACAAGGGTATGAGCGACAAGTTGGCCATGGTAGATTGGGAGACTACACTGAAAGGTATGAAGGTGGACATACAATGGCTAACATTCAAGGAAATGTAGGGAGTTTGCAAAATTCCCCCACCTCGCCTGCTTTCCGAATCAAACAAAGTTGGCCACTTTTTAAACGTACAAAATGGAGTTCTGGGACACGTGACCAGAAAGCTGCTGGAAGCGAGTCATTTTTCTCCCCAGCAACAAGACTGGAGACAGGGCCTGGAATTCCACAGTCCCTATGTGGATTCCAGGCCAGACATGGAATTGAATATGTAATAGCAAGTCGCCAGTAGGCCGGTAAGAACAATGAACCTGGTTGCACTGCAATCAGGGTTAAGCTAGTTAAAACCATCATCGGGCCCATCCTAACAGATCCAATCATATCAGAAACCGTTTTAGAGGACTAGGCACCAGAGACACCATTGTGTGACTGAAACCAAAAACAATGAGGGCCGGTGATAAGGCCGTTAGTGGGAAATCGGCCGTTTTGCAGCCATTTACAGTTAACGAAGTAACCTGGGACACCTCTCGATCTGGGGGAGGCAAGGCAGATCGAGAGAGTATAACTGTTTTTAGTAAGCAGACAGAAAGGGCAGTTCAAGACACTTCGACTTGGAACACACTTCGGGAGAGACAGCTTCTACACTTCACTTCGATTTCATCCTGGGACTTCGCTGCAAAAGGGAAACTTCGAGGACTCTACTGGGAGAAGCAGTCTCCAAGACGGGGAAGGCTATGCGCAGCAGGCCCATGCTTTGGTAAGCAGGCGAAGCTCCCGGTCCGTACTGCCTCCCGATTTAAACCTGACTGTTCCCCCCCCCCGTGCCCACCACCTCAGGCAGGGATTCAGAGTGGAACCAGGAAGACACGGGACAGAGTGCACCATCCCGGTACGGACCGGAGCCCAGAGCGGGCCTCGCTAAACGGCGCAGCCCGACCCAGGAGGGAAGCCTTTTCGCCCAGCCAAGGAGGAAGATCCACTACCTGACTGACGGGAGAGTGTGTGGCCAGTGCACACTGAACTTTACCAGGCCAGACCAACTAAAGCTGCAGTCCCAGGACAACCTAAAGGCCTTTGTTCCAATGCGTTGGGTGAGCATGAGAGTCTGACCCCCCCTTTAGTTCGACCTAGGTTAGAGATAGTGTAGGAGGTGGGGATAAGGCTAAGGGGAGTGTTAATGTGTGATACCCCTCGATGTGTCGTATTCCTTCCCGCACTCGCGTGCCCTCTGTTTTGAATATATAGTATTCCTTTTTTTTTTCTTTTTGAAGTGTATAGAGCTGTAGCCTTGGTTTAGTATCGTTGAACCAATTAATTTCTCTGCTTGCTTCTTTTGTTTTATTTTTCTCTCAATAAAACCGTTATTATTTTAACCTTTCACCTGCTTGTCTGTCTCGAGCTTGTTATTCTGCGCATCAGCTGCCTGGTAGGATCCCAGTGTCAGAACTAAGTGGGAGTGTGGGGACGCCTCGAAAACGTCCACTGGGTCAGGCCCGGGCCAAACCGACCGCCCAACCAACAACCCCTACAAAATGGCGACCGCGGCAGGACACTGGGCGTAGGCATCTGGTGTTGTAGATGGCGAGTCGAATGAGACAAGCTTGATGGACGAGAGAATCTCGGACTATGTGTTCAGGAAGGTGAATCTCACTAAGAAGTGGATCACCGCTCTGCTGAAGGCTGGCCGTCCGGTGGACGCCGCAGCTCAGTGGACGCAGGGGAGGGAACACAAGAGATCTCTTGAAAAGGCTGTGTGGCTGTGCTGCTACAAAAAGCAGGTACAGCTCCTGGATGGGCTCGTCGCAGCCCAGGCAGCCAGGTTAAAGGAGCTGGAACTGGAAGTCCAGGAGAAGGCTCAGGCAGGAGAGAAGTTAGTTGTGGCGCTGCAGGCTCTCGCACAGGAGAGGGTGCAGCTCTTAGGGGATTATAATTCCCAGTTGGAATACCTGCGGTATCAAGTCACCGAGGCCAAGGGGAATGAGTTTAGGCTGCGGGACAAAAGTGCCCGCTTGGTAAAGGAAGTAAAAGAACAGGAGGAGAAAGTCAGGGAAGTGAAGGCAGCCTATAAGCTGGCCAGTGAACAGGGGTTCAGGGAAGCTGACCACAGCCCCTGTCAGGAGAAGATAGAGAGTCTTAGCCGAGCCCTCCGGAAGGCCAAGGGCATGGTATGCCTGATGAATCCGAAGGTGGGTCAGGCGGATTTTCTGGGGAACAAGGGTAGGACCATTTCACCATCCCAAGTGGTACCTAGGGAAGCAATAGAGGAAAGAGAGGAAACCGCGCGTCCACCACCCACTACTCCGAGTTTCGGGGAAGTGTGGCACCAAGGGGAGGTGAAGGCGAAGGTGGTCCAAGCCCCGGCTAGGACGGGAGCGGGGCCCATGTGCCCAGCCCGGCAGCTGAGGTTAGGTCCGCCCGCCGAAGGGGACAGGGAAGGGCCTCTCCAGAACCAGTTTGTGGTCCCTTTTAATACCCAACAGCTTAGGAGTATGGTGAGCCATATTCCAAAGCTCTCCCAGAAGGAAGATCCCTCGGTTCATTTTAGGGATGTAGAGCAGGCAGCCAGCGTCAACGACTGTGATGATGCTGAGCAGGCCAAAATGCTGCTATTTTCCCTAGAAAGCAGCCTCCTCCAGTCCCTCTCTGACGGGGATAAAAGAGGTCAGAGTGGGTACGAGGAGCTCAAGGATGCAGTCTTAGAGGCATTGGGCATGGAAGAGGGCAGTCCGTTCTCCTGTGTGGAGAAAACGGTCCAATTGGTGGAAGAGACTCCGCAAGCTTTCGTGGACTGGCTGTGGCCGGTGTACCGGAGAGCTTGCCCAGGGACACCCAACCGGGCGTTCCTGAATGGAGATCTCCTGACCCATTGGCTCTGTTGCTTGGTGGCAAACAGCCTGCCGCAAGTTAGAGCAAAAGCGAAAGTTTGGTTCGACCCCAAGGACCCCGGGGCCACAGAAGCCGGGGTGATCCGACAGCTCACCCTAGCCTACAAGAACGGTCGGGCAGCCGAAGCGCTCCCAGCGAAAGGAAAGCTGCATGAGGCAAAACCGGGGCCGGGTAGGGAGGAGTGGCGCCAGGAAGGGACTACCCCAACACACCCCAAACTTAATTGTTACGGGTGTGGTAAAGATGGCCACTGGCGGAAGGAGTGTAGAAACCCTTGGAAAGAGACCAGGGGGAAGGTGCCCACTGCCCAGCCCAACCGGCGGGGGCAGGACCCAGCCAGGTCGAGATAATACTGGACGCCGTACGGTCCACATTGTCTGGCCAGGGGAAGGTAGCAATGGCCACCGGCGCTCTTACTCCGGCAGCCCCAGCCAATTCCCAACCCTGACTAGCAAGAACGCAACCGGTCCACCTGTGCTCTGTCCGCTATGACGAGTGGGGGAAACCCCTCGTGGAGATGGAGGTGGAGAGGCTGAAGGGGACCTATCTGCTGGATACGGGAGCATCAAGCACCGTAATCTATGCAGATAACCCCGCCGCCTCGCCCCTCTCCAGCGGGGTCCCCTACAGTCTATCGGGATTTACAGGGAAGGAACAGGCTGGGTCAGTGTCCATCCCGCTTTCCATCAAGTTGGGACGTTAAACCGAGGCCCCGTCTGCTCTCTCAGGTAGACGTAAAAGATCCCATGGCATTAATTCGAAGAAGAGTAGGGGAGATATCCCTGGTGTGTTAGCCAATATTTGTCCCTCAATCAACATAACAAAAACAGATTATCTGGTCATTATCATATTGCTGTTTGTGGGAGCTTGCTGTGCGCAGATTGGCTGCCGCGTTTCCCACATTACAACAGTGACTACACTTCAAAAAGTACTTCATTGGCTGTGAAGCACTTTGAGATGTCCAGTGGTCGTGAAAGGCGCTGTATAAATGCAAGTCTTTCTTTAAATTCAATCAGACTTTCAGATATTATGGTTGCACACAAAAAGAAAGTTCATCTTGGTAGTACGAACGGGGCATTTTGGGATTGAACTTGACACCAAGGCAGAAACACCCTTTATATATGAGGAAAACCTTTGAAACCATTGATAAAGATTCAATCCTGTATAGCATTAAATGGTAAAGAAACAAAAGTCCCAGGTCAGATTCCTAATCTTTGCTGAGTCAAAAGTTGAAGGTCCAATGATTGAGCTTCACTAGGAGTGTGCCAGGCCTGCAGAGAGCAAAAAAGTCAGCCAGGGTTCCCATTCTCATTTCTGATTGCTGCACAGTAACTCTGTTGGAAATTGCGTGCATGTGGACACCAGGGGAAAAATAAGAATGCATTGAAGCCCTGTCTGAATAGTCTGCCAATGCTCATATGATTTGGACAGGTTGGGTGATTGGGCAGATGTATGGCAGATGCAGTATAATGTGGATAAATGCGAGGTTATCCACTTTGGTGGCAAAAACAGGAAGGCAGATTATTATCTGAACGGCAATAGATTGGGAGAAGGGGAAGTGCAACGAGACCTGGGTGTCCTTGTGCACCAGTCGCTGAAGGTAAGCATGCAGGTGCAGCAGGCGGTTAAGAAGGCAAATGGTATGTTGGCCTTCGTAGCGAGAGGATTTGAGTACAGGAACAAGGATGTCTTGCTGCAGTTGTACAGGGCCTTGGTGAGACCACACCTTGAGTATTGTGTGCAGTTTTGGTCACCTTATCTGAGGAAGGATGTTCTTGCCATGGAGGGAGTGCAGCGAAGATTCATCAGACTGATACCTGGGATGGCAGGAATGACATATGAGGAGAGATTGGGTCGATTGGGCTTATACTCGCTGGAGTTTAGAAGAATGAGAGGGGATCTCATTGAAACTTATAAAATTCTAACAGGACTAGACAGACTAGATGCAGGAAGGATGTTCCTGATGGCGGGGGAGCCCAGAACCAGGGGTCACAGTCTAAAGATAAGGGGTAAGCCATTTAGGACAGAGATGAGGAGGAATTTCTTCACCCAGAGAGTGGTGAACCTGTGGAATTCTCTTCCACAGAAGGCAGTTGAGGCCAATTCATTAAATATATTCAAGAAGGAGTTAGATATATTTCTTAAGGCTAAAGGGATCAAGGGATATGGGGAGAAGGCAGGGACAGGGTACTGAATTTGGATGATCAGCCATGATCTCATTGAATGGCGGAGCAGGCTCGAGGGGCCGAATGGCCTGCTCCTGCTCCTATCTTCTATGTTTCTATGTTTCTATGGGACCACTCCACACCACATGGAAGTGCATCCTGATGAGGTGGGAGGTGGAGGGTGGAAGGGGAGTCCTGGGGGCTGACTTCATTGTAGGTCACGGGATTCTGGTGGATCTAAGGAGCCACTGCTTGTGGGGAGCAGGTGGAATAAAGGATGGTGAGGTAGTAGTGATCCCGGGAAAGGAAGGGAAGGGGACTCTCTGCACCATGAAGCCAAAGGGAGGCTACGACCTTGGGCTTATGGTCAGTGGTGTCCCCGAGGAGTTTCGGGCATTCGTGAAGGCGCACCTGGCCACGTTTGCCACTCACCAGCATGACTGCGGTAGGGTCACGGGGTTTGAGGTCACGGTAGACGGGGACCCCATGGCCAGACCACAGAAACAGTATAATTTCCCCAGGGAAGCTGAGCCAGACATGGAAGCAGCCATGTCCTCCCTAGTGCAGCAGGGAGTTCTGAGACCTATAGCAACCCACGTGAACTCTCCATTGTGGCCGGTGAGGAAACCGGACGGTGCCTGGAGAGCCACGGTGGACTATCGGGTCCTCAATAGTAACATTCCTGCCTGCGCCCCCACCGTGGCAGCAGTCGCTGACCTAATTGGGAGTATCCCAGCATCCGCGACCACATTCATGGTACTGGATATTTCAAACGGGTTTTGGTCCATCCCTGTACGGAGGGAGGACCAGTACAAGTTTGCCTTTACGTTTAGGGGGCAACAGTACACTTGGAACTGCTTGCCACAGGGCTTTCACAACAGCCCCAGCATCTTCCATCAGTGCATAGCAGGTAGCATCAAGGAGTTTAGCCAGCCCAGACAACTAGTCCAATATGTGGACGACCTACTCCTCTTCACCGATTCAAAGGAGGAGCATGGCCCACTATTGGCCGAGTTGCTGGAGCTGTTAGAGCAGAAGGGGTTTAAAGTTAACCCCAAGAAAGCGCAGATCAGCCGGCAGGAGGTAAAATTCCTGGGCCTGACCATGCGCGCTGGAGAAAGGGCCATAAATAAGGCCAGGAGGGAGGCGGTGCAAGAGCTACCGATCCCAAAAACAGTATCGGGTGTGAGGTCGTTTATAGGACTGACCGGTTACTGTCGAGATTTTATTGAGGACTATGCAGCCTCAGCAGCTCCTCTGCTCCGACTCCTGCATAAGGGAGTGGAGTGGAGTTGGGATGAGGAGTGCCAGGCAGCGTTTGTCGGGCTCAAAGAGAATCTGCAGACCGCACCAGCCCTGGGAGCCATAGATGAGGGAAAGGAGTTTTTTCTGGAGGTAGCAGCCAGCGGGGACAGCCTGAGCTCAGTGCTGCTTCAAGAGCGGCACGGCCAGCTGCGGCCCGTGGTATACTCCTCCAGGGTGCTCACTGATGTTGAGAGGAGCTACTCCAATTGCGAGAGGCATCTGTTAGCCACGCATTGGGCTGTGAAGAGGTCCCTAATCTTCACAGGCACCTCTCCCATCACCCTCCTCACACATCACACGCCGACTCAGATGCTATTGGATGGGAGAATTAAGGATGGGACAGTGAGCAGTGCTCGCATTGCTCGCTGGACCTTGCTCCTCTCCCAGATGGATCTGAGGGTGAAGGGTCTCTGCGAGCCAAAGCTCGCGGCCAATTTGGTCTACCCGGGAACAGCCCATCGGTGTTCCATAGAAGGGGTTTGGGAGGTGAACATAGGTTTACGGGCCGGGATACATCCCACAGGCCGCGAAATCTATGTTGATGGTTCCAGCACGGTGTCCGCTGGCAAGCGTCTCACGGGATGTGGGATTTATGACCCTACGGCAAGCATTGCCCTGTTGAGATACCGCGGCAAATGTGGGAGTCGAGACCAGAGTTGGTGAAACACAACTGCTTTAATCTACATCATGGCAAAGAGAAACTGGAAAAGCCCGCGCAACCACTTAAATACTCCCCAGACAGGAAGTGCTCCCGGCAGCCTGTCCCTGCGGGAAAAAAGTTGCTGGAGGAAAGGGCCCCCGGCTGGGGGCATCTGCTTAAACTGTCCGTGCCGCCGTGAGCGGATTATGTCCAGTGGTGGAATGTCGCCACAGAGCTCCCCCCAGAATCCGCTTAGGAGGAGTGGACGAGTCGTGACGGTGGTCTAATGATTCTGCCGGAGCGGCTCTGAGTGGTCGCCGGTCTAGTTGGTGGGGCCGGGCAGTTCGCCGCCGGCTGTGCTGGCTTGCTGGCGGGACGGCCTCGAGTTGGAGGTCGGGCCACGGGGACCTGTTCCCCTGGTTCTGTGTGTGCTGGTTTGAGCCGGTCGATGGAGACTGTGTCGACCCTGTCGCCGAGTCGCAGCTTGAAGACCTTGTCCCCGGTTTGTAGTACCTCGTACGGTCCGTCATACAGGGGTCGCAGGGGTCCACGGTGCACATCGTGTCGCACGAAGACGAAGCGTGCCTGCTGTAAGTTTGGCGGGACGTGAGGTGCGAGTTCGCCGTGTCGGTTGACCGGAAGTGGGGCGAACTGTTGAGCGGAAGAGAAAGAGTTGAGCCGCTGCTGTTCAGCAGACCAAGGCGTGGTAGCCTCCGGGAGGAATTCGCCTGGTACGCGCAGCGGTTGTCCGTAGACTAACTCCGCTGCTGAGGACTGGAGGTCTTCCTTGACCGCGGTGCGTAGGCCTAGTAGCACCCACGGTAGGCGGTCAGTCCAGGTACTGTCCTGCAGGCCGGCGCGGAGTGAGGCCTTGAGTGACCTGTGGAAGCGTTCACAAAGCCCGTTGGCCTGCGGGTGGTACGCCGTGGTTCGGTGGAGCGTCACCCCGAGGTTGCGTGCTGTGGCCGTCCAGAGTTCGGAGGTGAACTGGGCGCCTCTGTCGGAGGTTATGTCGGCCGGTACGCCGAACCTCGTGACCCAGGTGTTAACGAACGCCCTGGCGATGTCGGCTGTGGTGGTGGAGGTCAGCGGCACTGCCTCAGGCCAGCGTGTGTAGCGGTCGACCATCGTGAGGAGATAAGTTTGGCCTTGCGATGGCGGCAGAGGACCGACGATGTCGACGTGTACGTGGTCAAAGCGGCGGCTGGGTACCTCGAAGTCTCCCAGGGGTGCTTTTGTGTGCAGCTGTACCTTAGCCCGTTGGCAGGCGAGGCAGGAGGTGGCCCAAGTCTGAACATCTTTGCTGAGGCCGCGCCAGACGAAGCACTGGGAGAGGAGTTTGACGGATGCGTGGGAACCTGGATGGGAGAGCCTGTGGAGCACGTCGAAGATGCGGCGGCGCCAGGTTGCAGGGACAACCGACCTGGGTTGGCCGAGTGAGACGTTGCAAGTGACTGCCGTGGCTTCGGGCCCGTACGCAACCTTGGCTAGGCGTAGCCCTGGCAGGCTGGTAGCCGCCGAGAGGAGGTCTGGGTCCGTGAGCTGGGCCGCTGCTAGTTGCGCGTAGTCGACCGCGAGGTGATTCGCGCAGATGGCGGGACGGGAAAGGCAGTCGGCGACAACGTTGTCTCTACCGGAGACGTGCTGGATGTCCGTGGTAAACTCGGACACGGCTGCGAGCTGGCGTTGCTGCCTAGCGGACCAGGGTTCGGTGTGCTTGGCCATCGCGTATGTGAGCAGCTTGTGGTCCACGTACGCGGTAAAGGGACGGCCCTCCAGGAGGAACCTGAAATGGCGGACCGACAGGTGGAGCGCGAGGAGCTCGCGGTTGAAAGTAGAGTATTTGACCTCCGGGGGGCGCAGTTGGTGGCTGTAGAAGGCAAGTGGCTGCCACACGCCATTGACCCACTGCTCGAACACGGCTCCGACCGCGTGGTCGGAGGCGTCGGTGGTGAGCGCGACCCGGGCATCGGCCCTCGGGTGCGCGAGCAGGGTGGCGTTGGCGAGCGCGTTTTTGGTGGCGTCGAAGGCGGCTGACGTGTCAGTGGTCCAGGCTACGGCCATCTTGCCGGATTTACCTCGGAGGGAGTCGTATAGGGGCTTCATGAGGGCTGTTGCTCTGGGGATGAACCTGTTGTAGAAGTTCACCATCCCGAGGAACTCCTGGAGGCCCTTGATGGTTTTGGGGCGGGGGAATTGCTGGATGGCCTGCACCTTGTTGGGCAGGGGCCGGCCCCAGCAGGGGTGATGTGGTGGCCGAGAAAATTGATCTCGGCTAGGCCGAATTGGCACTTCGCCGGGCTGAGGATGAGCCCGTGTTGGGCTAGGCGCCCGAACAGGATGCGAAGGTGTTCGAGGTGTTCCTGTTGGGAGGAGCTGGCCACGAGAATGTCGTCTAGATAGACGAATAGGAAGTTCAGGTCCCGGAGGACTGAGTCCATAAGGCGCTTGAAAGCCTGGGCTGCATTCTTGAGGCCGAAGGGCATTCTCAGGAACTCGAACAGGCTGAATGGGGTGATGACAGCCGTTTTGGGGATGTCCGCGGGTTGTATGAGGACTTGGTGGTAACCGCGCACCAGGTCGACCTTGGAAAAGACAGTTCGTCCGGCCAGTCGGGCCGAGAAGCCCTGGATGTGCGGCACCGGGTGTCGGTCGGGGGTGGTGGCGTCGTTGAGGCGGCGGTAATCCCCGCAGGGGCGCCAGGCTCCGCCGGGCTTGGGGGTGATGTGGAGGGGCGAGGCCCAAGGGCTGCTGGAGCGGCGGATGATGCCGAGTTGCTCCATGGTGGTGAACTTGGCCCGCGCGATTTCCAGCTTGGCCGGGTTGAGTCTGCGGGCGTGGGCAGAGACCGGGGGGCCGGTGGTGGGGATATAGTGCTCCACACCGTGTTTGGCGGCTTTGGCCAAAAAGGTCGGGTTGGTGAGGGCGGGAAACTCGGCTAGAAGTGCCGAGTAGTCGTCCGTGGCTCTGGTGAGGCAGTAGGTCGTCAGGCCGGCCGAACGGGCCGGGGTGAATGCGCCAGGGATGGGGGCCATAGTGTTGATGTCGACGAGGCGGTGCCTCGGAATGTCGACAAGGAGGCCATGGGCGCGTAGGAAGTCGGCGCCGAGGAGTGGGCAGAGGACCTTGGCTGTGAGGAACTCCCAGTGGTAGCGGCGGCCTGCGACGTTGAGCGTGACCATGCGGGTGCCGTATGTGCGGATGTCAGAGCCATTGGCTGCGGCCAGAGTGATACCCCGTGCGCCGCGTTGGATTTCGAGGGCGGAGCCGGGGGTGATGCTGTGCTGGGCTCCTGTGTCGCACAGAAATCGGCGGTTAGTGCTGTCATCGGTGACGTACAGTAGGGGCCCCTTTTGCCCCGCGGCCATTGTGGGGGCCGGTGCGGGGGGGATTTGAAAGTGCACGGTGGCGTGCAGCGTTGGGCCCTAGTGCCTAAACGGGTGTGGTAGTAGCAGTGACCCGGAGTGGAAGGGCGGTCGGGCCTAGTGGGCCGGGGAGGCCGCGTGGTCGTTGCCGTGAGGTCGGGCGCGACGTCGCGGGCGGTCTGCGCGGAGAGCAGCCGGTCGGCCTTTTCGGCTATCTCATTCAGGTCCATGGAGCCAGACTCCACAATGAGCGGGTGGATGCTGGCGGGGAGCTGCCGAATGAAAAGCGTGCGAAAGAGGGCGCCGGGGTTTTTGTCCTCCGAGAGGGACAGCATGTGGGAAAGCAGGTCCGACGGTGAAGCGTCACCAAGGCCTGGGAGGTCGAGGAGTTGGCAGTTGTGCTGGTAAGAGGGCGCCTGAAATTTTTTAAGAAGCGCGGCCTTCAGATGTTCGTACTTGCCTTCCACTGGTGGATCCTGCAGCGCTGCCCAAACCTTGGGAACTGTGGCGTAGGTGAGAGAGGCGACGAGGTAGTCGTACTTCGTGGCGTCGACTGTAATGCTTCTCAGCCGGAATCTGGACTCGGCTTGAACGAACCAGGCCTCGGCCAGGTTCTCCCAAAAGTCCGGTAGTTTAACCGTGACTGCGTTTGTATCCGCCATGCTAGCTTAGGATTCGTCCTGAGCGTCGGGGTCACCAGTGTTGAGATACCGCGGCAAACGTGGGAGTCGAGACCAGAGTTGGTGAAACACAATTGCTTTAATCTACATCATGGCAAAGAGAAACTGGAAAAGCCCGCGCAACCACTTAAATACTCCCCAGACAGGAAGTGCTCCCGGCAGCCTGTCCCTGCGGGAAACAAATTGCTGGAGGAAAGGGCCCCCGGCTGGGGGCGTCTGCTTAAACTGTCCGTGCCGCCGTGAGCGGATTATGTCCAGTGGTGGCGTGTCGCCACAGCCCTAGCAATTAAACTCCCCAGCACCATGAGTGCCCAGCAGGCTGAACTGTCCGCAGTGGTGTAAGTCATTACACACCCCGAAATCTTCCCTACCCCCTACACGATTTGCTCGGACAGCATGTTCACGTGCAACTCATGTACGGAATATTTGGCCATCTGGTCCTGCCGCGGATACACCTCCGCTGACGGGAGACCCCTCACAGTGAAGCCCTTGCTGGAAAAGATTCTGGCAGCCGTGGGGGAGGAAGGGGACGTGTTCATCCATAAGGTGAAAGCTCATTCCTCCACAGAACCCCGCGGTCAGCGTAACCAGCAGGCTGACCTGCTTGCCAAGGAGGGTGCCCGCACCGGCACTTTCTGGGATCCATTCAGGTCCGGACCTGTGGCAGCGGTCAGAGGTAGGGACGGGACACAAAGGAGGGTAGGGGTAGCATTAGCCCCGGACCTTAAGTCCGTCCAGGCTCAGGACCCGGTCCTGAAGGCTGTCCTCAGCGCAGTCATTGAGGGCAGGAGGGTAGAGGGGCCGTATGGGACAGCGACCCTCTCTGTTAAAGAGGGCATGCTGTTCAGGGGGGAGCAGTGGATTGTGCTGCAACAGCACCAGAGGGAGTTCCTGCAACTGGCCCATGAGGGACTGGGAGCGGGACACCCCGGGCCCGAGGCCACCTGGCAGCGGGTGGAACAGGCGGGATGGTGGCCGGGACTCAGGGAGGACGTCCGCGAGTTCTGTGCAGACTGTCTCGTGTGCACTGCAAACAACCCTGACCCCCGGAAAAGGAAGGTGCCCATCGGACACATCAGGCGGGTAGAGGGACCATGGCAGTCGATCCAGGTCGACTACATCGGGCCCCTGCCCACCGCCCAGGGAGGCTTTAAATACTGCCTAGTCCTGGTGGATGTGTTCACCAAGTGGGTGGAAGCCTTCCCCTGCAGAAATGCCACGGCTCTGGGAACTGCAAGGATCCTAGTCCGAGAGGTGTTCTCACGGTGGGGACTACCACAGTATGTGGAGTCCGACCAGGGGAGTCAC
Source organism: Somniosus microcephalus (assembly GCF_052327205.1). Taxonomy (NCBI): domain Eukaryota; kingdom Metazoa; phylum Chordata; class Chondrichthyes; order Squaliformes; family Somniosidae; genus Somniosus; species Somniosus microcephalus. Next base: position 235,992,205 of record NC_140990.1, read on the forward strand.
TTCACTGGACAGGTGATGCAGACGGCCCTTATGCTGTTGGGCATTGAGGGAAAGTGGCATGTAGCTCACAATCCACAGTCATCCGGGATTGTGGCGCGCATTAACCGGACCCTCAAGGAACGGTTGAGAAAGGAGACGGTGGACTCGCCCCGCAAATGGGCCGAGATCCTGCCGTTAGTGTTGATGGGGTTCCGGGCCAGCCAGTCAAAAAGCACGGGGTACTCCCCGTACGAGCTGATGACAGGCAGGGTCATGCGGACCCCCACCCATGTGTTAGCGCCGCTGCTTACGGAGGGGCAACTCCAGGAGGTGAATCGGGACAAGTTCGCCTGAACCCTCTATGAGCACCTGAAGCAGGTCCATGGGCAGGCAGCGGGGAACATGGGGAGGCAGCATCAGAGTAACCGATTGCTGCTGGAACCGAAAGGGCACCAAGAATGGGAAGTGGGAGACCAGGTCATGATCAGGAATTATGCCAGAGTAGGAAGTTTGGAGCCTTTGTACATGGGGCCCTTTAGTGTGGTAGACAAAGCCAGCCCCATGGTGTACGCCGTGAAAATGCCCTGGCGTACAAAGTGGTTTCATATCAACCAGTGCAAGCTGTTTAAGCCAAGCAGGGCTGGACAGCTGGCTGGTCAGGGGTTGGGGAATAGAAATCCCCAGCCCGATATGGGAAACAGGTCGCAGACCGCAGCAGGTCTGGTGACGTGTCTGAGGGAGGAGTCACCGACGAGTGGGGCGTTCCTCCACTTCTGTGGGATGTGGCTGAGGGGGAGGAACCCGAGAGCGGCGTCTCCAGCCTCAGCTCGGGTATAGAGGGGGAGGAGCCTGAGGGCAGCGCCTCCGCTCTCAGTTCAGATGAGGACGGGGGGAGACTGAGGAGAGTAGCCCCGCCCCTGGCTCAGGTGTAGGGAAGGAGGGACCTGAGGTCAGGAACCCCGCCCCGGACCCCGTCGTTGTTGTGTATGTAATATGTATGATACTTTAAACCTATGGCCAGGGCGGCACTACTTTGTAGGGCGTAGTGATACCATAGTACCACTCCTGGCCACAGGGGTATAAATAGTGGGTACTGATCTCCCCTCAGTTCCCGCCTGTTGGTATTAAGTAAAGACCTACGTTGAATCTTCCAAGCTGTCTCTTCATTATTGGATTAAGTATAGACACATACTTTACACTGGCGACGAGTAAGGTTCGAACTCACCAGTACACGGTGCAACAAAGGAATGGCAGCAGTACGGAGAGAGAAGGAGAGAGGCTTCTTACCAGCCAGCCTGCAGAGTCCAGCGTCGACCAAAGGAAACCGCCCAGCACTCCAGGTTCGGGAGGAGCAGCAGCAACAGAGAGAGAGAGAGGGTTCCAACAGAAGCTGCAGCAGCTGAGAGAAGAGGCTGAACGGGCGCTCCAGCCACGGGGCAAAAGTCCACCCAGGGCCAGGTAAACTGAAATCCTTCCCGGGGAACGGGAGCTGCAAGGGCCAGAACGGGCAGGCGATCTGGGGAACAAACGGAGCCACGAGGACTAGCAAGCCACGAGAGGGGAAGGTCGTTGTTAATAGCGGCGGTGGCAATAACGGGAGCTGCAAGGGCCAAAAATAACGATGCTGGAGAGAGGTCGTTAGCAGCAGCAGGAGAAAAGGCGGGAAAAACGCCATCTAGTGGACAAAGGGGAAAAGTTTTTTCTCTTCAGCACTTTAAAATAAAAAAAATTTAAAAAACGCCATCTAGTGGACAAAGGCGGGAAAAGCTCTTCAGCAGTTTAAAATGTCTACAGAAGGTTGGTTGTCAGCATTTGTTGAGGACACAGAAGAGTGGGATGCCTATGTCGAAAGGCATGAACTTTATTGCATAGTAAACAAGTTGAAAGATGACGTAAAGGCAGCAACCTTATTAAATTTTATGGGGGCAAAAACATACGGTCTGCTGAGGAATCTTCTTACTCCAGAAAAGCCAGCAGACAAAACATATGCCCAAATTGTTTATACGTTAAGGGAACATTTAAACCCTAAGCCACCATTTATAGCGGAAAGGTACCGCTTCTACAGACGCGACCAAAGGAATGATGAGTCGCAGGCAGCCTATTTGGCTGAGCTCAGAAGGTTGTCCAAACATTGCCAGTTTGGAGCCTTTTTGGCAGACGCGATCAGAGACAGATTTGTCTGTGGCATGTTAAATGAGAGTACACGAAAACGGTTGCTAGCCAAGAAACAGCTCAGCCTAGATCAGGCGATTGAAATAGCATCCACCCATGAAGCAGCAGCACAGGGTGCTGCTCAAATGCGACAAAACACAACCTGCTATGACACCCATGAGGTGACATTTCACAAAGGTAAATGCTACCATTGTGGCAAAACCACCCACGACCAAAGTAATTGTTGGTTTTGTGATAAAATATGCCAGCAGTGTGGGAAAAAGGGGCATATAGCGAAAGTTTGTCGGTCGGGTACGAAACCCAATAGTGGGGGCAGTCCGAGCAGTACCAAGGCAAGGACAAAAATACATAAGATGTCTGACAGTAGCTCAGACGAGTCACAGGAAGGCACAAAAGCAGAGCCTAAAGGTCTGGGATGTCTCAAGTTATATGGTGTAGACAAAACGGAGGACCACAGCACAATGTGGGTTAAAATGAAGGTAGCAGGCGTCGAAGTTAATATGGAGCTGGACACGGGTTCAGCCCTATCAGTAATTAATGAACAAGATTATAACAGGCTGTTCAAACGCATTCCCTTAAAGGATACGGAAATTACATTAAAAACATATACGGGACAAAAAGTTTACCCGAAGGGAAAAATGCAAGTAACAGTTAAATACAACGGCAGAAAAGTGCCAGGACTTTATTTATACGTCCTACCAAACGGTGGACCACCACTTTTGGGTAGGGAATGGATAAGAAAAATCCATTTCGACTGGAAGTCGATACACGAGTTAAAAGTAGAGACCACCAAGGATGATACAACCATTACAAGCAGGCTGTCGAAAATATTGGCAAAAACGCCAGAGGTGTTCCAACAAGGGCTGGGGACCTTAAAGGACATTAGAGCAAAAATAACTATTGCTCAAGACGCAAACCCCAAGTTTTGTACGGCCAGACCGGTGCCTTATGCCATTCGGCCAGCTGTGGAAGCAGAACTGGATGCCTTAGAGAGTGCAGGTGTCCTTACAAAGATTGAGTGGAGTGAGTGGGCCACACCCATCGTCCCAGTTATAAAGAAATCTGCAAATAACACACCGGGGGAACCAAAGAAGGTTCGCATTTGTGGGGATTTTAAGGTAACTATTAACCCAGTCCTGCACACGGTACAGTATCCGCTGCCGCGGATAGAGGACATATTCGCATCGTTAGCTGGGGGTAGACACTTTACGAAGATTGACCTTTGTCAAGCTTATTTACAGATGGAGGTGGAACAGGACTCGAAAAAGCTCCTAACGATTAACACACACAAGGGATTGTACCAGTACAATCGCCTGGTATTTGGTGTGGCGTCCGCCCCGGCAATATGGCAGAGGACCATGGAACAGGTCTTACAGGGCATTCCAGGAACGCAATGCTACCTGGATGACATCCTGGTGACAGGACAAACAGATAACGACCACCTCGCTAACCTGGAGCGAGTACTTCTGCGGTTACAACAATACGGACTCAGGGCGAACAAGCAGAAGTGTGAGTTTTTCCAGGAACGTATCTCATACTGTGGTCACATTATAGACAAGGAAGGCCTGCATAAGTCCCCGGAAAAGATCAAGGCAGTAGTAAAGGCCCCGCCCCCTGAGAATGTATCTCAGTTACGATCATTCTTAGGCCTTATAAACTATTACCATAAGTTCCTCCCGAACTTATCGTCTATTTTACATCCACTAAATTCATTGCTGCAAAGGGGAGTCTCCTGGAATTGGGACGAAGCGTGTGAGGCTGCTTTTAAAAAGGGTAAACAACTCATTACATCAAAGGAAGTGCTCGCACACTTTGACCCAAAAATGCCAATGAGGTTGGCATGTGACGCCCCCCCGTATGGTATAGGGGCAGTGTTGTCACACAAATTTCCCAATGGGACAGAGAGGCCAATAGCATTGGCCTCAAGGTCGTTAACTACAGCCGAAAGAAACTATGCGCAAATCGACAGGGAGGCCCTCAGTCTGGTGTGGGGTGTAACAAAATTCCACCACTACCTACATGGGCAACGTTTCACACTACTGACGGATCATCAACCGTTGGTGTCGATATTTAATCCAACAAAAGGGGTGCCCCTGATGACGGCCCAAAGGCTACAGAGATGGTCACTGTTCTTAGGCGCACACCAGTACCTTATCGAATATAAGGGTACCAAACAGCATGGCAATGCGGATGGCCTGTCGCAGCTACCATTGCCTGCCGAGATCGAAGAGATAGTACAGGACCCCATGGAAATATATCATACGGCTGTTATGGAACACTTGCCCATCACCAGCCAATGTATCGAGCGGGAAACACAGAACGACCCGACACTGGCAAGGGTTTATGAATTGACCGTGAAAGGCTGGCCGGCGCAGGGTGATGCATCATTGCCGGCGTTTTCGGCAAGGAAGGACCAGTTGTCCGTCTGCCGGGGCACATTGATGTGCGGAGCCAGGGTGGTGGTCCCTCAAAAATTACAACATAAAGTGTTGCGGGACTTACACGAAGGTCATCTGGGGGGTGTCAAAATGAAAAGCCTCACCAGAGCCTACGTCTGGTGGCCCGGCATTGACAGGGACATCAAGGAAGTAGCAAAAGCGTGCCAAGGGTGCCAGATGGTACAGAACGTACCACCCCAAGCCCCACTACATCTGTGGGAGTGGCCCTCAACGCCGTGGCAAAGGATCCACGTGGACTTCGCTGGGCCCTTCCTGGATGCGATGTTCCTTATTGTAGTGGACGCCCACTCAAAATGGCTGGAGGTCATAAAGATGTCATCAACGACAGCCGAAAAGACGGTCGCAGTCTTAAGGACCATTTTTGCCCGAAACGGGGTGCCCGATCAAGTCTGTTCGGACAATGGGCCACAATTTGTGGCAGAAGAATTTCAAGCATTCCTAAAAAGGAATGGAGTGCGACATTATACGTCCGCACCATATCATCCATCTACAAATGGGCTGGCAGAGCGCTTTGTACAGACTTTTAAAAAGGCCATCAAGGCGATGGGAGAGGAAAGATTGCCACAACAACACAAGGTGGACAATTTCCTATTCGCGTACCATAATGCTGCACATACGGTGACCAACCAGGCCCCCGCCATCATGTTCTTTAATAGAAGGTTAAGGTGTCGCCTTGAATTGCTCAGACCAAACATCTGGAGAGATGTGGAAAACCGAGTATTTCGTAGGGCTCCTGACAGACAGACACGGAGCTTCGAGGTGGGGCAGCAAGTGTTGGCCCGTGATTATAGAAATGAAAAGTGGCGGTCTGGTACGATAAAGGCCCGCCAGGGACCTTTGATGTACACAGTGGATACAGGGGACGGCATAATCAGACGACATGCTGATCAACTTGTGGAGTCCAGAAACCCAACTGATTCACTACCTCAAACGTCTCAGCACATTGCTACAGCAGAATCACAGCCCAGCTCGTTGTTACAGAGGTCTCAGGATTGCGATGAGTTCAGCACTCCAGTGATCTCCACGGCACAGGATGTGCCATCAGACACCGACGACTCCAGCGATGAAGTGGTGAGGGAAGTACCGCCACCTACACCGAGACCGACTAGAGAAAGACGTTATCCTAGTCGAGACAGGAGGCCTCCTCAGAGACTGAATCTATAACATGTTTCTGTTTATATATATATATAGGTAGACAACTCTGATGTAAATATGTTATGTATATTGTGTTACCAAATGTTATTAGCCCTAGTTATGGTGCATCTGTTGACTTAATTGCACGGGTACGTTTTAATTAAAAGGGGAGGAATGTTGTGTATGTAATATGTATGTTACTTTAAACCTATGGCCAGGGCGGCACTACTTTGTAGGGCGTAGTGATACCATAGTACCACTCCTGGCCATAGGGGTATAAATAGTACTGTGGGTACTGATCTCCCCTCAGTTCCCGCCTGTTGGTATTAAGTAAAGACCTACGTTGAATCTTCCAAGCTGTCTCTTCATTATTGGATTAAGTATAGACACATACTTTACAGTCGTGGGAATGTATGTTTATTATGTCTAGATTCATTCTAATGTATGCAAATGTCTAATTTAGTTCATTGACCCGTAATCTTCTTATACTGTCTGACGTTAAAACTATAAAGTAAGATAATTAGAATTAAGCCATTGTAGTAGTGATCTCCTTACTGGACTATAGAATACTGTCTACAACAGAGACCACATCTCACATATATCTAGAGAACCGTGAAGGGGTTACATTTTGGGGGCCTCGTCCGGGATTGTGGTCTATTTATGTCAGTAAACTAACAGTATTGAATGCTCATTGCTAAGAGAGTGGTTTGTGGTTTCTACTGGGCTGTTTGAGCATAAAAGATGGATGTTATTGAGGTTGAAGCTTGGTGCAAACAGAAGCAGATAGCTACTACCCATGCCTTTGTGCTGAATGGTGTTGCTAACGATGACCCTGATGATGTCTTGCTAAGGGCTCTGAATTGTGTCAAAGCCTTTGGAAAGGTTAGGATAGTTGAGCGCTGCTTGGATACAGCTACCAAGAAGCAGTCTGTGTTGATCCAGACATCAGAGAACCTGAGAGGTCATGGTTTACCTGAGGCAGTTGGGCTTTCTGAAGAGGCTGGTCCCTGGCCAGTTCAGTTTGTCCCTATTACTACTAAGGAAGAAGAAGGGTTTCAGACCAAGTTGTTGTCATTCTTGAGACAAGAAGGAAAGACTGTTGCTGATGTCAAAGGTCTGATAGGTCCTTCAGCCCTGGATATGAACACTCAGTTGGTCAGTGCCATTAGTTCTCTGGTGGATAAATGCACCAATCTGCCCTTCGAGGCTCAGGGATACCGTAAGCTCCGTATGTTCTCAGGAGTGAGACCAACTCCCAGTGGGGAAGAGGAGTACGACGCCTGGGCTGAGCAGACCCTGCCTCTGCTAGAGGAATGGCAGTGCAGTGACAATGTGAAGAGGCAGAGAATAGTAGAAAGCCTTAAGGGTCCTGCTGCTGACATTGTAAGATTCTTAAAGGCGCAGAACACCTCTGCTACTTCCTTTGACTACATGCAGGCTCTAGAAACTGCCTTTGGAACTACTGAAACCATTTCAGATTTGATGGTCAGATTCAGAAGCACATTCCAGTGTGAGGGAGAGAAGCTGTCCAGTTATCTGCTGAGAATAGACAAACTGCTACATTGTATGTTACGGAAAAGAGGGATTGAGTTGCCTGAAATGAATCGGTTCCGCATTGAACAGGTTGTGCGAGGTGCATTGCTCGAAGACGTGACTGCTCTTCGCATACGCATGACCCATAAGTTGCGAGATCCACCTACCTTCACTGAGCTGCTAAGGGAAGTCAGAGAGGAGGAGGATATGCTTCAGGCCCGGAATGTAGCAAAGAGTGCTGTGATGTCCAAGCTTGTGACTCCTGTTACAGTTCCTACTCCTAAGGGTGATGTCAACCCTGAGATGGAACAGCTGAAGAAGGAAATAAATGTCATGAGAGCCGAGATGGCATATTTTCGGTCTAAGCCCAACACAGAAAGGGATGACGCACGGGTGCAAAAGGTTGAACACCCTGCGAAATCTAACAGCAAAATGAATGATTCCTCTAAAGGATATCCCCATGAAGGAGATAGACCTGGAGTCTTTTGTTATAACTGTGGAAAGGATGGACATTTCAAGCGAGAATGTAGAGGTGAGGAAAATCTAAAAAATGTAAATGACCGTCTCATAAAACTTACCAAGAAGTCGGGAAACTACAAAGGGGCACAGTAACGGAACGGCCTGCTGTCCCTGTAGTTAAGACACGTTCTGCTAAGTGCAATAATAGACGAGGGGATATGAAAGGCATCATACCTGAAGGTTTAGTAGGGCCGAGTTCTGCTGTATCAATACAGATTGAAGGCATTTATACTAAAGCTATCCTCGACACGGGTTCTCAGGTTACCATACTGTACAGATCCTTCTATGACCGATACCTGACGCATTTGCCGTTAACCCCAATCAGTCTTCTGCAGATCTGGGGCCTTAGTCCTGCTGATTACCCATATGATGGCTATTTGTCGCTGAGGTTGGAGTTCTTGGAAGCTGATGTAGGGACCACTGAGACCATTGATGCACTTGTGTTGGTTTGCCCTGACCCCATGGTGAAAGGTGAGGTTTCCATACTGGTTGGCAGTAATACACCCATAGTGAGACGACTCCTGACAAGCTGCAAAGAGCAGGGAGGTGAAAACTTCTTGAGCACCAGACACATTCACCCTGTTTTCAAAAAGGCTTTTGAGAAACTGCCTGAACTTTCTTCCGATGTAGATGATAGCAAAAGAGGAACTGTATGGTACGTTCGAGCCAAACCTATCACCCTGCGTCCTGGAGGAGTGGCTAGAATCCCTGGGATACCAAAATTCCCTGGAACGCCAGGTACTGAAGCCATTCTGATAGAGTCACCTGATGATCCTGCAGAAGAGTCACGGTTTCCAAATGAGCTTCTGGTGAGACCAGAGTTGCAGACCCCGACAGCTGTGATGTCAAGGAGAGTTACAGTGACCGTGAGGAATATGTCAGGCAAAGGAATCACATTGAGGAAAGGAATGCCGATTGCGCATCTGTTTCCTGTAAATGTACTGTCGTCACATGTGAAGGAAGAGTCCAAAGTTAACTCAACCGGAGATCTGACACCCTCCTCCTTCAACTTTGGAGATTCATTCGTTCCTAAAGAATGGAAGGACCGATTAGTCAGGAAGATGATGGAGCAGAGAGGAGTTTTCTCTACTCATGAGTTTGATGTTGGTTGTAGTAAGAGTACTCGCCATTCTATCAGAATTACCGAGGATAAACCCTTTCGGGAGAGGTCTCGACGGCTGGCACCAGCTGACACCGAAGCAGTGAGACAGCACCTGTCGCAGTTAAAAGAAGCTGAGATCATTACCGAGTCCAGGAGTCCTTATGCATCTCCTACAGTGGTGGTGAGGAAAAAGAACGGAAAGATTCGGATGTGTGTGGACTTTAGGACGCTTAACAGACGTACTATTCCCGACCAATACACCGTTCCAAGAATTGAGGATGCACTGGCTTGTCTTAATGGAAGCAAGTGGTTCAGTGTGTTGGATCTCAGAAGTGGATACTACCAAATACCGATGAGTGAATCGGACAAAGAAAAGACAGCCTTTATATGTCCAGTTGGGTTCTACCAATTTGAAAGGATGCCACAGGGAGTTTCAGGCGCTCCAGCAACTTTTCAAAGAATAATGGAACAAACAGTTGGGGACATGAACTTGCTCGAAGTATTGGTGTACTTGGATGATATCATTGTGTTTGGGGCAACCCTTGAAGAACACGAAGCTCGGTTGCTGAAAGTGCTTGGTCGCCTGGAGGATGAAGGTCTCAAGCTATCATTGGACAAGTGTCAGTTTTGCCAAACATCCGTGTCCTATGTGGGGCATATTGTATCACAGGATGGAGTAGCCACAGATCCATCCAAGATCGAAGCTGTTACCACATGGCCCAAACTGAACACAGTGACTGCCTTGCGGTCATTTCTTGGGTTCTGCGGATATTACAGGCGCTTTGTGCAGGATTACTCCAAAGTGGCCCATCCTCTGAATCAGCTGCTGGCTGGTTACCTCCCACCAGCCGAGAGGAAGAAAGGGGCTAAAGGTAAAGAGAACAAGGACTACTTCAAACCCTCTGAGCCTTTTGGTGTTAGATGGGATGAGAAATGCGAAGAGGCCTTCCACACCTTAAAGCAAAGTCTTACTCAAGCCCCCGTGTTGGCTTTTGCAAACCCACAGCTGCCATATGTGCTACACGTGGATGCCAGTCAAGAAGGGTTAGGTGGTGTGTTGTATCAGGACCAAGGAGCAGGACTGAGACCCGTAACGTTCATCAGTCGCAGTCTTACGCCATCAGAGCGTAACTACCCAGCTCATAAGCTAGAATTCTTGGCGTTGAAGTGGGGGGTGGTGGATAAGCTGCAGGATTATCTGTATGGAGCGAAGTTTGAAGTGAGGACAGACAATAATCCATTAACCTATGTGTTGACTTCGGCAAAACTTGATGCCACCGGCCACCGCTGGCTTGCTGCACTATCTGCTTACGACTTTAGTCTCAGGTACAGACCTGGGAACCAGAACATTGACGCAGATGCTCTGTCTCGTCGCCCACACTACCAGAAACCAGAGTGGAAAGATGTTGCTTCAGCAGATGTGAAAGTAATGTGTCAGATGTCCGTGGTATCTGGACCAAAGAATTCATTTCATGCCCGAGAGATTGACCACTTGGGAGCGTCAATGCATGCTGTTCCCCAGGCATTTTGCAACCTTTCCAGTTTGGATGTACAAAACTTACCCATGTTGTGTTCATCTGAAATATCCAAAGCACAACAGGAGGATCCCTGTATTCATGAGGTGTTTTCAGCTCTCCGTCTGGGTGATATTACACAGATCGACAAATCAAAACATCCTGACTGTCGTCTGCTCCTAAGAGAATGGGACCACTTGGAAATTAAAGAGGGAGTGTTGTGTAGAATCACTCACCCACCCACTAAACCATGCCATTCACAGTTGGTCCTGCCTGAAAAGTACAGGGAAATAGTGATGAAGTCTTTGCATGATGACGCAGGTCATCTGGGAATAGATAAGACCTATGGGTTGGTCAAGGACAGATTCTATTGGCCGCGTATGAAGTCTGCGGTTGAGGAGTTCTGCAAGTCCTGTGCACGTTGTGTCCAGAGAAAGACTTTACCTAAAAGAGTTGCTCCTCTGTTTCACATGCAAAGTGATGGACCTCTAGACCTTGTCTGTATGGATTTTCTGTCCATCGAACCCGATTCCAGCAATACCGCAAATGTCTTGGTCATTACAGATCATTACACTCGCCATGCCCAAGCTTTTCCCACAAAGGATCAGAAAGCATCCACCGTTGCCAAAGTGTTGTGGGAGAAATACTTCATCCACTATGGACTGCCAAAGCGAATACACAGTGATCAAGGTAGAGACTTTGAAAGTAGACTTATACATGAGTTGTTGTCCATGCTCGGGATTGAGAAGTCAAGAACAGCTCCATACCATCCTCAGGGAGATCATCAACCTGAGCGGTTTAACCGTACTTTGTTAGACATGCTTGGAACGCTGGATTCAAAGCGAAAGAACAAGTGGAGTCAGCACATTGGACATCTTGTTCATTCTTATAATTGTACCCGAAATGACGCTACTGGTTTTTCACCGTACTACCTCATGTTTGGACGTGAAGCAAGGATGCCGGTGGATTTGTGTTTCGGAGTATCCAGTGATGGCACATCACAGAGAACTTACCTCAAGTATGTATCTGACATGAGAAAGGAATTGCAAGCTGCTTATGAACTTGCTGAGTCTGTTTCTGCCAAACAGAATAAAGGAAATAAGCAGAGGTATGACCAGAAGATCCGTTTTTCTCAACTCATGCCTGGTGACCGAGTTCTCATACGGAACCTAGGACTTCGAGGGAAACATAAGTTAGCAGACCGCTGGGCTTCTACACCTTACATTGTTGAAAGTCAAATGTCACAACTACCTGTGTTTCGGCTAAAACCTGCAGGTGGGAATGGACCCATAAAAATACTGCACCGGAATCATATCCTGCCATTGGGACAGCAAGTGCGTCTGGATCCGCCAGCGGATAATGAGCCGACACCTAGTAGGAGAACACAGCAGAGAAGAAGAAGGAAAAAAATGAGAAACCAGGAAAACTTTGTTCCAGAAGACAGAAAACCCATGACACAGTGTGTGGATCATGAGGAACCTGATGAGTCGGAAGATGAAGAATGGGATCTATGGTACGACCTCCCAGAAAGACGCATAAGACAGAATCTGGATGAATTGTCTGAACCATTTAGCTCAGACTTGGACATGGTCTGGGAAGAACCAGATGCTCCGAGAAGGAGATAAAAGAGACTGAAAGGCATGATAACAAAGGAACCAACGCCTCCAACGTAGTTGAAGGAACTGAAGACCGGGTATCCGAAATAAGGAGCTCACAGCGAGTTAAGAAGGTTCCTGAAAGATTGACATACAGTACACTAGGAGTGCCAAGTGTAATGATAGCCCCTACGGTTCGATATGTTACCTCCCTTTATACATGGTTGGGAAGCATGCAACCACTTATGTGTAAAGTTCATTAGTCATGGGGACATGCCTATATTTGGTAGGGGGGGAGTGTAATACCCACTGGAAATGTTATGTACGCTAAGTATGGTTATCAATCTTTAACTTAGATACTGTATTATCATTGTTATAAATCCCTGGGTTACAGTTGCCCATGTGAAGGTACGGCAAGAACTTTTAAGGACACAATGTGACTAAGAGCAGACTTTCCATAATTCTGCACCAGTATCAACTGTTGCAGACAGTGAGGCTGTGCAGTCTCCAGGCAGAAACCCCAGGAGGAAGGGGTGGAGTCGGGTTTTTCGAGCGGGAAACACGAGCGACTGGAAGAAATGAGGGCAGGAGCTCTGAAAAGAGGGCTCAGGAGGCAAATGGCTGCCGCATCCCGTCCTGGGCTTCCAAACTCGGCCGCCGCCCTTCGTATTAGTAGCTCTGCATCCAGAACTCAAAGTGGGATTCAGTGATCGTGAAGAGAATTCAACGAAGGGGTTCGGAGTCGTAAGTCTTGCAGACATTATACATACCATGAGCTCCAACTTAAGCGCGCCAATGAAAGAGTGCACTCGAATTTGGACACAGGGACAGGTTCTCATTTGAATCCATGTAAATGGAGAATGTATGTTTATTATGTCTAGATTCATTCTAATGTATGCAAATGTCTAATTTAGTTCATTGACCCGTAACCTTCTTATACTGTCTGACGTTAAAACTATAAAGTAAGATAATTAGAATTAAGCCATTGTAGTAGTGATCTCCTTACTGGACTATAGAATACTGTCTACAACAGAGACCACATCTCATATATATCTAGAGAACCGTGAAGGGGTTACATTAATAAGAAATTTCTAGACCTCAATGGTATATTGAGGGAGTTCTGATTTAAGTTCTACAAAGCCTGATCAGGGACTTGTCATCTCTAGAGACTTAAATCTGGGTCTTAGTACCACTGTCAGTAAAACACTCCTTCTATACCTAACAACCTACGAGATGGATATAGATATAAATATAAGTATAGGGTTCTGTATAAACTCGTTAACACACATGTTGGTCGCCAACTGAAGGGATATTTACTAGTCCTAGCCCCTTTTGGGCTATCCCGGATCAGGTGTATTTCTCAGACGTTTACTTTCAACTAAAGTTTGAGGTAGCCAAATCCTAAAGACGCCTAATTGGGTCTAAAGGTCTGGGCTATCTCTCCCTAAAGGAAAGGAACAACCCGAGAATGTTACCATCCTCCAGGTAGCGCTTTTAATAAATTTAGCTAAATTGTAGCGTCCTGGATATTATGAGGTTCCGGAAAACTCCCTCAGAATTCTGTAACTCTACACCAAAGAGCGTACAGAAATTGAGTTTGCGAGTTTTTGATACAGAAGACTTATGCGAGACAATTCTAAAAATATATAGAGATTTATTAAAGAACCGACATGCAATTCACAGTTGGTGAATCAGTCAATCACAACTTTAACAGTTCTAAAAAGAGAAAACACACAATCTTACTATTAACAAAGAAGCTTACTTTTAAATCTTAACTTTGCTACAGTGTTACAGTTCTTAAAGTTTTCTTATACAGAATATCCATCAATATCAAATACCTTTGATCCCCAAGGTACAAAGAGTGGTAGACTACAGAGCCACCTCTGCAGCCAAGAATCGCTTTGCCCAATTAAAGCGAGTCTGATATTCCATTTGAAAGTTCAATATTTATACCCTTTTCCAGTGGTATTTCCTTTAAGGTTTTCTGCTGATGCAAGTTAATTATCTCTATTCATCTTTCTGCCGACCTCTGCAATTCTTACTGCCACATCAGCCAGAATCTTTTCTCATCTCTAGGTGTTCTAGGGTCACCATATAAAAATGATGTGAACGGCAGGTGTTCCTTATTTTATGTCATCTTTACGAGGGCAGATGTTCCTTATCTTACGTGTCATCTTTACAAAGTTTAAACTAGAATACCTTATCCAGGGTGAACCATTGTTTTATTCCCAAATTGTCAGCTTATCGGAGCCATGCACCTTCTGTTTCAATAAGGTTATTTATTTAGGGTCAACAACTATCTTATCTCAATAGCCAGAATGCTTTCATAGCTATTTCATAGTTAGGTTTCTAAATTTCCAAACCCAGTTTGTCATGTTTTAATAAGGCCAGAGCTCCTTCATAAGATAGTGTATTTTTCTGAATAGGTTATATGGCTTATTCCTTCACAATACTCACTTTTGCTGAACATAGGAGATCATTGAACCTCTTCCTACACTGGACCCAGATGCGTGTACAGAAATACCTCGCACTCACCTCAGCTATTTGCAGCCAGGCTGCCTTGGTTTGCTGAGGAGGCTTCCTCGTTCCATCCAAAGGGAACAGTACCTTCTTGCGCCCTCTTACTCCCTCCACAAGAACATGGAGGGAGTCATCATCAAAACGGGGAGCAGCCTTGGTTCTAGGTGCAGTCATCTCGGCAGCCACCAGCACTCAGGAGCATTAAAATGTAAATGAAAGCCAAAGGGGACATGGCCCCCTTAAATGCAGCTGCTTCAAATGTGTCATCACAGGCGATCAGCAGACCCACACCCATTGATTGGGCCAGGTAACGCGCACAGCGGGCTTAATAAGCCCAATCTACCAAAAATCTTTATTTCATTACAGATGGAACCGGCAGCAGGTCCGGAACCCGCCAAACACCAAACCCGACGCACACCCGCCTCCAAACAGAAAATCCAGCCCTTAAAGTGGTCAGTGTATGTGGAAAATGGGAGACAGTTTGCAGGGGGAAGAAGCAGGAGGAGGAGTGATTTCTGATTGTTCCTAGGCTGTAGCAGCCTTCTCCATCAACATAACAATTACTAACTAAACTCAATGGCCTAGAAATTCGGTATAGCCGCGTTTGGGGCGCTAGTCCTGGCGATGCGCAAAGTTTAGCGCCAGGCGCAATTTAGCAACACCTAGCGCGATATTGGGTTGCAGCGCCCCTAAAGGTGATTGCGGCGCTATATCAGGCACTGCACGCTACTCTTAAGGCGCTAACCCGGCGGCGCAAACCAATTTCGCGGCAGCGGGGCGCAGCGAAGGTGCTGTCAATAATCACTTTCCCTGAGACACACTGGCGCCGGCCAGCTCTTAAAGGGGCAGGACAATTGGCATCACCAGACACACTCACTGCCTTGTAGGCCTTCAAAGCGGTGGGAGCCTACCTGTGGCACACCAGCCTAGCAAGACATGGAAAGGGTGAGGCAGAGGGCGGAACGCCTCACTGATGGGACATTGGATGCTTTGGTTGGCGCAGTGGAATCAAGGCCAAGGAAGATGGTCGGAATGTGATTTATGTTTTGGACAGTCTCCCGGGTGTGAGAGTCAAGTTGCCATAGCTTTCTCATGTTTGAAGGAACCACATTTTGTGTAATGAAACACTTTCTTCATTTACAATGGCCATGCCTTCTATTTACATGCATCTTGCCCTTCACAGGCTTGTGGGTATCAGGCTGGTTCCATTCCTGTTCTTGGAATGGCAGCAAGCATTCCGTGAGAGGGGCCTAGAAGCTACTTCTGATCATCCTCTGACGCGCAGCCTGAGAAGAGCCGCTCGCGTAGAAGTTCAGGCCAGCAGGCATCTTCTCAGCCACCGACAGAGATGTCCTGCACCTTATCTGAGGCTGCAGATCTGGCTGAAGCAGCTGGCACAGCTCAGTCACCACCTCCTTTCTAAATCACAGCCTTCTGACACACTGCTCCTCCGGCATGTTCATGTAGGAAAACTGCTGTTGGAAAACCCTGCCAGCGTAAGGTCTGCTGTGGCGACGTCTGTTGGCCCTCCTCCGTCTGGCCATGCCCACCCCACTCTCCCAGCATCTCAGTGCCCTTTCCAGATGATTTAGCAGCAGGACGTTCCCCTCCAATGCAGCCCCCATAATAAGTGCCCACAGGAAGGTTCCCCATTGTCAAGGCTCACTAACAGCAAGGTGATGGTCAGAAGGCTGAAGATCGTCTGCCTGCGCTGGCTCAGTGGTCAAATGGCTCTCAGTGTGCAGCTCAGCAACTCTTTGTAGCTCTCGAGGAAGTTGTGCTCCAAAAATGGCTGCCGCTTTTAAACCACACCAGTCCCCTTTAAATAATGCTCCTCCAGCCCGAGAGCGACTTGGTACGGTCCAGGTAAGCTGCCACTATTAACGCCAGGTGCTACGGAGGGGGGTGCCACTGAATTTCCGGTCCAGGGCGCCCAGAAGGCATTGCACACTCAAATGACATCATAATCAGCCTGCGCCCATGAGCGGGCGCTAAGATTTAGCACCAGCGCTAAATGCATGCTCAATATGGGACGAGGCGCTAGGTGCCTTGCGCCCGCCCGAAAATTGGCTAGCACCCCACTTCTCGGCCTCTTTAGGCGTTAGTCGGTGGCGCTCACAACCTAATTTCTCCCCCAATAACTTTGTACCAGTCATATCATAATTGCACCAGCGGGGACCAAAAATAACTTGCTATTATTGCT
The DNA here is from genome assembly GCF_052327205.1 of Somniosus microcephalus. Taxonomy (NCBI): domain Eukaryota; kingdom Metazoa; phylum Chordata; class Chondrichthyes; order Squaliformes; family Somniosidae; genus Somniosus; species Somniosus microcephalus. Next base: position 236,008,935 of record NC_140990.1, read on the forward strand.
GATGTCTTATTGGAAACTACACAGCTGCTTTTCTTTGGCGAGTGCTGAAGAAATGCTTGATGAAGACAAGGAGAATGTTGGTGGGTGGAAGGTCTGTGTGTGATTTTTTTTTACCAGATGGCAATTTCATTTTGTTGATTTCTTTATTTTTGCACAATCAATCAGGAATAAATTAAGCAGCAGCTGCTTATTATAATCCTGTCAGATAGCCCTTACACTCCCTTCAGATTCACTCAACACATTTTATCCTTTTTTAATGAGATACTGCAGCTTCTTCACCAGCCCCATTTGGGGACACATTGTTTTGGACTATCAGACTGGAGGCCGCCATGAAGAGAAGGCGGTGGGAAGGGCCGAGCCAATCCAAATGTCCAATCGGTTAGCTGGGCTCAGGGGAACCATTAACATGAGCGATGTAACTATTGTGAAGGAAAGTTGGGTAAAGAAAAAGGGGTAAGGATACTAATATTATATTACAGTATGCTCCCCTCAAATTGTCAGGAAAAATCAAGAATGGAACAGGATTTTGAGGATGGATAAATAGGAGATAGAGGGAGGAGGAGAAAAGAGTACCACAGAGGGGCATTGTGTTTCCAGTGCTGACTCATGTGGCTTAATACTCACTTCATTTGTGGTTTGTTAACGTGTTTCAATTTTGATTCGGAGCGTTGGACCCAACGCTTTAACTAGATAATAATTTGGAATCAGTTTTTATAAAAACTTTTTTCCATTTTGAGTCACACCTACTCCAGTTGCCGATTAATTAGATTATATTCAAAATAGGAAACAAAGTGAACACATGCTTCAAAGAAGATGGGCAGACCTCGAGACGTTGCCATTCTCCAAATGTTGGGGCCATCCCAAATTCCTATTCCCAGCAACACCACTGTTTCTTCACCTTGATTTTGTTGACAACCAGAAAATGCAAATGTTCTAATTGCTAGTGTTGTGTATGTAACCTGTTCCACCTTAAGAGAGCTTAAGCCTGTTCCACCTTAAGAGATGTACTACTTTCTCAGGCTGCTGTAGACGTAATACCGGGGGTGAACACACCGGTATATAAGCACTGTGCAGTAATCTTGTATTCAGTATAGTCCCTACCTCCAACCAGTAAAGACCTGTTTTTATTGTTACTCATTAGTCTGTGTCTTAATTAACTAAATAATTCACAGACTTAACACTGGCGACGAGTCAGGTTCTTACCCTGCGGCAGTTATTCCACGGCGGTTGAAGAGAGGTTTCAAACCACACCACCCCACTGGAAGCGACAGGCATTAGGACCCTGAAGCCTCCATCAGCTTGTGAACCGGAGTAGAAGACAGGGCTGGGGAAGACAGAGGTACAGGGCGATAGCGATCGGCAGATAAGGGCCGGGCCGCTTTCAAATCGATCGCATCTGCGATAAGGGCGCGAGAGCCGCTTCGAGCGGGAGGCGTTTCAAGCCAGCGATCGCACTCCAGATAAGGGCCGAGAGCCGCTTCGGTTGGGAGCCGCTTCGCGATCAGAGATCGCATAAAAGATAAGGGCCGCACTCGGGCTTACAGACAGCGTCGGGGGACGGGTGAAGACCGCCAAACGCGGGAAAACCGCCATCTTGGGAGCGGAGGACGACGACAAAGAGCGGGAAGCCGCCATCTTGTGTAACATAAAATTTCAACAAAATTGTAACAATGCCTAAACACGGGAATATTAGCACCTTTGATAGTGACCTCGAAGATTGGGCCATATATGTTGAAAGAGTAAAAAATTATTGTAAGGCCAATAAAATTCGTGACCAAGATAAAGCTCTAACATTATTAAATTTAATGGGTGCGAAGACATACGGGCAATTGAAACACCTGTTATCACCAGATGAACCGGCGGATAAGACGTTCGATGAGATTGTTACTGTCCTGAAAGATCATCTAAACCCCACGCCGCTGATGCTAGCGGAACGATTTAAATTTTACGACAGAAGGCAGCTACAGCATGAAAGCAATGCTGAATATTTGCTGGAATTGCGTAAATTAGCGAAATATTGCCAGTTTGGAACGGGACTGACAGATGCACTACGAGACAAATTTGTGTGTGGTTTATTTAAACAGGATACACAAAAGCGACTGCTCGAGGAGAATGAGCTGACGCTTGAGAAGGCAGTCACTATGGCAGCAGCACACGAAGCCGCAGCGAGAGGCACGGCAGTAATGCAGCTACGGTCACCGGAGCTCAGTGCACACAAATTGGGTGTGAGTTCTGGCAAATGTTATCGTTGTGGAAAGACAACGCATGATCAGAACCAGTGTTGGTTTAAAAACCAAGAATGTAGAACTTGTGGTAGGCTTGGACACATAGCTAGAGTATGCAGGTCAGGGAAGAAGACCAGCAACAAGAAGTCACCGCAAGGAAAATACGCAAAAGTACACAAGGTGGCCGAACAGGAGTCCGATTCAGACGCTAGCAGCAATGAACTGGCTGGCTTAAGCAGTATTGAACTGGCTAGCTTAAGGGTACTCAACGTTGGTAAGGGTGCAGACCTCCAGACAATTTGGGTCACTCTTCAGATAGAAGGAGTCCAAGTAAAACTGGAATTGGACACTGGATCGGCATTGACGGTCATAAATAAGAAAGATTATGGAAGGTTATTCCAACATATTCCCCTACAGGATACGGAGCTCATATTGAAAACATACACGGGGCAAAGAGTGTACCCCATCGGGAAAATTGAGGTCACAGTGGTCCACAAGGGCGAAGAAAGTCAAATAATGGACTTATATGTGCTATCTGAAGGAGGTCCTCCACTACTAGGACGGGAGTGGATTAGGAAAATGGATATTGACTGGCATTTCCTACAAACAATAACGAGTGAGAACTCGGTGAACATAATCAACCCAGACTCTGGAACTGATGATGGTAAGACCAACCCGTGTGCAAAAGACAAAGTTTCAGCACAGAATTCCACTGAGATAGAGAATTCTGAGTCTGTCTAGTCTACTGACATGCACATTTCTGAGGGACACCGGGCTCGAACTCAACTCCATTTCAAACTGCAACAGCAATTAGAACAAATGATTCGCCGTTTTGAGCAAGAGATGAATGCGACGAAAGAGTTCTTTGATATAGAGTGGGAACATCTGGAAAGACAACAGAAGCAGCTGCTGGAGCAAATGGAGCAGGAGCACACAAAACGTCTGATGTCAGAGGAGTTAACGGTCAGCCAACTCCTTCATATGCTGAGGGACAAGACTCTGAAATGGGAAAAACTTGAACACGAGCTGCGATCTTCAAAGGAAAAGGGTTCGGAGCTCTCAAAAGTCATTGAGATGGCTGATGTGACGACACAGACTGAAACGACTGCAACAGAGCAGCTATTGGATGCCAAAAGTACGCTGACTCACGTCAACGTAGAACAACAGACCGCTGAAACAGCTGCTCCGGTAGAGGGATTGAACAGTCCGATCAATCAATCTCCAAAAGAAGTTGAAGTAGTAAAATCTCAAATGAGGTCATTAGTAAACGACTTGCTGAAAGCCCAGAAAAAGCTGGATGAAGAGGTACGCATGAAGAAGTCTCTTCAGGAAAGATGTCTGGACTTGGAACAAAAGCTGGCTAATGCCCAGCTGGGTATGGAGGAAATAGACGACCCTCTCACTGGTCTAGCTCAGGACGACACCGAATATTACCATGACCTGGTGGACGACACCGAATATTACGATGTCCTGTCCTGCCCAGCTTGTAACTTCGACTCCCAAAGTGCAGAAATCATGGAGGAGCACCAAAAGTCTACGGAACATCGGGAGAAGCTGGCTCTACGACGGAAACAGGAGGAAGAGAAGGAGGAACTGCGCATGCAGCTGGCAGCTGTGGCAGCTGACAATGGAGCCCAGAGAGTCTCCAAGAAGCAGAAAAGGAAAAGTAAAAACAGAAGATGACCCATCTGAACCATTATCACCTCTACCAGATCACACACGTGGTCCCTCCGAATGGAGCCAAATCAGTTCGGAAGTTCAAGCTGTTAAATCCATGGAAGGGCTATTGAATGAGTAACGTGAACCGACTACACCACAGAGATTGAATCTGTGAACTGTTTTCCGCAGAGACTGAATCTGTGATATGTTACGTTAAACATGAAGTTATATATGTATATATGTTATTACGTTATGTTAAATGGGGGGGATGGCTATAAAGCTAAGAAGGGAGGAGTGTTGTGTATGTAACCTGTTCCACCTTAAGAGAGCTTAAGCCTGTTCCACCTTAAGAGATGTACTACTTTCTCAGGCTGCTGTAGACGTAATACCGGGGGTGAACACACCGGTATATAAGCACTGTGCAGTAATCTTGTATTCAGTATAGTCCCTACCTCCAACCAGTAAAGGCCTGTTTTTATTGTTACTCATTAGTCTGTGTCTTAATTAACTAAATAATTCACAGACTTAACAGCTAGCATTGGGAGAGAGACAAAGACTGAGAAAAAGAGAGCGAGAGGTAGACAGACAGTGTTCTTCTTCATTTTAATTTGATTTTTTTTTAAAGAAGTTAGATTTTGAAAGCATACAAAGCCTCTTTGAGGGAAATGGATAGGATAGAAGAGGAGGGTAGGAGGATAAGAAAAGGGAAACTGGTTGAGGTGGGGGACCTCTGGCCTCCATTGAAAATGTAGCCTGCAGCCTTGATGTCTCCTTTCCCTGCAATTCCACTCACTGGAGTAGATTTTTTAAGTATCACCACTAGGCGGTAAATTGGTGGTAACAGATTGGCCGCCCTTTAGGAGCGCTGCTTGATTTTCCTTTCCATTGACTTCAATGGAATGGAAAATCGGGTGGGGTGTAAAATGGATAGTCTCCTACCTCAATGCAAAGGAGAAAAAGACAAAGGCCCAGAATTTCCTGAAATGGCGTAACTGGCAAGTTATGCTGAAATTTAAACCAATCTTCCTGTTGGCGAGTGATGCTGAAATTTCCTGAGAATTTCATTATCCTCTACTGGAACATAAAAACCCACGTAAAGCAAATGGAATCAGTGTAAACAATCAGAGCCCAAGCAAAGCGCTAACTGACACAATATTCCTTCTCTAATCCCTCTTTATGCATAAAAATTTAAGTTTGAAACCATCAAACCATTATTTATGCACATTAACAACAACTTGCATTTTTATAGCTCCTTTAACATAGTAAAACGTCCCAAGGTGCTTCACAGGAATGCTACCAAACAAGATTTGACACAGAGCCACATAAGAAGATATTAGAATAGGTGACCAAAAGCTTGATCAATGAGGTAAGTTTTAAGGTGCATTTTAAAGGAGGAGAGACGGGTAGAGAGGTGGGGAGGTTTAGGGAGGGAATTCCAGAGCTTAGGGTCTTGATAGCTGAAGGCACAGCCACCAATGGTGGAGCGATGAAAATCAGGGATGCTCAAGAGGCCAGAATTGGAGAAGTGCAAAAATCTCGGAGATTTGTAGAGCTGGAGGAGTTTACAGAGATAGGAAGGGGTGAGCCAATTGTGGCACAGAATGTTTAACAAATGCAATAATAAAAGTTTATCCATTTTTAATGCAAATCATTCTGATGCCATAAAGATGCATTCAAAGATACAGAAAATACATTTTAGGTCTCCGTGAGAATTTCTTTTATAAATTTCTTTTATAAATCACTGAAAAAAATTGTCGTAAAACACCAGAAACATAACTTTGGGTCCTGTTGCACCTAAATGTTAGGCGTAATTTCACAGCCCATCAGAACTGGCGTAAATTCAGAACATTTGCATGAGCTGCACTTTTGCATAGTGTGGCATGAGTGGCAGAGTGTTATGTCGGAGGTTTGGCTGAAGCAGCATTGAGGAAATTCAAGCATAGCATAAAAACTGGCGAATTTCCTCGCTCTTTTGCACAATTACACCATTTGTTTGCCACAAATCTACAGGAAATTTCAGGCCAAAGAGAGAAACACAAAGAGGAGTAAAGAGAGAGATGTAAAGGAGGAGAGGAGATAAATAAAAGAGAACCAGCAGCACAAAGGCAACAGAGACAGATGAGACAGACCATATTCTCTGACAATCCACATTCAACAGCACAGGAGATCCATATATATACAGTTACAGAAGCAAATATAGCAGCCAATCTACACACAGCAAGGTCCCACAAATAGCAATCAGATGAATATCTAGTTACACTTGATTGAGAGAGGAATTTTGGCCAGGATACTGTGTTTGTGTTTTGAATATTGTTGTGGGATCTTTTATATCCACCCAAAGTTGCAGACAGGGCCTGAGTTTACCATCTCATCTCTGAGAGTGCAGCGCCCCTTCAATACCATACTGAACAGTCCTTGAACGTGTTGTCGTCTCCCAAATCCGTGCCCATCTCTCCTGCAATTCTATGTTTGAATCCCTCCAATCAGGTTTTCGCCCTTGCCACAGTACCGAAACGGCTCTCACCAACGTCACAAATGGCATCCTTTGTGACTGTGACAAAGATAAACTATCCCTCCTCGTCCTTCTTGACTTGTCTGCAGCCTTTGACATGGTTGACCACTCCATCCTTCTCCAACGCCTCTCCACCATCGTCCAGCTGGGTGGGACTGCACTCGCCTGGTTCCATCCTTATCTATCTAATAATAGCCAGAGAATCACCTGCAACGGCTTCTCTTCCCGCTCCCACATTGTTACCTCTGGTGTCCCCCAAGGATCTACCCTTGGCCCCCTCCTATTTCTCATCTACCTGTTGCCCTTTGGCGACATCATCCGAAAACACAGCGTCAGTTTCCACATGTACGCTGACGACACCCAGCTCTGACTCACTACCTCTTCTCTCGACTCCTCCACGGTCTCTAAATTGTCAGACTGCTTGTCTGACATACAGTTCTGGATGAGCAGAAATTTTCTCCAATTAATTATTGGGAAGATCATAACCATTGTTTTCAGTCCACACCACAAACTCCGTTTCCTAGCCACTGACTCCATCCCTCTCCCTAACATCAGTCTGAAGCTGAACCACACTGTTCGCAACCTTGGTGTCATATTTGACCCTGAAATGAGCTTCCGACTAGATAACTGCAGCATAACAAAGACCGCCTACTTCCACCTCTGTAACATCGCCCATCTCCGCCTTTGCCTCAGCTCATCCGCTGCTGAAACCCTCATCCATGCCTTTGTTACCTCTAGACTTGACTATTCCAATGCACTCCTGGCTGGCCTCCCACATTCTACCCTACGTAAACTTGAGGTCATTCAGAACTCAGCTGCCCGTGTCCTAACTCACACAAAGTCCCGTTCGCCCATTTCCCCTGTGCTCGCTGACTTACATTGGCTCCTGGTTAAACAGCAGCTCGATTTCAAAATTCTCATCCTGGTTTTCAAATCCCTCCATGGCCTCGCTCCTTCCTATCTCTGTAATCTCCTTCAACCCCACAGCCCCACAACCCCCCGAGATATCTGCGCTCCTCTAATTCTGCCCCCTTGAGCATCCCTGATTATAATCGCTCAACTATTGGTGGCCGTGCCTTCTGTTGCCTAGGCCCTAAGCTCTGGAATTCCCTGCCTAAACCTCTCCGCCTCTCTACCTCTCTTTCCTCCTTTAAGACACTCCTTAAAACCTACCTCTTTGACCAAGCTTTGGTGCACCTGCCCTAATTTATCCTTACGTGCCTCGGTGTCAAATTTTTTGTCTTAAAATACTCCTCTGCAGCGCCTTGGGACGTTTTACTACGTTAAAGGTGCTACATAAATACAACTTGTTGTTGTTGTTGAAGTGTCAGCCTACATTATGTGCTCCAGGCCTGGAGTGGAGCTTGAACCCACAACCTTGTGACTTGAATCAAGAGTCTAATAACTGAGCCAATCTGACACATATGTCAGCATTGATAATAGCATTAAAATCCACAGTGCATACTCAGAAGCTGTTAAAGGCTATAATTGAATCTCAAAGTTCAGATGATGTTCATCATCAATCACTTATGACTCTTTGTCATTTTTTATTTGATTAGAACCTAGTAACTGTCATAAGCAGTGGCTAAAGTGGACTGAAGTGTTCAAGATCTTAAGCAAAAAAAGGCTTTGAAAAAAAATCACATTTGCTTAGTAACCATTCTAGATCATTCCAGCCTATTTTAACCATAACTCTTATAATCTATGCAACATGGACCCAGCCTTCCCCATCAAAACGCCTTCCCTGTAAGGCAACTTAGGTGGAAATATTGGGTGAATTTTCTGATATGTGCATTAAAGTAGTGAGATCACAGAGCACTGATGTAGTGCTCACCAACCTTGTGCATTTTCAAAGGTTATTGTCCTTAGCTATTCACTGTCCGAGCTGCAGGTCTTAAGAGCTGCAGTTACTTTTAAAAGGGGCTGCGTCATTGCTGTTGAAATACACGTGGGATCTTGGTTGGGTAAAGAGGCAGAGGATCAGGAATGCTGATGGAAGAAATGCTGTAAAAGCATTTGGCACCTTCCCTATTGAGAAAATATAGGGCTGGATTTGCCTAGATGATCCTGGGCAGGATATCAGTAGAGAATGATGGAAAATTCAGGCAGTCGTTGCCCAACCTGCATTTCCTTCTTCCTAATCTCACTGTGACTGTCGCTGTTAACCGTATACAACAGGGGGAAAAAAACACTTTTTATACAATAGCCTATAAAAATGGATGGTGCACACAGTTTTGCTATGAGAGATTCCATGCAACAAAATTTCATCAGCAGGAATGACAGAAAAATGGCCAATCATGATGCACCCATTATGATGACCTATTAATAAAGCTCAAGCAGCTACTTAACTACTGTGGAGTGTTAAATCTTTTGAGGAATAGTTCAGTGGCAAATTCATGAAACCTGTTTCACTCACTGGACTATAAAGGTCCTTGTTGATTGCATAATGGGGCAACCGGTTCTGTAGGGCTGCCCATATCATGCTCTGGAAATGAGTTACATGGCAGTACATCGCACATCACATGAAATTAGCACTGACTACTGTGAGGAGCTGGACAGAGTACCACAACTTGAAAAAGGGTAAGACAAGAATATTGTTGTAAAGTAGCAGTACAAGACAGATATAGAGATAATGTTAACTGGTGGCTGTTATAGATATGTGCAAAAAGGCTGTATTTACACAGAGAAATGTTAAAAACATTGCGTATCAAGGAAGGTAATACAAATGAAAATAACAGGCTATTGCAAATCACATTACACATATCACAATGCATAAAGAATGCAGTAGAGGAAGGAATATGCACAGCCAAAATCACCCTGGGGTGAAATTGGGCTCTATAACGCCCATTTTTTGGGCACTACGATGCCCTTTAAGCATTGAAAATGGCATTCACGGCACACACGCACACTTCCAATGGGAAATGCACCAGACGCCATCTTCATTAAAGGGTTTTTACGCATGCATTTAACATGGGCCGGCAGCATGCTGAGCCGGCAGATTATGGCGTCATGCTGATTTGACGCCGGCGCTGCCGTTTTGGAGCTCCACGCTCCAGCCTATGCCCTCCCTTAACCTCGCACAGCTGAACATGATGTTAAACGGCATGAAGCACCCCTCCACCAGCGCTATTTAAAAGGATCATCAACTACTTACAGGTTAGTTGCTGGTTTATTTCTTCTGGCTGTTGCTGCAATTCTTTGTGTTTTGGGTGCTTTCTATAGTAGGTTGAAGTTTCAACAGTCTACAGGGAGACTACAGGGGGTGGCAGGTGCTGAAGTACTTTTTTGCTGACTTAAAGGCTTCTGCACAGAGCAGTTGCTCCCAGACATGGTGGACTAGTAGGCCTTCCTCTTGGCATTGAGCATGACTGGGAGAATGAGCAGAGGCCACGCAGAGCAGGACAAGCTGCTGGAAGAGGGAGGAGGAGGAGGAGGAGAAAGGATCTCAGCAGAAGGCCATGGCCCAGAAATTCGGGTCTCCACAGGTGAGTACGCGTTGGGTACTCACCCGTGGGCCCGATGGAAATGCCGGTTTCGTACATGCACTGCGCATGCGCGGGAAACCGGCACTTCTGTTCCCCTGAAAGCAGGGGTTCAGAGGTCGAATGCGTGCACGGGGGAGTCTGCGTGTGCGCTTTGAACTTACATTTTTTTTACAGGTTTCTCCGGGAGGGTCATTCTTTAGAATTTAGAAATGTAAAAAGCAGACGTAAGGCCTGCTTTTTACAAGGTAAGTGGTCAATTAATTAAAATTAAAACATTTTTTCCATAGGTTTATTATTTTTAAATACTTTAAAGCAAGGTAAGTTTATTTTTAGCCCCGTTTTTTTATAAAATTATTTTTTTCAAAAATTTAAATTATTGTTTAAAATAGTTATTTAATGTAATTTATAGTTTATTTAAAAAATGTGATGTTTTTTAAAAATTTATTTGAAGGTTTACTGCTATTTTGGGGCCGTAGTATTTATAAGTCTTGACAGGTCTTCCTGTCAAGACTTATGAATGGGCATTTCCCTGCTCCGATTGGCTGCCCATGGCCCACGTGATCCCAGGGGACGCATCGAACTAACTGCACCCCTGGGACATGCAAGCACTGCGCGCCGGCAGCTGGGCCAGGCCCCGGAGCAGAATTCCACGGGGCCCTACAGCTCAACTGCCGGCGCGCAAGGTAAGTGTAGGTCGGGGGCTTGCACCTGCGGGAAGCCCCCGACCCGAATTTCTGGGCCATTATCCGCAGAGGGTGTTTAGGAAGCAATTTTCATATGTGAACTTCAGTGATGACCAATGCTTGATAGGTCTGCGCTTCACTAAAGAGATCGTCACTGAAATCTGCCACCTGGTGCAGCCACAACTGCAACCTCAGAGCAGAGCAAGGACCGCATTGCCAATGGCTGTCAAGGTGACCGTGGCTCTGAACATTTATGCACCTGGCTCCTACCAAGCTGCTACTGGAGATATAAGCAACATCTCTCAGTTTGCCGTGCACTGCTGCATAAGGGAGGTCACTAAGGCTCTCTATGCAAAGAGAGATAACTTCATTTCATTCCCTCTTGCCAGAGAGAAGCAGGCGGAGCCTCTACCATGTACCTGAACCAAAAGTGATTCCAATTCCTCAATGTGCAGCTGGTGTGTGATCACAAGCAACACATCATTGCAGGTCAATGCCTGGTATCCTGGAAGCAATCAAGATGCGTTCATTCTGTGGCAGTGCTCTGTGCCAGCTGTATTTCAACCACCATGGCAAAACAAAGGGTGGCTACTGGGCGACAAGGGTTATCCGCTGACAACTTGCCTCCTGACTCTGGTCCGCAACCCACGCACAAGTGCACAGCAGACATATAATGAGCCATGCTGCCACAGGAAATCTTATAGAGGAGACATTTAGTATCCTGAAGCAATGGTTCTGCTGCCTGGACTGTTCTGGAGGAGCTCTGCATTACTCGGCTAAGCTGGTCTCAAGATTTGTCATGGTCTGCTGCATGCTGCACAATCTTGCCATCATGAGGGAACAGCCCTTGCCATCATCTATCAGGTGTGATGCTGAGGAGCAGGAGGAGGAGGAGATGGAAGAGGAGGAAAAGGAAGGGAGGCTGCAACCTAGACAGCTCCTTTCTGCTCAGGATCTACGTGATCAAATAATGAATGAGCGATAGCAGCAACCTCAACCCCAATTCCCCATTCACCAACAGTCCCACACTCCTTACCTTTCCTCTGTCACTGACCATCACATCATCCTCTTTCTCACAATGCAAAAAAAAAGCCAAGACAAAATACACATTCCAATCCAAATTTATCAATTAAACCATGCCATAGTGCATACAAAAATAAACTAATCACCTTTGTGCATTCCCTTAGTGCCTCTTCCATGTGCCTTTGCCTGTCCTAGTGCTGCTCCTACAAGGTGTTTCCCCAACATAGCTGATGGAAGGCTGTTAACTTTCAGTGGAGGAGACTGCAGATGGCCTTGGAGGGCAACCTTGAGCAGCTCTGGGCCTAGAAGGCCCAGTTTCAGACTGCACCATCTTGGCCTGGGCTACAGCAGTCTGGGCTGGCTGGCTGACAAGGAACAGCAAGGGCACCAGCGGAGTGGCAAGGGGTGGGAGCACAAATGCTGTCATATTGAGAGAGGACAACAGGTTCATACTCTATGGAGCCACTCTCCTGGGGTGGCGCCTCAGCAATCCTAGTATCTGAAAAGCAGATTGCTGGAGTGCTGCGATGCCCTGGAAGCCCCTTTGGACAATGGTTTCCAGAGTTATGATGGCAGCAGTCTGAGATTGCAGGGCAGCAAGCTGAGATTGCATGACACCAGTCTGAGCTTCCACTGCAGCACTCAAATCAATCAAAATCAAATCAAATCAACTTTTATTGTCATTGTTAGTGCACAAGTGCAGTACAACAAAATGTAGGCTTGCGGCTCCCGAGAGTGTACATTTGGATTAAGACATTTCAACATTCAACATACATTTGGCTTGTAGTATATTAACATAAACATAACCATAATAAAGTGCATTGGCAGATGTGCAGGCTTTAGAGTTTATTTGTGGAGTTCAGTAGGATGACAGCCCTGGGAAAGAAGCTGTTCCTAAATCTGGTCGTACCGGTACGAATGCATCTGTAGCGTCTCCCAGATGGCAGGAGGGTGAACAGACTGTGGCTGGGGTGGGTAGGGTCTTTGATGATGGACCGTGACCTCCGTAGACAGCGTTTCTGGTATATGTGCTCTATGGTCGGTAGCCGGGTGCCGGTAATGCGTTGGGCAGTTTTGACTACCCGCTGCAGGGCTTTCCGGTCATAGTAGCTACAGCTGCCATACCATACTGTGATACAGTTTGTCAGGATGCTCGCTATAGTGCAGCGGTAAAAGTTGGAGAGGATCAGGGGTGACAGGTTACATCCCTTCAGCCTCCTTAGGAAATATAGGCGCTGCTGGGCCTTCTTCACCAGAGAGGAGGTGTTGAGGGACCAGGAGAGGTCTTCCGTGATGTGGACTCTGAGGAACTTAAAGCTGTCCACCCTTTCCACCACAGCCCCATTGATGTGGATGGGGGTGTGACTTCCGCCTTTGGACTTCCTGAAGTCCACAATGATTTCTTTGGTTTTCTTGATGTTAAGGGCCAGGTTGTTATCGGCCCTTCATGAGATGCTGGACCTCCTCCCTGTAGGCTGACTCATCATTGTTGGTGATCTGGCCTACTACCGTGGTGTCATCCGCAAACTTGATGATGGTGTTGGAACCATTAACAGCCACACAGTCATGGGTGAAGAGGGAGTAGAGGAGGGGGCTCAGCACACATCCTTGTGGGGCCCCTGTGTTCAGGGTCAGGGGGGGGGAGGTGTGGTTACCTAATTTGACAGACTGGGGTCTGTTTGTTAGGAAGTCCAGGGTCCAGTTGCAGAGGGAAGTGTTCAGGCCAAGACTTTGGAGTTTGGTGGCCAGCTTGTTGGGGACGATAGTGTTGAATGCTGAGCTGTAGTCTGTGAACAGCATTTTGATGTAGGTCTCCTTACCATCTAGGTGATTCAGTGCCGAGTGTAGAGCAGTTGTGATTGCATCCTCCATTGATCTGTTTGCACGATAGGCAAACTGGTGTTGGTCAAGAGAGGCAGGAACACTGGCTTTGATGTGGGCTAAGACCAGTTTCTCGAAACACTTCATTATGATGGGTGTGAGTGCGACAGGTCGATAGTCGTTCAGGCACATCACAGCCGTTTGTTTTGGCACAGGAATAATGGTAGCGGTCTTGAAACATGTAGGGACTACTGCCTGGGCCAATGACAGATTGAAGATGGCGGTGAAGACATCAGCCAGCTGATCAGCACATTCCTTGAGTACCCGTCCAGGGATGCTATCCGGTCCAGCAGCCTTTCGTGTGTTCACTCCGCGTAGAACACCCCTTACGTCGGAGGTCGACAGAGTGAGCACCTGGTCTTCCGGGGGTGGCAAGGCTTTGGTAGCCGGCTCCCTGTTTTCCCTGTCGAAGCGAGCGTAGAAGTTGTTAAGCTTGTTGGGTGGAAGTTGCTTGTGCTGCAATGGAAGCTGAGACATCAGATGCTGCATCATGGTTGGTTGCACAGATGTACTGCTGGAGGTGGCCACCCATTCCATGTTGGAAAGGATGGGCTCCAAATTGGTGCTGGACTGCTCCATGCTCCTGACATTGAATGCAGGCTTTCTGGCAGACTTTCCAGTGCACCAAGCATTTGGGTGAGTACACCCATCAGTCTTCTTCTGTAGCCTGGCCCATCGAAGTCATCATCTGAGTCCTCTGCAGTAGAACTGGTGTCCGACCCTGTTCTCCAGCAAGTTGGAACCTGCGCTATACTTTCTCCCCACTGGCTGCAGCGCACTTGTGCCCAGTGTCTCACCACGTGCAGATCCAGACTGTATGCTAGCCTCTAAATTACATGTAATGTCAGTATCTGAGCTGGTGGCTGCGACTGTGAAACCGAGTGATGGTGTGCCTTCATCCTTACTATCTTCTTGCTCTTCCTCCATTGCCTGGGCAGGTTGCAGTTCTTGGGTGTTAGAAAGGAAAAAGGGACAATGGTAAGGTTGTGGTGAGGGGAGAGGAGAAAGTAAGAAGTGCATGCTTACATCATCTGCAGCTTCTCAGTCAGAAGAGATTGTGAGATGAGGGAGAAGTGGGATGAGAGAAGGAGGATTAGGTATGCAGATACCCTCATCTTCAATCGTTTCAGCCCGCCGGTGGCCGCAGCCTCAGCAATGGCCCTTCCCATAATGGTCATCACCGTCTCCTCCATGGGGTTAGAACATGCAGGTACGCATCTTTCCCTCTGGTTAGTTCCTGCTGCCTCCCGTTGTACGCCAACTTCTCCTGTAAGAGAGAGGGAAGTGTGTAAGTGAGTGTCGAGCAATCTGTGTGGGTGATGTGGCTGTCATGGTTGAATAGCTGGCAGTGTGTGCAAGCTGTGAGATGTGGGTTTGAGGCTTGCAACAGTGCCAAGTGTGTGAGGGTGAGGTGAAGCATATGAATGTTACTTATGACTCCTGATTGATAGAGACTGTTGGTAGGTGCGTGATGGGGGTGTGGTGCATTGAGCAGTGTGTGCAGCTAATGGTGCAGTTGATAGGATATGGCATTTGAAGATGCATTCACTGAGGTTCTTCCTGCACTGTATCCATGTTCATGGAGCTATACTCTGATCTTGTGCCCCCTCTGCTATCTCTTGCCACTGCCTTCTGAGCATATCTGGAGGGCCTCTGGCCCCCATAAGGGTACAGGACATCTCCCCTTCATTCCACCTCTTCAACCAAGACCTCCAGTGCAGCGTCCGAAAGCCTTGGTGCCTGTTATCTCCCATGGTCAGCCATTGTTGATTGTCGCACAGCACTATTTCCAATGATCTCAGCACCTCCAGCAGCCACAATGCTCCTCCCCTTTAAGAGGTACAGGTTAGCTTTAAGTAGTGCAGGCTAGTTTTAAGTAGTGCTAGGCACTCATGGTATTGGGCCCCCTGCTAATGGGTGCAGCCAATGAACAGCGCAGACTGCACGGTGAAATCATGGTAATGCACAAGCACGAAGTTAGTGTTCTGCCTGCATTTCAATCATTGGGCACATCGCGATCCCTGCACCTGTTTTCAGTGGACATCCAATTTAACCCCCTGTCTCAATGCACAATGCTATTATGTTTGAAGGCTGAGCTCACACATAATTGGAGGACAAGGAATGGAACAGGTTATTGAATATGAAGTGAAAGCTGTTGAATTAATAGGAAAGGTACCAGGTCAGAGGAGTAGGAACAGGTGCACCAACCAACTGGTAAATACCATATTAACCATATTTCTATGATTTGTACCATGTTTCATAATTGAAGTAATACACATGGTCTTAAAGGTTTAAATTAAGGTACTCATGAATGGTCATTGACCTGAAACGTTAACTCTGTTTCTCTCTCCACAGATGCTGCCTGACCTGCTGAGTGTTTTCCAGCACTTCCTGTTTTTACTTAGGATTCCAGCATCCGCAGTCTAAAATTTTCCTCTTGTCTAAAATAAGGTAGTGTGGCGGTACCACTGGTTGTCCCTTACATTGAGACACATAATTCCCTTTAACTTACCTTACTGTATGTTTAACTTACCTTTTGGGGCCGTTGCCCCTTTAACTTACCTGTTGGGGCCATTGCCCCTTTAAGACACGCCCTAGCGCGCTGACGTCACGTCACGTACGACGTGATGTGCGTGCGCCGGCACAGCCCGGCCTAGCATCTTCAGCCTCAACGGCCAGCTGACAGGAGCGACGCAATCTTCCGCTCCTGCAGCAAGCACCGGCACAGCCCGGCCTAGCGTCTTCGGCCTCAACGGCCAGCCGACGGGAGCGACGCAATCTTCCGCTCCCGCGGCAAGCACTGGCACAGCCCGGCCTCCCGACTTCAGCCTCAACGGCCAGCGACGCAACGACGCACATCACGTGATGCCCTAAGCGCGGGAAACGCGAACAACGTGATGACGTCACAACACAAACGCAATGACGTCATCACGCTCCCCACAGGACTGCAAACTCAGTCCTCGTGGAGTCCCCGCTGGGACAAGACCTACACCACAGTGCTCCTACAGTCAGCCATCTTACCTGCTATCTTACCTGCTGTAATTAGTCTGTTCCTGTAAATAAACAACTTGTTAATAGTTCGTCGAAGTCAAACTCTCTTATTTAGTGGCGATCTACACGAACCGCTACATGGGTGACCCCACGACGTGAGTACGGGAGCTCATCAATTCCAACGCTACAATTGGTGAACCCGTATCCGTGAACGATTTTCACGGTAGCAACGCGCGCCTGAACCTCGTCTTCACTCAAGACGACCAACGCACAACCGACGAACAACCATGGAACAGCAACCGCCTAACACCGATTCCACCAAAAGCGACCCCGTCTTTGCGAACGTCTTCGCAAAGGAAGTGCAGCTTGGAGGTGAGCCCGTTTTTCACGAACGATTTCACAGAGGTAGAGCACGACCAACGGCAACCGTCATCCACCAGCGCTACAATTGGTGGGTTTGTGAACGTCTTTCACAAACGAAGCACGCTATGGAAGCATCAGCCGTTCCGCTGTCGCTACCGCAATCCAGGGAGCCACGATCTCCCTCGCGCTTTATGAAGGAAGAAGCCCTGTTCACCGAGAACATCGATGCGGCACAGACCGCACACGTGCTCACGGTCTCCGTATTCGACTCTTCTACTGCCACACGGATCGTCCACTTCTATATCCAAAGCAACAGCAAGTATACATCTCTCCAAGCACGGGGTACAGCATGTTCGGGCCCACAAGATCGTTGCATGCCCCGCGGGGATACCACGAGGACTCACCCCCGCAAAACACGAGGACGCACTCCTCGCGCACGAGGACCCATCCCTCGCGAACCACGAGAACCCATCCCTCGTGAACACCGACGACTCCTTCTCCGCCGACGACGCACCAGCCCTTCAGCCTGCTGGTTGTGTTACCTACTACACGATTCGGCGTGAACAAAAGCGTGCCGCCCTCCCGGCTGTTTTCTCCTAAATCTACAACTGTTACAAGTGTTGCCGCCCTCCAGGCAGAGTTAACCCCTCCTGAAAGCAACAACAACCTGGACCGTTGCCGCCCTTTCTCCAGTTTTCCCTTTAACAAACGCAAACGTCGACTGAAGCTGCACACATCGAGGACGGGTCCAATGGGCATCCTGCGGCCGCGATCAGCCACGTGAAAGTTGCTAGCCTCACTGATCACTGATCAACGCAGCAACTCTTCACCCTCCATTGTGTTCACGTTGTAGCACTATGGCACGCACCGTTCCGTGCGTTCCTCTCGAAGGTTTCGCTCACCAGCCAACGGAGACATCGCCCGCGTCCGCCCAACCTGCCCGTCACTCTGACAAGGCCTGCTGTTTCGCACGTCTCCACGGTCCTTCGCCTGATGGATACGTTTTATTCGCCACGACGCGCGTAAGGATCCGCTCACGAGCAGCATCTTCATACCTCGCCTACCAAGTCGAGACAGCACGACCGCCGTGACCACCAGCTCGTCAGACCATCTCATTCTTGGACTTTCGTTAAAGCGAATTCTGGGGGGGCCTATGTGGCGGTACCACTGGTTGTCCCTTACATTGAGACACATAATTCCCTTTAACTTACCTTACTGTATGTTTAACTTACCTTTTGGGGCCGTTGCCCCTTTAACTTACCTGTTGGGGCCATTGCCCCTTTAAGACGCGCCCTAGCGCGCTGACGTCACGTCACGTACGACGTGATGTGCGTGCGCCGGCACAGCCCGGCCTAGCGTCTTCGGCCTCAATGGCCAGCCGACAGGAGCGACGCAATCTTCCGCTCCTGCAGCAAGCACCGGCACAGCCCGACCTAGCGTCTTCGGCCTCAACGGCCAGCCGACGGGAGCGACGAGATCTTCCGCTCCCGCGGCAAGCACCGGCACAGCCCGGCCTCCCGACTTCGGCCTCAATGGCCAGCGACGCAACGACGCGCATCACGTGACGCCCTAAGCGCGGGAAACGCGAACAACGTGATGACATCACAACACAAACGCGATGACATCATCACGCTCCCCACAGGACTGCGAACTCAGTCCTCGTGGAGTCCCCGCTGGGACAAGACCTACACCACGGTGCTCCTACAGTCAGCCATCTTACCTGCTATCTTACCTGCTGTAATTAGTCTGTTCCTGTAAATAAACAACTTGTTAATAGTTCGTCGAAGTCAAACTCTCTTATTTAGTGGCGATCTACACGAACCGCTACAGTAGTCTGATTACCATAAAATTGTGTGACTGTTCACTATTTTTATTGCAATTTCCATGACTTTTGACATTGTTGCTATGACTAGAACATGATTTTCCCCAAAAAATTACTGTGGCAAAAATGAAGCACTTTTGCCTATGGAGTGTTATTTTATTCCTTTTTCTTGGGCCACAATGCACACAGGATTAAAATCAAGGTTCACTTAAAGGAAAATAGCACAGGCTGTTTAATACATACCAATGAATGTCTGATGTCTGTTGGGGAAGCATACATGTCAATTTAGAATTCTGTACATGCTTGCCTATTGGTGCAGCATTCAACTAGAGATGGGAATCACAGCTGAGCCCAATCCTGTCATCACCTGACGCTCAGATGCATTAAGACTTCCAGCCACAGACACTGGATAGCAGTTTCAAGCAGGCTTCCTCCTTTCATCTCCTGGTGACAGAGGCCAAACATAGAACTGATGACAGCCAACTCAGAGACTACAGGCTAAAAGTTCGTGGTGTCACAATGAGAGTTGCCATTGTCACCGCGGCCTCGGGTTAGCGGCCGCTGAAAATGGACGAAGCGTTACCAGAGAAAAATTCGCGGTGGGGGCTGATGATTTTTAGCCCAGCGCTAACATACCATGTAACGCCCTCCTGGTGGCATTAGTGCAGGCATTGGAGTCAAAGTTGCCGTCCAGGAGCGGCATTCCAGCAAGGAAATAAAGTTTGCTAGGCATTGTGGGAAATTAAAAGGGCAATGCATTAAATGTGCAATGCCTTCTGAACTAATAAAAATTAAAATGAAGTGAAAAAAATGCAGTTTTCAGCCCTTACTGCCTTTTAAAAAAAAATAACATTAAAAAGAAGTCCCTAATGGGAGTCTTCAACTCTTAAAGCTAAATTCCCTTCTGAACCTCAAAAAATGGGAAAAGTGCATGAGCACTAACTCAAATGGCTCAGCAAGCCCGGGAAGGGTCACCCAGGGTCTCGCGCGCAGCACTTCCGCTTTGTGCAGGAGGTCACCACTGCAAGAGAGGTCCTCTACCCACAGGGGCCAGGTAGCCCTCCAGAAAGAAGGATGTGGGACCACATCACCGAGGCCGTCACTGCCAGCAGTGTCGCCCCCACCCCCTGGCTCCAGTGCCCAAAGAAGTTTCATGACCTCAGACCACTGGTCAAGGTCAGTGAATGCATCTTCAAAAGCTGTCTCCTACCAACTGCATCACTAGCCTCACACACTGCTCAATGCACAACCCCCAACCCCAATCACTCACCTACCAACAATCTGCACCAATCACGAGGCACATCTGCCATTCCTAGCTTCACCTCACCACCTTGGAGAAGATGGTGCTGGCCATTCTTGGCAGGGGCATGGTTGAGTTCTTGGCCAGAAAGGATACAAGATTTTGGTAGTTTCATACATTATCCTACTTCTGGCATGCACCTCTTGCTTTCCTGGCCTCCCCTCACCACAACTCCTTCCTTGTGCCTTCTTCATTTCACACACCCAAGAAATGCAGCCTGCCCATCAGTGGTTGGCCAAGATGAGGGAGAGGAGAGTGAAGAAGAAGAAGAAGAAACACCGTCACTCAATTTCACACTCCCAGCCACCAGCTCCTCAAGGTCGACCAACAAGGCCATTTGCAGTGTCCCCCACTGAAAGTCAGCAGCCTTCCACCAGCCACGCTGCAGACATTGGGCTAGCAGCATTGACATCAGTCGGATAGGCAAAGGCACACACAAGGCAGTCACTAGAGAATGCATAGGGGTGATGAGTTGATTTCTTAATATCATATTGGATGGATAGATGTATAAAGTTGGATTGGAAAGTTTGCTTTGTGGTGGCTTTTATTTCAGCATTGTGGCCATGAGGATGCTGTGATGGTCAGTAACAGAGGGAAGGTAAGGTGTGGGACAAATGTTGAAAGGGGAATTGGTGTTGTGGTCACCGGTCTCGCAGACAGATGATTCTATTCTGCTCTCCAGGCCAGCAAGGGGCTGTCTGACTTGCATCCTTCCTTCTGCTCCCTTATCTTCCGCTTCCTCCTCTTCTGCTTCCCTCTCTTCTGTTTCCTCTCCTTCTGTTTCCTCCTCTTCAGCTTCCTCCTCTTCTGTTTCTTCCTCTTCTGCGTCTTCCTCTTCCCCTCTGCGAGCAGATGCTGTAAATCTGAAAGACAGCATAAAATGCTGAAAATACTCAGCAGGTCAGGCAGCATCTTGACCTGAGACGTGAACTCTGTTTCTTTCTCCACGGATGTTACCTGACCTGCTGATTATTTGCAGCATTTTTTGACTTCTCAGAGGCCTGCCTTTACCATCTGAAGCCTTGCAAGCATCCAGCAGCACTCCCTACACATTTAGAAAAACTTTTAACATCTATTGCAGCAAGCCACTACTTCAATAAAATTTTAAAAAACAGTCCAAAAGCTTAAATGCAAACTTACCTGAAAGATAATAATGAATGCAAAAATGTGATACTCAAAGGGGGTTACTTGGCAGCAATTAGATGAGTTTGGATAGTTTGTTCCCAGGTAGGGGATGTAATGTATGTACCTTTAAGGGGGAGAACTACCTTTTACAGCTCCTGTATCCTGTAGTACCGGCAGTGACCACACCTGTATATAAACCCTGAGTAGTGATCTGTACAGTCAGTTGCAGTTTGAACCACGTTGAGTAAACACCTGTTGATCGTTCCCTGCAGTCTGTTGTCTGATTATTGAAGGACACAACATTAAGATACACGGATATAACATTGGCGACGACGCAGATTCGAACCTACCTGCAACTCTGCATCACCTCCCAGGGATTCGCTCCTGGAGAACAGTGGAAGAAGGTCGAGTCCAGAAGTACGGGCGTCGACCACGGGCAACCGCCCAGTCATCCAGCGGAGATTTGAGCATCGCAGGTGTAGTGTATGTGCCTTTAAGAGCCCCAGGTGTGCTGTAATGCCGGTAATTGCCACTCGGGCTATATAAGCCTGTATATTGTGTATATCCGTTAGAACCCTCCCCCAGACTTTGCTTAGTAAATACCTATGAACCAACTCCTGTCTTCAGTGTCTTTATCAACACACGGACACTACAGTGGCGACGAAGTGGAAACGGACTTACCTGCAATTCGGCAGCACCTCAAGGACATCGATTCCTCGGGCGTCCAGAAGACTCAAGGAAGTGAGAGAAGCTGTGGTTTCACCAACTGGCCAAGCTGGTGGCAGGTACTGCGCTAATCCTTCCTGGGCATCAGGCTGGGGCTCCAGCGGCTGGCTCTACAGCTGAGACAGGCAGCGAAATCGGAGGCAAGCAATAACGGACTGGGAGGGAGCACTCGGGAGACGGCCGGCGGGGCAAGCAGGTCAGCATTCAGACCTGGAGAGAAACTCCGGCGGGAACGAGTCTCCAACAGTAAATAAAAATTTTAAAAAAGAACGGAAACCGCAGTAAACAGCGTTGTCATCGGCAGCAGCGGCGGGAAAGCGCGGGAAGCGCCATATCTTTGCTGCAGAAAAGAAAAAAAAGCGTGGGAAGCGCCATATCTTTTCTGAAATGCCTAAGTCTGGCAATATTGATGCTTTTCATAGCGAAATAGAGGATTGGACCACATACGTGGAAAGAGTAGAGGTATATTGCACTGCAAATGGAATAGAAGATGAAAAAAAAGCTTCAGTACTTCTGAACTTAATGGGCGCAAAGGCATACGGGCTGTTACAAAATTTAATCACTCCAGCCAAACCAAAGGACAAGAATTTTAAAGAAATTGTTGATACCCTGCAGGAGCACTTAAACCCAACACCGCCGCTGATAGCGGAACGATTCAACCTCTTCAAGAGAAATCAACACAAGAATGAAAGTAACGCTGATTACCTAACCGAATTAAGAAAGCTATCAAAGTACTGCCAATTCGGGGCAGGACTATCAGATTATCTTCGAGACAAATTCGTTTGCGGTCTCTTAAGTGAAGGAACACAAAAAAGGCTGCTTTCTGAAAAAGATTTAACATTGGACAAAGCTTTCAGTATGGCTGTATCATATGAAGCAGCAACAAGAGGAGCTGCAGAGATACAACAAAAGACACAGGACTTCGGCACCCATGAAATGACACAGGGTTTCGAAAGATGTTATCGCTGCAGCAGATCCACCCATAACCAGAGGGACTGCTGGTTCAAGGACAAAGCATGCAGGCAATGTGGAAAGATTGGACACATTGCACGAGTATGCCAATCTGGACAAAATAAATCCACAGACAGAAAAAAAAAAATCAATAAAGAAAAGTACAGGAAGGTACAAATGATGACGGACAGTAGCTTCGAAGACCAGAAGAGCGATAGCGACTTCGAAAACAAGAGACTAAACTGTCTCAAATTACATAATGTACTTGCCAAAGATGATTACCAAACCATTTGGGTTACCCTCACGATAGCAGGGTCCCCAGTTAAAATGGAGCTAGATACAGGATCAGCTCTAACCGTAATAAATCGACGGGATTACGAGAGGCTATTTTCGCATATACCTCTAAAAGACACATCCATTATCTTAAAAACATATATGGGGCAGAAAGTATACCCCCAAAGGAAAAATAAGGGTGCCTGTTGTACACAACGGCAAAGAAATACAAAAGTTGTATTTATACATTCTACAAGATGGTGGTCCACCGTTGTTGGGACGTGAATGGATCAGAAAGATACGTTTAGACTGGCACTCCATTCAGGCACTGACGGTGACCAGTAAGAAAAAAAACAATGATGACATCATACCTGAATGATTAAAAGACATCTTGGCCAACGCCAAAGAAGTGTTTCAAGAGAAACTAGGAACCTTGAAAGGGATCACCGCCTCAATAAAAGTGGAAGATGCAGCAATTCCCAAATGTTTTAAGGCAATACGCAATACGTCCAGCAGTCGAGGCAGAGCTGGAGAATTTGGAAAAAGCAGGCGTATTATCCAAAATAGATTGGAGCGAGTGGGCAACACCCATCATTCCAGTCATGAAAAAAGCATTGAATAAAGATAAATCTGAAGAACAGAGAAAAATTCGCATCTGTGGAGACTTCAAGGTGACTGTAAACCCGGTCCTTCACACAGTACAATATCCTCTTCCAAGGATAGAAGATATTTTCGCCTCACTATCCGGAGGGAAACGTTTCACCAAAATTGACTTGGCACAGGCATATCTACAGATGGAGGTTGAGGAGGCCTCTAAAAAGTATCTCATGATAAACACACACAAAGGCCTGTACCAGTACAATCGACTGGTTTTTGGAGTAGCATCAGCTCCAGCTATCTGGCAAAGAGCTATGGAGCAAGTCCTGCAAGGGATTCCGGGGACTCAGTGTTACCTAGACGACATCCTTATAACAGGAGAAAACGACAACGAGCACCTTGCCAATTTGGAGCAGGTGCTCACTAGGCTGAAAGAACGGGGCCTACGAGCAAATCGCCCCAAGTGCGAATTTTTCCAAAATCAGATATCATATTGTGGCCACATAATTAATAAGGAAGGGTTGCATAAGTCACCTGAAAAAATTGAAGCGGTCATAAAAGCCCCAGCACCTGAAAATGTTTCACAATTAAGGTCGTTCCTGGGATTAATAAATTACTATCATAAATTTTTACCGAACTTATCAACTCTTCTACACCCTCTTAATGAACTTCTACAAACAGGAGTGATTTGGAAATGGAACGAAGACTGTAAACGTGCCTTCCATAAATGCAAAGACTTAATCACATCCGAAGAAGTTTTGGCTCATTACAACCCATCACTGCCAATCAGACTGGCGTGCGACGCATCCCCTTACGGCATAGGAGCAGTATTATCCCATAAATTCCCTGATGGCTCAGAACGGCCGATAGCTTTTGCGTCACGCTCATTGAACTCAGCTGAGCGTAACTATGCCCAAATCGACAGGGAAGCACTCAGCCTGGTATGGGGAGTGAAGAAATTCAACCATTACCTACACGGACAAAAATTTACCTTGTTGACTGACCATCAACCCCTCATCTCCATATTCAACCCTAAAAAAGGTGTTCCCATTATGACAGCGCAAAGGCTACAGAGGTGGTCCCTTTTTCTAGGGGCACACCAATACAACATAGAATACAAAGGATCAAAACAGCATGGGAATGCTGACGGTTTATCGCGCCTACGGTTGTCAACGGTAGAAGAGGCACCTACAGTAGACCCAGTAGAGATGTTCCACTCTACCATAGTGGAATGTCTGCCAGTAACAAATTCTGCCATGGAAAGGGAGACGAGAAATGACCCGACTCTCTCACAGGTCTATGATTTAACAGTGAAGGGATGGCCAGGACATGGCGAACCACTGTTTCCAGCATTCTCGCAAAGAAGAGAACAGCTGTCAGTGTGCCAAGGAACCTTGATGTGTGGATCCAGAGTGGTGATTCCACCCAAACTCCAGGATAAAGTGCTAAAGGAGCTTCACGAGGGGCATCTGGGTGGAGTGAAAATGAAGAACCTAGCTAGGGCGTTTGTATGGTGGCCAGGTATCGATGGAGACATCGAAGAAATGACCAAGAGCTGCCTAGGATGCCAGAAGGTCCAAAACG
Source organism: Somniosus microcephalus (assembly GCF_052327205.1). Classification (NCBI taxonomy): domain Eukaryota; kingdom Metazoa; phylum Chordata; class Chondrichthyes; order Squaliformes; family Somniosidae; genus Somniosus; species Somniosus microcephalus. The sequence continues at coordinate 236,034,135 of NC_140990.1, forward strand.
CTCCACCACAAGCCCCTCTACATCCATGGGAGTGGCCCTCATCTCCCTGGCAAAGGGTGCACATCGACTTTGCTGGTCCATTTATGGACTCAATGTTCTTAATCGCGGTTGATGCACACTCCAAGTGGCCGGAGGTAATAAAGATGTCCTCCACCACCACGGAAAAAACCATCACAGTATTAAGGACCATATTTGCCAGGAATGGGCTGCCGGAACAGATATGTTCTGATAATGGACCGCAATTTGTGTCCGAAGAATTCAGAAAGTTCTTAAAAAACAATGGGGTTAAGCACTACACGTCCGCCCCATACCATCCCGCCACCAATGGATTGGCTGAAAGGTTTGTCCAGACCTTCAAGAAGGCCATAAAGGCCATGGGTAATGAAGACATAAAACTTCAGCACAAGGTGGATAACTTCTTATTCGCATGCAGGAATGCAACACATATGGTTACCAACCAAACTCCCACCATGATGTTCTTCAATAGAAACCTAAGATGCCGGCTGGGTTTGGTCAAGCCCAACATCAGAAGGGACGTGGAGAACCGGCAGTTTCAAGGCATGAATGAAAGGCCAACTAGAACCTTCCAGATAGGTCAACAAGTTTTGGCCCGGGACTACCGTACCGAGAAATGGCAGCCTGGAACTATCTGCACACGACTAGGACCACTGATGTATACCATGCACATCGGAGAAAGCATAATAAGGCACCATGCTGACCAAATCATAAAGTCATCCGAAAAGGGACAACCTACACCACAACTCTATACATCTAACGATGAAGTAGAGATACCCATATCTACCTCCGATCCGGTGATACTGGAACCCGATGAACCTGACACTGGCATTGAAGCCGAATCAGCCTTGCCAGAAGAACCTACTACACCACCAGAAACTACTACACCCCCGAGGCGTTATCCGGACCGAGTCAGGAAGCCTCCTGAGAGACTGACTTATAATTAATTAACTACAGCAATGTATATTATTTTGCTTATAACATGTAATTAATAATTACTTAAAATATGATGTACTGGTTAGCTAAAAGGGGAGGAATTGTAGTGTATGTGCCTTTAAGAGCCCCAGGTGTGCTGTAATGCCGGTAATTGCCACTCGGGCTATATAAGCCTGTATATTGTGTATATCCATTAGACCCCCCCCCCCCAGACTTTGCTTAGTAAATACCTATGAACCAACTCCTGTCTTCAGTGTCTTTATCAACACACTGACACTACAGCAGGGGAGGCTGTCGAGAGCCAGGCTTGGCTTTCCAGTCACGGTGGTCCAGCTAAATGGGCTGGCAACAGGTACTGCGCAGACCCTTCCCGCCATGGTGTTCAAGGGCCGAGCAGCATCGACGGGGGAGAGAGAGAGGGCAGAGCGCACAGGGCACAGCCGGTGTTCAGGACTGATTGGCACAGAAAAAGGCCGAGCAGCGTCGACGGGGGAGAGAGAGAGGGCAGAACGCACAGGGCGCAGCCAGTGTTCAGGACTGAGCGGCGTCAACGGGGAGAGAGACGAGAGAGAGCAGAGTGCAGCCGGTGTTCAAGGGCCGAGCAGCGTCAACGGGGGAGAGAGGCGTGCAGGAAAACGCGAGGCGCTGCCATTGCCACGAGGACTGCAGAGAGTGGCATTGGCAGCAGCGCAGGAGCAGCGCTCGAAACCCACAGGGTGTCGCCATTTGCCACAAGGACCGCCGAGAGCGGCGTTGGCAGCAGCGTGGGAGATGCCATTTTAAGCCACAGCGGGGAAGAAAGGAAAGCACGGGAGACGCCATTTTAAGCCACAGCGGGGAAGAAAGGAAAGCGCGGGAGACACCATTTTAAGCCAGTCTAACCACATCCAAAAATGCCGAAGAGTGGCAGTATCACAGCGTTCGACAATGAAGTCGAAGATTGGACGACATATGTCGAACGCATAGAAGTATACTGCAAGGCGAATGAAGTACCAGACGACAAGAAAGCGCTGGTATTGTTGAATTCAATGGGTGCAAAAACGTATGGCTTACTACGAAACCTAGTAACTCCAGAGAAGCCAGTAGAAAAGGATTTTGAAAACATAGTGTCAATCCTACAGGACCACTTAAACCCCACACCGCTGCTGATAGCAGAAAGATTTAAGTTTCACAAAAGGAACCAGCATAAAGATGAAAGTAATGCTGAGTATTTAACGGAACTGCGCAAGCTATCGAAACACTGCCAGTTTGGAACGGGACTAGCAGATACTTTAAGGGACAAGTTTGTGTGTGGGCTTCAATGTGAAGGAACCCAGAAATGGCTTCTATCAGAAAAGGATCTTACGCTGGACAAGGCTTTCAGCATTGCAGTATCACACGAAGCAGCAGCACGGGGTGCTGCAGAGATACAACGGAGACGGCAAGAATATGGCACAAATGAAATGTCATACGGAACAGTGAAGTGCTATCGCTGCGGCAGAACAACACACGACCATAATGATTGCTGGTTCAAGGACAAAGTGTGCAGACAGTGTGGAAAAGTAGGACACATAGCAAGAGTCTGCAGGTCGGGAAAGAAAACCAGCAGCAAGAAATCTCCACAGGAGAAGTACAAGAAGGTACATAAGGTGACGGAGAGTAGTTCAGACGATCAGAAGAGTGATAAAGACTCCGGAAGCAAGGAGCTGGGTTGTCTGAAACTACATAATGTGATCAAAACGGAGGATCACCAAACTATCTGGGCCACGCTCAAGATAGCAGGAGTTCAAGTGAAAATGGAATTGGACACAGGATCAGCCTTAACAGTCATAAACCGAAGGGACTACAAGCGGCTATTCTCACATATACCCTTGAGAGATACAAAGATTGTCTTGAAGACGTACACGGGGCAAAAAGTCTACCCCAAAGGAAAAATAAGGGTGAACGTTATATATAACGGCAAGGAAACACCAAAAATGGACCTATATGTATTGCCAGATGGAGGACCACCACTACTAGGACGTGAATGGATCCAGAAGATACAGCTAGATTGGTATTCCATACAAGCACTGACTGTAGATGCCAAAGAGGATGACGACGTCACACCTGGACGACTGTCAAAAATTCTAACTGACGCACAAGAAGTGTTCCAGCAGGGACTCGGAACACTAAAAGGCATAAAAGCGATGATCAAAATAGAGGAAAATGCAAGCCCAAAGTTTTTTAAGGCCAGACCGGTGCCTTATGCCATCCGCCCAACCCTCGAAGCAGAGCTGGAAGGTTTGGAACGTTCAGGAGTACTGTCCAAAGTGGACTGGAGCGAGTGGGCTACACCCATCGTTCCTGTAATGAAGAGGTCATTGAGTAATACGCCTGGGGAACCAAAGAAGGTTCGCATCTGTGGGGACTTTAAGGTGACAGTGAACCCAGTCCTTCACACTGTACAATATCCGCTTCCGTGGATTGAAGATATTTTCGCCTCGCTATCTGGAGGGAAATGCTTCACTAAGATTGATCTGGCCCAGGCGTACCTGCAAATGGAGGTAGAAGAAGCCTCGAAACAGTACCTCACGATCAACACTCATAAAGGTCTCTACCAATACAACTGGCTGGTGTTCGGGGTAGCATCAACTCCGGCTATTTGGCAAAGGGCAATGGATCAAGTCCTGCAAGGGATTCCAGGGACCCAGTGTTATTTGGACGACATCCTGGTCACGGGCAAAAATGACAGTGATCACCTCGCCAACCTGGAGCAGGTGCTCACTAGATTGAAGGAATATGGGCTCCGAGCTAATCGCCACAAATGCGAGTTTTTCCAGAAGCAGATCTCGTATTGTGGCCACGTTATTGATAAAGAGGGGTTACATAAGTCCTCTGAAAAGATTGAGGCAGTAGTCAAGGCTCCAGCACTGGAAAATGTGTCACAACTGAGGTCGTTCCTCGGGCTGGTGAACTACTACCATAAGTTCTTGCCGAATTTGTCTACCGTACTACACCCACTGAACACCCTACTGCAAACGGGGGTACCATGGAAGTGGAGTGACGAATGTAAACGAGCTTTCCAGAAGAGCAAAGCATTGATCACATCAAAAGAGGTGTTGGCTCATTTCTACCCAGCACTACCAATTCGGTTCGCGTGTGATGCATCACCCTATGGCATTGGAGCGGTGCTGTCGCACAAATTCCCAGACGGCTCGGAGAGGCCAGTAGCCTTTGCGTCTCGGTCACTAACCTCAGCCAAGCGTAACTACACCCAGATTGACAGGGAGGCCCTCAGCCTAGTGTGGGGAGTGAAAAAGTTCAATCACTATCTGCACGGGCAGAAGTTCACCTTGCTGACTGACCACCAACCACTTGTCTCCATCTTTAATCCAAAGAAGGGCGTTCCGGTGATGACTGCGCAACGGCTACAAAGATGGTCCCTTTTTCTAGGGGCGAACCAATATGAAATCGAGTATAAGGGCACGAAACAGCATGGAAACGCTGATGGGCTATCACGCCTGCCACTGCCTACTGTGGAGGAAGCACCAGCAGTGGATCCTGTCGAAATATTTCATTCAACTATAATTGAATGCTTGCCAGTAACTAAAGCTGGTATAGAGAAGGAGACCCAAAATGACCCGACACTGTCTCGGGTATATGATTTGACGGTGAAGGGATGGCCAGCACATGGCGACTCACTGTTGCCAGCATTCTCATCCAGAAGAGAACAGCTATCAGTATGCCAGGGGACCTTGATGTGTGGATCCCGAGTGGTAATTCCACCCAAGTTAAGGGAGAGAGTGCTCAATGAGCTTCACGAAGGTCATCTGGGAGGGGTGAAAATGAAAAGCCTTGCTAGGGCTTATGTGTGGTGGCCGGGGATCGATCAGCAAATCGAGGACCTGACAAAGAGCTGCTCAGGATGCCAGAAGGTCCAAAATGCACCACCACATGCCCCTCTACACCCATGGGAGTGGCCCTCATCTCCATGGCAACGGGTGCATATTGATTTTGCCGGTCCATTCATGGACTCAATGTTTTTAATAGCCGTGGATGCGCACTCAAAATGGCCTGAGGTGATCAAAATGTCCTCCACCACCACGGAGAAAACTATTGCAGTCCTACGGACCATTTTAACCAGGAACGGCTTGCCAGAGCAGATTTGCTCTGATAACGGACCACAGTTTGTGTCCGAAGAGTTTCGAAGATTTATGAGAAGGACTGGGGTAAGGCATTACACATCCGCCCCGTATCATGCAGCCACAAATGGATTGGCTGAGAGGTTCGTACAAACCTTTAAAAAAGAAGTAAAGGCCATGTGCGATGACGACATTCCACTGCAGCATAAGGTGGTGTAAGGGGTCGTTTTAACGAGCTTATGGTGTGCTAAATCGGTTTTGATTTTCGCACTACTCGTGAGCGGTTTCGAAGCGCTCCCCCCTCATGCTTCTAGACACTGGGCTTATTGCCAGACAACCTTTGTGTGTTGGCCCAACTCGTGACTCGGAAGACAAATGGTCAGATGAGACAGATTGAGTTTTAAATCAAAACGATCTTTATTTTTGAAAGAGAACGTACACAGAGAAAAATGGCAAGAATAAATGCAGACCAAAAATAACGTTTCTCACGGAGGACTAAATTATACACTGATAAAAATAACGTTAAAGCATATAAACAGTTCTAAAATAGCGATAAGCTAAAAGCGGGGGTGAGGGAAGCGCACGGACACATCGAGGGATAAATCACACTCCTGACTTACAAATACCCTTAACGTTACAAACCCTCCCGTTACTGAATATACCTCAATTATGTCAGTTAGGTAGAGTTGGGCCTTTATGCTCACCAGAATTTCAAAACCCTTCTGGACCTTGGTACTTCTTGTTACGTCTGGAATTTCCGATCTTCCTTATGGGATCGGCTCCTGGACCCTGTTACTTGGTGTCGTCCGGGACCTCCGACCTTCCTTATGGGACCGGCTCCTGGATTCGCTCTCCTGTACAAACTTTGGAAGTCCTCCGAAATCCTCGAGCCGTTTTCTGTTCCGCACGGTCCTCGAACCCCTGATGGTAACTAGACTTGGACTTCACGGTGCGAACCGTCTCCGGAAGGGGTCTTCCTTACTCTGGTCGAATCTTAGACTGGCTTGCTGACGATTTACCTGAACGGTTATACTCTTTTCTGGCCCTAATCTTGGCGCCAAATCAACCGTTTCCCTTTGTTAAGGTTGCTTTAACAAAAGCAAGCACATTAATTTTAACTGTAGGGGGTTTCTCTTGCTCGTTCTGGTCTCCTGCCAGGCTTCGTGCAATAATTACCCTTGAGTGGTTCGACCCACTCCCCCTACGGTTCTAGACCTTGGACTTAGATGCAGAGAACAGTAGTGCAGAGAAAGGACTCAATAGACCAGGTTGAATAGCACGAAATGGATGCTTTTATTTTTAAACAGTTTGAAGCATTACAAAATACATGTCATAGGCACAGATTAAAGTAACTACAATCATGCACAAATTTATGAACTTGACTCTATGGAAATGGGGAACACACGGCACATCGTAAAAGGGAAAACACATTACGATTACCCTTAACTCCCTCCCCTATACCTAAACTAAGTTTCGACCTGGGGAACTTGGGATCATGCTCACCACTCTCAAAATCGCGAAAAAAAAGGGGGTTCGCAGCCTTTTTGGCACCGCTTTCCGTCGTCACGTGGATTTGGAGACTTCTGGCGCAGTCGATATTCTCTCTCTCTCGAGGCGGCGGGGTCGACACAGCCTCGATTAGCGCTCAGCAAGGTTGAAGATCAGCTACAAGCAGTTGAAGAACTGCATACAAATGGGAGAATCTGAAGGTCTCTGGCCGAATGGTATGCCGAGGACCTTCCTCGCTCCCGCCTGGCTCGGTGGCTTTCCAGAGGGTTTCTTCTCCTTCGGCCTGGGTCGTCGATGATCTCCCGACCCCAGTACCCAGGCCACCCTCGTCGTCTTCTCGTCGTGGCCGAGCCTTGTCTGGCTGAACACCGACCACGTTGTCTTGTCACCGAAATTGACCGTCCGAAGCGTCTTTAAAAAGACGAAGCGTCTTCATCGATTCCGAAGCTACCGAGGTAGAAGAGGCGCCGATCCTGGCACCGTCCGTCCTTCGTTCGTCCGTTCGTTCCGTCGATCACTCCGATAACGTCGATCGTGTTTCCTCCGAATGTTAATCGCCCTCCGAGTTTCCTCCGATCGTTCCTTGTCGAAGAAGCTGTTTCTTAGATGGACTTTCAATCCATAGTTATACTCTTTTGGGACAGTCTTATCTCCCGCCAAATCATAGTCCTGTCTTTGTATTAATTTTGGCGGGCAGAAATCTCTGCAGGGGCGCTTTGTCTTGTAACGGGAGCCGGTGATAACTTAACTGGCCTTCCTGGCCGATAATGTCTTTTAATGTCTTTTACATTGTCATCGCGACTCGGTTCGCATATTGATCGGTCCGGAGATTTTCCTTGATGGCTGTTAAACGGTTTCTCCTTTGTACAATAAATGGGTATAAGTGTTTTTGCATTGTCCGCCCATATCTTGATGGGCCCCATCCTGTACTTAGAATCCATTGAATATGTATGCTGTTTCCCTGAGTTTCGGTTCCCAGATACTGGCTTTCGCGGGCTTTCTGCCTTCAATCCACAAGCCTGTCTGGCTTGCAGTAACAGAAATAAAATGGTCCAGAAAACTGATCACGAGGCCCGGTGGCCATTTTGTATGCCCTTTTATCAAAGGTTTTTCTGTGCAAGCTTACTTTGGTCAATAAACAGTCTTATTTTATCTGGTTTTCTTGCGTGATTATTGCTGAAAATTTTGAATCTTACAGGCCCCCCTGTGATACTGATAGCTTGCTTAAAGTATCAATAATCCTTGGTGAGCAAATTTTCCCTGATTCCCCACATCCAAACATTCCTGGCACTTAACTATCTATGACCCTCACAACACATGCAGTTCCCATTTCCGAAAAAAACGAAAATTACCTTTTGCACACTTGGACAATCATAGGCAGCATTTCTTAAACTATAATACATTCATCTGTCAGATGTGCAGGGGTTGATACCCCCTTGCACCACCAGCATACACCTTTTATTAATCCCAAAAAACTTAAGAACGACTAATAACATAACAATATTCATATCCTTGAAACCAAAACAAAACACGCAAATGGCCAAAATCTAAAAATGGAGGGACGCTTAACCTTCAATACTAGCAGCTTAGAGTGGGGTGTTTTCTTCCCCCATTCGCACATAGCGTTCTCTCCATTCTCCTGTGTTCTCGTGCCTCTGGAGGCGTTTGCCTCTTTTGCAATGCACGAAGAGCAAAAATATCACAATTAAAACCTGACACACTACTAGGATGTGGGATGCTATTCTAATCCAGGCCGGGACCTCTATGTTAGTGAACAAGTCCCACCATGGTGGGATGGTTATGTCCAATATGTCTTTTCCTATCTCTAAAGTCTTCTGCTCCAGTGTGTAAAAATGTTTCTGTGAAACTATAACGGCTTTTAAAATCTTGGTGAGGTGTTCGGGAAGAGGGGGAATGACATAACCAAAATGCGCGACGAATCGTTGCAAGTCTGTGAAATTCTCTTTGACAGTGAGGTGAATGGTGGAGGATGCAGGAATGGGAACAATTCGTTGTTGTGCCACTTGAACCTCGGCCCTGGGTTTGAAACAGAAACTGCTATCACTGATCGAACACCACTCGTGTTGTCCGTAGCGGTAGTGAGGCGCTGCAGTGGTGACGCAGTATGTCCCACCCCCGATATATGCTACCTGCGGGGGCACATGGTCCTCTGCCATTGCCTCCATGGTGCAATTTATCGGCTTCGCGCTAGCGGTTCTGAACCCGCACTGTGGTTTCAAAAAGGCATTCAAGTGCTGGGGACACAGGATGATGTGTGCTCCCCGGCTCCGACATCCCGAGAGGTCGGTGCCTGTCATCGTACGCTCCCATCTGATGATGTAAGGCGGAACCACTGCGTAACGAATGTGTGCGCCCCCCTGAATGACTCCAATGTTCTCTACCCTGTATACCGGGGCGGGCTTTGCTGCGGGACCCAACACCGGCATTCTTACCACTATTCCCATGATAGTATGATTCGAACGTCCGCAGTCCACTGGGACTGGGTACGCTTCTGCAGCTAGTCTGAGCTGGCACGGGCTTAATGCATTCTCAAAAGGGTGGAGCGCTTGCAAGTGCTTGTTGCTAATCCAGGACGGGACCAAACCCTGTTTTAAATCCTCAAGATTACTGCGGCCCTCGCCCAGTAACCACGCCCCGTATAGCACACAGGCCTCGTTTTGCGCAGCTTGATCGGATGCATTCCGATCCTCCTTAATGAGCGCATTTACCGTTCTCGCGTGTTTCTCCAGCTCAGCTATTATTTCCTTAAAGTGTAGTGTCATGGCCTGGTCCTCATGTAACTCAGAACCCACTACCTTATTTTCGTCTGTCAGTATGTTCCTTAACTGGGCTTTTAAACCGTTGATCTGTGTCTGCAACTCCACGTTATCTAGAGCGTTGACGACAGATGTCCCGGTATTAAAAGCAGTGAATATGTCATTTACTGTACCCCTTCTTTGCCTCCCGACTCGATCCAAAACTTCTGGCGGTGTGGTGTATAATTTGTCTTTGTCGATGTCGGCAAAGTCAAATTCGTAAAACTGTCTAAACATTCGGGTTAACAGGACCTGGTATAATTGTACCGTTTCTTTGGGACACCACTCCGGCAATCGTACCTCCGTGAGATTTAAAATCACTGAGGCCACCGCACAGTGTACCCCTTGGTACAGCACCTGACCGGTGGGTACCAATACTAAACCGTTCCCGGGTCCCTTGGTGGTGGTTGGGCACCCTTCTTTCTGGGCTAGTGCTACCGGAAGCGTGGGCAGGGGTTTGCGTGGGCGGGTGATGAGTTCAGTAGCGTTTACCGGAATAGGGGAGTATGGGGCTCCGCACGCTTGAGTGCTGACATCCCATCTCATCCCCTTTCCTTCATCCTGCCACTGCCTCTGGAAGAAGATGGATACGCCCTTGGGGCAAACGTGTCTCGAACCCCACATACAGACATATATTCCTTCATCTGGTTCCCACCATTTGTCCCAACACACACGTAATTGTCCGTGAGTCCCCGTAATAGTCCGATGGGTATTATTACCCAGTCGCTCCCACTCGACCGTAGAGTTTCTCATGTCCTTTCCCAGCTTTCGCAGCCACCACCATCGCCTTAGTGGTACGTTCCCATTACACACCAGACAGATCCTCTTTCCTACGGCAACGCTGACTCTGGGTGCAAGGGTCCTCACCCGAGGGCACGTTAACGAAGTCTCTTGGTAGGCAAAACCGAAATTGCTGGAGTATTCCGTAGAATTCGTTCCCAGCCAACCTGGCCATCTCCCTTGGTGGAAGTAGGTGGCAGTTTCCTCAACCTCTCGCTCCCCTGTCCCATCCGTTGCGATGGGGGCCGTGTCCCCGGAACACCCGAAGATGATGACGTCCTTGGTGCGGCCTCGGTAGGCCCACCCGCACCCAATCGCCACGAACACGATGAGAATCTTTTTCATCATATCCCAGGTTTCTGTAACCAATAAAATGATGTAGCCGGGCTCCCAATAGGTGCTGGCCTAATTAAATGGACGCGCGGGTTCCTGGACCCCGCTCCCAAACAAACACACATACCGGGCAGACTTCAAAATTGTACTCTTAACATTCCTTAACACCGTATACTTTATATTCCTTAAACTATCACCATAATTACCTAACTTAACTTATGTACAGTGCCGCCCTCCGCGGGGCGGCTTGCCTAATCCCTGTGAGGGCTGTCGCGCGCCACACCCTGCGGTGGGGCTGCACTGGCCCTCGGCTTTGATCCCCCGCAGCCTGTCGCTGTTGAACGGGAACCATGCCTTCCTGGGGCTGCTCTAAACCGAGGTTGGGAAAGATGGGGACAATCTGGCCAAAACTTTCTGGGCTGGGGCGCTCGAGCCGACCTACGAGGGGCTGCTTTGGGTTGGGCTCCCGGGGCTGATGGACCGGGGGTTGGGACTGTCACCGTCACAGCCTGTGGTTCCTCCACAGCTGCCTGCTCCAGCTCCCTTCCCTCAGGCTCCGCCCCCCCGGGGTCGGGATCTGTGGCTTCCGACTCCACCTCACCTGTCCCTACAGGTAGTGAGTCTCCGCCCCCATTCCCTACCACCCCCAAGCTTGAGTCGAGGGCGGGATCGTCGTCCTCTGACTCCTCCTCCTCAGTGATTGGGTCTAAGGCGAGGTCGAGCTGTTCGGGCTCTTCCTCGTCCGAATCCCATTCTAGAGGGGAGACCTCCCACTCGAATGGGATGGCCTCTCCCTTCACGCAGGCTACTGTTCCAGCCTGTGTGGTCTGTGACTCTGTTACAGGCTGAGGATCTTTGTTCTCAGACCTGGTCCCCTTCGATGGCCCTTGTGCACCCGGTTTAAACAGTTTACACTGGTTAATGTGAAACCATTTGGTACGTCGGGGCACCTTCACTGCATAAACCATGGGGCTGGCCTTGTCCACAATGCTGTAAGGCCCCATGTACAATGGTTCAAAACTCCCTACCCTGGCGTAGTTTCGGACCATGACCTGGTCTCCGACTACCCACTCTTGTTGCTTACGAGGTTCCAGTAACAGTCTATTTCCCTGGTGCTGTCTTCCCATATTCCCAGCCGCCTGCCCATAAATCTGTTTCAGGCGCTCCAAAAGGGTTTGGACGAATTTGTCTCGTTTCACCTCTCGGAGCTGGCCCTCAGTGAGCACCGGGGCTAGTACATGGGTGGGGGTTCGCATGATCCTTCCAGTCATTAATTCGTGCGGGGAATACCCCGTACTTTTGGACTGGCTGGCTCGGATCCCCATGAGGACTAAAGGCAGGACCTCCGCCCATTTCTGGGGCGAGCCCATTGTCTCTTTCCTCAGCTTTTCCTTGAGGGTCCGATTCATGCGTTCAACAATCCCAGATGACTGGGGATTGTATGCTACGTGCCACTTCCCCTCAATGCCCAAGAGCATGAGGGCGTTCTGCATTACTTGACCGGTGAACTGACTCCCTTGGTCGGACTCTACAAAACGGGGGAGTCCCCACCGTGAGAACACTTCCCGAATCAAGATCTTAGCAGTACCCAGTGCCGTAGCTGTTCTGCACAGGAAAGCTTCTACCCATTTGGTGAACACATCTACCAGGACAAGGCAGTACTTATAGCCTCCCTGGGCGGCGGGCAGGGGCCCTATGTAGTCGACCTGAATCGACTGCCATGGTCCCTCTACCCTCCTGATGTGCCCCATGGGCACTTTCCTTTTGTGGGGGTCTGGGTTGTTTGCAGCGCACACAAGACAGCTTGTGCAGAACTCGCGGACATCGTCCCAAAGTCCCGGCCACCATCCCGCCTGCTCTACCCGTTGCCAGGTGACCTCAGGCCCGGGGTGTCCCGCTCCTGGACCCTCGTGGGCCAGTTGCAGGAATTCCCTCCGGTGCTGCTGCGGCACAACCCACTGCTCCTTTCGGAACAGCATGCCTTCTTTGACTGTGAGGGCTGTCGTACTGTACGGACCCTCTACCTGCTTGCCTTCTGTGATGGCTTTTATGACTGTTTTTAGGGCGGGATCCAGGGTTTGGACGGTCTTTAGGTCTGGGGGCGGTGTCACCCCTGTGTTCCCTGGTATTCCCTCCCTGCCTTGGATCGCCGCCACGGGTCCGGGTTCATAGGGGTCCCAGAGAATGCCGTTGCGGGCACCCTCCCTGGCTAGCGCATCCGCCTGCTGGCTGCCCTGACTGCGGGGTTCTGTGGTGGAATGAGCCCTCACCTTATGGATGAACACCTCCCCTTCCTCTCCCACAGCTGCCAGGATCTTTTCCAGCAAGGGCTTAACTGTTAAAGGCCGCCCGTCCGCGGAGGTATATCCGCGTCGGGACCAGATGGCGAGGTACTCTGTACACGAATTGCATGTGAACATGCTGTCTGAGCAAATCGTGTATGGGGTTGGGAAAATCTCGGGGTGGGTAACCACGTACGCCACCGCGGACAGCTCAGCCTGCTGTGCGCTCATAGTGCTGGGGAGCTTAATTGCCAGGGCAACGTTTGCCGCAGGGTCATAAACTCCACACCCTGTGAGTCGTTCGCCAGCAGATACAGTGCTAGAACCGTCTACGTAGATTTCGCGGCCTGTGGGGTGTATCCCGGCCCGTAAACCTATGTTGACCTCCCATACCCCTTCTACGGAACACCGATGGGCTGTCCCGGGATATGCCATGTTGGCTGTGAGCCTTGGCGCGCAGAGGCCTTTAACCCTGAGATCCATCTGGGAAAGGAGGAGGGTCCAGCGCGCAACCCGAGCGCTGCTTACGGTCCCATCCTTGATCCTCCCATCCAGAAGCATCTTTGTGGGGGTGTGATGGGTGAGGAGCGTGATGGGAGAGGTTCCTGTGAAGATCACTGATCTGTTCACAGCCCAATGCGTGGCCAGGAGATGCCGTTCGCAATTGGAGAAACTCCTCTCTACATCCGTGAGCACCCTGGAGGAATAAACTACCGGTCTCAGCTTGCCGTGCCGCTCCTGGAGCAACACTGCGCTCAGGCTGTCCCCACTAGCGGCTACCTCCAGGAAGAACTCCTCTCCCCCATCTATGGCCCCTAGGGCTGGCGCGGTCTGCAGATCTCTTTTCAACTTCTCGAATGCTGCCTGGCACCCCTCATCCCAAGACCACTCGACTCCCTTGTGTAAGAGTCGAAGTAGCGGGGCTGCTGTGGCAGCATAGTCCTCGATGAAATCTCTGCAGTACCCGGTCAATCCCAAAAAGGACCTTACACCCGTTACTGTGTTGGGGATCGGCAGATCTTGTATTGATTCCCTTCTGGCATTATCTATGGCTCTTTCCCCAGCGCGGATGGCCAGACCCAGGAATTTGACTTCCTGCTGGCCGATCTGGGCTTTCTTCGGGTTTACTTTGAAACCCTTCCTTTCTAACATTTCCAACAATTCGGCTAATAGTGGGCCGTGCTCCTCCCTTGTGTCTGTGAACAGGAGTATGTCGTCCACATACTGTACTATCTGGTTGGGCTGGCTAAACTCTTTTAAACTCCCCGCCATGCACTGATGGAAAATGCTGGGGCTGTTGTGAAAACCCTGTGGTAAGCAGTTCCAAGTGTACTGTTGCCCTTTGACAGTAAAGGCAAACTTGTACTGATCCTCCCGCCGCAGCGGAATGGACCAGAAACCGTTCGAGATGTCCAGCACCGTGAACGTGGTCGCCGATGCTGGAATACTCCCTATTAGGTCTGCAACTGCTGCTACCGTGGGCGCGCAGGCTGGGATGTTACTATTGAGGACTCTGTAGTCCACCGTGGCTCTCCACGAATTGTCCGGCTTCTTTACCGGCCATAATGGGGAGTTCACGTGAGTGGCTATTGTTCTCAATACGCCCTGCTGCACCAACGAAGATATTGCGGTCTCCATGTCGGGTTCTGCCTCCTTGGGGAAATTATACTGCTTTTGGGGTCGGATCATGGGGTCCCCGTCTACGCTGACTTCAAACCCAGTGACTCTCCCACAGTTGTGCTTGTGGGTGGCAAACGCGGTCAGATTTTCCGACACGCACGCCTGCAAGTCCGTTGGGACGTTCGCTACCATGAGCTCGAGATTGTAACCTCCTGACGGCTTCATGGTGCACAGGGCCCCCTTTTCTTCCTTCCCTGGGATTACGACTACCTTACCTAAACCGCTCTCGGCTCCCCAGAGACAGTGATTTCTCAGGTCCACGAGGATCCCGTGTTCCACCAAGAAATCAGCCCCGAGGATGCCTTTTCCACCCCCCTCACTCCACTTCAATAGGATGCACGTCCATGTGGTGTGGAGTGCTCCCAACTGAATGGAGAGCGGGAGGGAGTACGCGCCAGCCTGTTCTCTGCCTGTGAAACCCGCTACTAAGTATGGAGCCTGGGCGGACAGAGGTGAGGCAAAAGGTTTATCTGTGTGGATCACGGTACATGAAGCTCCCGTATCCAACAGGTAACTACCCTTTTGTCTTTCCACCTCCATCTCCACCACAGGTCTTCTCCAGGCGTCATAGCGGAGCGGACACAAGTAGACGGGCTGCGCGGGCGTCAGTCATTTAGGTGTTTCGGTTGGGGTCTCGGGAGCAATAGGGCTGTTGGCGACCGCTACCTTCCCCTGCCAGGTCATCAGAGACCGCATAGTCTCCAAGACTGACTCGATCGCAGCGGGGTCCACAACCGCACCACCCCCGGTGATTGGGGCAGGGGCTACGGTTGGGTTCTGGACTGGTGCTGGGGCAGCGGTCTGGGCTTGGACTTGGACTGGTGTTGGGACAATGATCTGGCCGTGGGCTAGGACTTGGGCTTGGGCTCGGGCTTGGGCTGCGGCGAACGCTCTCTCTCTCTTATCCTTCCATGGATTCCTACAGTCCTTGCGCCAATGACCCTCCTTCCCACACCCGTAACAACTGCTGTTGGCTTGGGGAGGGCAATTTCCCTCCTGATGCCATTCCTTTTTAGCAGAAGCTGCGGGCCTCACCTCATGCACCTTTCCTTTTACAACAGGCGTTTTCTTACCCTTGTTGTTCCTGTAACTGATCGTGAGCTGATCAAGTACTAGTTCCTCCGTGGAGCGGGTGTTAGTGGGGTCAAACCATGCTTTGGCCTGCTCCCTCACTATTGGCAAGCAACCTGCTACCAGGCACCGGAGCCAATGAGCCCTTTGTTCATCATTTAGCGCGTTCCGTTCCGGTCCTCCCGGGCAGCTGCACTGATACACGGGCCACAACCTTCCGGCGAAAACCCGTGGGGGTTCTCCCTCTAGCTGCACTGTCTTTTCTAAACGGAGGAACGGAGTTCCGTCCCCCTCTCCTATAATCTCCAGGATCTCATCCCGTAGCAACTCATAGTCCCTGTGCCCTCTCTTGCTCTCGTCAGGGAGACACTGGAGGAGCGAGCTGTCCAGGGAGAACAGCAGCATTTTAGACTGTTCAACCCCGTCGCAGTCATTGACTGCTGCGGTCTGCTCCACGTCCCTGAAATGCACGGAGGGATCTCCTGACTCGGAGAGTTTTGGGATGTGACTTATCATTTCCCTTAGCTGTCGTGCGCTATGGGGCATTATGATCTGATTCACAAGGGGTCCGTCATCGCCATTGTCTTCATTTGGACCGAGCCTCCGGTGTCTAGTTGGACACATCGGCGCCGGCCCTGACTCTACTATCTGGGGTTGCTCTACCTCAGGAATCTCTTCCTCTACCGTCTCCGTCTCCTTCTCCGGAGTCCAAGACTCATCATAAGCAGGAGGCGCAGAGGGTTTGGGGGTCGGTTCCCGAACTATCTCTTGTGGAATCGGTCTTTTGGATTCCTTGGCTAGCAATAGCTGGCTCGCTGGTGGACTTATGAGACACACCAACCCGTTTGCCTTGGCTAGGGCCATTCTCAGGTCCTCTTGCTCCCGGCGGCAAGCGCTGTGGTCGGTGCTCTCAGATCTATCCTCCATGGCCATCTTATATGCTGCCCTGGCTCCCAGAAGTTTTTCCTCTTGGGCCTCTATTTGCTTAGCTAGACGGAAACACCTGTCTCTCATTCTACCTTCACTGGCCTTGGCCTCAATGACCTGACATTTTATATACTTTACCCGGGTTTCGTGGCAGCGAATTATGGAGTGGCGTTCCTGATTCAGCGCGTTAAGCGATTCAATCAGTTTCTGACCTCCCGCAACCTTTTCCTCTACGTCTGTAAGCAACCCTTTTATCTGGGCTGTTTGTGCTGCAACAACTTGGTCCAAAAGCTGGACTTGCTTCTTGTAGCACATCAGCCAGACCGCCTTTTCTACAGATTTCTTATGCTCTTTACCCTCTGTCCACTTGATGGCTGCGTCTAGCGGGCGCCTATCTCTTAGTA
Source organism: Somniosus microcephalus (assembly GCF_052327205.1). Taxonomy (NCBI): domain Eukaryota; kingdom Metazoa; phylum Chordata; class Chondrichthyes; order Squaliformes; family Somniosidae; genus Somniosus; species Somniosus microcephalus. Next base: position 236,050,988 of record NC_140990.1, read on the forward strand.
GGTCAGATATCCATTGTTTTGTGAGGTTGACTTTCCCAAAAACATAATCCGCTATCCTCTCATCCATCACAATTCGTTTATTCAGACCTTGATCGAACACACTACTTTCCTGCTGCCAAGGTCCTGCCGCGGTCGCCATTTCTGTAGGGGGTTTCTCTTGCTCGTTCTGGTCTCCTGCCAGGCTTCGTGCAATAATTACCCTTGAGTGGTTCGACCCACTCCCCCTACGGTTCTAGACCTTGGACTTAGATGCAGAGAACAGTAGTGCAGAGAAAGGACTCAATAGACCAGGTTGAATAGCACGAAATGGATGCTTTTATTTTTAAACAGTTTGAAGCATTACAAAATACATGTCATAGGCACAGATTAAAGTAACTACAATCATGCACAAATTTATGAACTTGACTCTATGGAAATGGGGAACACACGGCATATCGTAAAAGGGAAAACACATTACGATTACCCTTAACTCCCTCCCCTATACCTAAACTAAGTTTCGACCTGGGGAACTTGGGAGCATGCTCACCACTCTCAAAATCGCGAAAAAAAAGGGGGTTCGCAGCCTTTTTGGCACCGCTTTCCGTCGTCACGTGGATTTGGAAACTTCTGGCGCAGTCGATATTCTCTCTCTCTCGAGGAGGCGGGGTAGACACAGCCTCGATGAGCGCTCGTCAAGGCTGAAGATCAGCTACAAGCAGTTGAAGAACTGCATACAAATGGGAGAATCTGAAGGTCTCTGGCCGAATGGTATGCCGAGGACCTTCCTCGCTCCCGCCTGGCTCAGTGGCTTTCCAGAGGGTTTCTTCTCCTTCGGCCTGGGTCGTCGATGATCTCCCGACCCCAGTACCCGGGCCACCCTCGTCGTCTTCTCGTCGTGGCCGAGCCTTGTCTGGCTGAACACCGACCACGTTGTCTTGTCACCAAAATTGTCCGTCCGAAGCGTCTTTAAAAAGACGAAGCGTCTTCATCGATTCCGAAGCTACCGAGGTAGAAGAGGCGCCGATCCTGGCACCGTCCGTCCTTCGTTCGTCCGTTCGTTCCGTCGATCACTCCGATAACGTCGATCGTGTTTCCTCCGAATGTTGATCGCCCTCCGAGTTTCCTCCGATCGTTCCTTGTCGAAGAAGCTGTTTCTTAGATGGACTTTCAATCCATAGTTATACTCTTTTGGGACAGTCTTATCACCCGCCAAATCATAGTCCTGTCTTTGTATTAATTTTGGCGGGCAGAAATCTCTGCAGGGGCGCTTTGTCTTGTAATGGGAGCCGGTGATAACTTAACTGGCCTTCCTGGCCGATAATGTCTTTTAATGTCTTTTACATTGTCATCGCGACTCGGTTCGCATATTGATCGGTCCGGAGATTTTCCTTGATGGCTGTTAAACGGTTTCTCCTTTGTACAATAAATGGGTATAAGTGTTTTTGCATTGTCCGCCCATATCTTGATGGGCCCCATCCTGTACTTAGAATCCATTGAATATGTATGCTGTTTCCCTGAGTTTCGGTTCCCAGATACTGGCTTTCGCGGGCTTTCTGCCTTCAATCCACAAGCCTGTCTGGCTTGCAGTAACAGAAATAAAATGGTCCAGAAAACTGATCACAAGGCCCGGCGGCCATTTTGTATGCCCTTTTATCAAAGGTTTTTCTGTGCAAGCTTACTTTGGTCAATAAACAGTCTTATTTTATCCGGTTTTCTTGCGTGATTATTGCTGAAAATTTCGAATCTTACAAACTGCTCGCAAATCGAACTAATGGGAATTCGATTAGTGTCCCTTCGCTTGTGTGTGCTCAGTAGTTTCTGAGATCGGTTACCGCTTTGCCATAATGGGAATCCGTTTAGTGTCCCTCCGTTTGTGTGTGCTCAGCGGTTTCTGAGATCGGTTACCGCTCTGCCAGCGATTAGCGCACCTCCAGGTGCTAATAGTTTTGTTTACTGCTGTAACCACATTACAATATCAAAAACAGCAAGGTTCTGGATTCTTCTAATCGATGATGACTCAGACTGCTTTAAGGTACTGTGTGTGTGTCCTTTTGAACTGGGCCATGAGAACTGCCAACTCCATTCTGTGTTCTCACAATGTGGCCACTTCAGGGACCCTACCCATATACTGTATTTCATGGATTTTTGCGAATCCTACAGTCCTCCCTGTGATACAATGAGCATCTTCAATCGTCTTTGTATCTTAAAATGTCTTTGGGTGAGCACAAATCCGTTCCCTCCCCAACTGACCTTCCCCGTAATTTACCTTGCTAAGGAGTGTACCTCGCCCGCACTTTCCTCATTCCGAACAACGAAGTTTGAGAAAACATTTCCTATTGGAGACAAACCTTTAAACAATATACAGACTCACCTAGAGTCATAACAAAATAATCATAATACAATATAATGCGAAATCGAACAATGTACAGAACAATCCAAAATATTAAAACAACAGTAATTACATGGGCGACTCCCCGTTTATACTGACAATAGTGGCCCCGCCAATTCGGCTGACTAGGGAATTCCCTGCTGTGTCCCTTCCTTCTGCACTGTACACAGACCAGGTACAAAACTATCCCCAGTTGGCACACCACCAAAATGTGGGAAGCCAGTCGGATCCATGATGGGACCTCTATATTATCAAAAAGGTCCCACCACAGTGGAACCACTATATCCTGAATTTCTGCCCCTATATCAACGGTCTTTTGTTCCAAAGTGAAAAAGTGTTTCTGCGAGATGGCGACCGCTTTGAACAGCGCGGTTAGGTGTTCTGGGAGAGAGGGAATCGTAAAACCAAAATGTGTTACATACTTTTGGAGATCAGTGAAATTCTCCTTAACGGTGAGGTGAACAGTGGATGGTTCGGGGATCGGGATAATCTGCAGCTGTGCCACTTGAACTATTGCCTCGGGTTTAAAACAGAAGCTGCTGTCACTGACCGCGCACCAGCCGTGCTGTCCGTGCCGGTAGTGAGACGCTGCGGTGGCGACACAATATGTCCCACCTCCTATGTATGCCACCTGTGGGGGAACATGGCCCTGTGCCATGGCTTCCATAGTGCAATTGATAGGCTTAGCGTCAGCAGACCTGAACCCGCATTGTGGTATTGAATAGGCGTTCAAGTGCTGGGGACACAGGATTATGTGTGCTCCCCGGCTTCGGCACCCCGAGAAGTCAGTCCCCGTCATAGCATGCTCCCACTTAATGACGTAGGGTAGGACCTCTGCAAAACGGACATGAGCTCCCCCCCGAATGACTCCAATGTTCACCACCCTATACACCGGCGCAGGTCGGGCTGTCCTGCTCATTATGGGGATCCGCACGACGACCCCCATGATGGTATTGTTGGAGCGACCACAGTCCACCGGGACTGGATAAGCCTCAGAAGCAAGCCGGAGCTGGCAGGGACTCAACGCGTTCTCAAAAGGGTGGAGGGCTGCGAGGTGTTTGTTACTGATCCAGGAGGGGACCAAACCCTGTTTCAAGTCCTCCAGATTGCTGCGGCCCTCGCCCAGCAACCATGCTCCGTATAGTACACACACCTCATTCTGGGCAGCCTGATCTGAGGCGTTCCTGTCCTCCCTGATGAGAGCGTTGACCGTCCGAGCCTGCTTCTCCAGCTCTGCTATGATCTCTTTTAAGTGGAGAGTCATAGCCTGATCCTCCTGGAGCTCCAAACCCACCACCCAATTTTCGTCCGTGAGGGTTCCCTTCAACTGGGTCTTTAACCCGTTGACCTGCTGCTGCAGTTCAATGTCGTCCATACTATTTATGATGGACGACCCAGTGTTAAACCCTGTGAACCAGTCATTCACGGTGCCCCTTTTTAATCTCCCTGCTTGCTCCCATTGCTTGTGGCTTTCGGTATACAGCTTGGTTCTGTTGACCCTTGCGAAGTCAAATTCAAAGAACTTCTGCAGGGTCTCTTTTAGCAGGGCCTGATATAGCCTTCCTGTTTCTACGGGGCACCATTCCGGCAGGTGTACCTCGGTCAGGTTGAGGATGACCGAGGCCACTGTGTAATGGACCCCCTGATAGGCCATTTGGTCCGTGGGAACTAATACTAACCCATTCCCTGGTCCCTTGGTGGTGGTGGGGCATCCCTCTGTTACCGTCCGTGGTGTCTGGGTCATGGGCAGGGGCTGTCGGGGGCAGGTCACTAACTCAGTGGCATTAACTGCGATTGGGGAGTGGGGGACCGCGCATGCGTCCAAGCGCGATTCCCAGTCCATCCCCCTCCCGTTATCTTGCCACTGGCTGTGGAAAATGATGGAAACACCTGCGGGGCAGACCTTTTCTGATCCCCACATATACACGTAAATCCCCTGATCGGGTTCCCACCATTTATCCCAGCACACTGTCAGCCCTCCCTGGGTCCCTGTGATGGTCCGGTGAGTGTTGTTCCCTAACCTTTCCCACTGTCCTCTGGGGTTCCCCATGTCCTTGCTCAGTTTCCTGAGCCACCACCACCTATCCAGGGGGACGTTCCCCCTGCACGTTAAACAAATTCGTTTTCCCACAGTAACACTGATCTGCGTGGCCTTGATCGTGACCCGCGGACACAATAGTGAAACTTCTCCATAGGTGAAACCAATGTCATTAGAGTATTTAGTGGCGTTCGATCCCAGCCAACCCGGCCAGTTGCCCTCGTGGGTATATCCAGCGACTTCCTCTGCCTTGCGCAGGCCTGCCCGTCGTGGGCCAAGGGCGCCGTTTCCCCGGTACATCCGAAGATGTGGTGATCCTCCGTCTCCCCTCGCCATGCGATGTTGAGGCCCACCAGGGCCGCGAGGATGATGCCTCTTAGTAGCATCATTGGATTAATATCTGTTGGAGAGATAAAAGAGAATGTTCGAGCCGGGCTCCTTGGGCTCCTCGGCTTGGGTGTGGGGTGAGTGGGTCCCGCAACCCTAGCTCACTTAACTTGCCACTCTGTACCGTTCCAAAATGCCACCATACCTCAGAAAAACCTTATACATACATACTAAATTTACAAATAACTAAACCTTACTTAGCAAACTATGGTGTATGTACATGTGCCGTCCGTCTCCGGACGGCCAGCTTAAAATCTGTGGGGACTGTCGCAGGCCTCCCCCTGCGGCGTTCCCACCTCAGTTTCAGCTGCTGGTCCCTAGCAGCCTGTAGCTGCTGGCTGTGAACTGTTTAAAATTCCCACAGCTTTCCTACGGGGGTATCTTTTTACAGTAACCGGCGACCAGACCTTTTCAATGCTACACTGAGGGGCAAGACCTAAGGCCTCTGGCTCCTCCCCTTCACCGCTGTCGGGGGCAGGACCTTTGTCCTCCGACTTGGCTTCACTTTTGCCAGGGACAGGACCTAGGACCTCCGGCTCCTCCCCTCCTGGGTCCCAGAACAATGGGGGAGTCTCCCGCTTAGATGGGACAACTCCTCCCCTCACGCAGGCTGCACGTCCAGCCTGTGTGACCTGTGGCTGCAGCTCCCCTACAGCGTTTGATTCTTTACTGGCCTTTTCAGCCCCCGCTGCCTGTTTTCCTGCCTCCGGTTTAAACAGTTTACATTGGTTAATGTGAAACCATTTAGTGCGCCGGGGCAGTTTCACAGCATACACCATGGGGCTGGCCTGATCTACAATACTGTAGGGACCCATGTAAAGTGGCTCGAAACTCCCCACACGGGCGAAGTTTCTTACCATCACTAGATCCCCTACCTCCCAGCGATGGGTTTTACTGGGCTCGAGCAGCATTTTATTCCCCTGATGCTGCCTCCCCATGTTACCTGCGGCTCCCTCATAAATCCTTTGGAGGCGTTCAAGGAGCGTGCGGGCAAATTTGTCCCGATTCACCTCCCTTAGCTGCCCCTCCGTTAGGACTGGGGCCAGGACATGAGTGGGGGTTCTCATGACCCTGCCGGTCATGAGCTCATGCGGAGAGTACCCCGTACTCTTTGATTGGCTGGCGCGGACCCCCATGAGGATAAGAGGCAGGACTTCTGCCCACTTTTGGGGCGAACCCATTATCTCCTTCCTTATTTTCTCTTTTAAGGTGCGGTTCATCCGCTCCACAATCCCAGATGACTGGGGATTGTAGGCGACGTGCCATTTCCCTTGAATGCCCAGCAGCATCAGGGTATTCTGCATGACTTGGCCGGTGAACTGGCTTCCCTGATCGCTTTCCATGAACTGGGGCAGTCCCCATCTCGAGAACACCTCCCGCACCAAGATTCTTGCAGTTCCTAACGCTGTGGCTGTTCGGCAGGGGAAGGCTTCAACCCATTTAGAGAACACGTCCACCAGAACGAGGCAATACTTATAGCCTCCCTGGGTGGCGGGTAAGGGTCCGATATAGTCAATTTGGATTGACTGCCATGGTCCCTCTACCCTCCTAACATGTCCCATTGGCACCTTCCTCCTGCGAGGGTCGGGGTTATTTGCCACGCACACAAGACAGTTCGCGCAAAACTCCCGGACGCCCTCCCAGAGTCCTGGCCACCATCCTGCCTGCTCTACCCGCTGCCAAGTGACCTCAGGCCTGGGGTGCCCTGCTCCTGGCCCCTCATGGGCCAGTTGAAGGAATTCCCTCTGGTGCTGCTGAGGCACCACCCACTGCTCCTCTCTAAACAGCATCCCCTCTCTTATGGAAAGAGATGCTGTGCCATATGGGCCTTCTATTTTCTTCCCCTCGCTAACTGCGTTAAACACCCCTCTCAGGCCAGGGTCCTGAGATTGGACCGATTTGAGGTCCGGGGCTAGTGCTACCCCTACGCTCTTCTGAATCCCATCCCTGCCTTTTACAGCTGCCACTGGTCCAGGCCCGTAGGGGTCCCAGAGAATGCCGGGCATGGCACCCTCTCTCGCCAGTGCGTCAGCTCGCTGGTTTCCCTGACCGCGAGGTTCTGTGGAGGAGTGAGCCTTCACTTTGTGGATGAAGACCTCACCCTTCTCCCCCACGGCTGCCAGGATCTTTTCCAGCAGGGGCTTGACCACCAAGGGTCTCCCATCCGCAGAAGTGAATCCACGACGGGACCAGATGGCCAGGTACTCAGTACACGAATTGCATGTGAACATGCTGTCCGAGCAAATCGTGTACAGGGTAGGGAAGACTTCGGGGTGGGTGACCACATACGCCATAGCGGACAGTTCTGCCTGCTGGGCGCTCATGGTGCTGGGGAGTTTAATTGCCAACGCAATGTTTGCCGTCGGGTCGTAAACTCCGAACCCCGTGAGCCGTTTTCCAGCAGATACCATGCTGGAACCATCCACATAGATCTCACGGCCGGTGGGATGTATCCCAGCCCGGAGACCCACGTCGACCTCCCATACCCCTTCTACAGAACACTGATGGGCCGTCCCAGGGTAAGCCAGGTTGGCGGCTAATCTGGGCTCACACAGGCCTTTTACCCGCAGATCCATTTGGGAGAGGAGTAGGGTCCAGTGCGCAATGCGGGCACTGCTCACGGTCCCATCCTTGATCCTCCCATCCAACAGCATCTTGGTAGGCGTGTGGTGTGTGAGGAGGGTGATGGGGTAGGTGCCTGTGAAGATGGTGGATCTTTTCACAGCCCAGTGTGTGGCCACGAGGTGCCGCTCACAGACCGAGTAGCTCCTCTCCACGTTGGTGAGCACCCTGGAGGAGTAAACCACGGGCCTCAGTTTGCCATGTCGCTCCTGGAGCAACACAGCACTCAGACTGTCCCCGCTGGCCGCCACCTCCAGGAAGAACTCCCTCCCCCCATCTATTGCTCCCAGAGCCGGTGCGGTCTGCAGCTTCCTTTTTAGGAGCTCGAACGCGGCCTGGCATCTTTCATCCCACGACCACTCCACTCCCTTGTGCAGGAGTCGGAGTAGCGGGGCTGCCATGGCCGCATAGTCCTCCATGAAGTCTCGGCAGTACCCGGTTAGCCCTAGAAATGACCTCACGCCCTTTATAGTGACGGGGACCGGTAACTCCTGTACCGCCTCCCTCCTAGCCCTATCGATAACCCTTTCTCCGGCGCGGATGGTCAGCCCCAGGAACTTGACTTCCTTCTGACCAATCTGCGCCTTCTTTGGGTTAACCTTAAACCCCCTTCGGGTCAGCAGCTCCAACAATTCAGCCAGCAGTGGGCCGTGCTCTCCGACCATGTCGGTAAACAGGAGCAGGTCGTCCACATACTGCACTCACTGAAGGGGCTGACTGAACTCCTTCAGGCTGTCCGCCATGCATTGGTGGAAAATGCTGGGACTATTGTGGAAGCCTTGTGGCAAGCAGTTCCAAGTATATCGTTGCCCCTTAAAAGTAAAAGCAAATTTATACTGGTCCTCCCTCCGCACAGGGATTGACCAGAACCCATTAGAAATATCCAGCACCGTGAACGTGGTCACGGATGCGGGAATACTCCCAATGAGGTCGGCCACTGCTGCCACTGTAGGGGCACATGTGGGGATGTTGCTGTTCAACACCCGATAGTCCACCGTGGCTCTCTAGGAATTGTCCGGTTTCTTAACCGGCCAAAGCGGAGAGTTCACATGGGTGGCTATAGGCCTTAGCACCCCCTGCTGTACCAGCGCTGATATGGCCACCTCCATATCAGCCTCTGCCTCCTTTGGGAAGTTGTACTGCTTTTGGGGCCAGGCCATGGGATCCCCATCTACCCTGACCTCAAAGCTGACGACTCTCCCACAGTCATGTTTGTGCGTGGTGAACGCACCTAACTGAGCCTGCACTTCGGCCCTAAATACTACCAGGATACCCTCCATCATTTCACCGAGGTCGTAACTCCCTTTCGGCTTCATGGTACACAGGGTTCCCATCCCATCCTTTCCCGGGATTACTACTACTCCACTTTCCTTCCCGGTATTGGCCCCCCAAAGGCAATGGTTCCTGAGGTCTACGAGGATCCCATGGCCCACGATGAAGTCGGCCCCTAGGATCCCTTTACCTCCCTCCGCGTCCCATCTCACCAGGACACATGTCCACTTTGTGTGTAGTGTGCCCAAGCGGATCGAGAGCGGCCTGGAGAACGCACCCGTCTGCTCTGCCCCGTGAACCCCGATAAGACGTATGGAACCCCGCTAGACAGAGGTGAGGCGGTGGGATTCTCCGTATGAATCACGATGCAGGAAGCCCCCGTATCCAACAGATAAGTCCCCGTACCCTTCTCTACCTCCATCTGCACGAGCGGTCTCTTCCATCCGTCATACCGGAGCGCACACAGATAGACGGGCTGCGCGGCTTCCAGTCATTGCGGGCCACCTTGGGAAGGGGTTGGGGGAACCACTGGACCGGTGGTGGCTGCTATCTTACCCTTTGTGAGGACCAATGATCTCACTGAAGCTAGCAGCATGTCCAGCAGCTCTTGAGGAGCATTTGGCTCCGTTTCTTTTCCTGGGGCAGAGGTCGGGGTTGTAGCCGGGGCTTGGGCTGGGGCTGTTGGGACCTTCTCCCTATTATCCTTCCAAGGATTTTTGCAGTCCCTGCGCCAATGCCCTTCCTTTCCGCCACTCCTTACGGGGCTGGTCACCAGGCCTGACCTCACAAACCTTCCCATTTTTCGGGGGGGTTTCGCTATCTCTACCATTTCTAAAAGTGACTGTGAGTTGACGGATTACCGTCGCCTCCGTGGTCAGAGGGTTTCGGGGGTCGAACCAAGCCATTGACTGCATTCGAACGCGGGGCAGGGAGTTATCCCTAAGGCACCTTAGCCAGTGAACTAACGGTTCCCCATCCAGGTGCGCTCGCGCCGGCATTCCCGGGCACGCATCCTGGTAGACTGGCCACAGCCTGTCCACGAACGCCTGCGGGAATTCCCCGGGGAGCTGGACTGTTCTCTCTACCCGGGAGAACGGACTCCCCTCGTTCATCCCCATGGCCTCCAGGATCTCTTCCTTGAGTTTGCCATAATTCTCCTGACCCCTCTTACACTCATCGGGTAGCGTCTGGAGGAGATCGCTACCCAGGGAGAACAGCATCATTTTGGCCCTTTCTGCCTCGTCGCAGTCATTCACACAGGCCACCTGCTCTATCTCCCTAAAGTGCAGGGAAGGGTCCCCCCTCATGGTGAGCTTGGGGATGTGGCTCACCATGGAACGCAATTGTTGCGTACCGTGTGGAATCTGGAATTGGTTCTGGATGTCCCCAGTTTCCCCGTCGTTACCGGGTGGTCCGTACCTCCGCTGTATAACGGGGTACACCGGTCCCGGTCCCTGACTCTCTCTTGGGCTAGCCTGGTCTACCTGGGGTTCTTCATCCCCCACCTTCTCCTGTTCCCAGACCTCTGGAAAACTAGGGGCTAGGGGTGGTGGCTGTGCAACCTCAGGTTCCCTAACCCGTTTTGTTCTGGGGGCTGCCTGCGGGACTGCCCTGACTGGGTTGCCGTTAAATTCAGCCTGGCCGATTTTGGGGCTAATGAGGCATATCATCCACTTTGCCCTGGCCAATGCCAGATTCAGGCTTTCTATTTCCTGCCTACAGGGGCCGTGGTCTGCCTCCTCAAACCCTTGAGCGCAGGCCAGCTTATAGGCTGCTTTTACTTCACCTACCTTTTCCTCCTGTGCCTTCAGTTCCCCTGTAAGGCAGCTAATCTCCATTTTTAATCTCCTCTCTTTCTCCCTGGATTCTCTTGCCTGATACTCTACGTGTTCTACCCTGAACCTAGCGCTCCCCTCCAGCTCAGCTATCTTGCCCTCCAACCTTTCTACCTTCCCCCGATGGTCCCAGACCATCGCTGCCCTCTCTTGGCTTATGGCCTCCAGAGCCACTAACACTTTCCCTTCCGCTGCAACCTTTTCCTGCAGCTCTTGGGACAAATGCTTAATCTTGGTTTCTTTACTGGCCACCGCGTGGTCCAGTACCAGAACCTGCTTTTTATAGCACATAAGCCACACCGCTTTCTCAATGCCCTTGCGGTGCTCTTTATTAGCCGTCCACTGGGCGGCTGCCTTTAGGGGACGCTCGGCTCCTAACAGGTCATACACCCATTTTTTTGCTACATTTACTTTACCACACACGTAGGAGGCTAACCTATCTTTCATAACATCTGTCTCACCCGAGTCTATGTCCACCACACAAGGTTTCTGTAGCCAGTGTCCTGCCACGGTCGCCATTCTGTAAGGGGTTGTTTTAACGAGCTTATGGTGTGCTAAATCGGTTTTGATTTTCGCACTACTCGTGAGCGGTTTCGAAGCGCTCCCCCCCTCACAGTTCTAGACACTGGGCTTATTGCCAGACAACCTGTTACGTCTGTGTGTTCCAGTTGTATTAAGATTAATTACTGACACAGACTACAAGAATAAAGTTCAACAGGTCTTTACTAGTTGGAGGTCAGGACTATACTAAATACAATATCACTACACAGTACTTATATACCGGTGGTCACCACCAGTATTACGTATACAGCAGCCAGAGAAAGTAGTACATCTCTTAAGGTGGAACAGACTTAAGTTCTCTTAAGGTGGAACAGGTTACATACACCACAATCCTCCCTTTTTAGCTTAACAGTCATATCCCCATTTAACATAACATCATAACATATATACATATATAACTTCAGGTATAAACAGTTCAAAGGTTCAGTCTCTCAGGAGGCCTTCTGATTCGGTTTGGATAATGCCTTTCAGTGGTCTCTGATTCTTGTTGCTGAGGTGACTCTTCTTGTTGGTTTCCTATGTATTGGACGTCATCATCAGGTACAGTCCCTGCCGAGGTAGATGCTTCAGGTTCATTAACGTCTTCCACAGTTGTCTCTGTCGCAACCATGGGTTCGACCCTTGCTCTTGATTCTACCAGTTGATCCGCATGACGCCTTATCACATTGTTACCAATATCTACTGTGTACATCAGAGGTCCTTGTCTGGCCCGAATTGTTCCGGACTGCCATTTTTCGTTTCCATAGCCCCTTGCCAACACTGGTTGTCCTACGTCAAAACTTCGAGTGGACTTGTTATTAATATGCCGGAACTGTTTGTTTTCCACTTCCCTCCGCACATTTGGTTTTAACAAGTCCAACCTGGACCGCAACCTCCTGTTATGAAACATCATGGCAGGACTTTGGTTAGTCACTGCACGAGCGGCGTTTCGATATGCCATTAGGAAATTGTCCGCCTTGTGTTGTAACGGAATCTGATCATCGTTCATGGCCTTTATTGCCTTTTTGAATGTTTGGACAAATCTCTCGGCCAACCCGTTTGTCGCCGGATGATATGGGGCAGAGGTATAATGTTTCACCCCATTCTTCTTTAAGAATTTTTGGAATTCTTCCGACACGAACTGTGGTCCGTTGTCCGAACATATCTGTTCTGGCAATCCGTTCCTTGCGAATATTGTTCTTAACACCGCAATTGTCTTTTCTGAAGTAGTGGTATTCATCTTGATCACTTCTGGCCATTTGGAATGTGCGTCCACCGCAATTAGGAACATGGAGTCCATGAATGGACCAGCAAAGTCAATATGTACGCGTTGCCATGGGGCTAAAGGCCATTCGCATGGGTGTAGCGGTGCGATCGGAGGTGCATTTTGCACTTTTTGGCACCCAGCGCAGCTTTTTGTCAACTCCTCTATCTGTTGGTCAATGCCCGGCCACCATACATAAGCCCTAGCAAGACTTTTCATCTTAACTCCCCCCAGATGACCTTCATGCAGTTCCTTTAGAACTCTTTCCCGTAACTTGGGAGGAATAATCACTCTTGTCCCGTACATCAAAGTACCATGGCAGACGGACAGCTGGTCTCGCCTTGCCGAGAATGCCGGTAACAGAGGATCACCATGTGTTGGCCATCCCTTCACTGTCACCTCGTAAACTCGGGACAATGTCGGGTCGTTCCTGGTTTCTCTTTCAATACTTGCATTGGTGACTGGTAAACACTCGATGATGGTCGAATGAAATAACTCAACAGGGTCAACTTTCGTCGTCTCTTCTGCTTCAGGTAGTGGCAGGTGCGACAGCCCATCAGCATTGCCATGCTGTTTTGTACCTTTGAATTCTATTTGATATTGATGTGCCCCTAGGAAAAGGGACCATCTCTGGAGTCGCTGTGCTGTCATCACCGAAACACCCTTCTTAGGGTTAAAAATGGATACCAACGGCTGATGGTCTGTCAGAAGTGTGAATTTTTGGCCCTGCAGGTAATGATTAAACTTCTTCACTCCCCATACAAGGCTGAGAGCCTCCCTATCGATCTGCGCATAGTTGCGCTCAGCGGAGGTCAATGATCTGGATGCAAACGCGACTGGCCTTTCCGTGCCATTTGGCAACTTGTGTGAGAGTGCTGCCCCAATACCATATGGAGAAGCATCACAAGCCAACCGAATAGGCAGTGTCGGGTTGAAGTGAGCCAACACTTCCTCTGAGGTGATCAATTCTTTGCTTTTGCGAAATGCCTTCTTACAGTTTTCGCTCCATTCCCATGGTACCCCCTTCTGTAAAAGAGCGTTCAGCGGGTGCAGTACCGTGGATAGATTCAGTAGAAACTTATGGTAATAGTTAATCAATCCCAGAAACGACCTCAACTGAGAGACATTATCCGGAGCGGGAGCCTTTACAACTGCCTCTATCTTGTCAGGAGACTTATGAAGCCCCTCCCGGTCAATGACATGACCGCAGTACGAGATCCGCTTCTGAAAGAACTCACATTTCTGCCGATTAACTCTAAGTCCATACTCTTTCAGTCTGTTGAGCACCAGTTCCAAGTTTGCGAGGTGTTCTTCATCACCATCACCTGTAATCAGAATATCGTCCAGGTAACATTGTGTGCTTGGAATTCCCTGTAATACCTGCTCCATGGCCCTCTGCCAAATTGCCAGAGCCGATGCCACTCCAAAAACCAGCCTATTATACCGGTACAAACCTCTATGCGTGTTGATCGTGAGGTACTGGCGTGACTCTTCATCAACCTCCATCTGCAAGTACGCCTGCGCCAGGTCTATCTTGGTGAAGTGTTTCCCGCCAGACAACGAAGCAAAAATATCCTCAATCCGCGGAAGCGGATACTGCACCGTGTGAAGCACCAGATTAACGGTGATCTTGAAATCTCCACAGATGCGAACCTTCCCTGGTTCTCCTGGCTTGTTGCTCGAAGGACGTTTCATAACGGGAACAATGGGCATAGCCCACTCACTCCAATCTACCTTAGACAGTACAGCTGAACGTTCTAGCACTTCCAGTTCCGCTTCTACAGTAGGTCGTATTGCATAGGGTACCGGTCTGGCTTTAAAAAATTTTGGTTGTGCATGTTCATCAATCTTGATGTTTGCCGTAATTCCTTTCAGTGTTCCCAGTCCTTGCTGGAACACCTCTTTAGCATCATCCAATATTTTGGACAATCGTTTAGGTTTGACATCTGTTTCCCCGGAATCTACCGTTAGTGCTTTTAAGGAGTGCCAGTCCATATTCATTTTCCTAATCCACTCCCGTCCCAGTAGTGGTGGACCTCCTTCAGGTAGCACATATAAGTCCATTACTTGGCTTTCTTCACCCTTGTGGACCACTTTTACCTCTATCTTTCCGATGGGGTACACTCTTTGCCCCATGTATGTTTTCAATATAATCTCCGTATCCCGTAGGGGAATATGTTGGAATAACCTTTTGTAATCTTTCTTATTCATGACCGTCAATGCTGATCCAGTGTCCAATTCCATCTTTACTTGGACTCCTGCTATCTGAAGAGTGACCCAAATTGTCTGGAGATCTGCATCCTTACCAACGTTGTGTACTCTTAAGCTACCCAGTTCATTACTGCTAGCGTCTGAATCTGACTTCTGTTCGTTCGAACTGGTCTTTGTCATCTTGTGCACCTTTATGTATTTTCCTTGCGGTGACTTTTTGTTGCTGGTCTTCTTTCCTGACCGGCATACTTTAGCTATGTGGCCAAGCCTGCCACACGTTCTGTATTCTTGGTTTTTAAACCAACACTGGTTCTGATCGTGTGTTGTCTTTCCACAATGATAACATTTTACAGTACTCAAACCCAATTTATTTGTACTGTGTTCCAGTGACCGTAGCTGCATTACTGCCGTGCCTCTCGCTGCGGCTTCGTGTGCTGCTGCCATAGTGACCGCTTTCTCAAGTGTCAGCTCATTCTCCTCGAGCAGTCACTTTTGTGTATCTTCTTTTAATAATCCACACACAAATTTATCTCTTAGCGCGTCTGTTAGTCCTGTTCCAAACTGACAGAACTTTGCTAGCTTACGCAATTCCATTAAATATTCAGCATTGCTTTCATCCTTCAGCTGCCTTCTGCTGTAAAATTTAAATCGTTCCGCTAGCATCAGCGGCGTGGGGTTTAGACGATTTTTCAGGACAGTAACAATCTGCTCGAACATCTTATCCGCCGGTTCATCTGGTGATAAAAGGTGTTTCAATTGCCCGTATGTCTTCGCACCCATTAAGTTCAATAACGTTAGTGCTTTCTCTGCATCTGGGATTTTATTTGCTTTACAATAATTTTGTATGCGTTCTACATACATGGCCCAATCTTCGATGTCGCCATCAACGGTATCAATGTTCCCATGTTTAGGCATCGTTGCAATTTATTTTATCCCAAGATGGCGGCTTCCCGCTCTTGTCTTCGTCCTCCGCCTACAAAATGGCGGTTTTCCCGCGCTTGCCGGTCTTCACCCACTGGCTGCAATGGCGTCTGGCGTGCCGCTGCTGCTCCCCTTTCCCAGCGGTTAGTAACTCCCCCGACGCTGTCTCCGCTTCACCGCGGCTCCCTCGGGCATTCGCGCTTCCCCGATGTCGCGCCTCGCAGCCCTTCTTGCAGCCCGGTTATTAGCACTGGCTGCGTTCGCCTTCACCGCGGCTCTCGCGCCTTCAGTCGCCCCAAACGCTGCACCTTTTTGGCCCGAAAGCGGCCCGGCCCTTATCACCAGCCGCAATCGATGTCCCCGCGCTGCGCCTTTCGGCCCGAATGCGGCCCGGCCCTTATCTCCGGTCGTGATCGATCTCACCGCCCTTATTCCTCCGTCTTCCTCCCCCTATCTGTACAGCCAACGCGGCCGACTTTCTGCTCACGTCGCTGACCGGCTTACCCACCACCGAGGTAGAAAGAAGATAGCTAACTGCCGCTGATGGAGGCTTCGAGTTCAGGATGTCTTCTGCACTCCGGGTTCTCGATGCCTGCCGCGCGACGTGTCTTCCAGCAGGGTGATGAGGGTGGATGCCTCTCTTCGACGCCCGTTCTGTGGATGAAGCCGCCGTGGATATAAACTGCCGCAGGGTAAGAATCGGACTCGTCGCCACTGTTAAGTCTGTGTGTTCCAGTTGTATTAAGATTAATTACTGACACAGACTACAAGAATAAAGTTCAACAGGTCTTTACTAGTTGGAGGTCAGGACTATACTAAATACAATATCACTACACAGTACTTATATACCGGTGGTCACCACCGGTATTACGTATACAGCAGCCAGAGAAAGTAGTACATCTCTTAAGGTGGAACAGGCTTAAGTTCTCTTAAGGTGGAACAGGTTACATACACCACACAACCTTTGTGTGTTGGCCCAACTCGTGACTCAGAAGACAAATGGTCAGATGAGACAGATTGAGTTTTAAATCAAAACGATCTTCATTTTTGAAAGAGAATGTACACAGAGAAAAATGGCAAGAATAAATGCAGACGAAAAATAACGTTTCTCACGGAGGATTAAATTATACACTGAGAAAAATAACTTTAAAGCATATAAACAGTTCTAAAATAGCAATAAGCTAAAAGCGGGGGTGAGGGAAGCGCACGGACACATCAAGGGATAAATCACACTCCTGACTTACAAATACCCTTAACGTTACAAACCCTCCCGTTACTGAATATACCTCAATTATGTCAGTTAGGTAGAGTTGGGCCTTTATGCTCACCAGAATTTCAAAACCCTTCTGGACCTTGGTACTTCTTGTTACGTCTGGAATTTCCGATCTTCCTTATGGGACCGGCTCCTGGACCCTGTTACTTGATGTCGTCCGGGACCTCCGACCTTCCTTATGGGACCGGCTCCTGGACTCGCTCTCCTGTACAAACTTTGGAAGTCCTCCGAAATCCTCGAACCGTTTTCTGTTCCGCACGGTCCTCGAACCCCTGATGGTAACTGGACTTGGACTTCACGGTGCGAACCGTCTCCGGAGGAGTCTTCCTTACTCTGGTCGAATCTTAGACTGGCTTGCTGACGATTTACCTGAACGGCTATACTCTTTTCTGGCCCTAATCTTGGCGCCAAATCAACCGTTTTCCTTTGTTAAGGTTGCTTAGCAAGCACATTAATTTTAACTGCTCGCAAATCGAACTAATGGGAATCCGATTGGTGTCCCTTCGCTTGTGTGTGCTCAGTAGTTTCTGAGATCAGTTACCGCTTTGCCATAATGGGAATCCGTTTAGTGTCCCTCCGTTTGTGTGTGCTCAGCGGTTTCTGAGATCGGTTACCGCTCTGCCAGCGATTAGCGCACCTCCAGGTGCTAATAGTTTTGTTTACTGCTGTAACCACATTACAATATCAAAAACAGTAAGGTTCTGGATTCTTCTAATCAATGATGACTCAGACTGCTTTAAGGTACTGTGTGTGTGTCCTTTTGAACTGGGCCATGAGAACTGCCAACTCCATTCTGTGTTCTCACAATGTGGCCACTTCAGGGGCCCTACCCATATACTGTATTTCATGGATTTTTGCGAATCCTACAGTAGACAATTTCCTGTTAGCCTACAGAAATGCGACACATGCAGTCACCAACCAGGCCCCGGCCATGATGTTCTTTAACCAAAGGTTGAGATCTCGTCTGGATTTGCTCAGACCAAATGTACGAAGAGATGTTGAGAGTAAGCAATTCCAGCACATCAATGAGAAGCCAACAAGAAGCTTCAATGTAGGGCAACCAGTCTTGGCCCGCGACTACCGAACAGAGAAATGGCAACCAGGAACGATATGCACACGGCAGGGGCCATTAATGTACACAGTGGATGTTGGGGAGAACATTGTGAGATGCCATGCTGACCAGATCCTAGAGTCACAGGAATGAGTCAACCCCATGTCTCGGCCATACGTACCTGGTGAGGAACCCAATGTACAGGCCGCATCTACCTCAGAAACAATAGCATTGGAAGCTGATGAATCAACTAACGACAGGGTGTTAGAATCGCCTCCGCACCAAGAGCGAGACACTCGGGAAAGGCGTTATCCAGAAAGAATCAGGAAGCCTCCCCAAAGACTGAATTTATAAATAGACTATTTTCAGTTAATGTTGCATGTTAAAAGTGTTATGGTACTGTTAATCTAAAAGGGGAGGAATTGTAATGTATGTACCTTTAAGGGAGAGAACTACTTTTTACAGCTCCTGTATCCTGTAGTACCGGCAGTGACCACACCTGTATATAAACCCTGAGTAGTGATCTGTACAGTCAGTTGCAGTTTGAACCACGTTGAGTAAACACCTGTTGATCGTTCCCTGCAGTCTGTTGTCTGATTATTGAAGGACACAACATTAAGATATACGGATATAACAGGGGACAAGCCATTTAATTCAAGAATGTTTGATTGGCAGTTCTGATTGAATTGTGAGAGATACATTTTTCAATTCACTTTGTTCCAGTAGCTCTTCAAAGTAATTTGAATTTGTTTATCTCAGACTGACTTCCACCCAATCAGCTGTTAATCTGAAGATGAATCTGGGCCTACTCCACCTATGCCCTGCTACTGGGCTGGCAGCAGACCTCTGGGTGACAATGTGTGAAGCCCTGCACAATGGTTTTCTTCATACCATTCCCCTAAGATGATGAAACCAAACAAGACAGCTTCTATAGCAACAGTTTAAACATTCAGAATATGGCAAATGGAGTTCTCCGCTGAAGATAAAGTTGTTATGTGCTTCATTGTGGACTACAGTTCTAAGTGGTCATTCATAATGATGGGCTAGTGGATTCCTTCTCATTTACCTTCGGAACTTGCAGGATGCATTCCACATACTCTAATGACTGCTGAAAAAATTGGTGCTCAGACAACCAATGTTCCCTCTCATTTTTTTTCGTTTGTGGTCCCTTTAAATTTGCTGCGCGGTATCTTTTCCAGTGGCAACAGCTGGTGAGCAGCCTGCGCGGAACCTCCCAATTGATGCACAGCTGCACACCCGTGCACTTTAAGGGGAACGTTACAAACAGCATATTTTTTTAAAGAAGACTTCATGAGTTTGGATTCTAGGCCTCTGAGGAACTGTGTGAGCTGGCCTTTTGGCCAGAAGGTTCCTGCTGCTTCTGGCCCTCTGCCACCTGCTCCTTGTTGCTCATGTTCCATTCTTCATCTGCGGTACCTATCTCAAAGTGACTACTGAATTCCCCTTGGGTGGGATGAACTGGAGCTGGTGCTTGCTGTCGTGGGAGTGAGTGACATTGAGAGCTATGAGATGCTGGCAATATGGTTGTTACTTGGGCCTGTAGTTTTTTTCATTGGGGTCTGCCTATAGCAATAGTAGAAGATATGTTAGAATGATGGCAGAGTAGTACGCCCGAAACACAGCGTACATAGTGTGCCATGGTGACTTGCTTTAATGTATGTATTTAAATGAGTAAGTGAATAATGGGAGGAAGAATAACAAAAACGTATGCTTCAGGGACATGGTGGTGCTCCCATGCGCCAACTGCCCTTGTCCTTCTAGTTGGTTGAACTCGCGGGTTTGAGAGGTGCTGCCGAAGAAGCCTTGGTGAGTTGCTGCAGTGCATCTTGTAGATGGTATACACTGCAGCCACGGTGCGCCGGTGGTGGAGGGAGTGAATGTTTAAGGTGGTGGATGGGGTGCCAATCAAGCGGGCTGCTTTGTCCTGCATGGTGTTGAGCTTCTTGAGTGTTGTTGGAGCTACACTTATCCAGGCAAGTGGAGAGTATTCCATCACACTCCTGACTTGTGCCTTGTAGATGGTGGAAAGGCTTTGGGGAATCAGGATGTGAGTCACTCGCCACAGAATACCCAGCCTTTAACCTGCTCTTACAGCCACAGTATTTATGCAGCTGGTCCAGTTATGTTTCTGGTCAATGGTGACCCCCCATGATGTTGATGGTGGGGGATTCAGCGATGGTAATGCCTTTGAATGTCAAGAGGCGGTGATTAGACTCTCTCTTGTTGGAGATAGTCATTGCCTGGTACTTCTGTGGCGCGAATGTTACTTGATACTTATCTGCCCAAGTCTGAATGTTGTCCAGGTCTTGCTGCATGCGAGCACGGACTGCTTCATTATCTGAGGAGTTGCAAATGTCATTGATCACTGTAATCATCAGCAAACATCCCCACTTCTGACCTTATGATGGAGGAAAGGTCATTGATGAAGCAGCTGAAGATGTTTGGGCCTAGGACAATGCCCTGAGGAACTCCTGCAGCAATGTCCTGGGGCTCAAATGATTGGTCTCCAACAATCACAACCATCTTCCATTGTGCTAGGTATGACTCCAGACAGTGGAAAGTTTTCCCCCTAATTCCCATTGATTTCAATTTTACTAGGGCTTCTTGATGTCAAGAGCAGTGACTCTCACCTCACCGCTGGAATTCAGCTCTTTTGTCCATGTTTGGACCAAAG
The DNA here is from genome assembly GCF_052327205.1 of Somniosus microcephalus. Lineage (NCBI taxonomy): Eukaryota > Metazoa > Chordata > Chondrichthyes > Squaliformes > Somniosidae > Somniosus > Somniosus microcephalus. Next base: position 236,071,465 of record NC_140990.1, read on the forward strand.
CTATAATGAGATCTGGATCTGAGTGATCCCAGCGGAACCCAAACTGAACATCGGTGAGCAGGTTATTGGTCAGTAAGTGCTGCTTGAGAGTAGCTTGATGGGACTGTAATTGTCTGGATTGAATTTGTCCTACTTTTTGTGGACAGGACATACCTGGGCAGTTTTCCACATTATTGGATAGGTGCCAGTGTTGTAGCTGTACTGGAACAGCTTGGCTAGAGGCGCGGCTATTTCTGGAGCACAAGTCTTCAGCGCGACAGCCAGGATGTTGTCGGGGCCCATAGCCTTTGCTGTATCCAGTGTGCTCAGCCATTTCTTGATATCACATAGAGTGAATCGAATTGGCTGAAAACTGGCCTCTGTGATGGTGGTGCACTCAGGAGGAGGCCGAGATGGAGCACCCACTCGGCACTTCTGGCTGAAAAGCATTTCCAATAGTGCATCTGAAAATTCAGCAACTCCCCTCCTTCTTGCAGCCATTTCTCCATCTCTACCCAGCAACAATTAATGTGCCCCTTTAAATAGTTTAAACAAGGATTATCAAACTTACTTTGCTGAGCTTTCTTCTAAACAAATAGGCTCCACCACAATAATCCCCTTGCTACTATTTGTAAATGCACGGTTCTCAAAATTCCCGCACTCCCCAAAATTATGGATCAAGGGGCCCTGTTTGGACAAGTTATTAAAACCAGGGTACCCAAAATGGCTTCTGCAGCCTCGTGACCAAACCGACAGGATTTTTAAAGCAAGGTTCTGCAGATAACCAGGCCCGGAGACTAAACTTAAAATGCAGGAATCTGTGATAAGGACTCTCTTGTGCCAGCCAGACAAAGTAAACACAGAATATGCATTCATTCGACTTGAAACAAATCAAGCTAGAATGGGCCTAGAATCGAGGCCATTAGGTTTCTGCATATTTAATCGGTAACAGCTCACAGTAGCCATCAAGTCAGGATGGGGACAATTAAGTCTTATCCATGACAAACAACCAGGACATCGGGGCCATTAGACCCGGAGACAACCACTCCAAAAGTCGTTAAAGTAAATGGTTGTAATCATTTAAACAAACCCGCCAAAAGTAAGACAATGGACTGACCTGATTTGGCACGCAGATAAGGAGTTGAAGAATGGGTATAATTGTAGGCCCATCAGAGGTAATGGGTTCTGGCTTCGCTTAGCTCCCTGATCTCTTGCTTGTGGCCTCGGCCTGCTGCCGCTCGTACTCGCGCCCTGGCCTCGTGGCGGGCTCTCTTCTCGCTCCCCGCGCCGCTCAACAACCAAGGATGCCCATTACACCGGGGCCAAACGTGGGAGGAGTACGAGACCTGAGTTCAAAACCATACAGGACACAAAGGCCACAAATGGGCAGACGAGACGAAGAAGAAAGTAAACCGATAAAAGCAGAGAAGGGCAGCGAAAGACGCATTGGGAAAAACCAAACGCCTAGTTATAAGCTGGCGTTTGGTGAATAAGTTGGCGCTGCATGCATGAACAGTGCGAATAAGCAGGCGTTCGAAGAGTGGGTGGCAGCGCCCGTGACGAATAAACTACTGTTCGAAGCATGGGTAGTAAAATCTTTTAGACGATAAAGACCGCCAATCAACCCCGATCGTAACATTACCGCCAACGGCCGCCCGAGGGAGAAGAAGAAGAAAACCCATCGCGACGAGACGACGACGGTAGCTGAGGAAAAAGGAGGGTGCTTCGCATCAACAACTTCAGTGCCGCACCCTGAGACCATGTGGCGACGGGGTACCCCAAAGGACAGCGGGAGCGGACCTCAAAACTCATAACCATTTAAGCAACAGGTTTTGGATCGGTGAGCATGAATTCCTGGCCCCTCATAGCTTAATCTAGTCAGGTATAGGGGGTGGGATAAGGATAAGGGGATTGTTTAATGTAGTTGTTTTCCCTCGATGTGCCGTGTGTTCCCCATTCCCATATAAGTGTAATTGTTTATGCCTGTAATTTTCATACCAGTAATTTTCATAAGATTGTTTTATTCTGCTTTTAATAAAATGTTGGTTTTCTTGCACCAAACCACTTGTCTACTCGATTTTCTGTATTGCCGCCTGTACCTAAGTCCGGCGTCTAGAACCCAGGGGTGTGGGAGCGATTCAAACCGCTCACAGGGGACAGTCAGAGGCGAAGCTGGCTGGGCACGACACACCACCCCCTACATATTTACATTTGCTGAGAAATTTAACTTGCACCCAAAACACACGCAGTTGGCAGCACAATGGCTCTGCACACGGGTCCGTGTTGACCTGTGAACCGGCCTAAATTTGGCTTCAGGCTTCATTTCAATACCGCTGAGGTGAGGGCACCAATCAGGCACTCTGCTGCAGCTCATTGGTGCAGGAGGGCGGTAGATCAGCCAGCTGGTCGGGCCTTGAGGGCAGCCAATCCCGGGGTGGGGGGGGTCTCCAGTGGGCCGGAGTTTTTTGTGGGCTCAGAAAGAGCACTCCTGTTTTCCCATAGCCTACACAAGTAATCATTGAACATTTCCTGGGCCTTTTTCTAAGCAGTCTCCAGTGTTCTCTTTAAGGATCACAGGTACAACTGCGTGGTGCAAACTCTGCCCATTTATACTTGAATTTCGCAGTCAGGGTCCTACAACCATGCTTAAGGAGCCTAACGCAGGCGTCTTGGTCGATTAAAAGTCACCTAAGCCAATAAGGCATCTGACACAGTTCAGGCAAGGCAGATAGTGACTCAGAATTTGGAGGTCTCTCATATGGTTTCTGTCCATTTCTCTCTCTATGTCTATCTCTCTTTTTCTGTACATCTCATTTCCTTTCACCTGCCACAGAGATTTGGAAGCAGATTTGGAATCCCAAATCCATAATAGCTACAGAAACTGGCCGATTTTACACCAGAAAAACAGGCAACCATGAGTTGAATTTCTCCCAACGTGTCCCAATAAAGCAGGGTGAATTATTTGTTTCCCAGTTTAGTTCCGACAGGTTATGGTTTTGATTTGTTTCTTGTAGTTACCAGTGGCATTTGTTGAAATCTTTACTGCTTTGAATGTTACTCAGACTGAAATCTGAGGCGGTCCTCATTTCTGATGATATAATCTGCTTTTAGCAAATTTGAAATTAATGGGAGTATTATGCAAATGATCACAGATAAACTACAAAATAAAAATTATTTCACCAGTAAAAGATGGTTTGACTTTTGAATTAGGTAACTGTATTTTATTCATCTCCTTATGTTTTCTCATGCTTAGCAAATATTGAAAATTGTACTGTTACAATTTTAATTGTTGAATTATTTGCTTATTATAAAAATACAATTATCTTTCTATTATATTCAATACTGGTTTACTGCAGTAATTTATGTAATCTACTTAACATGCATTTGCAATGTAGTGAATCATCAAAACTTACATAAAAATTTTAATAAGCCACAAAAAATAATTACATTTATAAATAAGTCAGTACATTCACAGTGGAAGCTTCAGCCTGTATAAACAGCTATGAATATATTAATGGACTATTTTTTTATCATGCATGCCTAAATCAGAAGAGGACTTTTCCTGACATAAGGAGCACAGCCTGGAATAGACGGAGCAGATGGTCAACTGCATGAAGAAAATGTGCATCAAATGTTGGCAGGCCTGCTTCAGGATAGATTTCCAACATAACTATGGGATCATCTGCCTCCAGCAACATCATCCTTCTGGCAAACATCAAGATACCATCTGTATTCTGGTTTTCTCAAACAGTCAGCATTTCCGGATTATTATTCTCCAAGGTAGACACCATTTTAATACAATTTGAGGGAATTACATATTATACTAGCTGATTTCCAATGACTTTATTCTGTATGCCTCTCATAGTTTCTGTCCCTTTCTCTCCGTATGTCTATCTCTCTTTTTCTGTATGTCTCATTTCCTTTCACCTGTCACAAAGATCAGGAGGCAGACTGAGACCCCACCCATGGGGAAGATTTTAACCCTCAAGGACTGGGGGGTTTGGGGGGGGGTAGGTGGGAAGGTTAACAAAAAATGTTAAATCTCAAACCCGCTTCCAACTCGCCCACTTCCAGCTTTAACAGAGGCAGGTCGGGGGGAGGGGGGAGGGGCAACAAACCCGCTCTCAGGAGAGGGGTCGGGGGGGGACCAACCCACTCTCAGGAGATGCGCCGGGGGGGAGGGGCGACCAACCCGCTCTCAGGAGACGGGTCGGGGGGGATGACCAACCCGCTCTCAGGAGACGGGCCGGGGGTCGGGGGAGCAACCAACCCACTCCCAGGAGGGGGGTCGGGGAGGGGGGCGACCAACCTGCTTTCAGGAGACGGGTCGGGGGGGGCGACTAACCGACTCTCAGGAGACGGGTCGGGGTGGGGGCGACCAACCTGCTCTCAGGAGAGGGGTCGGTGGGAGGGGCGACCAACCCGCTCTCAGGAGGAGGGTCGGGGAGGGGGTGACCAACCTGCTCTCAGGATGTGGGTCAGGGGGAGGGGGGCAACTAACCTGCTCTCAGGAGACGGGTCGGGGGGGGGCAACTAACCCGCTCTCAGGAGGCGGGTCGGGGTGGGGGCGACCAACCCGTTGTCAGGAGGCGGGTCGGGGAGGGGGCAATCAACCTGCTGTCAAGAGGGGGGTCGGGGGGGGGCGACAAACCCGCTCTCAGGAGGCGGGCCGGGGGGGTGCGACCAACCTGTTCTCAGGAGGCGGGTCGGGGGGGACGACCAACCCGCACTCAGGGAGCGGGTCGGGGGGAGCGGCCAACCCGCTCTCAGGAGGCGGGCCGGGGGGGTGCGACCAACCTGTTCTCAGGAGGCGGGTCGGGGGGGGGCGACCAACCCGCACTCAGGGAGCGGGTCGGGGGGAGCGGCCAACCCGCTCTCAGGAGGTGGGCCAGTGGGGGGGGACCAACCCACTCTCAGGAGGCGGGTCGGGGGGGGGGCGCGACCATCCCGCTCTCAGGAGGCGGGTCAGGGGTGTCTAACCCACTCTGAGGAGGCGGGTCGGGGGTGTCTAACCCGCTCTCAGGAGGGGGGTCGAGGGGGGGCGACTAACCCGCTCTCAGGAGGGGGGTCAGGAGGGAGGGGGGCGACCAACCCGCTCTCAGGAGGGGCGTCGGGAGGGGGGTGACCAACCTGCTCTCAGGTGGCGGGTCGGGGGGGAGGGGCGACCAACCCGCTCTCAGGAGGGGGGTCGGGAGGGAGGGGGGCGACCAACCGGCTCTCAGGAGGGGCGTCCGGAGGGGGGTGACCAACCCGCTCTCATGTGGCGGGTCAGGGAGGGAGGGGCGACCAACCCGCTCTCAGGAGGCGGGTCGGGGGGGGGCGACTAACCCACTCTCAGGAGGCGGGCCAGGGGGGGCGACCAACCTGCTCTCAGGAGGGGGTTTGGGGGGGGGCGACTAACCCGCTCTCAGGAGGGGATTGGGGGGGGCGACTAACCCGCTCTCAGGTGGCGGGTCGGGGGGGGGGGCGACCAACCCGCTCTCAGGAGGCGGGTCGGGGGGGGGGCGACTAACCCACTCTCAGGAGGCGGGTCGGGGTGGGGGTGACTAACCCGCTCTCAGGAGGGGGTTCGGGGGGGGCGACTAACCCGCTCTCAGGAGGGGGGTCTGGGGGGGCGACTAACCCGCTCTCAGGAGGCGGGTCGGGGGGGGGCGACCAACCCGCTCTCAGGAGGCGGGTCGGGGGGGCGACCAACCCGCTCTCAGGAGGCGGGTCAGCGGGGGCGACTAACCTGCTCTCAGGAGGCGGGTCGGGGGGGTGACTAACCTGCTCTCAGGAGGCGGGTCGGGGGGGTGACTAACCTGCTCTCAGGAGGCGGGTCGGGGGGGTGACTAACCTGCTCTCAGGAGGCGGGTCGGGGGGGTGACTAACCCGCTCTCAGGAGGCGGGTCGGGGGGGGGCGACCTACCTGCTCTCAGGAGGCGGGTCAGGGGGGGTGCCTAACCCGCTCTCAGGAGGCGGGTCGGGGGGTTGACTAACCCGCTCTCAGGAGGCGGGTCGGGGGGGGTGCCTAACCCGCTCTCAGGAGGCGGGTCGGGGGGGGCGACCAACCTGCACTCAAGAGGCTGGTCGGGGGGGGTGACTAACCCGCTCTCAGGAGGCGGGTCGGGGGGGGCGACCAACCTGCTCTCAGGAGGCGGGTCGGGGGGGGCGACTAACCTGCTCTCAGAAGGCGGGTCGGGGGGGGCGACCAACCTGCTCTCAGGAGGCGGGTCGGGGGGGGGGGCGACCAACCTGCTCTCAGGAGGCGGGTCGGGGGGGCGACTAACCCGCTCTCAGGAGGCGGGCTGGGGGGGGCGGCCAACCTGCTCTCAGGAGGCGGGTCGGGGGGGGGCGACCAACCTGCTCTCAGGAGGCGGGTCGGGGGGGGCGACTAACCCACTCTCAGGAGGCGGGTTGGGGGGGCGACTAACCCGCTCTCAGGAGGTGGGTCGGGGGGGCGACTAACTTGCTCTCAGGAGGCGGGTCGGGGGGGGCGACTAACTTGCTCTCAGGAGGTGGGTCGGGGGGGCGACTAACTTGCTCTCAGGAGGCGGGTCGGGGGGGGCGACTAACCCGCTCTCAGGAGGCGGGTCGGGGGGGCGACTAACCCACTCTCAGGAGGTGGGTTGGGGGGGGCGACTAACCCGCTCTCAGGAGGTGGGTCGGGGGGGGGCGACTAACTTGCTCTCAGGAGGCGGGTCGGGGGGGGGGCGACCAACCTGCTCTCAGGAGGCGGGTCGGGGGGGGGCGACCAACCTGCTCTCAGGAGGCGGGTCGGGGGGGGCGACCAACCTGCTCTCAGGAGGCGGGTCGGGGGGGGCGACCAACCTGCTCTCAGGAGGCGGGTCGGGGGGGGGCGACTAACCCGCTCTCAGGAGGCGGGTCGGGGGAGGGGCGACTAACCCACTCTCAGGAGGCGGGTTGGGGGGGCGACTAACCCACTCTCAGGAGGTGGGTCGGGGGGTGCGACTAACCCGCTCTCAGGAGGTGGGTCGGGGGGGGCGACTAACTTGCTCTCAGGAGGCGGGTCGGGGGGGGCGACTAACCCGCTCTCAGGAGGCGGGTCGGGGGGGCGACTAACCCACTCTCAGGAGGTGGGTCGGGGGGGGCGACTAACCCACTCTCAGGAGGTGGGTCGGGGGGGGCGACTAACTTGCTCTCAGGAGGCGGGTCGGGGGGGGCGACTAACCCGCTCTCAGGAGGTGGGTCGGGGGGGGCGACTAACCCACTCTCAGGAGGTGGGTCGGGGGGGGGCGACTAACCCACTCTCAGGAGGTGGGTCGGGGGGGGGCGACTAACTTGCTCTCAGGAGTCGGGTCGGGGGGGGCGACCAACCTGCTCTCAGGAGGCGGGTCGGGGGGGTCGACCAACCTGCTCTCAGGAGACGGGTCGGGGGAGGGGCGACTAACCCGCTCTCAGGAGACGGCTCGGGGGAGGGGCGACTAACCCGCTGCCAGGAGACGGGTCGGGGGAGGGGTGACTAACCTGCTGTCAGGAGGCGGGCCGGGGGGGTGACTAACCAGCTGTCAGGAGGCGGGCCGGGGGGGTGCGACTAACCCGCTCTCAGGAGGCGGGTCGGCCTCGGAAGTCTTTTAAGGAGTCTGCAAGCCTCCATTTTAACAGCAATTTATTTTTAACACATGGAAGCTGGGATTCATGAGTCTCGGGAATCCCGGCAGGTAAAAGGACAGGGGTTTCACGAGGTAAGTGCCTTTATTGCACTGCTTGTGGGCCAGGAGGCGCAGGAGTGTTTCTCCAGTGTCAACAATCTTACATACCGACGATCAGATGACCCCCACCCCACGCAATGTCCGATTCGCTCCACCACCCCCTCCCCAACCGCAATGTCAGACTTACCTGACATCCACTCCCCTGCTGCTTTCCCGGCCAGTGAGCCTGTCAATCTGGCTGGCTGTCAAGTGGGAAATCTGTTGAAAAAATTTAAAAGACGCCCTCTCGTTAATTTCTGCTGGTCATCCAGGAAACCCATACTTCTGAAAATCCTGCCCCGCACGCTCTTCCCAGCTCAGAGTAAATATCGGGGCCATGATAGCTACAGAAACTGGGGGAGAACTTCCACAGGGTTCGCCTAATATGCTACCATAGCTTTGGCCGTTATCAGCCATTACCGCTTATTCTCTGGGGGGGCTCTGCCAAGCTTCTGAAATTTCAGGCAATTGTTTCTCTTTGGGAGGATGGGCGGTTGCAACATTTGTTATTTTGTTGCCTTTGCACAACAGAATTGGGACCAGGGCATGAGGTTGATAGGGAGCGAGAGGCTGGAGCTGAGAGGGAGTGGGGAGGTTGCTGCCTGGGATTCAGACATGGAAGGAGGCTGGTACTAGGTCAGAGGGAATGGAGATGGGAAGGATTTGCTGCAGCGATAGGCTGGGAATTTTCTTGGAGCTGGAGTGTGGTGGAAACCTCAGTTACGTATGTAAATGAGATTTCCATTGCACTTCTAGCAAGGTTACCGCGGTGGAGTGGGGCCAGCTCCGTGGAAACTCCCCACTCTAGTCAAGCTAGGAGAATGAGGTTTGGTCACTTGTAACCAAGTGAGTGATAATGCATTAAGAGTTACATGGCCAATCAGATCTGCAGGACACTATGGACAAAATATTTTTGTTTATATAGGTTCTATTAAATTTACCATGGCATTGCTTACAGGTAATCTGAAATATGGAGTACAGTTTCTAATGCTTACCAGTCTCACAGCAGCCTAAATGCCACATTGCTGTAATACTGGTACATTACTGAAGTAAGACATAAAATGATTAATATTTTTTACCTTGTATCACACACATTAATGACACTAAAATTTACAGGGCTCCATCTAGCACTGCATAAAATGTGCTTAAACTGCTGGCAATTGGGTACTTCCATCACCAAAACCTTTATTCTCAGTTATTTACATTATGCAGCACTTTTATTTTTATTATTCTACCTCCCCAGCATAGATTTGCAATATTTAAGATGAACATACTTTTATCTATTTGTTTGTTATTTCCTCCTCCTTTTTTTATCAGTTATTTACATGATTATAAACCAGATTTTGTTTCTCCTCTTTACTTCGTACAATTTTCTTGGAGCTGGAGTGTGGTGGAAACCTCAGTTACGTGTGTGAATGAGATTTCCATTGCACGTCCAGTAGCGTTACCATGGTGGAGCGGGACCAGCTCCATGGAAACTCCCCACTCTAGTCAAGCTTGGAGAATGAGGTTTGGTCACTTGTAACCAAGTGAGTGATAATGAGTGGGTTTGTAGTTCTTGCTGAAACTGTAACTGATGTAGCACTGCACCAGGTTTTTTTCTCCCAATGATGGGTTTCCAGTGACCAGGAACACGAGCAGATGGCCCCTTGCCTCATGTCCAGGCTTGGCTGATTGACTGCAATATCCAAACTATAAGCCGGGGTTATGCCCTCCTGCACTTGTCAGCACACGATTGTCCACCCAGTCACTTAATAGGCAGGAAATCACAGACTGGCAAGCTTTGAAAATGCTAAGTGTTTCCAGCATTTTCTGTTTTTATTTCAGAAATGGAAAATCCCAGCTGTAATATCTGAACTCAGCATGAAAGCACTTCAGTTCCAACTCTGACCAATATGGTACTGAGCTCTCTTTCCTTGCCCCAATTCCTCCTATTACACATGATTTCACGGAGCAAAATTGAGAGTATGTAGTAATTTGACTTACCAAAACCTGACTGACGTTCTCTGTCCCTACATAGTAAGCCAGTGACCCATTTAGGGGCACAGGACAAACCCAATTGCAAAACATGAGATTGCTGTACCCGTTCACTGACTGAATTTCTGAGTTGCACTTTTAAAAGTGTTTATTCTGGTTTAACTCATCAGTGAAACAGCCAGTCAGTTTCCTGAAATTGGATATGTAGTTTATCAAAAGGTTGGATCCCATCTTAAACATGTTTAGTGTAATTTTACTTGACATCACTGTTTGCTTCATTTTATCAAATGTGCAGTCAGCACTACTGTGGAATGGTGCCGCAGAACAGAAGATTTCAGGGTAGCAAAGTTCCACTGCACTTTTTTTTTCAATTCATTTATGGGATGTGGGCGTCGCTGGCAAGGCCAGCATTTATTGCCCATCCCTAGTTGCCCTTGAGAAGGTGGCGGTGAGCCGCCTTCTTGAACCGCTGCAGCCCGTGTGGTGAAGGTACTCCCACAGTGCTGTTAGGGAGGGGGTTCCAGGATTTTGACCCAGCAACGATGAAGGATCGGCGATATACTTCTAAGTCAGGATGGTATGTGACTTGGAGGGGAACTTGGAGTTCATAAAGAGCTACTAAGCAGAATTTAAAAAGTATACCAAATTGGACTATTGTGAGTTAATTTTCAATAACCAGTTAGATCTAATTTGGCAGTAATTTTATTTTGCTCAGGTTTTCCTGTCTCTTTACAAAGTGCCAGACTGAGCGCACATGAAGGATGCGATCTTTCCACCCCTGGGGAGGCGGGTTTTGTGGTAAACCACTGTTTGTATTCCACTGTGTACATGCCTGGACATGCCTCGGCTGACTCCTCCCACAAGTCCTAGTATAAAGGTGACTGCTCCCCAGCCCTTTGTATTTCTGGACCGGTCGACCACTCGAGGCAGACCTTCATTCTTTTGTTAATAAAAGCCTTTAGTTACTCTCTGAACTCTCAGTCTTTTATGAGTAATTGATAGCGCATCAGGTTTGGAGGCGGGACTGCCAGGAAAATGGCAGAATCTGGGGGCGGGTGTCCATCCCGCCCCCAACCCGCCTCTGTGCCATCTTTCCAGAAGGCGGGTAGCCGACCTGCGCCGGGTCCCGTCTCCTGGAGGTGGGAAGGGGATTACAGCCACTTAACTGCCTGTTAACAGGAAGCTAACAGGCAGTTAAGAGGATTATCCCCATTTTGCCCACACAAGTGCTGGCTTCCCGAAGGCTGTGAACCCCACCAGGGTCACCGAGGCGAGCAGTGGGTCTGCAGGAGTTGGAGGGGTGCAAAAGTGCGCCGTGAAGGTAACTGATGGTACAAGTGTGGAGAGGTGAGTATGTGAGGTATGTGGAAAGAGTTAGAAAAAGTTTACTTACCTTTGTTTCTTCCTGCAGTCTTCAATCATTGGGGATGCGGAGAGTTTCGCATCTCCGCGGCAGAGATGACAGATGGCTGCTGCATTCTCCAATGCAACAACCATCTAATTTCTGCTAAAGAAAGAGGTTTGATGAGTCTTGAATACAAGAACTCATCAAACTACAGAGAATGTCAGTGTTTGACAGCTTCACAGAATTTTTGACAGATGAAACGTCATATGCTGACATTCTCTGTAACCAGCTTCCCCTTAATTAGCCTGCTAAGCCCGCTGGGCGGGCTTAACAAGGTCAATCAAGGGTAAATAGCGTGGGTTGGTCAGAAGTCGATGGAGGCGGGACTAAAATCTGACAAGTGGGAGCCCCACCTCCAAAAGGTCCCCATTGGCAAAATCCAGCCCAGTGTCAAAATGCCCCATATCTGCATGGTCCTTGAGATTGTCCCATCGTAGTTTCCAGTTATCATGGTGGATGTTAGTTGTCTTGTTTTGCACACTTTGTACAAAAACAATAAATTGCAGGACAACGGAGTATTACAGTTTAAACTATTTTAATGAAGCATCAGGTCTGATCTGACTCACAGCAGTACAGCACCATGTGGACAAGATGGAGTCAGGGCCCCTGGGTCTTCTAAACAATAGCAGTCCTTACAGATGCCTGCAGGCCAATGACAACTCAGCATGTGATCACATGTGAATATAATAGGTATTCCTTACAGATGCCTGCGGGCCAATGATAAATCAATATGCAAATGTTACATCCCCTTTCTTTTAAAAGAAAAATGTTATGCATTACTTTTGAACCTTTCTTCTACACAATGTTCTCAGTAGCATCAACATATAAGTAAACTCAACATTTAACTAGCACTGAAAACATCTCAACGTTTCAATAACGATGTACAGTATTTTTAGGGCAGCCATCCGCCTACACCCTTTGGCAGTTCACAAGTCAAGGATAACTCTAGGCTTGACCTTTCGTCCCGACCTTGTGTGGTATGGAACTGAGCATGCTCCTGAATCGGTCAGTAAATCAGGTTCAGGTTTAGGTTCAGGTAAGTATGATGTGTTTTGTGTATTGCTCTGTTCATCACACTCTGTTGTACTGATCCTCTCGTCAGAATGACGGTGTTGTTCCTTGGTGTTCAGGAGGTGCCTGTGATTGCGGCGGTACACCTGTCCTTCTGGGGTGCGGACGTGATACTATCGCTCAGTGTCAGCTGGCTGGATGATGACTGCTGGCTTCCAGTAGTCATGCTCCTGGATTCTGACGGATTCTCCATTGTGCAGCGGCGGCAGTAGTCTAGCTGACCTGTCATAGTATCTCTTTTGGTGTTGCTGTCTCTGTACACATTTTGTATGCACTTGCTTGCAGCTGATGACCTGCCAGGGCTTGTCTGGGATACAGTGAGGTATCATGGGCTCTTTGACATTTGATGGGTGGCGTTCTAGACAAATGGAACATTTTCCGACAATATCCTCAATGTGTATGCACATTCCGGGCCAAAACATAATGTCACGTGCTCTTTGTTTGCATTTTTCCATGCCCATATGTCCAGCATGAATTTTTGTCAACATCTCTTCTCTGAGACTGGTAGGAATGATGATTTTCTCCCCTTTGAAGACAATTCTGTTGATTTGTGACAGTTTGTCTCTGTGGTTCCAGAATTCAGATATGCTCTGAGGGCATTTCCTCCTTTCCTCAGGCCATCCTTCATGTATGACTTTGCTCAGCAGTGTGAGTTGTGCATCTTTCTCTATTCCTGCTTGGATCTCCTTCAGTTTTGAGTCACTCACAGGTAAGCTGTTGTACACCATGTGCACCTGCACATACATGCCTTCACTGAAGCTGCTGTCCTGGTAGCTAAGAGACTTTCTGGAGAGCGTGTCTGCAACAGGAATGTCTTTGCCTGGACGGTGAATGATTGTGAAGTCATACTTCTGTAGCTGAAGGATCATTCTCTGTAGCCTTGGTGGGGCTGCGGCTAGTGGTTTCCTCATGATTGACTCGAGGGGCTTGTGGTCGGATTCCACAATGACTTGTCGGCCATAGACGTACTGGTGGAAACGCTTACATCCAAACAGAATTGCATATAGCTCTTTCTCGATTTGAGTATAGTTGATTTCACTGTCTGAGAGAGATCTGGAAGCGTAGCCGATGGGCTTTCCTTCTTGCAGTAATACTGCGCCTAGTCCGTACTTTGACACGTCCACTTGTAGTCTGAGCTCTTTGTTGGGGTCGAAGTAGGCAAGAACTGGTCCTGGTTCTCTGGTGATTAGGTCTTTCATTTTCTGAAATACTGTGTCATGTTGTTTGTCTCACAGGAACTCATTGGATTGTTTGAGCAACTGACGCATGGGTGCGTTGATTTCGGAGAGGCTCGAGGCAAACTTGGCTAAGTAGTTAACCATGCCTAGTACTGTCTCTAGCTCTACATGTTTCTTCGGCGGCTCCATCTTCTTGATAGCAGAGATTTTCTCTGGATCCGGCTTAATGCCATCAGTTGAGAGGCGATGCCCGAAATAACTGATCTCAGTGGATCCGATTATGCTTTTCTCGGGGTTGAGCCGGATACCTTTCTCCCGTGATCTTTGTAGCATCGCACGGAGGTTCCTGTCATGTTCCTCTCTATTCCTGTCATAGATGAGTATGTCATCTACGATTGCGACTACTCCGTTGAGGCCTTCATAGGTTTCGTCGATCTTCCGCTGGAATTCATCCTGAGCTGAGATAAGACCAAATGGTAAACGCAGAAATCGGTAGTGTCCAAATGGTGTGTTGAATGTTGTTAGCTTAGATGACTCTTCCGTGAGCTTGATAGTCCAGTATCCCGATCGTGCATCCATTACACTGAAGTAACGTGCTCCCACTAGCTTGGGTGTGATGTCATCTAGCGTTGGTAGAGGGTAGTGAGGGCGTTTGATAGCCTTGTTCAAATCTCTGGGGTCGAGACAGACTCTGAGCTTGCCTGTACGTGGTTTCTCAACCACTACTAACGCGTTGACCCACTCTGTCGGTTCTGTTTCCCGGACGATGATTTCTGTATTCTCCATGCTCTGCAGCTCCTCTTTCAGGCGACTATGTAGAGCAAGGGGTATCCTTCTCGGTGGGCAAACCGCAGGGGTTGCTGCTGGGTCAAGGTGAATAGTGCATTCATCTGGGAATAGTCCGATTCCTTTGAAAACGTCAGCAAACTCCTCCATGACTGTCTGCTTCTCAACTGGTGCTGTCAATGATAGCACTAGCTTGACGAGGTCCATGTCTAAACATGCTTTTAGACCTAGCACTGGAGGTGCTTGAGTGTCAACACTGTAAAAGTTCAACATCATGTCGCTTTCTTTGTACTTGCATTTCATCACGCATGTGCCTTTTACAATGAGCTGCTCACCCCCATAGCCGGTCAGTCTGCATGAGGTGGGCTGTAGCTCACACTCATCCTTCAAGCTGTGATACTCACTCAGAGGAATTACGTTAACCTGAGATCCAGTGTCCAGTTTAAACTTAAGCTCTTTGCCCTGTTTTCCTATCTCAATATCGGCATAAGCTTGCTCAGTCTCTGAAATCTGTTTTTTCTGTGAAACAGAATCAATAAACAGTTCCTCTGCATTTGGCTCTCTATCTGGCATTTGGCTGTCACTCACTGTGTGTACTGTTTTTCCAAAAACAGTCTTGCAAATTTTAGCAAAGTGGTTCCATTTACCACATTTAGTACATTGCCTTCCTTTGGCAGGGCAGTACTCCTTTTTTCCATGCCAGTTGTTTCCACAATATCCACAGTTTTGAAGCGTTTTATGTCTGTGTCGCTCATTTTTAGAACTCTCGCTGTTCTTTCTGTTCTGAAACACGCTCTCTGGGCAGTGTTCTTTGGTGTGTATCTATTAACTGCATGCACTGTCTGTTCACTCGAGCTGCTCGTGGTGCCGGTTATGGTTTTCAACTGTGCTTGGGCTATCTCATGCGATCTAGCTATGTCCATAGCTTTGTCCAGCGTTAGCCTGGACCCAACATTCAAAAGTTTCTCTCTCACTTTAGCTGAATGTATTCCAAACACGATGCGGTCTCTGACCATCTCATCTTTATCTGCATAGTCACAGTCTTTTACCAGCAGTTTTAACTCAGTCACAAACTGTTCAAACAACTCACTAGCTCCTTGTACTTTCTCCTGAAACTTGTACCTAGCGAATATCGTATTTGTCTTGGGCATCACATATGCTTCAGAACGGTCAAAATAACTTTTCAGTACCTTTGCTTCATCTGCGGTGAGAGACCATGTGTTAAAAATGTCTCTCCCTTTTTCTCCAATCCACAGGAGTAGGTAGCTGCATCTTTCTTCCTCCCCTTTGCTTTTCAGCGGACCCGAGAACATCAATTCCACGTGTTGCTTGAACTTGCACCATTCTCTATGTAAGTTCAAAGATCCCCAATTCATTCGAGGTAAGGGAGCTCCAACGATGTCCATTTCAAATCCCTGTTCTGACACCATGTCTTGTTTTGCACACTTTGTACAAAAATAATAAATTGCAGGACAACGGAGTATTACAGTTTAAACTATTTTAATGAAGCATCAGGTCTGATCTGACTCACAGCAGTACAGCACCGTGTGGACAAGATGGAGTCAGGGCCCCTGGGTCTTCTAAACAATAGCAGTCCTCACAGATGCCTGCAGGCCAATGACAACTCAGCATGTGATCACATGTGAATATAATAGGTATTCTTTACAGATGCCTGCGAGCCAATGATAAATCAATATGCAAATGTTACAGTAGTGAATAGCTGCCGTGAATGTTATACTTAATAGCAGCAACAACAACAAAAGCATTTTAAAATATGTTAGTGATTATGGAGGAGAGAATGGTCCCGGTCATTCCTGTTTTTCAGGTGCAAAAGTCATAACATGAGTGAACTGGAGCAGTTGCTGTTCACACAAGTAGAAGACATTGCTGGCCAGAGCATCACCTCTCAGCTTTAGCATCTAGATCTCAGGAACCTGCATTGAAAAGAATGATGCTCACAGATCATCAAGCATTGATGACTTTATCAGATAATGTGCTACAGGTGGATGCTTATGTAAAGGGGTCCACTATCCGCATGCACAGTACTTTGGAGGGTGACTTTGCAGCCATGAAATCCATTATGGACCATCCTACATTACAACAGTGACTACACTTCAAAATGTACTTCATTGGCTGTAAAGCTTTGGGACGTCCGGTGGTCGTGAAAGGTGCTATATAAATGCAAGTCTTTCTTTCTTTCATGCGACAGCTCTAAGGACATCTTTGGCAGAAGTCTCAATGAGAGAGGCTCTAATCGCAGCCTATACGTCTTCCATAGATGTTCGAACTGCAGTCATGGAGATCTCAGTGCCTAGTTGAAGAAGGCTATTTCTTCCAGCTTTGAAAGCCTTGGTGACCCATTGAGACAAGACCCGGCCATGGTAAATCTATGGCCAGTGCCAGTGGCGTGACAGGAATCAAGATGGATGATGTTGCTGTCTCAAGAGAACAGCATGAGTGCCCTCCTGTAAACCTCCTCTAATTCCTTTTTTCATAAAGGAAGCTGCACCAGGATGTTAATGCAACAGCACAAGATATGTATCCTGAAGCAGGTTCAACACAAGGCATAGCTAGTGTGTAAGGGGGGCTATCTCAATCCCAGGAGGCTCCCATTACAACATGGCAGCCAGCCACCTCATACATTCTTCCCATTGAGGTAACACCTAGGATGACCACAAGGCTGGGGTTAAGCAAATATTCTTCATACAGTTGTCAACCTTGGCTCAGTGGTAGAACTCTTGCCTCTGAATCAGAATCAGGGTCTTTTCGGGGTGGCAGGCAGTGACTAGTGTGGCACCGCAGGGATCAGTGCTTGGACCCCAGCTATTCACAAGATATATAAATGATTTGGATGAGGTAACCAAATGTAATATTTCCAAGTTTGCTGACAACACGAAACTAGGTGGGATTGTGAGTTGTGAAGAGGAGGCAAAGAGGCCTCAAGGTGATTTAGACAAGTTGAGTGAGTGGGCAAATACATGGCAGATGCAGTATAACGTGGATAAATGTGAAGGTATCCACTTCGGTAGAAAAAACAGAAAGGCAGAGTATTATTTAAATGGTGATAGATTGGAAATGTTGATGTACAAAGGGACCTGGGTGTTCTTGTACACCAGTCACTGAAAGCAACAGAAAACACTGGAAAAACTCAGCAGGCCAGGGAACATCCGTGGAGAGAGAAACAGAGTTAACGTTTCAGGTCAAAGACCTTTCGTCAGAACTGGAAAAAAGCAGGAAATGGAGCAGATTAAAAAGCAAGTTTAGAGGCTGGGAAATAGGGGAGGGGATGAAAGAACAAAAGGGAAGGTCTGTGATGGGATGGAAGGCAGGAGAAGTAAAGAGGCATTAAGAGATATTCAAGGCAAGAGGAGATGGTAATGGGACAGGTTAAGAAACAAAGGATGGCTCTAGATGGAGTGTGAATTGCGCTGGCAGAATGAAAGACAGCTGCCATGTGGGAGGGGGAAAAAAAGCACAAAAAAAAGTGTGGATAAAAAATATAAATACGATAAATATGATAGGGTCTTTACTTCTCCTGCCTTCCATCCTAGAGTGAAGGTTCACCAGACTGATTCCTAGGATGGCAGGACTGTCATATGCGGAGAGATTGGGTCAACTAGGCTTGTATTCACTAGAGTTTAGAAGAATAAGAGAGGATCTCGTTGAAACGTATAAAATTCTGACAGGGCTAGACAGACTGGATGCAGGGAGGATGTTTCCCCTGGCTGGGGGGTCTAGAACGAGGGGTCACAGTCTCAAGATACGGGGTAGGACATTTAGGACTGAGATGAGGAGAAATTTCTTCACTCAGAGGGTGGTGAACCTGTGGAATTCTCGACCACAGAAGGCTGTGGAGGCCAAGTCACTGAATATATTTAAGAAGGAGAGAGATAGATTTCTAGACGCAAAAAGCATCAAGGGGTATGGGGAGAGAACGGGAATATGGTATTGAGATAGAGGATCAGCCATGATAGAAACATAGAAACATAGAAGATAGGAGCAGGAGTAGGCCATTTGGCCCCTCGAGGCTGCTCTGCCATACAATGAGATCATGGCTGATCATCCAAATTCAGTACCTTGTCCCTGCCTTCTCCCCATATCCATTAATCCCTTTAGCCTTAAGAAATATACCTAACTCCTTCTTGAATATATTTAATGAATGGGCCTCAACTGCCTCCTGTGGTAGAGAATTCCACAGGTTCACCACTCTCTGGGTGAAGAAATTCCTCCTCACCTATGTCCTAAATGGCTTACCCCTTATCTTTAAACTGTGACCCCTGGTTCTGGACTACCCCGCCATCGGGAACATCCTTCTTGCATCTAGTCTGTCTAGTCCTGTTAGAATTTTGTAAGTTTCAATGAGATCCCCTCTCATTCTTCTAAACTCTAACGAGTATAAGCCCAATCGACCCAATCTCTCCTCATACGTCATTCCTGCCATCCCAGGTATCAGTCTGGTGAATCTTCGCTGCACTCCCTCCATGGCAAGAACATCCTTCCTCAGATAAGACGACCAAAACTGCACACAATACTCAAGGTGTGGTCTCACCAAGGCCCTGTGCAACTGCAGCAAGACATCCTTGTTCCTGTACTCGAATCCTCTCGCTATGAAGGCCAACATACCATTTGCTTTCTTAATCGCCTGCTGCACCTGCATGCTTACCTACAGTGACTGGTGCACAAGGACGCCCAGGTGTCGTTGCACTTCCCCTTCTCCCAATCTATTGCCGTTCAGATAATAATCTGCCATCCTGTTTTTGCCACCAAAGTGGATAACCTCGCATTTATCCACATTATACTGCCATACATCTGCACAATCACCCAACCTGCCCAAATCATACTGGAGTTTCTCGGCATCCTCCCCACAGCACACACGCCCACCCAGCTTTGTGTCATCTGCAAACTTGGAAATATTACATCTAGTTCCCTCGTCTAGATCATTAATATCCATTGTGAATAGCTGGGGTCCTAGCATCGATCCCTGCGGTACCCCACTAGTCACTGCCTGCCACTCGGAAAAAGAGCCGTTTATTCCAGCTCTTTGTATCCTGTCTGCCAACCAGTTCTCTATCCAAGTCAGTACATTGCCCCCAATCCCATGTGCTTTAACTTTACATGCTAATCTCTTATGCGGGACCTTATCGAAAGCCTTCTGAAAGACCAAATACACCACATCCACTGGTTCTCCCTTATCTATTCTACCCGTTACATCCTCAAAAAATTCCAGTAGATTAGTCAAGCACGATTTACCTTTTGTAAATCCATGTTGACTTTGTCCGATCCTGTCACTGTTTTCCAAGTGCTCTGCTATTACATCTTTTATAATGGACTCTAGCATTTTCCCCACTACCGATGTCAGGCTTACCAATCTATAATTCCCCGTTTTCTCTCTACCACTTTTTTTGAATAGTGGGGTAACATTAGCTACCCTCCAATCCATGGGAACAGTTCCAGAATCTATAGAATTTTGGAAGATGACCGGCAATGCATCTACTATTTCTAGGGCCACTTCCTTAAGTACCCTAGGATGTAGATTATCAGGCCCTGGGGATTTATCGGCCTTCAATCCCATCAATTTCCTTAACACCATTTCCCTACAAATATTGATTCCATTCAGTTCCTCCCTCTCATTAGACCCTATGTTCCCCGACATCTCTGGGAGGTTATTTGTGTCCTCCTTTGTGAAGACAGAACCAAAGTATGTATTTAATTGGTCTGCCATTTTTTGTTCCCCATTATAAATTCCCCTGATACTGACTGCAAGGGACCTACGCTTGACTTCACCAATCTTTTTCTCTTCACCTTTCCAAAGAAGCTTTTATAGTCAATTTTTATGTTCCCTGAAATCTTGCTCTCATACTCTATTTTCCCCCTCTTAATTAATCCCTTTGTCCTCCTTTGCTGAATCCTAAACTGCTCCCAATCCTCAGGTTTGCTGCTTTTTCTGGCCAATTTATATGTCCTCTCCTTGGATCTTGTGCTATCCCTAATTTCTCTTGTTAACCACGGTTGAGTCACCTTTTTTGTTTTATTTTTATGCCAAACAGGGATGAACAAATTCTGTAGTTCAGCCATGCAATCTTTAAATGTTTGCCATTGCCTATCCACCGTCAACCCTTTAAGTAACATTCCCCAATCCATCCTACCCAACTCGCGCCTCATACCATCGTGGTTTCCTTTATTTAAATTCAGGACCCTAGTCTCTGAGTCAAACACTTCACTCTCCATCTTAATGAAGAATTCTATCATATTATGATCGCTCTGCCCCAAGGGACCTCGCACAACAAGATTGCTAATTCATCCTTTCTCATTACATAATACCCAGCCTAAGATGGCCTGATCTCTAGTTGGTTCCTCGACATATTGGTCCAGGAAACCATCCCGTATACACTCCAGGAATTCCTCTTCCACAGTATTGTTACTAATTTGGTTAGCCCAATCTATATGTAAATTAAAGTCACCCATGATAACTGCTGTGCCCATATTGCACACGTCTCTAATTTCCCATTTAATGCCATCCCCAACCTCGGCATTACTGTTTGGGGGCCTGCATACAAATCCCACTAACGTTTTCTGCCCCATGGTATTTCTCAGCTCTACCCATACAGATTCCACATCATCAGAGCTATTATCCTTCCTTACTTTTTGTTAATCTCCTCTTTAACCAGCAATGCTACCCCACCACCTTTTCCTTTTTGCCTGTCTTTCCTGAATATTAAATATCCCTGGATGTTGAGTTCCCAGCTTTGATCACCCTGGAGCCATGTTTCCGTAATCCCAATCATATCATATCCATTTACATCTATTTGCGCAGCTAATTCATCCACCTTATTACGAATGCTCCTCGCATTAAGACACAAAGCCTTCAGGCATGTTTTTTTAACACTCTTAGACCTTTTAGATCTATTATTTACTGTGGCCATTGACGTAGTAAAACTCACTACGCACTTGGTTCGAGTATAAAGCAAGGCTTTAATCAACTTGTTTCAAAACATGGAGGTCTAGTTTTACTTCACTAGTTCCTGTCTTACAAAATGTCCCTGGACAAGCTGGGCCCACGCCCAAGTATTTATACTCCTTGGACGGTGCCACCAGCTGGCCATCCAGTGTTATTTCACGAGTAGTTTCTTTATGATGATGAGATTTATTACAGCCATGTTTGATTTAAACCCTTGACTTCTCTGCCTGCCACTTTTGCTTTTCTCCTTCCTGTCTTTTGCTTCTATCCTCGTTTCCCTTTCCTCTGTCTCCCTGCACAGGTTCCCAACCCTCTGCAATTTTAGTTTAAACCCTCCCCAACAGCACTAGCAAACACTCCCCCTGGGACATCGGTCCCAGTCCTGCCCAGGTGCAAACTGTCCAGTTTGTACTGGTCCCACCTCCCCCAGAACCGGTTCCAATATACCAGGAATTTGAATCCCTCCCCCTTGCACCATTCATCTAGCCACGTATTCATCTGAAATATCCTTCTATTTCTACTCTGACTAGCACGTGGCACTGGTAGCAATCCTGAGATTACTACCTTTGAGGTCCTACTTTTTAATTTACCTCCAAACTCCCTATATTCAGCTTTTAGGACCTCGTCCCAATTTTTACCTATATCATTGGTGCCTATATGCACCACGACAACTGGCTGCTCACCCTCCCCCTCCAGAATGCTCTGCAGCCGCTCCGAGACATCCTTGACCCTTGCACCAGGGAGGCAACATACCATCCTGGAGTCTCGTTTGTGGCCGCAGAAATGCCTATCTATTCCCCTTGCAATAGAATCCCCTATTGCTATAGCTCTCCCACTCTTTTTCCTCCTGTCCTGTGCAGCAGAACCACCCACGGTGCCAGGAAGTTGGCTGCTGCTGTCTTCCCCCGATAAGCCATCCCCCCCAACAATATCCAAGGCGGTATATCTGTTTGAGAGGGGGATGGCCACAGGGGACCCCTGCACTACCTGCCTGTGCCTACTACTCTGCCTGGCGGTCACCCATTCCCTTCCTGCCTGTGCAGCCTTTACCTGTGGTATGACCAACTCCCTAAACGTGCTTTCCATGATGTCCTCAGCATTGCGAATGCTCCAGTATGTATCCATTCGCACTTCCAGCGCCGCAATGCAGTCTGCCAGTAGCTGCAGCTGGATACACTTCCCGCACACATGGTCGTCAGAGACACAGGAAGTGTCCCTGATTTCCCACATAGTGCAGGAGGAGCATACCACGGCACCAAGCTGTCCTGCCATGACTTACCCTTCAATTAATTTAAATTAACTTAATCATATTGAATGGTGGAGCAGGCTCGAAGGGCCGAATGGCCTACTCCTGCTCCTATTTTTCTATGTTTCTATGTTTCTAGTCGGTTCAAGCCCCACACCAGGGATTTCAGCACATATTATATGCTGGCATTTCAGTGCAGTATTGAGGGAGTGCTGCACTCTCAATGGTAGCATTCCTTCAGATGAGAACTTAAACTAAGACCCCACCTGCCTACTCAGATAGACATAAAAAAATGCCATGGCATTATTTGAAAAAGAGCAGGGCCAACATTTATCCCTCAACCAACACTGAAAACAGATGATCCGGTTATTTATCATACTGCTGCTTGTGGGACCTTGCTGAGTGAAAATTGGCTACTGCATTTCACACATTACAAAAGTGACTACACTTAAAAAAGTACTTCATTGGCTGTGAAGTGCTTTGGGACGTCCTGAGGTTGCAGAAGGCGCTATATAAATGCAAGTCTTTCTTTCTTTCATGCAGGACTCACATCGGCAGTTGCAGAAACAACAACAATGTGTATTTATATAGCACCTTTAACATAGTAAAATGTCCCAAGGTGCTTCACAGCAGTGTTACAAGACAAAAAATTTGACACCGACCCACATTAGAAGAAATTAGGGCAGATGACCAAACGCTTGTCCATCCCCCTGACTATTGAAACCCCTATAACCACCTGAGGTATGCAAATTAAAAAAGAGCAATAAATTCATTTGCATATGTTATATATTATATAGATGTTATTAAGACTTTGATGAATTACAATGCTCTTGAAAAATTACAAATGCAACTACAGTAATTGTCTTTTAATGTGTATGTTCGTTATTAGGTGACAATGCACATAGCACTTTGTCTGTCATTTCCTTGTGAAGAGAGGCTGTTAGATTATGTAAGTACCCATTAGTAATACTGTATTTTCTTTTTATTGATTTCCGACCGGCTTTGTCTATTTGGACATTTATTACGCACCATGCAATATGACATCCTCATCATACATCATTTCATCTATCATGCAGAGATTTCTTCAGTTCATTGCCCCTTCTTGAAGTAGCCTTCCAATTTCTGTAAGTGCATCTGAAGTTTTATACTTAGGGCAGCACATATAAGACTTTACATTTTCTGTATCCAAGAAGATTCCAATACATTGTAGGGTTTTTTCCAGTACACTGCATTTAGATCTTCTAAACACTGTTCTACAGCAGATTGTTAAGTATTTAAAAGAAAATGGTGGAAATGCACAACAGGTCAATCAGCATCTGTAAAGAAAAAGACAAGTTAACATTTGTAAGGGGTTTTCTCCGATACTGGTCCCCCATTACACACAGTTCTTGGACGTCAGGATTTATAAGAACAAAATACACACGGCACAGGGATTTGGCTCAACCTTTGATTCATTTGTTTATTGAACACACACACAATTACTTCCCCAGTATAAATAGGCTAATAACCCCAAAATACAGACCCCTATGCAAGTGTCATTTGCATCGACACAATATGACTCAGTTAAACCCGTCCGCGATTTGACTGTTACATATAAACTTACTCAGTCTCAATCACAAAAGCCCCCTCTATGATTTGACTGAAACATACAATCTCCACTCCCGATCGGCTGTCTCCTGGAGTTGATTGTAAGCCCGAATCTTTCTGCTCACTGTTCTTCCGTTAGCTTCCCACGATGACTCTCTTTGAAGTGCCTCTTACTTTAAACCAAAACCAACTTGCAGTAACTTGAGACATATATCCTGGCTCCCTCCTGTGCATACGATGGCTGTATCAAAATGTGTGAATGTCTCTAGCAGAGAACTCTTGATGGCTAATTGTTCCTCGTATTGTCCATTGAATACTTGGGCGCCGACTGTCTGTAATTGAGGTCCTTTCTGACAATGCAACCTTCCCAAGGTGACTGCATATGCTAATTGTTGGTTTCTGTTGGCATTCGTATTCAAATGGTTCAAGGCCCGGCCCATTGTCTAGGCCGGCACTGATACTTGTTATGATAGCAAAATACTGCAGATGTTGGAAATCCGAAATAACAACAGAAAATGCTGGAAAAACTCAGCAGGTCAGGCAACATCCGTGGAGAGAAATTTGAGTTGACGTTTCGGGTCGAACTCTTCTTCAAAACTGGAAAGAAAAGAAACTAGATCGAAGGCAGGGCTGCGATCGGACAAAAGAATAAAAGAAACAAAAGAAGTAAAAGAGACAATAAAAGGTATTCAAGCTAGACAAGATGGTAATAGGCTGAGATTAGGTGTAAAGTGTACTGGCAGGGCAAGAGATAGCTGCCAGGTGTGAGAGAGAAACAAAAGGAAAGGGGGGGGGGAAAGGAGTGGAAAAATTACAAGAAAAAATGAAATAGGGGCCGAGCTTATGATCTGAAATTGTTGAACTCGATATTGAGTCCGGAAGGCTGCAGAGTTATACCTGTTATACCTGGGCCATGGTCTTCTTTAACAATGTAACCCCTTAAGGTAAATGAATATGCGAATGTTCTTGTTCAGAAGCATTCGTATTTTAGATTGTCTGTGATCATTGATATCCAGTCTCTTGATGGTTCGTAGCATCAGCTGCAATGTTTGAATTAACCCTTTATTGCCCATCTCTTTTTGCAGACTGTGCAGTTCTGGGTTTTTATATTTCATAGTCCAATTATTACCGTTGGAGGGGAGGAATGGATCCTACACATTTCAAGTGCAAACCTTCATAAGAGCCTTCTGATTTTATTGCAGATTGTCTGCAGTTACAGTTTCTTTCTTATTTGTTAGTTATTTCATTTACTTAACATGTCCTTACTCTAAATAGCTAGCTATTGAGTCATGTAAACATACTTTCACCATGGTACTAAAATATACACGAGTTGAAAAAAGAGTCAGAAGTTATGTATATAAGAAAATAACTTCATGTAAGTGTACACTTTCTGTCTATCACAATTCATGAGTTTCTCGTCAGACATCACACACTGTCTAATACAGATTTCTGTGTCACACAAAAACAAAGACTATGGGCTGGATTTTGCTATGGGGGCAGGTTGGGGTCGTGTTCCCCACATTTCATGTTTCCCACACGAATCCTGAACGATGTGGGAAATTGATGCAATTTTGATTTTATAGCCCAATTGATTCCCCACGTGTGGGAACCCCTAGCCGGAGAGCTTTTCAGGTGGGAAGCTCGCCTCCGATGACATCATCACTGCTGCTTCATTTAAGGGCTTCCACAAGCCTTGCTCACTTCAGCAGACTGCCAAGCTTCTGGCCCTGGCAGCTGCTGCTACCATCATCAATCATGGCGACACATCGGAGTAAGGCATCCCCCAGATTTGACGAGGCAGCCCTCCAGGCATTGGTGGAGGGAGCGACAGAGAGCAGGGAGGTGCTCTTCCCCTCCTCGGGGAGGAAGAAGCTACCCCAGCAAACCAAGGCTGTGTGGCTGAGGGTGGCAGAGCAGGTGAACGCCAGCTCGAATACCAGCAGAACATGGATCCAGTGTCGGAAACGCTTCCATGACCTTCTGCGCACTGGAAAAGTGAGTATGATGTTCCCATCACTCTTAATCTGATCCCCATTGCCTTTCCTCACCAGCTCTCAGCTTTACCAATCTCTTCCTCCACATCCCACTTGACACTGACATCCATGCACCCTTTCCCACTCCCTCTCTCTCTATGGTCACATTCACCTAACTAATGGACTATGCAGCCCTCACACTCCCTATCACTGTCATGCTATGAAAACAACTTACATCACATAGGAGGGCCCTTGGTCTTGCCATCTCACTCCATCTTTCTCTCCTTCTAAGCATCTATGCCATCGATTCTCTACACTCACTCCTTCATTCTCACTCAAACTCCACTTGTCTCCCCCATTGCAGGAAAAGAGAGCTCACAATAAGAGGGAAAGAGCGAGGACAGGAAGAGGGCCACCCTCAGTAGCCCAACTCACCCCTTGGGAGGAGGCGGTCCTGGAGATCGTCGGCATCCAGGACGACACACAAGTGGGGGACGGAGAGACCGGTGCAGCAGAGCAAGCTGGTGACAGAAGAGTTTTCCAACTCTCTCAATTGCATTGCATGACTCGTTGATAATGACTTGGAAGCTCTAGCAGATGGACCTCTGATCATCTGCAATAAGCACTGTGCAGGTAACCCTGGCCTCTCATCTCTGACACTTTCCTTTACTCCCCCACAGGACCATCGCAAGCTCCCATCTCCAGGACGCAGGAGGAGGTTCAGCCTCAGCATCCAGACTCCTCAGAGGAAGCTGCAACCTCTGAGGGCGCAGCGTCAGCAGAAGGCAACGCACCCAGCACCAGCGCAGACACTCACACCTCGGTGGGACCTTCGGGACACAGAGTAGTGTTGTCACCTGGTGTATCACAGCTCACAAGTGAGCCTCAGCAGATGGTGGAGACAGGGACAGCAGTGGAGAGTCCTAGTCGGAGGGCGCAGCACTCTCCCAGCTCGGCTCAGCTGCATGTCGACCCTCTGCCTCTAGGTCCATCCACAGTATCAGCGGTGATGGCACTCCAGGAAAATATGCAGGAGTCTCTGGCAGGTTTTGTCTCCAGGGTTGCTGCGAGTGTGGAGCGAATGGAAGAGTCCGTTGCTAACATGAGCAGAGCCTTTGTGGAGTCATTGGCGCATCAACGCATTACCATGGAAAGGATGGCAACCTCCGTGGAAAGGCTGGCTACGGCCATGGAGGAGGTAAGTCGCGCAAGTGTTGAAAACATGGTGAGTGTTCAGACTAGACTGACATCGCTGGAGGAGCGATGGGCAGCTATTGAACAGAGAAACCAGACCTTCATGGCAGTCCCTCTGAGAAGGACTGCCAGTCCCGACACGGGTCCCCATGGCTCCCCTGATGTGCAGCAAGGTGCTCTCTCACCACTTGCAAGCGCTGAGGGGGACCTGACCCATGAGAGGGATGATGGTGGCAGAGAACAAGGAGGTGGGGGCTCCTCTCCAAGCGCTCAAACTTCCATGCCACTGACAAGTCCTCGGTCAGAGCCCCACCTGAGTCAGCACCCAAGTGAGATCGGCGTCTCAACCCCTGCATAGCCGCAGGAGCAGCAGACTGTTGCGCAGCCCTTACAGGCTCGCAACCCCAGAGGATGCCCGCCAAAGGTGTCCAGACAGGAGCAGCAAGGAAGTGAGCAAGGGGCCTCCACATCTGCTGATGCCACTGGGGAACCACTACGTAGGAGCACGCGTAAGAGAAAGAAACTGCACAAATAGTCACAAGGGTAGTCACTTGGGTGGAATTTAATGTGTTATGGTTGAAAGCCATCAGAATAATGGTAATAAATCATCTGTGGCTACTGCTGTAGTTGTGGCGTGTGTCATTTCGCGAATGGGACTTTCACTTTGAGGTCAGTATGGTGGTCACATCGCTAGAAGTCAGCTGGTTCCTGGCTATTGTCAGTGCTCAGGTAAAAGGATGCGAGGCAATAGTCCCTCATGGGCGAGGCTCAGCAAATCTGCCCAATATGAGCGCGTTCCTTGCATGCCGGCCACCAATGTTCTTGCGCACTGCTGCCGCTGGTTGATGAGCCTCTGCAAGATGTTCATCTTCGCTCTCCTCCTCCCCCTCCTCCTCCTCCTCATCTGAGGAGGATATGTCAGGAGCCACTTGGTCCTCGGCCATCTGCAAGCCACGACGTTGTGCCATGTTGTGAAGCACACAGCAAACCACAACGATTCTGGAGACCCTGGCTGCTGAGTATTGCAGGGCTCCACCTGATCTTTCCAGGCATCTGAAGCGCATCTTCAGCAGACCAATGGTCTGCTCGATCATGGCTCTGGTGGAAAGGTGGCTGGAGTTGTAGTTCTCCTCAGCTGCGTTGGCTGGCCTCCTCAGCGGCGTCAATAGCCACGTCCTCAAGGGATAGCCCTTGTCTCCAAGTAGCCATCCATTAAGTTGGTGTGGCGGACTGAATAGCGGAGGCACAGTAGACTGGCGCAGTATGAAGGAGTCATGGCAACTGCCAGGGTACTTGGCACAAACATGCAAAATTTCCTTCTTGTGGTCACACACCAGCTGAACGTTCAGGGAGTGGAAGCCCTTGCGGTTGACAAAAATACCAGGATTGTGATGGGGAGCCTTAAGGGCCACATGTGTGCAATCAACGATGCCCTGCACCCTTGGAAAGCCTGCAAGATTAGCAAATTCAGCCGCTCTCGCCATGACACTTGCTCGATCCTTGGTGAAATGGATGTGATTGTGCGCGATGGCAAAGAGGGCATCGGTTACCCGCTTGATGCAGGTGTGTGCGGCCGCCTGGGAGATGCCGCTGATGTCTGCCGCTGATCCCTGGAATGAGCCTGAGGCAAAAAAGGTTGAGTGCGATGGTGACTTTGACGGCCACTGATAAGGGGTGTCCAGCTGCTCCTCTGGGCTCCAGGTCTTGCTGCAGCATTGCGCAGATGTCAGCCACTATCTGTCGCGAAAGTCGGAGCAGCCTTTGGCACTGCTGCTCAGACATGTTGAGGTAGCCGACCCTGCGTCTGTAGACCCTGTTTGGGGGGTATCTCCTGCGCCGACGGCCTTCCATGCGCTGGCCCCTTCTGGCCTGTGCATCCTCAGGTGGGGCAGCAGCAGCTTGGCGCAACTGTTGTTGCTGCTGCTGTTGGGCGGCCTCATGTAATATCCAGAAGGGCAGGACAAAAATGGCTCCCATGCTTCTGGTAGATGCCTCAGTTGAGGAAGCGCTCAGTGAAGGTGGCGAAAGGAGTTTCCCAGGAGGTCACACTGGAGATGGTTGTCAGGCTGCAAACTTCCAGAGCTGTGGGTATGCCTTCTGAAAGATCCCCCAGACCTGAGAGAGCAAAGTTATGCCACCTGCAATTAAAGCCTGTTCAAATCTGCCATTTAATGGTTGAGCTGCAGCTGCTACTCCGCAAGCCAGTTGTGCTCCCGCCACGTTTCAGATGTGTGTTTCCCACCAGGCGTGTTTCACGTGGGACAACGATTAAACTTGCAACTGGTTAGGAAATTGGGATTATAGAGCCAATTGAGGGCTTGTTAAGGGCCTTAAGGGCCTATCCCGCCTCCTGGAGGCGGGACGGAGTCGGGACCAGCAGACACGAATTTAGGAAAATTGCGTGGAGGCGGGATGGAGGCGGGTTTGGGCCCGCACGCCAGTTTTGCGATTTTTATCCCCCACACGCCTCCAATCCCGCCTCCCCGGCCCTAGCAAAATCCAGCCCAAAGAAACAAAGGCAGTTATTTTAATGTACAGAAAAACTCTCCAGGTTCATAAAAGTACTTGAGTTGCAATATCTGCAAGTTCTCAATTGACCTGGCCAAAGTAAAGCCAGGGTTCCGATCTGCAGCTCATCCTCATCAGCAGCACCATGGGGAATTAGCTAGTATGCAAAAATTAAAAGTTGCATCTAACAAGAATATTGTCAGTCACATCACACTTTGGGGCCACAATAATTTCTTGTAACTATTTGGCACAAATTTCATATTGATAAATCAGCAACAAATTATAACTGAAGACACCAGGACTACAAATTAAACAAGGAAAGCAGGTAGATGAATTTACAAATTAGAGCTAATAAGGGTATATGAAAACAACGAGTTAAGCATGAGCAGTCAACAATATGTCAAGTCCCGGCCTTGCATCAGGGATTCCATAATGACCTGTTGTGAGCAGAGCAGAGCCTGCCCCAAATAGGCCATTATGGCTGGAGTCGGAGAGACCCTGCATCAAGAGTTCCCATTTCCCAGTTCTCAGAATGACCAAGAGTAGGATTACTGAAGATATGGCTGTGAGACCAATTGTAACCACCCGCTGAAAGGTGAAAGTGGGGATAACCTGAGATCCAGGCTGGGATCATGGCCTGGAATCTTGAAAAGGAAGTACTTTTTTTTATATTATCATTCGCTTCACTACAGTATGTTTGAATTATACGAAGATGCTAATTCTACAATTGTCCTACTTTTTTCAACAACTGAATTATTTTTGATGGTTTGTAAAGAATATGTACATTCTAACTAGTGGTTTTACAGATTTTCTATGTGAAGATGACATTTCTCAAACTGATGGCTTCCATGTAGTTTGTACCAGCAGGTAGCATATAATTTTCCAGATTTGTTTTCACTGAATTAGCCTGGGTTTTTATCTGTATTTTTTGCCTCTCGCTGGAGGTTACATGGCTGCTGATTGATGGAGAGGCATTGAGAATCATGTTGCTCAATTGCACTATGATTGTATGGGACAGGCTGGTCTTTTCCTGTCTATCATTTGTATATGTTTGTATATTAGTTTGACTGCAGTAAAATGTGTATGTTTCTGTTGGATTTTGTACCAGGCTTCCACATGTACGCTAATGACACCCAGCTCTACCTCACTACCTCTTCTCTCGACCCCTCCATGGTCTCTAAATTGTCAGACTGCTTGTCCGACATACAGTTCTGGATGAGCAAAAATTTTCTCCAACTAAACATTGGGAAGACCGAAGCCACTGTTTTCAGTCCCTGCCACAAACCCCGTTCCCTAGCCACTGACTCCATCCCTCTCCCTAACATCTGTCTGAAGCTGAACCACACTGTTCGCAACCTGGGTTTCACATTTGACCCTGAAATGAGCTTCCAACCACATACCCGCAGCATAACAAAGACCGCCTACTTCTACCTCTGTAACATCGCCCATCTCCGCCCTTGCCTCAGCTCATCCGCTACTGAAATCCTCATCCATGCCTTTGTTACCTCTAGACTTGACTATTCCAATGCATTCCTGGCTAGCCTCCCACACTCCACCCTACGTAAAATTGAGGTGATCCAGAACTGGGCTGCCTGTGTGCTAATTCGCACCAAGTCCCATTCGCGCATCTCCCCTGTGCTCGCTGACCTACATTGGCTCCCGGTTAAGCAGCACTTTGATTTCAAAATTCTCATTTTTGTTATCAAATCGCTCCATGGCCTCATCCCTTCCTATCTCTGTAATCTTCAACCCCACAACCCCCCGAGATATCTGTGCTCCTCTAATTCTGCCCTCTTGAGCATCCCTGATTATAATCGCTCAACCTTTGGTGGCTGTGCCTTCTGTTGCCTAAGCCCTAAGCTCTGGAATTCCCTGCCTAAACCTCTCCACCTCACTACCTCTCTTTCCTCCTTTAAGACGCTCCTTAAAACCTACCTCTTTGACCAAGCTTTTCGTCACCTACCCTAATTTATCCTTACGTGGCTCGGTGTCAAATTTTTTGTCTTAAAATACTCCTGTGAAGCACCTTGGGACGTTTTACTATGTTAAAGGTGCTATATAAATACAAGTTGTTGTTGTAGGTTGGTTTTTGCCATGGTGGGAAAATAACTCTCACTGTCTATTCTGCTGATGGGCCTACCATCTTACAGCATGCACAACTGCTGAATCTACCCACACATTTTTTTTATTTGTTCATGGGATGTGGGCGTCGCTGGCATGTCCAGCATTTATTGCCCATCCCTAGTTGCACTTGAGAAGGTGATGGTGAGCTGCCCTCTTGGACCGCAGCATGTCCGTGTGGTGAAGGTACTCCCACAGTGCTGTTAGGGAGGGAGTTCCAAGATTTTGACCCAGCGACGATGAAGGATCGGCGATATACTTCCAAGTCAGGATGGTGTATGACTTGGAGGGGAACTTGGAGGTGGCGGTGTTCCCATGCGCCTGCTGCCTTTGTCCTAGGTGGTTGAGGTCGCAGGTTTGGGAGGTGCTGCAGAAGAAGCCTTCGTGAGTTGCTGCAGTGCATCTTGTAGATGGTACACACTGCAGCCACCAGTACTCCTTCCACCAACGGCGTACCGTGGCTGCAGTGAATGTTTAAGGTGATGGATGGGGTGCCAATCAAGCGGGCTGACTTGTCTTGGATGGTGTTGGGCTTCTTGAGTGTTGTTGGAGCTGCGCTCATCCAGGCTGTTGAGAGTATTTCATCACACTACTTACTTGTGCCTCGTAAATGGTGGAAAGGCTTTGGGGAGTCAGAAGGTGAGACACTTGCCACAGAATACCCAGCCTCTGACCTGCTCTTGTTGCCACAGTATTTATGTGGCTGGTCCATTAAGTTTCTGGTTAATGGTGACCCCCAGGATATTGATGGTGGGAGATTCGGCGATGGTAATGCCGTTGAATGTCATGGGGCAGTAGTTAGATGCTCGCTTGTGGGAGATCGTCATTGCCTGGCACGAATGTTCCCTGCCACTTATCAGCCCAAACCTGAATGTCATCCAGGTCTTGCTGCATGTGGGCATGAACTGATTCATTATCTGAGAAGTTGCGAATGGCACTGAACACTGCAGTCATCAGCGAACATCCCCAATTCTGACCTTATGATGGAGAGAAGGTCATTGATGAAGCAGCTGAAGATGGTTGGGCCTAGGACACTGCCCTGAGGAAGTCCTGCAGCGATGTCCTGGGGCTGTGATGATTGACCTTCAACCACCACAACCATCTTCCTTTGTGCTAGGTATGACTCCAGCCAGTGGAGAGTTTTCCCTCCGATTCCCATTAACTTCAGTTTTACTAGGGCTCCTTGATGCCACACTCGGTCAAATGCTGCCTTGATGTCAAGGGCAGTCACTCTCACCTCACCTCTGGAATTCAGCTCTTTTGTCCATGTTTGGACCAAGGCTGTAATGAGGTCTGGAGCTGAGTGGTCCTGGCAGAACCCAAACTGGGCATCACTGAGCAGGTTATTGGTGAGTAAGTGCTGCTTGATAGCACTGTTGTTGACACCTTCCATCACTTTGCTGATGATTGGGAGTAGACTGATTGGGCAGTAATTAGCCAGTTTGGATTTGTCCTGCTTTTTATGGACGGGACATACCTGGGCAGTTTTCCACATTTTTGGATAGATGCCAGTGTTGTAGCTGTACTGGAACAGCTTGGCTTGAGTCATGGCTAGTTCTGGAACACAAGTCTTCAGCACGACAGTTGGGATGTTGTCGGGGCCCACAGCATGTATGATGAAGGGGAAACTAGATTGATGTCCAGCACGACATGGGGAGCCAGGGGAGCCAAGCTCTTTGATTTAGATTTCTATTAGGAACCCTTTCCTTATTCCATGATTCAAATACCTACTTTCATGATTGCTCTTTGCTTAGCCTCATTGGCAGGAACAAGGTTCGCCACAAGCACATATAATTAGCTTTGGTGAAAGATACAACATTGCTAGATTTTTAAACTAATCTTGACACCATCCCATCTACTGATAATTAATAACATTATCATGGGAATCATTTGTGGTGTAAGTCCAAACGCTCGCTCCCTCTCATATATGCATTGCCCCTGCCGACTCTAAGATTACACCTTCAAGGGGATGAGGTGGGTTCTTGGATGTTGACATGGAAGTGAAGGAGAGGTAATTGTCTACCCTGAAAGAATTTGGAAAGGAATTTATAAGAGATTAACCCAAAAAATAAGTGCTAGAAAAATATATGTGTTCCCTCTTTACTGTTTTCTGCTTATGGTGTGCAGGTCTGAAAATCTGCAGCCCTTCTGGTGTGCTCCTGCTGTAACTTTAACAGCAGTACACCAGAAGAACTGCAAAGACGTGGGCTTTAAGGATAGTCTTAAAGGAGGAGAAGAAGAGGTGGAGGGCCTTAGGGAAAGAATTCCAGAGCATGGGGTCTAGGTGGCTGAAGGCATGGTCACCAATGGTGAGATGAAGTGAGAGAGGGGATGAATAGCAACCCAGAATCAGAAGAAAGTAGAGTTGGGGTGGGGGGTGGGGTGGGGGTGTGTGTTGAAGGTTGTAAGGTTGGAGAAGGTTACAGGGATATGGAGGAGCAAATCCATGAAGGGATTTTAAACATGAGGATGAGAATGATAAATTTATGGTATTTGGGAACCTGGATCTGTTGTAGGTCAGGCCTGATGGGCAAGTGAGACCTGATGCAGGATTGGATATGGCTGGGAGGCCAACCAGGAGGGAAATGGAATAGTCGAGCCTGCAGATGATACCAAGGTATGGATAAGGATTTCAGCAGCAGATAGGCTGAGGTAAGGGCGCAGGTGGGCAATATTACAGAGGTGGAAGCAGGCAGTCTTTGTGATGAAGAGGATATGGGGTCGAATAGGATGCCGAGGCTACAAACAATCTAATTCAGCCTGAGACAGTGATGGGTATAGAATCGGTGTAAAGGGCACTGAGTTTGAGGCAGGAGCCAAAGACAATTGCTTTGGTTTTTCCAATGTTTAGCTGGAGGAAACTGCAGCTCATTCATTCAAGAGTCATGGGCAAGCAATGTGACAGCACAAAGGTATTGGAGCAATGAAGGGAGGTGGTGGAGAGGTAGAGCTAGGTGTTATCAGCGTACTAGCTGGTCCCATGCCTTCAGGTCACCAAGTGGCAGCATTGAGATGAGGATGAGGAAGTGGCTAAGGATGTATCCTTGGGTGACTCCAGAGGTAACTGTGCTGGGAAAAGGAAGAGAAGCCATTGCTGGAGATGCTCAAACTACAATTAAATACCAGAGTGAAACCAAGCAAAGCAGTCCCACCAAGCTAGACAACAGAGACATTGTAGGAGGATGGTATTGTCGACTATGTCAAAGGAGACAAAGAGGTTGAGGAAGATGAAGAGGAATAATGAACCATGGTCATAGTCACGAAGAACATTGTTAGTAACTTTGGTTAGAGCTGTTTCAGTGCTGTGGCAGAGGCAGAAAAATGATTGGAGTGAGTCAGAGGAGGAGTAGGAGGAGAAATGGGCATGGATTTGGAAGACGACAACAAGGATTTTGGAAACGAAAGAGAGGTTGAAGATGGTGCATTAGTTTGCGAGGATAGAGGGGTTGTGGGTCGGGTTTTTGAAAAGAGAGGTGATGACGGTAGTTTTGAAAAGGAGGGGGACAGTACCCGAGAGGAGGAAAGCTTTTATACTGTCAGCTGCATGGGAGCCAGGAAAACAAATTGGGTGGCTAGGATATTAGTGGGAATGGAGCTGAAGAAGCAGGAGGTAGGTCTCATGGATGAAATTAACTAAGAGAGGGCATGGAGCAAATGGGAGAGAAGCTAGAGAGAAACGTAGGTTAAGGACTAGCGTGGGGGGAGGCTAGAGGAAGGTTGGGCTTGGTGGGCAAGCGGAAGATGGGGAAGGAGCATTGGCAGCTAAACAGATGGTCTCTGTCCTTGTATCAATCTTTGTGACAAAAACGTCCATGAGCTCTTCACACTTGCTTTGGAGGTGAGGGTGGAGGGGGCAGGGGAGAGAAAGACAGAAATAATTTGTATTTATATAGTACCTTTTAAAGAGAAGAAGTGTTTAAGGAGATGGTTGGTTGTGGGGAAAAGAAGCCGAGGAGTTGTCTTTACTCTCCTGGATGATCCTAGACTAGAGGGTGGTTTAGGCAGAAAAATGTACTTGATGTGGCCCAGTATGACCTGGTGATAGATAGCTAAGCCAGTTGTGTACCAAATCTTCTCATGTCTGCACCGTTTTACATAGAAACATAGAAACATAGAAGATAGGAGCAGGAGTAGGCCATTCGGCCCTTTGAGCCTGCTCCACCATTCAATGAGATCATGGCTGATCATCCAAATTCAGTACCCTGTCCCTGCCTTCTCCCCATATCCCTTGATCCCTTTAGCCTTAAGAAACATATCCAACTCTTTCTTGAATATATTTAATGAACTGGCCTCCACCGCCCTCTGTGGCAGAGAATTCCACATGTTCACCACTCTCTGGGTGAAGAAATTCCTCCTCATTTCAGTCCTAAATGGCCCACCCCTTATCCTTAGACTATGACCCCTGGTTCTGGACTCCCCGGCCATCATAAACATCCTTCCTGAAGATATGGGCCATGTATTGATTTCTTTGTGCGTTCAATGATGAGACATTTATGAAAGAGAATGAGTTTTAATCTAAAGTCTGTTCAACTCTTTATACAGCATTCAGGAGACACCATTATGCTAGTGATGCATCTAGAACGAAACTGAAACTAAAACTAACTGCCTTGCTTCTCTCGGTCACATGCCCTCTGCTGGTCAGGCACAAGCAATCAATACATGCAATCATGCTATTAAGGCATCCTAATCGAACAGGCAAATACCATCTCTATTTGCTGATATCATTACATCTCCTTTTCTTAAAACAAAAGTATTTTACTTTTAACTAACAACATGTTTTCTTTGTATTAATCTGCATTTTAACTGTAACACTTAATGAACTTACATTATCATTATCATGATCAAGGTTTTTTAACCTTGCTTTGTGTGTTCACATGAAATATGTCAATACACTAGAACTTGAAGAAAGAATAAGATAACATTACTTCCTTCTATAACAACAGTCCTTAAATTTGCTCAATGAGTCTCTCAGGAGGCTTCATGTGTCTTGAGGATTTTCTGATTGATTATCCTTGAATCTGAGTTGTTGCCTCAGATGATTGTTTCTCAGCTGTGTGATCAGGTTGTTCAACAGTATCAGTCTCTTGACCTGCTGTGGCTGGTCCCATGAGAAGATCTCGACGATTTCTTCTCAGAACAGCACCCTCATCTGTCTGAATGGTGTATGATCTTGGTTGAACTTCACTCAGGACAGTTCCCTTCTGAGTCCATGTGTTTGTTTTGTCTTTGAACTTTACTTGGTCACCAGTGTGGAGTTCAGGTAGGTTTTGTGTTCCTCTGTCATAGTAGTACTTTTGCTTTTCTTTCTGCTGCTCTTTGAACTTCCTCACTTTCTCCCCCTCTTTTGTTTTCAGGAGGTTCTCCGGGATGGGTAGGTTTGACCTTAGCCGACGTCCCATCAGGAGTTGGGCTGGTGACATACCACACTCGAGCGGCGTTGTGCGGTATACAAGCATGCTCTGGTAGAAGTCAGTTCCACTGTCTTTGGCCTTGTACTTCAGTCTTTTCACTGTGTTTGCGGGCTCTCCTGGGTCAACAGCTCTGGACAACGTGTCTGCTGTATACATCAGCTTACCCGGTGTGTACGCAACATTCAGTTCATCATAGACTGTCTCTCCTTCGCTTTCCACAGCGAGGACTCTCTTTACCAGGTTCAGTCTCTCACAGGCTTTTAAACCTAGTATGGCTTGCACATCCTTTGGCACCACGATTAATGCTAATGTGTGCTCTCTGTCCTTGTGTGTCACTTTGACAATGCATCTTCCTTTCACTGGTATATCAGTACCTGAGTATCCTGTCACTTTCACTTTGATTCCATGTATCTTTGGTCTGGGTCTAATTTTCTTAAAATCAGTCTCTGATATCACATTAACTTGTGCTCCAGTATCCAATTTAAATGGAATGTGTATGTCATTCACTTTTAGTGTCAACATCCAGTCTCTTTCTTCTTGTTTGTTTTCAAACACAACATCTACATAGAACTCCTCTATGTCGCTTTCATCTACTGCATGGACCTTGCTTTGTTGCACTTGGTTCTCACAGCAACGGGCATAATGGTTGTTTTTGTTGCAACTATTGCATTTTTTACCATATGCTGGACACTCTTTTGGTGGATGCTGTGTACCGCATCGACTACATGTCTTTCGATTGTCCCTTTCATTTTCGTTCGCTGGCCACGCCTCTTTTTTCACATTGGCGCTCTTTTTGTTAACCGGTTTGTGTCCGTTCATTCTCACTGCATCCACGTTGCAGCTATTGTCACTGAACAGCTCCTTTGCCTGCAACTTCACAGTCTCTGTAGCCCTACACAGTGCTATGGCTTTTCCCAGGTCTAGATCTTGCTCTCTTAGCAGTCTTTCCCTTAGACCATTATCTGGAATACCACACACCAGTCTGTCTTTTATCAGCGAGTCTGTCAGTCCCCCAAATTCACACGATTTGCTTCGGTTTCTCAGTTCAGTCACATACTGATCAATAGCCTCACCTGTTTTCTGTACACATGTGAAAAATCTGTGCCTCTCAAATGTCACGTTATGTTTAGGTATGCAGTAGGCCTCAAACTGTTCCATTATTTTATCTAGCTTCATTTTGTCTCCATTAGCAGCGAATGTGAAGTTATTATACACCTCCAGCGCTTCATCACCCATGACATGTAAGAACAGTGACGATTTCCTTTTATTACTTTTCTCGTCAGCTCCGATTGCTGATAAATACAACCCCACACGTTGTTTGAACCTTCTCCAATTTTCAGCCACATTACCTGTCAACTGAAGCGTCGCCGGTGGGAGTAAACCTTCCATTTTTCACTTCGTTAGCTATTCTCTAATGGTAAGCAACGATGTTCTCTTTTGGCTTGCTAATTTGTGGAGAGCTGATTTAACTTCAAATTTTTTCTCTTCATCTCTTTCAGCCACTTCTGACATCATGTATTGATTTCTTTGTGGGTTCAATGATGAGACATTTATGAAAGAGAATGAGTTTTAATCTAAAGTCTTGTTCAGCTCTTTATACAGCATTCAGGAGACACCATTATGCTAGTGATGCATCTAGAACGAAACTGAAACTAAAACTAACTGCCTTGCTTCTCTCGGTCACATGCCCTCTGCTGGTCAGGCACAAGCAATCAATACATGCAATCATGCTATTAAGGCATCCTAATCGAACAGGCAAATACCATCTCTATTTGCTGATATCATTACAGGCCATACCATGGTAAAGGCTTTACTGTCGACAAATGCATCAAAGATGGTGAGGGAGTGGTTGCATAAATCGACGGCTGCAGAAGTATCGTGGCAAATTAAAGGCCAAAGGCTACGAGGCAGAGAAAAATAAATGGCCTGTAAAAGATAAAGATGGGGTGCCATGGATTATATTTTTTGGATTTATAACATTAAATATTTTACATAAGAACATAAGAAATAGGAGCAGGAGTAGGCCAATCAGCCCCTCGAGCCTGCTCCGCCATTCAATAAGATCATGGCTGATCTGATCCTAACCGCCAATCTACTATCACAGAACCATCTCCTGAATCTAACAGAATTAGACACACGAAATAGGAGCAGGATCAGGCTACACGGCCCCTGGGCCCGCTCCGCTACACACAGGGCCATGACCGATCCGAACCTAGACTCATGTCCAAATTCCTGCCCGCTCCCCATAACCCTTTATTCCCTTTACTTCTAGGAAACTGTCTATTTCTGTTTTAAATTTATGTAATGATGTAGCTTCTACAGCTTTTTGGGGCAGCATATTCCATGGACCTACCACCCTCTGAGTGAAGTAGTTCCTCCTCATCTCAGTTTTGAAAGAGCAGCCCCTTATTCTAAGACTATGCCCCCTAGTTCTAGTTTCACCCATCATCGGGAACATCCTCCCCGCATCCACCTGATCCAACCCCTTCACAATCTTATATGTTTCAATAAGATCGCCTCTCATTCTTCTGAACTCCAATGAGTAGAGTCCCAATCTACTCAACCTCTCCTCATATGTCCATCCCCTCATCCCCGGGATTAACCGAGTGAACCTTCTTTGTACTGACTCGAGAGCAAGTATGTCTTTTCTTAAGTATGGACACCAAAACTGTATGCAGTATTCCAGGTGTGCTCTCACCAATACCTTGTACAACTGAAGCAATACCTCCCTATTTTTATATTCTATCCCCCTAGCAATGAAAGCCAACATTCCATTGGCCTTCTTAATCACTTGCTGCACCTGCATACTAACCTTTTGAGTTTCGTGCACCAGGACCCCCAGATCCCTTTGTACTTCAGTACTTTCCAGTTTCTTGCCATTAAGATAATAACTTGCTCTACGATTTTTCCTGCCAAAGTGCATAACCTCACACTTTCCAGTATTTTATTCCATCTGCCAAATCTCTGCCCACTTACTTAGCCTGTCTATGTCCCCTTGCAGGTTTTTTATGTCCTCCTCACTTACTACTTTCCCTCCCATCTTAGTATCATCTGCAAACTTTGATATGTTACACTCGGTTCCCTCCTCCAAATCGTTAATATAGATTGTAAAGAGTTGGGGACCCAGCACTGACCCCTGTGGAACACCACTAGTTACTGATTGCCAGTCCGAGAAAGAACCATTTATCCCAACTCTCTGCCTTCTGTTTTCCTCAGGTTCAACATCACAGACTATTCCCATAAGTGAGCCCTGGCTCCCTACAACCCAGAATATGCCTTTACTTACCCAATACCTAAGTAAATGTAGGGAACCCTTGTCCCTGTCTTTCAACTTACTGGATATATCATGTGCTGCCACATGGCTTCCTCAACTTTGGAAAAGTGGAAGAATAAACACTTTGCAGGAGAAATTCGGTTGGTTAGCGCCTCCCGTTAGCACCTCGGGGGGTTCTAATGGGGCGATAATGACTTATCGCCCGGGCGCGCTGATGTTAGCGCTGCCGGCAAAACTCACCTGGCAGTTTGTGGTGGCGCTAACCACTACCCCCACGATCTCCTGCGCCCAGAGTGTAAGCATCGACACAGGCCCCAAGGATTTTTTTTGTATCGGACAGTTTGAATGATTGTTACTGCCTGTTTGGAGAAGATGGGAGGGGCCCAGGTGTTCGTGATGGACAGGAGAATCTAGCCAGGCCTACAAATTAATTATTGGAGAATGTCTGGGCAGACAGAATTCTCTGGGAAGACAATGGGTCCGGGTAGGTGACTCATACGGTAACGAGCACCTAGATGAGATAGCCCCGAAAGGCGGGAACCGGACAAAAGAGGGCCATTGTAAATTAATGGGAAGCCACTTAACCCAGGATCAGGTGAGCAGTGCGGCCCATCATCTGCCATTAACACCAGCACCGAGATGGAATAGCCCCGAAAGGCGGGAAACCAGACAAAGAAGACAAAGAAGGGTGATTAAAAAGACATCACTGCATCTACACAGACCTTAATGAACTTTTAGGATATAGAGAAGGCAGCTTTGGCCATTTGCTCTCTCTCGCTTGCTGCCAAGAACCAAGCACTCCGCCCGAGACGGAGAGAAGAAACCACCACGAGCGACAAGAGCCTCGCCTTGCTCTTCGACTGTAGGAACGAACCTCGAAACTGGGACTTGGATACTGCATCGGCGATACGGAACCAGGAGACACGCTCTACACAGGGAAGCAGCGAACAAGAAAATGGACAATTGGGGTGCGCATTGTCCAAGCCCACGCATCCTTAAGACCACCGGTACTGTGTGAGGGGGTGTTGTGTGTCCCAACCAATCCAGAGGGGTTTAGTGGGGAGGTTCTGTGTGTATTATATAGTGTATGTTCCGGGGTTTGTGGGACAAGTCCATGTTATACACTGTATAGCAACGCAGTGTGATTTTAGGTGTCTTAATACGAGACAGGGACCTGTTCAACGGGCCAAGTTGTATTGTTGTACTGTTTGTTTTACGCCACCAGGCACACACACTGGAGGCGGGTGTGTGTGTTAACCTTATTAAACACCGTACGGTTAAGTCCGAAAAGCTTGTCTGTGTTTCCAATCCTGTTCACCATAATTCCTGTCATATAGAACTAAGTAGGGGGGGGGGTGATTCGAACCACGAAGGCAAACCACCTACAGAATTGGCGACCATTGGCAG
Organism: Somniosus microcephalus; assembly: GCF_052327205.1. Taxonomy (NCBI): domain Eukaryota; kingdom Metazoa; phylum Chordata; class Chondrichthyes; order Squaliformes; family Somniosidae; genus Somniosus; species Somniosus microcephalus. Next base: position 236,113,231 of record NC_140990.1, read on the forward strand.
GACGATAGGTCGTGTGAACAGGATCATGGAAAGTTTAGAGGGCAAGAGATCTGCAATGGGGTACAGAATTTCCTCCTATGTGTTTGGTAAAGTTAATGTGTCTCAGCAGTGGGTGCTGGAGATGTTGCGTTCTGACAGTGCTCAGGATAGGGCTACTGAGTGGACAGGGAGCAAGGAGCATAAAAAGTCTAAGGAAAAGGCGATTTGGCTCCTGTGCCTGCAGAAACAGGTCCAACTGCTCAGGGAGCAGGTTGGAAAGCTGAAGGCCGAGCTGAGGGAATCAGAAGAAAAGTCAGACGCAAGGGGAATAATCGGGAGTAGACTAGTGAAGGAGTTGTGCGAGGAAAGACAGGAGAAACGCGCACAGGAGGAAACCTCCCGTAACACTGGGGAGTACCTGCAGTGCCAGGTCACCGAGGCCAAGCTCAATGAGCAGGCTGTAAGGGAGGAGAACGCCCACTTAACGGGTAAAGTTGCCGGGCTACAGGGGCAGCTTAGTGATATAAAGGCAGCCTGCAGGGTAGCCAGGAGCAGGGGGTATGAGAATTTAAACCACGGGCCCTGTGAGGAAAGGATAAAAGGTCTGACCCAAGCTCTGTCCAAAGCCAGAGGGGTGGTTTGCTTAACAACCCCAGGGAAGCTCGGTTGGACTGGGAAGAGGAAAGACGGGTCTGAGGATTGGGTCTGGGATAGGGAAGCCTGACCGGCATCGGAAGCGCCACCGAGACCAATGTATCCTTTGCGGCAGCAAAAGTATGGTCCACCCACACCAAACAGTGCTCAGGGCCCGCTGCAGAGCGATTACGTGGTCCCATTTACCACCCTACAACTGCAGGCTATGATAGCAAGCATGCCCAAATTAAGAAAAGAAGGGTTCACTTCATGGACGTGAAGCAAATTGGTGGGATCAATGGGTGTAGTGTGGGCAAAACTCACAGGCTGTTACGATTTTCCCTGGATGGAAAATTGTACCAGGCCCTATCCGCAGCCACCAAGCTGGGGCAGGGAACCACGGCAGATTTAAAGAAGGAAATCCTGAGAGCCATGGGACATACCCAGGGTAGTCCGTTCTCCCGAGTGGAGAGAACGCTGCAGCTGGCTGGCGAAGCACCACAGGCATTCGCAGACAGGCTATGACCTGTATACGAAAAGGCCACGGGTGGGATACTAAACAGGTTACAGCTGCAAGGGGGCCCCAGGGATCACTGGCTCAGGACCATCTTGGCAAACAGTTTGCTACAAATAAGGGCAAAAGCAAAAGCCTGGTTTGACTCCGAGGACCTCGCGAATACAGAGGCCGACGTGCTCCTGAAGAGATCGCAAAGTCTCTGTTTGAAGAATGGACTCAGTCGAGAATATTTTTGTGGACATTATGGGCTGAGGGTGTTTTCCCTGTGGTGGGATCACCCTGTGCAGATGCGTGGGGGACTGGTTTGTTAAAACTCCAGAGAACGTATGGCAGTTGGCTGTGACAAAAGAACTGTCAGTCATCCAGAATGTATGGGTTCTGTGGTGTATATGCCTTTAAGAGCAATTATGGTGTATGTGCCTTTAAGAGCCCCAGGTGTGCGTAATGCCGGTAATTGCCACTTGGGCTATATAAGCCTGTGTATTGTGTATATCCTTTAGAAACCCCCCCCAGACTTGCTTAGTAAATACCTATGAACCAACTCCTGTCTTCAGTGTCTTTATCTACACACGGACACTACAGTGGCGACGAAGTGGAAACGGGCTTACCTGCAATTCGGCAGCACCTCAAGGACATCGATTCCTCCAGCGTCCAGAAGACTCAAGGAAGTAAGAGAAACTGTGGTTTCACCAGCTGGCCAAGCTGGTGACAGGTACTGCACTAATCCTTCCTGGGCGTCAGGCTGGGGCTCCAGCAGCGGGCTCTACAGCTGAGACAGGCAGCGAAATCGGAGGCAAGCAATAACGGACTGGGAGGGTGCACTCGAGAGACGGCCGGCGCGGCAAGCAGGTCAGCGTTTAGACCTCTGTCGGGAACGAGTCTCCAACAGTGAATAAACGGAAACCACAGTAAAACAGCGTTGTTATCGGTAGCAGCGGCGGGAAGCGCCATATCGTTGCTACAGAGAGAAAAAAAAAAAGCACGGGAAGCGCCATATCTTTTCTGAAATGCCTAAATCTGGTAATATTGAGGCTTTTGATGGCGAAATAGAAGATTGGACCACATACGTGGAAAGAGTAGAGGTTTATTGCACTGCAAATGGAATAACAGATGAAAAAAAAGCTTCAGTACTTCTGAACTTAATGGGCGCGAAGACATACGGGCTGTTACGAAATTTAATCACTCCAGCCAAACCAAAGGACAAGACTTTTAAAGAAATTGTTGATACCCTGCAGGAGCATTTAAACCCAACACCGCTGCTGATAGCGGAACGATTCAAGTTCTTCAAGAGAAATCAACACAAGAATGAAAGTAACGCTGATTACCTAACCGAATTAAGAAAGCTATCAAAGTACTGCCAATTCGGAGCAGGACTATCGGATTATCTTCGAGACAAATTTGTTTGCGGTCTCTTAAGTGAAGGAACACAAAAAAGGCTGCTTTCTGAAAAAGATTTAACATTGGACAAAGCTTTCAGTATGGCTGTATCATACGAAGCAGCAGCAAAAGGAGCTGCAGAGATACAACAAGAGACACAGGACTTCGGCACCCATAAAATGACACAGGAGTTCGGAAGATGTTATCGCTGTGGCAGATCCACCCATAACCAGAGGGACTGCTGGTTCAAGGGCAAAGCATGCCAGCAATGTGGTAAGATTGGACACATTGCACAGGTATGCCAATCTGGACAAAATAAATCCACTGACAGAAAACAAAAAATCAATAAAGAAAAGTACAGGAAGGTACAAATGATGATGGACAATAGCTCCGAAGACCAGAATAGCGATAGCGACTCCGGAAACAAGAGACTAAGCTGTCTCAAATTACATAATGTACTTGCCAAAGAGGATTACCAAACCATTTGGGTTACCCTCACAATAGCAGGGTCCCCAGTTAAAATGGAGCTAGATACAGGATCAGCTCTAACCGTAATAAATCAACGAGATTACGAGAGGCTATTTTCGCATATACCTCTAAAAGACACATCCATTATCTTAAAAACATATACGGGGCAGAAAGTATACCCCAAAGGAAAAATAAAGGTGCCTGTGGTATACAACGGCAAAGAAATACAAAAGTTGTATTTATACATTCTACAAGATGGTGGTCCACCGTTGTTGGGACGTGAATGGATAAGGAAGATACGTTTAGACTGGCACTCCATTCAGGCACTGACGGTGACCAGTAAGGAAAAAAACAATGATGACATCATACCTGAACGATTAAAAGACATCTTGGCCAATGCCAAAGAAGTGTTTCAAGAGAAACTAGGAACCTTGAAAGGCATCACCGCCTCAATAAAAGTGGAAGATGCAGCAATTCCAAAATTTTTTAAGGCAAGACCGGTGCCATACGCAATACGTCCGGCAGTCGAGGCAGAGCTGGAGAATTTGGAAAAGGCAGGCGTATTATCCAAAATAGATTGGAGCGAATGGGCAACACCCATCGTTCCAGTCATGAATAAAACATTGAAAAATAACTCTGAGGAACAGAAAAAAATTTGCATCTGTGGGGACTTTAAGGTGACTGTAAACCCGGTCCTTCACACGGTACAGTATCCTCTTCCGAGGATAGAAGATATTTTCGCCTCACTATCCGGAGGGAAACGTTTCACAAAAAATTGACTTGGCACAGGCACATCTACAGATGGAGGTTGAGGAGACCTCTAAAAAGTATCTCACAATAAACACACACAAGGGCCTGTACCAGTACAATCGACTGGTTTTTGGAATAGCATCAGCTCCAGCTATCTGGCAAAGAGCTATGGAGCAAGTCCTGCAAGGGATTCCGGGGACTCAATGCTACCTAGACGACATCCTTATAACAGGAGAAAACGACAACGAGCACCTTGCCAATTTGGAGCAGGTGCTCACTAGGCTGAAAGAACGGGGCCTACGAGCAAATCGCCCCAAGTGCGAATTTTTCCAAAATCAGATATCATATTGTGGCCACATAATTAATAAGGAAGGGTTGCATAAGTCACCTGAAAAAATTGAAGCAGTTATAAAAGCCCCAGCACCTGAAAATGTTTCACAATTAAGGTCATTCCTGGGATTAATAAATTACTATCATAAATTTTTACCGAACTTATCAACTATTCTACACCCTCTTAATGATCTTCTACAGACAGGAGTGATTTGGAAATGGAACGAAGACTGTAAACGTGCCTTCCATAAATGTAAAGACTTAATCACATCCGAGAAAATTTTGGCTCATTACAACCCATCACTACCAATCAGACTGGCGTGTGATGCATCCGCTTACGGCATAGGAGCGGTATTGTCCCATAGATTCCCTGATGGCTCGGAACGGCCGATAGCATTTGCGTCACGCTCATTGAACTCAGCTGAGCGTAACTATGCCCAGATAGACAGGGAAGCACTCAGCCTGGTATGGGGAGTGAAGAAATTCAACCATTACCTACACGGACAAAAATTTACCTTGCTGACTGACCATCAACCCCTCATCTCCATATTCAACCCTAAAAAAGGTGTCCCCATTATGACGGCACAAAGACTACAGAGGTGGTCCCTTTTTCTAGGGGCACACCAATACAACATTGAATACAAAGGGTCAAAACAGCATGGGAATGCTGACGGTTTATCACGCCTACCGTTGCCAACGATAGAAGAGGCACCTACAGTAGACCCAGTAGAGATATTCCACTCTACCATAGTGGAATGTCTACCGGTGACAAATTCTGCCATTGAAAGGGAGACAAGAAATGACCCTACTCTCTCACGGGTCTACGATTTAACAGTGAAGGGATGGCCAGCACATGGCGAACCACTGTTGCCAGCATTCTCGCAAAGAAGAGAACAGCTGTCAGTGTGCCGAGGAACCTTGATGTGTGGATCCAGAGTGGTGATTCCACCCAAACTCCAGGATAAAGTACTAAAGGAGCTTCACGAGGGGCATCTGGGTGGAGTGAAAATGAAGAACCTAGCTAGGGCGTTTGTATGGTGGCCAGGTATCGATGGAGACATCGAAGACATGACTAAGAGCTGCCTAGGATGCCAGAAGATCCAAAATGCTCCGCCACAGTCCCCTCTACATCCATGGGAGTGGCCCTCATCTCCCTGGCAAAGGGTGCACATCGACTTTGCTGGTCCATTTATGGACTCAATGTTTTTAATCACAGTTGATGCACACTCCAAGTGGCCGGAGGTAATAAAGATGTCCTCCACCACCACGGAAAAAACCATTACAGTATTAAGGACCATATTTGCCAGGAATGGGCTGCCGGAGCAGATGTGTTCTGATAATGGACCGCAATTTGTGTCCGAAGAATTCAGAAAGTTCTTAAAGAACAATGGAGTAAAGCACTACACGTCCGCCCCATACCATCCCGCCACCAATGGATTGGCTGAAAGGTTTGTCCAGACCTTCAAGAAGGCCATCAAAGCCATGGGTAATGAAGACATAAAACTTCAGCACAAGGTGGATAACTTCTTATTTGCATATAGGAATGCAACGCATATGGTTACTAACCAAACTCCCGCCATGATGTTCTACAATAGAAACCTAAGATGCCAGCTGGATTTGGTCAAGCCCAACATCCGAAGGGACGTGGAGAACCGGCAGTTTCAGGGCATGAATGAAAGGCCAACTAGGGCCTTCCAGATAGGCCAACCGGTTTTGGCCCGGGACTACCGTACCGAGAAATGGCAGCCTGGAACTATCTGCACACGATTAGGACCACTGATGTATACCGTGGACATCGGAGACAGCATAATAAGGCACCATGCTGACCAAATCATCAAGTCATCCGAAAAGGGACAACCTACACCACCACTCTATACATCTAACGATGAAGTAGAGATACCCATATCTACCTCCGATCCGGTGATACTGGAGCCCGATGAACCCGACACTGGCCTTCAAGCCGAATCAGCCTTGCCAGAAGAACCTACTACACCACCAGAAACTACTACACCCCCGAGGCGTTATCCGGCCCGAGTCAGGAAGCCTCCTGAGAGACTAACTTATAATTAATTAATACAGCAATGTATATTATTTTGCATATAACATGTAATTAATAATTATTTAAAATATGATGTACTAGTTAGCTAGAAGGGGAGGAATTGTGGTGTATGTGCCTTTAAGAGCCCCAGGTGTGCGTAATGCCGGTAATTGCCACTTGGGCTATATAAGCCTGTGTATTGTGTATATCCTTTAGAAACCCCCCCCCAGACTTGCTTAGTAAATACCTATGAACCAACGCCTGTCTTCAGTGTCTTTATCTACACACGGACACTACAGGTTCGCCCGGCAGTCCTGGAAAAAGGAAGGGGGCCATTGAACTTGAACTTATTAGAAAGCCACTCTAATATGCAAAAGCACTTCTCACCTCCATCTCAGAAGAGAAGCAGAATAATGAACCCACTAGCCTCTGCCAGCTGAAGAGGAGCCAGTTTTTCCCAACACAAAGACCAAAGATATGTCCCAGACTTAGGGCCATTAATCCAATCACGGAATACTCATGGGTCCGATGATGACCCATCAATGATTAAGCACCGCGGTGAGTGCTTAGAAACAAAAGGATTTTAAAGATTGGCGGGAAAGATAGGGGTAGCCAGACTCCTATAAAGATAAATCCTTTCCCACCATTCTCTCTCTCTCGCTCCCACTCCAACAAGATCGACCTAACAAGAAGTACCAGAGAAGCCGCCGCGCGGAGTGATCAAAACCGACCGTGTACTGGGGTAAGCATAGTCTTCAGTATCCCAAGCCAGGAACCCGATATCCCAGGCGAGCTGGGTGAGCTGTAAGGGCTCTCAGAAGTGACGCTTTTGGGCTATTCCGAGGGTGGGAGCTTCGTTTGGTTCAGCCAGCCGGGCTTATGCGACTGGGTAATTCATTGGTAGGGGTGGAATTAGCGTCCACCATAGCAACAAGGGAATTACTGCTTGTTATAGTCCCCAGTTTTGTACTGTATGTATGTTGTTTGTAACCTGGATTTTTTTCTCCACAGAGACAGTGATTTTGTTTAGTAGTGCATGTTTTAGCCAGTGTATGTTAGACCAAATAAATATAAATTTGATTTTTCACCGAAGCATTCCTGTCCGTGACTTATTTCATTTACACTCTGAATAATAATTCCCGGGTATAGAACTTTCGTAAGGTGGGGGGCGATTCAAACCGTCCGTCTAGCAATTGGGCTAGGATCAAAAACTGCTTACACGCCGTAAGATGAATCTGGCTTTTAAAACCGGTTCAGAGGAGGAGGTCAAACCAAATAAAGGCAAGGTACATGAGATAAAGGCCAGTGAGGGTAGCAAGAAGGAATGGCGTCAGGAAGGGGTTAGTGCAGAAAAGGCAAGGACATGTTTCGGGTGTGGGAAGACAGGACACTGGAAGCGAGAGTGCCTGACCCAGAAAAAGGGGCAATGCCCAAGGGGTCCTCCAGTGCAAAAGGCACAGACTGTCAAGGCGAAGGGGGTGACCAGGGAACCGTTTGACATTCTGGTGGCTGCCCTTCGGATGGTTTTTGTGCAGAGAAAGGGAGGGTAGACGCTGCCGCGAGCAGTGGGATCCTGACCGCTCCCGTATGCCCAACATCCTGATTAGAGCGTGCCCAGCCTGAGTACCTGTGTCCGCTCACGTACGATGAGTGGGGCAGGCCTTGTGTGAAGATGGGGGCGGAGACGGTGCACGGGAAGTACTTCGTTTCACTGGGGCCTCGAGCACGGTGATCCATTCAAGGGACCCGACCAACTCATCCTGGTCTAGCAGGATCCCATTCAGTCTCGTGGGGTTCACAGGGAACAAGTAGGAGGGGGCAATGTCCAAACCTTTGGCCATAGATTTAGGATCCCTCCACACCAAGTGGAAATGCATCCTAATAAAGTGGGAACAGCCAGGGTCAGGTGTCCTAGGGGCCGACTTTATGTTAGTCCATCATATAATAGTGGATTTGAGGAATCACTGCCTATGGGGGGCAGCGGATTCAGATAAAGCCAAGGAGGTGCTAGTGATCCCAAGAGATAGGGAAGGAAGGGGTAGTGTGTGTACTATGAAGCCCAAGGGGAGTTACGACCTGGAGCAATTGGTCAGTAATACCCCAGCCAAGTATCAGGCGAACGTGAGAGACAATCTCGCATCGTTCGCCACGCACAAGCACGACTGTAGCCGAGTGATGGGGGTAGAAGTCCGAGTACACGGGGACCCCATGTCACGGCCACAAAAGCAGCATAATTTCCCCAGAGAGGCAGAAGCCGACTTGGAAACGGCACTGGGATCCCTGGTAGAACAGGAGGTGTTGAGGCCGATAGCCACCCACGTGAACTCACCACTCTGGCCGGTTAGGAAACCCGACCAGTTGTGGAGAGCCACCGTGGACTATCGGGTGCTCAATAAAAACATCCCAGCCTGCGTGCCCACAGTCGCAGCTGTTGCCAATCTGATAGGGAGCATTCCAGCGACCGCAACCACTTTCACGGTGCTGGATATCTCCAATGGGTTTTGGTCGATTCCTCTAAAAAGGGAAGACCAATACAAGTTTGCCTTTACTTTTAAAGGGCAACAGTACACCTGGACATGCCTTCCCCAGGGTTTTCATAACAGCCCTCCCATATTCCACCAGTGTATGGAGGATGCCTTAAAGGGTTTTAGCTGACCTCAGCAGCTAGTACAGTATGTGGACGACTTGCTTTTGTTCTCCGCTGAGGGGAAGGAGCATGGGCCACTGCTGGCCAAGTTGCTCGAGCTGCTGAGGGAGGCCAGATTTAAAGTAAACCCGAAGAAATCCCAGATCGGCTGCGAGGAAGTCAAATTCCGCGGGCTGATGGTAAGGGCAGGGGAAAGGGCCATAGATGAGGCGAAAAGAAAGGCAGTACAGGAGTTACCAGTCCCCAAGGACATAACAGGGATGAGATCCTTCCTGGGACTCTCAGGGTACTGCAGGGATTTTATTGAGGGTTACGCGCCATGGCAGCCCCTCTGCCTCGGCTCCTCCGCAAGAGAGTCGGGTGGGAGTGGGACTAGAACTGCCTGGAAGCGTTCACATGCCTCAAGAAGGAGTTGCAGACAGCTCCCGCACTGGGGGCCATCAACGGTGGGGAGCAATTCTTCTTAGAGGTAGCAGCCAGCGGGGATAGCTTGAGCGCGGTGTTGTTCCAGGAGCGACACGGCAAACTATGGCCCGTGGTCTACTCATCTAGGGTTCTCACCGAGGTAGAACGGGGATATCCCAACTGCGAGAGGCATCTCCTGGCCACACATTGGGCCATAAAGCACTCACAGCTCTTTACAGGATCATCCCTGATAGTTCTACACACCCACCATACCCCCACTCAGATGTTGTTGGACGGGAGAATAAAGGACGGGACAGTGAGCAGTGCTCACATTGCTCGCTGGACTTTATTGCTCTCGCAGATGAATCTGAGAGTGCAGGGGTTGACCGAGCCCAAGTTGGCAGCGAATTTGATTTACCCAGGTACGGCCCATACGTGTACGGTAGAAGGGGTATGGGATGTGGTTGTCGGGTTCCGGGCCGGGTTACACCCGATGGGCCGGGACATTTACATGGACGGGTCCAGTTTGGTAGCAAAGGGGGAGCGCTTCACTGGGTGCGGGATTTATGACCCCATGGCTAAGATAGCTAAGGCCCTTAAACTCCCCAGCACCCTGAGCGCTCAGCACGCCGAACTGGCAGCAGTGGCATATGAGGTCACACACCCCGACGAGTTCCCCACCCCCTACACCATCTGCTTGGATTCCATGTTTACATGTAATTCGTGCACCGAGTACCTTGCCATCTGGGCTCGGAGCAGTTTTAAATCTGCGGATGGGAAGCCCCTAGCAACAGCACCGCTGCTAGGGAGGATTTTGGAGGTCACAGGCACCCGGGGAGATCACTATATACATAAGGTCAAGGCCCACTCTAAGACAGAGCCCAGAGGGGAAGGTAACCAAAGGGCCGACGAGTTGGCCAAGCAGGGGGCCAGGGAAGGAGAGTTCTGGGATCCATATGAAGTAGGCCCGGTAGCAGCAATCCGAGTCAAGGGAGGAACACCGGGGGTAACTTTGGCCCCGGACTTAAAACAAGTCCAAGCCCAGGATCCCATCCTTAAGGCTATCCTGGGGAAAAAGGAAAAGTGCGAACAGGCTGAGGGTTCATTCGGAGCAGCGGACATTGCCGTTAAAGAGGGGTGCTAATTAAAGTGGATCGGTGGATAGTTCCCAAGCGGTACCAGAGGGAATTCCTCCAGTTGGCCCATGGGAGCCCAGGAGCAGGACATCCAGGGCCAGAAACTACCTGGCAGAGGGTAGAACAGGCAGGGTGGTGACTGCAAGTCAGGGAGGATGTCCGCGACTTTTGTGCAGACTGCCTGGTGTGCGCAGCAAACAATCCCGATCCTCAGCAGAGGAAAGTCCCCATAGGACACACAAGGAGGGTAGAGGGACCATGGCAGTCCCTCCAGGTCGATTACATCGGACCACTACCCACCACACAGACAGGTAACGAATACTGCCTAGTCCTGATGGACGTGTTCTCCAAGTGGGTAGAAGCCTTCCCTTGCCGAGCAGCCACGGCTTTGGCGACAGCAAGGATTCTGGTAAAGGAAGTGTTCTCCCGGTGGGGACTGCCACAGGTCCGACCAAGAGAGTCATTTCACAGGGCAAGTAATGCAGGCCACCTTGAAGCTTTTAGGGATTGAGGGGAAGTGGCATGTAGCTCACAACCCACAGGCATCGGGGGTTGTGGAGCGCCTTAACCGGACGATTAAAGAAAGGCTAAGGAAAGAGACAGGGTCGTCCCCGATAAAGTGGGATGAGGTCCTGCCGTTAGTTTTAATGGGTGTCCGGGCCAGCCTCTCCAGAAGCACAGGGTATTCCCTGCATAAGCTCATGACCGGGAGGGTCATGCTCACCCCCACCAAAGTTTTTGCACTGGTCCTAACAGAAGCCCAAGTCCGGGAAGTGAACCGGGACAAGTTTGTACAGAATCTGTATGATAAATTAAAACAGATTCACTGGCAGGCAGCCAGTAACATGGAGAACCAGCACCGGAAAAATCGGTTGCTGCTCGAGCCCCAGAAAACCCACGAGTGGAAGGTGGGAGACCAGGTAATGGTATGGAACTATGCCCAGGTAGGGGCATTTGAGCCACTATACATGGGGCCATATAGCATAGTGGACAAGGCAAGCCCCATGGTGTACGATGTTAAACTCCCAAAACTCACAAAGTGGTTCCATATTAACCAGTGCAAGCGGTTTAACCCAGGGGAGAGAACAACAAAAGTAAAACGACACCAAGGCCCAATAATGAGCATGGTGGACGCGGGTCTTCCTCCCATGATTTGGGATGACGATGACCCGGTGGTCGGGACTGTAGTGTCCGTGTGTAGATAAAGACACTGAAGACAGGAGTTGGTTCATAGGTATTTACTAAGCAAGTCTGGGGGGGGTTCTAAAGGATATACACAATACACAGGCTTATATAGCCCAAGTGGCAATTACCGGCATTACGCACACCTGGGGCTCTTAAAGGCACATACACCACAATTGCTTTTAAAGGCACATACACCACAATTCCTCCCCTTCTAGCTAACTAGTACATCATATTTTAAGTAATTATTAATTACATGTTATATGCAAAATAATATACATTGCTGTATTAATTAATTATAAGTTAGTCTCTCAGGAGGCTTCCTGACTCGGTCCGGATAACGCCTCAGGGGTGTAGTAGTTTCTGGTGGTGCAGTAGGTTCTTCTGGTAAGGCTGATTCGGCTTGAAGGCCAGTGTCGGGTTCATCGGGTTCCAGTATCACCGGATCGGAGGTAGATATGGGTATCTCTACTTCATCATTAGATGTATAGCGTGGTGGTGTAGGTTGTCCCTTTTCGGATGACTTGATGATTTGGTCAGCATGGCGCCTTATTATGCTTTCTCCGATGTCCACGGTATACATCAGTGGTCCTAGTCGTGTGCAGATAGTTCCAGGCTGCCATTTCTCGGTACGGTAGTCCCGGGCCAAAACCGGTTGGCCTATCTGGAAGGCCCTAGTTGGCCTTTCATTCATGCCCTGAAACTGCCGGTTCTCCACGTCCCTTCGGATGTTGGGCTTGACCAAATCCAGCCGGCATCTTAGGTTTCTATTGTAGAACATCATGGCGGGAGTTTGGTTTGTAACCATATGTGTTGCATTCCTATATGCAAATAAGAAGTTATCCACCTTGTGCTGAAGTTTTATGTTTTCATTACCCATGGCCTTTATGGCCTTCTTAAAGGTCTGGACAAACCTTTCAGCCAATCCATTGGTGGCGGGATGGTATGGGGTGGACATGTAGTGCTTTACCCCATTGTTCTTTAAGAACTTTCTGAATTCTTCGGACACAAATTGCGGTCCATTATCAGAACATATCTGTTCCGGCAGCCCATTCCTGGCAAATATGGTCCTTAATACTGTGATGGTTTTTTCCGTGGTGGTGGAGGACGTCTTTATTACCTCCGGCCACTTGGAGTGTGCATCAACTGTGATTAAGAACATTGAGTCCATAAATGGACCAGCAAAGTCGATGTGCACCCTTTGCCAGGGAGATGAGGGCCACTCCCATGGATGTAGAGGGGCCTGTGGCAGAGCATTTTGGACCTTCTGGCATCCTAGGCAGCTCTTGGTCATGTCTTCGATGTGTCCATCGATACCTGGCCACCATACAAACGCCCTAGCTAGGTTCTTCATTTTCACTCCACCCAGATGCCCCTCGTGAAGCTCCTTTAGCACTTTATCCTGGAGTTTGGGTGGAATCACCACTCTGGATCCACACATCAAGGTTCCTCGGCACACTGACAGCTGTTCTCTTCTTTGCGAGAATGCTGGCAACAGTGGTTCGCCATGTGCTGGCCATCCCTTCATTGTTAAAACGTAGACCCGTGAGAGAGTAGGGTCATTTCTGGTCTCCCTTTCAATGGCAGAATTTGTCACCAGTAGACATTCCACTATGGTAGAGTGGAATATCTCTACTGGGTCTACTGTAGGTGCCTCTTCTATCGTTGGCAACGGCAGGCGCGATAAACCGTCAGCATTCCCATGCTGTTTTGACCCTTTGTATTCAATGTTGTATTGGTGTGCCCCTAGAAAAAGGGACCACCTCTGTAGTCTTTGTGCCGTCATAATGGGGACACCTTTCTTAGGGTTGAATATGGAGATGAGGGGTTGATGGTCAGTCAGCAAGGTAAATTTTTGTCCGTGTAGGTAATACATAGATACATAGATACATAGAAGATAGGAGCAGGAGTAGGCCATTCGGCCCTTCGTGCCTGCTCCGCCATTCGATGAGATCATGGCTGATCCTTTAATTCAGTATCCCGTCCCCGCCTTCTCTCCGTAACCCTTAACCCCTTTTGCCCGTAGAAATATATCTAATTCCCTCTTAAATATATTTAATGAGCTGGCGTACACTGCCCTCTGTGGCAATGAGTTCCACAGGTTCACCACTCTCTGAGTGAAGAAATTCCCCCTCATCTCTGTCCTAAATGGTTTAGCCCTTATCCTTAAATTATGTCCTCTAGTTCTGTTCTCACCCGCCAAGGGAAACATTCCTTCTGCATCCAGTCTGTCTAGACCTGTCAGAATTTTATACACTTCTATGAGGTCCCCTCTCAATCTTCTAAACTCCAGTGTGTACATCCCTAAACTACATAGTCTCTCCTCATAGGTCATTCCCGCCATTCCTGGTATCAGCCTGGTGAATCGCCGCTGCACCCCCTCCATGGCAAGAACATCCTTCCTCAGATGAGGCGACCAAAACTGTACACAGTACTCGAGGTGTGGTCTCACCAGTGCCCTGTACAGCTGCAGCAAGGTATCCCTGTTCCTGTATTCTAACCCTTTTGCTATGAAGGCCAGCATACCGTTTGCCTTCTTGACCGCCTGTTGCACCTGCATGCTCGCCTTCAGTGACTGGTGTACAAGAACACCCAGGTCTCTCTGTACTTCCCCCTCTCCCAATCTATTGCCATTTAAATAATAATTTGCCCTCCCGTTCCTGCACCCAAGGTGGATAACTTCGCACTTGTCCACATTATAGTGCATCTGCCATTTATCCGCCCAATCGCCCAGTCTGTCCAAATCGCTCTGGAGCTTCCTGGTCTCTTCCTCTGAGCCCACCCCCCCTCCTAGTTTAGTGTCGTCTGCAAATTTGGAAATGCTGCATCCGACTCCCTGATCCAGGTCATTAATGTAAATTGTGAACAGCTGGGGGCCCAGGACAGATCCCTGTGGTACCCCACTTGTTACTGCCTGCCATTCAGAAAATGAGCCGTTTATTCCAACTCTCTGTTTTCTATCTGACAGCCAGTTCCCTATCCACGCCAAAACTTTCCCCTTTATCCCATGAGCCTCAATTTTCCATGCTAATCTTTTATGTGGGACCTTATCGAAGGCCTTTTGGAAGTCCAGGTACACCACATCTACTGGCTCTCCCCCATCTATTCTACCAGTTACTCCCTCAAAAAATTCCAATAGATTAGTCAAGCACGATTTACCCTTTGTAAATCCATGTTGACTCTGTCCTATCCTGTCCCCATTTGCTAAGTGCTCCGCTATTTCATCCTTAATGATGGACTCCAGCATTTTGCCCACAACTGATGTAAGGCTTACAGGTCTGTAATTACCTGCTTTTTCCCTACCCCCCTTTTTGAATAGTGGGGTAACGTTAGCTACCCTCCAATCCATCGGCACTGTTCCCGAGTCTAATGAATTCTGAAAAATTATCCTTAGTGCATCCGCTATCTCTAGGGCCACCTCCTTCAGTACCCTAGGATGCATGTTATCAGGCCCTGGGGATTTGTCCACCTTCAATCCCTTTAGCTTCCTTAACACCATATCCTTAGAGATATTGATTTGCGTCAGTTCCTCCTTTGCCAATGTCCCTATTTTTCCCGATATCCCAGGGAGGTTTTTTGTGTCTTCCTTCGTAAAGACTGACCCAAAGTATGCATTTAGTTGATCTGCCATTTCCTTATTTCCCATTATATATTCCCCCGTATCTGACTGCAATGGACCAACTTTGGTTTTCACCAGTCTTTTCCTTTTGATATATTTATAAAAGCTTTTGGAGTTAGTTTTTATATTTTCCGCCAGCTTGTTTTCGTAAGCTATTTTGCCCCTCTTGATCATGCCCTTTGCCCTCCTTTGCTCTATCTTAAACTGTTCCCAATCTTCCGCTCTGGCGCTTTTTTTGGCTATTTTATACGCCCTATCTTTGGATTTTATGCTGTCTCTAATTTCCCCTGTTATCCACGGTTGAGTCACCTTTTTAGATTTCCTTTTATGCCAGATTGGTATAAACAATTTTTGCAATTTTGTCATTCTATCTTTAAATGTTTGCCATTGTTTATCTACCTCCAGTCCTCCCAGGAACGTTGTCCAATCAGACCTACTCAGTTCCCGTCTCATGGCATCATAATTCCCCTTGTTTAAATTCAGGACCTTAGTCTCTGAGTCAATTTCTTCGCTCTCCATTTCGAGTGAGAAATCGATCATGTTATGATCGCTCTGACCCAAGGGTCCCCGTACAACAAGATTACTGATTAGTCCCTTCTCATTGCACAGTACCCAGTCCAATATAGCCTGTTCCCGAGTTGGTTCCTCGACATATTGATCCAGATAACCATCCCTTAAACACTCAAGGAATTCCTCCTCCTCATTATTTTTACTGATTAGGCTAGTCCAATCTATATGTAAGTTAAAGTCACCTATGATGACAGCTGTGCTCTTATTGCACGCTTCTCTAATTTCCCTCGTGATGCCCTCCCTAACCTCTATTTTACTATTTGGAGGCCTATATACCACTCCTATTAATGTTTTTCGCCCCTCGCTATTTCTTAGCTCCACCCATATAGATTCTGTATTAACTGAGTTATTATCCTTCTTTTCAATTGCATTTATCCCCTCTTTTACTAGCAATGCTACCCCTCCTCCCTTTCTTTTTTGTCGATCCTTCCTAAATACTGAATACCCCTGTATGTTAAGCTCCCAGCCCTGCTCACCCTGCAACCATGTTTCCGTAATCCCAATTAGATCATAATTATTAACCTCTATTTCCACAGCTAATTCATCTACCTTGTTCCTGATGCTTCTCGCATTAAGGTATAAAACCCTCAGGCTTTTTTTATGCTCACATTTTTTATGAATTAGTTTGGCCCTTTGTTTTTTGTTCCTCACCCTTTTACCATTTATTTCTGTCTGCCTTTCACTTTCCTCTATTTCACTACATAGGTTTCTAGCCCCCTGCCATACTAGTTTAAATGCTCCCGAACTGCTTTATCAAAAATTACCCCGAGAACATCAGTTCCATCTCTGCACAGGTGTAGACCGTCCCTTTTGTATAGGTCACACCTACCACAAAACTGGTTCCAATGCCTCAAAAATTTAAAACCCTCCCTCTTACACCACTGCTCAAGCCACGTATTTAGCCTAACTATCCTGTTCTCTGTACTCTTACTAGCACGTGGCACTGGTAGTAATCCAGAGATTACTACCTTCGAGGTCCTACTTTTTAGCTTGGCTCCTAACTCCCTAAATTCTACTTGTAGGACCTCTTCCCTTTTTTTAGCTACGTCGTTGGTACCAACATGTATCACGACAACTGGCTGTTCCCCCTCCCCCTCCAGAATGTTCTGCACCCGCGCCGAAACATCCTTGACCCTTGCACCAGGGAGGCAACATACCATCCTGGAGTCTCGGTCGCGACCACAGAAACCCCTATCTATTCCCCTTACAATCGAATCCCCTATTACTATAGCCCTGCCACTCTTTTTCCCTCCCTTCTTTGCAACAGAGCCAGTCATGGTGCCATGAGCCTGGCTGCTGGTGCCTTCCCCCGATGCGTCACCCCCCCCCGACAACAGTACCTAAGACGGTGAACCTGTTGCTAAGGGAGACAACCCCAGGGGATTTCTGCACTACCTTCCTGCCCTTGCTCTGCCTTTTGGTCACCCATGTACTGTCTACGCTGGCCTTAACCTGCGGTGTGACCAACTCACTAAATGTGCTATCCACACCCCTCTCAGAATCGTGGATGCTCCAAAGTGAGTCCATCTGCAGCTCAAGGGCCGTCATGCGGTCCCACATGAGCTGCAGCTGGACACACTTCCCGCACACATAGTCGTCAGGGACACAGGAAGCGTCCCTGATTTCCCACATGTTACAGGAGGAGCATGACACAGGTCCGAGCTCTACTGCCATGACTTAACCCTTATATTACTTTTTAATTTTCTAGTTTTAGTTTATTTATCGACTTTTGTTTTCCCGAAGCTTACTTAGACCAATGTATACTGTACTCCTCTTATTCCTTTTTAAACTAACCAAATCCCACTAGTTTTGGTTTTACTTTCTAGGAAGGTTGAATTTCTTCACTCCCCATACCAGGCTGAGTGCTTCCCTGTCTATCTGGGCATAGTTACGCTCAGCTGAGTTCAATGAGCGTGACGCAAAAGCTATCGGCCGTTCTGAGCCATCAGGGAATCTATGGGACAATACCGCTCCTATGCCGTAAGGGGATGCATCGCACGCCAGTCTGATTGGTAGTGATGGGTTGTAATGAGCCAAAACTTTCTCGGATGTGATTAAGTCTTTACATTTATGGAAGGCACGTTTACAGTCTTCGTTCCATTTCCAAATCACTCCTGTGTGTAGAAGATCATTAAGAGGGTGTAGAATAGTTGATAAGTTCGGTAAAAATTTATGATAGTAATTTATTAATCCCAGGAATGACCTTAATTGTGAAACATTTTCAGGTGCTGGGGCTTTTATAACTGCTTCAATTTTTTCAGGTGACTTATGCAACCCTTCCTTATTAATTATGTGGCCACAATATGATATCTGATTTTGGAAAAATTCGCACTTGGGGCGATTTGCTCGTAGGCCCCGTTCTTTCAGCCTAGTGAGCACCTGCTCCAAATTGGCAAGGTGCTCGTTGTCGTTTTCTCCTGTTATAAGGATGTCGTCTAGGTAACACTGAGTCCCCGGAATCCCTTGCAGGACTTGCTCCATAGCTCTTTGCCAGATAGCTGGAGCTGATGCTACTCCAAAAACCAGTCGATTGTACTGGTACAGGCCTTTGTGTGTGTTTATTGTGAGATACTTTTTAGAGGTCTCCTCAACCTCCATCTGAAGATATGCCTGTGCCAAGTCAATTTTTGTGAAACGTTTTCCTCCGGATAGTGAGGCAAAAATATCTTCTATCCTCAGAAGAGGATACTGTACCGTGTGAAGGACCGGGTTTACAGTCACCTTAAAGTCCCCACAGATGCGAATTTTTCTCTGTTCCTCAGAGTTATTTTTCAATGCTTTTTTCATGACTGGAACGATGGGTGTTGCCCATTCGCTCCAATCTATTTTGGATAATACGCCTGCCTTTTCCAAATTCTCCAGCTCTGCCTCGACTGCCGGACGTATTGCGTATGGCACCGGTCTTGCCTTAAAAAATTTTGGAATTGCTGCATCTTCCACTTTTATTGAGGCGGTGATGCCTTTCAAGGTTCCTAGTTTCTCTTGAAACACTTCTTTGGCATTGGCCAAGATGTCTTTTAATCGTTCAGGTATGATGTCATCATTGTTTTTTTCCTTACTGGTCACTGTCAGTGCCTGAATGGAGTGCCAGTCTAAACGTATCTTCCTTATCCATTCACGTCCCAACAACGGTGGACCACCATCTTGTAGAATGTATAAATACAACTTTTGTATTTCTTTGCCGTTGTATACCACAGGCACCTTTATTTTTCCTTTGGGGTATACTTTCTGCCCCGTATATGTTTTTAAGATAATGGATGTGTCTTTTAGAGGTATATGCGAAAATAGCCTCTCGTAATCTCGTCGATTTATTACGGTTAGAGCTGATCCTGTATCTAGCTCCATTTTAACTGGGGACCCTGCTATTATGAGGGTAACCCAAATGGTCTGGTAATCTTCATTGGCAATTACCTTATGTAATTTGAGAGAGCTTAGTCTCTTGTCCCCGGAGTCGCTATCGCTCTTCTGGTCTTTGGAGCTACTGTCCGTCATCATTTGTACCTTTCTGTGCTTTTCCTTATTGATTCTTTTCCCGTTAGTGGATTTTTTATTTTTAGATCGGCATACACGTGGAATGTGTCCCATCTTTCCGCATCGCCTGCATGCTTTTTCTTTGAACCAGCAATCCCTCTGGTCATGGTTGGATCTGCCGCAGCGATAACATCTCTTGAAACCCCATGTCATTTCATGGGTGCCGAAGTCCTGTGGCCTTTGCTGTATCTTTGCCGCTCCTATTGCACTGAAAGCCTTGTCCAGTGTTAAATCTTTTCCAGAAGATACCTTTTTTTGTGTTTCTACACTTAGGGGATCGCAGATGAATTTGTCTTGCAGAGAATCTGCCAGTCCTGCCTCGAATTGGCAGTGTAGGGTATCAACAATCTCCTCAAAATTCTTGTCCATCGGTTCGGCTGGAGTGATTAAGTTGCGTAACAGCTTGTATGTTTCTGCGCCCATTAGATCCAGAAGCACTGAAGCTTTTTTTTCATCTTCTATTCCATTTGCGGTGCAAAACACCTCTACTCTTTCTACATATGTGGTCCAATCCTCTATCTTGTTATCAAAAACATCAATATTGCCAAAGTTAGGTTCTGTTTCGTTATCAAAAGCATCAATATTGCCAGACTTAGGCATTTCAAAAAAAATATGGTGCTTCCCACGCTTTTTTTTTCTCTCTGTAGCAACGATATGGCGCTTCCTGCGCTTTCCCGCCGCTACCGATAACAACGCTGTTTTACTGTGGTTTCCGTTTATTCACTGTTGGAGACTCGTTCCCGACGGAGGTCTAAACGCTGACCTGCTTGCCGCGCCGGCCGTCTCCCAAGTGCACCCTCCCAGTCCGTTATTGCTTGCCTCCGATTTCGCTGCCTGTCTCAGCTGTAGAGCCCGCCGCTGGAGCCCCAGCCTGACGCCCAGGAAGGATTAGCGCAGTACCTGCCACCAGCTTGGCCAGCTGGTGAAACCACAGTTTCTATTACTTCCTTGAGTCTTCTGGACGCTGGAGGAATCGATGTCCTTGAGGTGCTGCCGAATTGCAGGTAAGTCCGTTTCCACTTCGTCGCCACTGTAGTGTCCGTGTGTAGATAAAGACACTGAAGACAGGAGTTGGTTCATAGGTATTTACTAAGCAAGTCTGGGGGGCGTTCTAAAGGATATACACAATACACAGACTTATATAGCCCAAGTGGCAATTACCGGCATTACGCACACCTGGGGCTCTTAAAGGCACATACACCACAATTGCTTTTAAAGGCACATACACCACAGGGACAGTAAGGAGGAGCAGTAGGATCCCACAGCCGAGGACGCCGTGGACACCTCCTTACATGCTGACCGTGAGCCGCAAAAGGCCCTGGTAAGAAGAGCCTTAGCGGGGGCACCCGGCAACACGGGTAGTGATGTACATAGTTCTTGTATATAACGAAGCCAGACCTGTGGAGGTAAACCCTCTTACAGAAAGGCATTGTTGCTTTTTGTTTCATAGGAAGCTGAGGACGGAATGGAGACAGCCCTGAGACTGAGCGTTATCTTGGTGTTGGCCGGAACGGGGCAGAGCAGGAGAGGGGACACCGAGTCGTCCCTCCTCTACGGCTGTACTGGGGGGGGGGGTTACCCACTGTGACTAAGGGAGGTAGGAGGGGGGACACAGATGGGATGGCAGCCTACTTCCACAAGGGAAGATGGCCAGAGTGGCTGGGGTCCAATTCGACGAAATACTCCAGCCACGCCGGGTTCACGTACGGGGAGGCACTCCAAAGTCGTAGGCAGGCCCTGATTAAAGGGTAACCAGGAGTTTTGTTCTCGGTAAAACGTTGTATAAGTATGGATTTGTGATTTAAGAACAGAACCTGGAGATTTTAAAGGTAATGAAGGGCTTGGTTGGGGCTCACGATGCTTCTACACAGTGGAAGAAGACAAGGATGCTTGATATTCCAGTGGGGACATTGAAATATCAAAGGGGGATCTGTAAGCATCAATGCAGGACCCAAGGATTTTTTTTTGTATTGGACATTTTGAATGACTGTTACTGCCTGTTTGGAGAAGATGGGAGGGGCCCACGTGTTTGTGATGGACAGGAGATTCCAGCCAGGCCAACAAACTAATTAGGGGAGAATGTCTGGGAAGACAATGGGTCCGGGTAGGTGACTCATATGGTAACGAGCACCTAGATGAGATAGCCCCGAAAGGCGGGAACCGGACAAAAGAGGGCCATTGTAAATTAATGGAAAGCCACTTAACCCAGGAACAGGTGAAAAGTGCGGCCCATCATCTGCCATTAACACCAGCACTGAGATGGGATAGCCCCGAAAGGCGGGAAACCAGACAAAGAAGACAAAGAAGGGTGATTAAAAATACATCACTGCAACTACACAGACTTTAATGAACTTTTAGGATATAGGGAAGGCAGCTTTGGCCATTCGCTCTCTCTCGCTTGCTACCAAGAACCAAGCACTCCACCCGAGATGGAGAGAAGAAACCAACATGAGCGACAAGAGCCTCGCCTTGCTCGTCAACTGTAGGAACGAACCTCATAACTGGGACTTGGATAGTGCATCGGCGATACGGAACCAGGAGACACGCTCTACACAGGAAAGCAGCGAGCAAGAAAACGGACAATCAGGGTGAGCATTGTCCAAACCCACGCATCCTTAAGACCACCGGTACTGTGTGAGGGGGTGTTGTGTGTCCCAACCAATCCAGAGGGGTTTAATGGTGAGGTTCTGTGTGTATTATATAGTGTATGTTCTGGGGTTTGTGGGACAAGTCCATGTTATACTCTGTATAGCAACACAGTGTGATTTTAGGCGTCTTAATACGAGACAGTGGCCTGTGTGGTGTATGTAACCTATTCCACCTTAAGAGAACTTAAGCCTGTTCCACCTTAAGAGATGTACTACTTTCTCTGGCTGCTGTATACGTAATACCGGTGGTGACCACCGGTATATAAGCACTGTGTAGTAATGTTGTATTTAGTATAGTCCTGACCTCCAACCAGTAAAGACCTGTTGAACTTTAATCTTGTAGTCTGTGTTAGTAATTACAACTAGAACACACAGACTTAACAGTGGCGACGAGTCCGATTCTTACCCTGCGGCAGTTTATATCCACGGCGGCTTCATCCACAGAACGGACGTCGAAGAGAGGCTTCCAGCCTCATCACCCTGCTGGAAGACACGTCGCGCGGCAGACATCGAGAAACCAGAGTGCAGAAGACATCCTGAGCTCGAAGCCTCCATCAGCGGCTGTCAGCTATCTTCTTTCTACCTCGGTGGTGAGTAAGCCGGGCAGCGACGCGACCAGAAAGTCGGCCGCGTTGGCTGTACAGACGGGGAGGGAAGACGGAGGAATAAGGGCGGTGAGATCGATCGCGACCGGAGATAAGGGCCGGGCCGCATTCGGGCCGAAAGGCGCAGCGCGGGGACATCGATCACGGCTGGTGATAAGGGCCGGGCTGCATTCGGGCTAAAAATGCGCAGCGTCTGGGGCAACTGAAGGCGCGAGAGCCGCGGTGAAGCGGAGACAGTGTCGGGGGACGGGTGAAGACCGCCAAGCGCGGGAAAACCGCCATTTTGTAGGCGGAGGACGAAGACAAGAGCGGGAAGCCGCCATCTTGGATAAAAATAAAAATAAATTAAATTGCAACGATGCCTAAACATGGGAACATTAATACCTTTGATAGCGACATCGAAGATTGGGCCATGTATGTAGAACGCATACAAAATTATTGTAAAGCAAATAAAATCCCAGATGAAGAGAAAGCACTAACATTATTAAACGTAATGGGTGCAAAGACATACGGGCAATTGAAACACCTTTTATCACCAGATGAACCAGCGGATAAGACGTTCGAGGAGATTGTTACTGTCCTGAAAAATCATCTAAACCCCACGCCGCTGATGCTAGCGGAACGATTTAAATTTTACAGCAGAAGGCAACTGAAGGATGAAAGCAATGCTGAATATTTAATGGAATTGCATAAGCTAGCAAAGTACTGTCAGTTTGGAACGAGACTGACAGAGGCGCTACGAGATAAATTTGTGTGTGGTTTATTAAAAGAAGATACACAAAAGCGACTGCTCGAGGAGAATGAGCTGACGCTTGAGAAAGCGGTCACTATGGCAGCAGCACACGAAGCCGCAGCGAGAGGCACGGCAGTAATGCAGCTATGGTCACCGGAACTCAGTACAAATAAATTGGGTTTGAGTACTGTAAAATGTTATCGTTGTGGAAAGACAACGCACGATCAGAACCAGTGTTGGTTTAAAAACCAAGAATGCAGAACGTGTGGCAGGCTTGGCCACATAGCTAAAGTATGCCGGTCAGGAAAGAAGACCAGCAACAAAAAGTCACCGCAAGGAAAATACATAAAGGTACACAAGGTGACAAAGAACAGTTCGACCGAACAGAAGTCAGATTCAGACACTAGCAGTAATGAACTGGGTAGCTTAAGAGTATACAACGTTGGTAAGGATGCAGATCTCCAGACAATTTGGGTCACCCTTCAGATAGCAGGAGTCCAAGTAAAGATGGAATTGGACACTGGATCAGCATTGACGGTCATGAATAAGAAAGATTACAAAAGGTTATTGCAACATATTCCCCTACGGGATACAGAGGTTATATTGAAAACATACATGGGGCAAAGAGTGTACCCCGTCGGAAAGATAGAGGTAAAAGTGGTCCACAAGGGCGAAGAAAGCCAAGTAATGGACTTATATGTGCTACCTGAAGGAGGTCCACCACTACTGGGACGGGAGTGGATTAGGAAAATGAATGTGGACTGGCACTCCTTGAAGGCACTAACGGTAGATTCCGGGGAAACAGATGTCAAACCTAAACGATTGTCCAAAATATTGGATGATGCTAAAGAGGTGTTCCAGCAGGGACTGGGAACACTGAGAGGAATTACGGCAAACATCAAGATTGATGAACATGCACACCCAAAAATTTTTAAAGCCAGACCGGTACCCTATGCAATACGACCTACTGTAGAAGCGGAACTGGAAGCGCTAGAACGTTCAGGTGTACTGTCTAAGGTAGATTGGAGTGAGTGGGCTACGCCCATTGTTCCCGTTATGAAACGTCCTTCGAGCAACAAGCCAGGAGAACCAGGGAAGGTTCGCATCTGTGGAGATTTCAAAATCACCGTTAATCCGGTGCTTCACATGGTGCAGTATCCGCTTCCGCGGATTGAGGATATTTTTGCTTCGTTGTCTGGCGGGAAACACTTCACCAAGATAGACCTGGCGC
The DNA here is from genome assembly GCF_052327205.1 of Somniosus microcephalus. Lineage (NCBI taxonomy): Eukaryota > Metazoa > Chordata > Chondrichthyes > Squaliformes > Somniosidae > Somniosus > Somniosus microcephalus. The sequence goes on from NC_140990.1 coordinate 236,137,630, forward strand.
AGGCGTACTTGCAGATGGAGGTTGAAGAAGAGTCACGCCAATACCTCACGATCAACACGCATCGAGGTTTGTACTGGTACAATAGGCTGGTTTTTGGAGTGGCATCGGCTCCAGCAATTTGGCAGAGGGCCATGGAGCAGGTATTACAGGGAATTCCAGGCACACAATGTTACCTGGACGATATTCTGATTACAGGTGATGGTGATGAAGAACACCTCGCAAACTTGGAACTGGTGCTCAACAGACTGAAAGAGTATGGACTTAGAGTTAATCGGCAGAAATGTGAGTTCTTCCAGAAGTGGATCTCGTACTGTGGTCATGTCATTGACCGGGAGGGGCTTCATAAGTCTCCTGACAAGATAGAGGCAGTTGTAAAGGCTCCCGCTCCAGATAATGTCTCTCAGTTGAGGTCGTTTCTAGGATTGATTAACTATTACCATAAATTTCTACCAAATCTATCCACGGTACTGCACCCGCTAAACGCTCTTTTACAGAAGGGGGTACCATGGGAATGGAGCGAAAACTGTAAGAAGGCATTTCGCAAAAGCAAAGAATTGATCACCTCAGAGGAAGTGTTGGCTCACTTCAACCCGACACTGCCTATTCGGTTGGCTTGTGATGCTTCTCCATATGGTATTGGGGCAGTACTCTCACACAAGTTGCCAAATGGCACGGAAAGGCCAGTCGCGTTTGCATCCAGATCATTGACCTCTGCTGAGCGCAACTATGCGCAGATCGATAGGGAGGCTCTCAGCCTTGTATGGGGAGTGAAGAAGTTTAATCATTACGTGCAGGGCCAAAAATTCACACTTCTGACAGACCATCAGCCATTGGTATCCATTTTTAACCCTAAGAAGGGTGTTTCGGTGATGACAGCACAGCGTCTCCAGAGATGGTCCCTTTTCCTAGGGGCACATCAATATCAAATAGAATTCAAAGGTACGAAGCAGCATGGCAATGCTGATGGGCTGTCGCGCCTGCCACTACCTGAAGAAGAAGAGATGACGAAAGTTGACCCTGTTGAGTTATTTCATTCGACCATCATCGAGTGTTTACCAGTCACCAATGCAAGTATTGAAAGAGAAACCAGGAACGACCCGACACTGTCCAGAGTCTACGAGGTGACAGTGAAAGGATGGCCAACACGTGGTGATCCTCTGTTACCGGCATTCTCGGCAAGGCGAGACCAGCTGTCCGTCTGCCATGGTACTTTGATGTACGGGACAAGAGTGATTATTCCTCCCAAGTTAAGGGAAAGAGTTCTAAAAGAACTGCATGAAGGTCATCTGGGGGGAGTTAAGATGAAAAGTCTTGCTAGGGCTTATGTATGGTGGCCGAGTATTGACCAACAGATAGAGGAGTTGACGAAAAGCTGCGCTGGGTGCCAAAAAATGCAAAATGCACCTCCGATCGCACCACTACACCCATGGGAATGGCCTTCAGCCCCATGGCAACGCGTACATATTGACTTTGCTGGTCCATTCATGGACTCCATGTTCCTAATTGCGGTGGACGTACATTCCAAATGGCCAGAAGTGATCAAGATGAATACCACTACTTCAGAAAAGGCAATTGCGGTGTTACGAACAATATTCGCAAGGAACGGATTGCCAGAACAGATCTGTTCGGACAACGGACCACAGTTCGTGTCGGAAGAATTCCAAAAATTCTTAAAGAAGAATGGGGTGAAACATTATACCTCTGCCCCATATCATCCGGCGACAAACGGGTTGGCCGAGAGATTTGTCCAAACATTCAAAAAGGCAATAAAGGCCATGAACGATGATCAGATTCCGCTACAGCACAAGGTGGACAATTTCCTAATGGCATATCGAAACGCCGCTCATGCAGTGACTAACCAAAGTCCTGCCATGATGTTTTATAACAGGAGGTTGCGGTCCAGGTTGGACTTGTTAAAACCAAATGTGCGGAGGGAAGTGGAAAACAAACAGTTCCGGCATATTAATAACAAGACCACTCGAAGTTTTGACGTAGGACAACCAGTGTTGGCAAGGGGCTATGGAAACGAAAAATGGCAGTCCGGAACAATTCGGGCCAGACAAGGACCTCTGATGTACGCAGTAGATATTGGTAACAATGTGATAAGGCGTCATGCGGATCAACTGGTAGAATCGAGAGCAAGGGTCGAACCCATGGTTGCGACAGAGACAACTGTGGAAGACGTTAATGAACCTGAAGCATCTACCTCGGCAGGGAATGTACCTGATGATGATAACACCCAATGCATGGGAGACCAACTAGAGGAGTCACCTCAGCAACAGGAATCAGAGACCACTGAAAGGCGTTATCCAAACTGAATCAGAAGGTCTCCTGAGAGACTGAACCTTTGAACTGTTTATACCTGAAGTTATATATGTTATTATGTTATGTTAAATGGGGATATGACTGTTAAGCTAAAAAGGGAGGATTGTGGTGTATGTAACCTGTTCCACCTTAAGAGAACTTAAGCCTGTTCCACCTTAAGAGATGTACTACTTTCTCTGGCTGCTGTATACGTAATACCGGTGGTGACCACCGGTATATAAGCACTGTGTAGTAATATTGTATTTAGTATAGTCCTGACCTCCAACCAGTAAAGACCTGTTGAACTTTAATCTTGTAGTCTGTGTTAGTAATTACAACTAGAACACACAGGCTTAACAGCCTGTTTGACGGGCCAAGTTGTAATGTTGTACTGTTTGTTTTACGCCACCAGGCACACACACTGGAGGCGGGTGTGTGTGTTAACCTTATTAAACATCGTATGGTTGAGTCCGAAAAGCTTGTCTGTGTTTCCAATCCTGTTCATCGTAATTCCTGTCGTATAGAACTATGTATGGGGGGTGATTTGAACCACCAAGGCAAACCACCTACAGGAGCTCATGACGTCATCCGGCCGTGCATCGCCCTGATAGCGCCCTGGACCGGAAATTAATTTTCGCCCCCTGCCTCAGCGCCTGTCGTTAGGAACGACAGGTAAAGGAGGCGGTTTGCAGTCAGCTGGGAGCCGCAGGAACTCTATTTAAAGACGCGCACTTCCTGTTTATTTGTCGGCAAACAATGCTGCCTGGTCACTTTGACAGAAGCAGACAGACATTTTGACCCATTTGAGGTTTTCCTATTTGAAGGAGTTTTGCTCCTGACAAAAATTTTCAGGTTCATTTGTCTTACTTTTGATACTGCAACATTTCCAGCACTTAATGGGGGCTGTACTGGCACGGGACCTCGCTCTCCAGCTTCACCGTCTGAGGCAGCGGAGGCAGAGAGAAAGACTGGAAAACATGGCCAGAGGGAGGAGGGCCAACAGGGCTCTCAACAGGAGACCTTACCCTCCTGGGTATTCCAGGAGCAGTTCTCCTACATTCATCTGTCAGAGGAGCAGTGCCTTAGAAGACTCCGCTTCAGCAAGGAGGTGGTCACAGAGCTCTGCCACCTCCTGCAGGCAGAGCTCCAGCCTCAGCTCAGGACCAGGACGTCTCTCTCAGTGACAGTGAAGGTCATGGTCGCTCTCAATTTCTACACCAGCGGCTCCTTCCAACCTGCAACAGGGGATATTGCAAACATTTCACAGTTCGCCGTCCATTGCTGCATCCAGGAGAAGACAGATGCTCTGTACAGAAGGAGCAGAGACAAACAGCATGAACACTCATGTAGCTTTGCAAGGATAGCGGGCTTCCCCATGATTCAGGGCGCCATTGTCTGCACCCACGTGGCATTGCGGGCACCTCATCACAATGCAGAGGTGTTCTGCAACCGCAAAGGCTACTACTCTCTGAACGTGCAGTTGGTGTGTGACCAAAGTCAGCGCATCCTCATCATCAATGCCTGCTATCCTGGCAGCAGCCTCGATGCATTCATCCTGCGACAGGCTGGTGTCTCAACAGTGTTCCATCCACCACATGAAGCTCACGGCTGGCTGCTCGGAGACAAGGGTTATCCACTCGCCACCTGGCTGATGACACCCCTCCGTAACCCCAGCACTCCTGCTCAGCACGCATACAATGAGAGTCATAGCGCCACCAGGAACCTGATTGAACAGTCTATCCACTGCCTTGACCGCTCTGGAGGAGCCCTACAAAACTCCCCTGATCAAGTCTCCGTTTTCATTGTTGTGTGCTGCATGCTGCACAACCTGGCTATTCTGAGGGCCTAGCCATTGCCACCAGGGATCGCAGGTCCACCTCAGGAGGGGGAAGAGGGACAGGAGGAGGAGGAGGTGGCGGAGGAGGATGAAGAGGAGGAACAGCAGCACCAATATATGAGGGAGCCACTCAATGTTGGTTTTGCAAGGGCCTTTCGTGAATGCCTCATTACACAGCGCTTCCAATAAATGAGAGAGCACAAGGCATTTGTGCAGCACAACCACATCATTACAGCCAGCTCGCAGCCCCTGTCACTGGGCAAAAGCTCAAATGAGAAACATCACAAAATTTGCTACATCGAAATAAACATTTATTATTCTGCACAACCCTCTCTTATCAAACACAACCAATAATAAACAAACACAACTATTTATGAACAAACACAATTATTCTTACCAAACTGAACAATATATTTACAAACACATCAACTTTTGTACACATACTTCGCCCATTTGCTATTAATATTTTATTTACTGGGCCTTCCTCAATGATTTCCCTCCCCGTTGCAATTTTCCCCTCCCAAGCCTACTGCTCCTCCGTAATGTGGCCCCAGTGGCTGCAGCAAGGCTGGTGGAAGGCTGCTGAGTCTGGGAGCCAGAGACTGCAGATGGCCTTGCAGGACTTCCTCGACCAGCTCTGGGCCTGGAAGGCCCGGCTGCAGACTGCACCACCTCAGCATGGGCGGCAGCAGTCTGGGATGGCTGGGTTATAGGCTGCGGCAAGTGCAATGGCAGAGTGGCAATGGTGGGAGCAGGAATGCTCTCATCCTGAGAGAGGACAGCACCTTCCTGCTCGACCGACACACTGTCACTCCCCTGAGGCAGAACCTCAGCATCCGGAGCAATCTGCTCGAGCACAGATTCCTGGCCTGCTGCAACACCATGAGATCCCCGGTGGACTGTGGGTGACCCAGCATTGATGGCAGCAGTTATTGCTTGCGTGGCATCAATCTGAGACTGCATCAGAGCAGTCTGAGATTAGATGTCACCAACCACTGACTCTATTATAGCACTAAGCCATTGCGTTGCCTTGGTCTGTGCTGCATTAACTGCTGCCACCTTACCCATGACATGCGGCATGAGATCTGGGTCCCCACGGCCCCACTGCGAGTCAACCATCCTCTGCAAAGTGCCAAGGATGGGCTCAAAGGTTTGCACAGAGATGAGAGCAATCTTCCACACTCCTAGCCAGTGCATCAATGCTCTCGGGCACCCTTGCCATTGCACCCATGAGCTCAGTATGCATGCTCATCGCCTGAGTGTTCATCGCCTCAATATCAAGGTCCTCATCTGAGTCCTGTGCAGTAGAACTCATGCGCACACTCACCCTCCGGGGGAATGACCCCTGAGCTTCCCTTCCCCCATGGCGTTGCTGCAGTCCGTGGGATCCCAGAGCTTCACCCACATTAGAGCCAATTCCTCGGCTTCCCTTCAGCGACCGCATGGCCCCAGTATTGGAAGTCTCGCCCTCGGGAGACTCAGGCACTGAGGCTCCAGCTTGGTGTTCCTCCTCCTCTCCTGCGTTACTGCCACTGGGAGGCTGAGGGGCAGGCTGGTCAGATGGTGGCTGATTATCTGGAAGCATTAAGGCACAAGAGTGGGTTTAATGTCAGGGGATGGGGGTCAGGAAGGGAGGAAGGAATGGCGACAGTATACTTAGATGGAAAGTGGGAAGGACTTGTGTTGTGAGGGGGAAGTGGTATGAGAGAAGAAGGAGAGGTGATGAACATACCATTGTTATCCCCAAGGGGGTCGACCTCTCCGACTGCCACAGCGCCCATGACCTGGGCCGCGATGATTCTGTGCACTCGCTCCTCCAGCTGTGTAAGGGGGTGCAGCTCTGCCTGACCACCTCCCGTGCGTTGTTACACCCTCCTGTTATGAGCAATGTTGGCCTGGAATTAAAAGGACAGCGTGTGAGTGAGTGTGCAGCCATGTGTTTAGCAGATGTGTCTACCATAGTTGAATAGCTGTTAATGTATGTAAGGCGTGAGATGTAGATGTGACTTTTAGTAGATGGGCATAGTTAGTGGGTGAGTGTTGGGGATTTGGTGGTTTATACCGTCTGTGCACAGAGTGAGGTTGAGATGGTGGGATGTAGAGGTTTCTGAAGCATGTACTCACCCTGACCACCCGAGTGAGGTCGTTGAACATCTTGCGGCACTGGGTGGGAGTCCTTTGGACCAGGTTTCTGGCCGAGATGTACTGGGCCACCTCCCTCCACATCCTTCTAAACTCCTGTGGCAATTACCTCCTGCCAGTGTCTGGGAACAGCACTGCCCGTCAGTGGTCCACAGACGCAACCAGAGCCTCCAATGGCTGGTCGCTGAAACGGCGAGCTCTCTCCCTGGGCTTCTGATCAGCCGTGAGATTTATGGTTGATGGATTGCACCTCCTTGCAGGCCCAGGTCACAAGCAGCAATGATCAGGGTGAGGCTCTGCTGCATGATTGAACCTCCCCTTTAAGAACTGGAAGGCACCAGTCTGTCTGAGTACGTGTAATTGACAGCGCCTGAACTTGAGTATCACTCTGCGGTAGCGCCACGCACCCCGACGTTAGCGCCCTAAGAGAAGCGTGTAGCACTTGATTTAGTGCGCCACTTCCCTCTAGGGGCGCTAAAACTGCATTTCCCGTTCACTGGCGCTAATTAGCGCTGGGCGCTAAAGTTTACGCCCGGGTGATGTTAGCGCCCCAAAATGGTCGATACCGAATTTTTCCCCTTTATCATATCATGGCTTGAGCTATAAAGTACTAGATAGATTTATTGGAACGGTAAGGAGACAAAAGAAGGATAGTAAGAACAAACAATAGATTAGAGTTATTATATTATGGGCCAGAACTTCGGGTCCCCACGGGTGAGTACGCGCTGGGTACTCACGCGTAGGCCCAACAAAAGTGCTGGTTTCGTGCCTGCACTGCGCATGTGCGGGAAACCGGAACTTCAGTTCCCTTAAAGGAAGGGGTTCACAGGTCGAACGTGTGCGCCAGGAGGGTAAGTCTCCAGGAGCTACGCTTTTAAAAAGCAATCGCAAGGCCTGCTTTTAACAATATAAGTGGTGAATTAAGTAAAATTAAAACATTTTTTCCATAGGTTTATTATTTTTAAATACTTTAAAGAAATGTAAATTTATTTTTAGCCCCGTTAGAAACTGTAATCAATTTTTTCAAAAATTTAAATTATTGTTTAAAATAGTTATTTTATGTAATTTATAGTTATTTTAAAAATGTGATTTAAAAAAAAAATTATTTGAAGTTTTAGCTATGTTTTGGGGCTGAATTGTATTCATAGATTTGACAGCTCTTCCTGTCAAATCTATGAATACAGATTCCCTGCTACCATTGGCTCTCCATGGCCCACGTGATCCCAGGGGATGCTTCAAACTAACTGCGCCCCTGGGACATGAAAGCACAGCGCACCGGCAGTTGGAGGAGGCCCAGGATCGGAATCCCACACGGGCCCACAGCTCAACGGCTGGCGCGTTAGGTAAGTGCAGGTCGGAGGCTTGATTCCTAACAATAAAGGAATTTAAAATAGTGCTTGCCTACAAAAATACAGCTGCAATCAAACATGTGCTTCCAAGAGATCCACAGTCTTTGAAGTGAATGGCTTGACCCCCTACCTGGGAACAAATGATTGTGTCTCAGCTGACTGTTGCTGTAACAATCCAATTGATGTCGATGTCTATCATCATATAGAATATAATAGACAAGCAAGGAAGTACAGAGTTACCATTTATGTATGCATGTCCCAACGCTATCTATACTGAACAACTGTCTTATTTCCTGAACCGTTGTGTATCAAAGGGGTTAACCCATATGAAACTGTTTTTGACCCATGTGCTGTGACAATAGAAAAATAAATAAAATAAAATAAAATAATGCAAGACACCAGGAGATGGCAAAATAGTAGCAGAAATAATCAAGGATGATGGAGATATGATGGCAAAAGAGATAATGGGCAGGATTTTCATTGGGCCGAGGAGTCGGGATTGGAGGCTTGGGGGTGGTTAAAATCCCGAAATCAGGGGTCCCGACCCCATCCCACACCCGCCTCCATGCCAATTTCAAAGGAGGCGGGTACCTGCCCCGTACTGGGACCCGCCTACCCGAGGCGGGAAGGAATTAGTGCCAATTAACTGCCTGTTAACAGGTAGTTAACAGGCAGTTTTTAACCTAATCCCTATTTTTAAGGTTGAAATGTGGGATTCCCGACAGCTCCAAACCACGCCAAGTTAGAGGAGGCGGGCCGTCGGGTTGAAGGACTTGGAGGGTTTGAGATGTCGGTGTTCAGGTGAGTGTGTTTGTTGTGTCTAAAGTGATTAAATAAGTTTTACATATCTTTTCAGCTTTCCTTCCTTTAGGTCTCGGGAGTCCTTCATCTCACCGGCACAGAATGCAGAATGGTTGTGACCTGTCAACAGTGACAGCCTGCAGCTTTCTGTGCAGGAGAGATTTCTAACTGAGTCTGTGGAGAAGGACTCATGTTAGAAGTAAGACTGTCAGTGTTTGACAGCTTCAAACAGCTGTGAAACACTGATATTTCATCTGTCAAACCTCTTGACAGATGAAATTTCAGTCTGTGACATCACCTGTTGCGGGGTGGCCCTTAATTGGCCTGCTGAGCCCGCTGGGCGGGCTCAACAAGGTCAATCAAGTTAAAATCGCGTGGATTGGCCACATCTTGATGGAGGCGGGTCTATAACCCCGAAGGTTGTAGTCCTGCCTCCTACCCGACTCCTGAGTTAAAATCCTGCCCTATGCATCTATCAAATAAACTTTGGGCATAAGAAAAGAATAACATGGATAGGAAGGAAAGGTCTCATAGCCTACCTGGGTGACATATCAGAGTATAGAACTGGCATGAGGTGGCTTTACTATCAGGAAAGGTATTTCACATCATGCTGTTGAATAAGATTAGCCAGAGAATACATAAAGAACAAACTTGGTTTAGAAACAAAAGCTCACGCAATGACCAAATCTTTGTTCTCCACAATACTGTAGGGAAAGCTTTGAATAAATAAAATATCAGCTTCTTCATTGGCTTTGTCAGTTTTGAAATGACCTTTGATAACATAAATGGGCTTACACTCTAGTAAATTTGACATTGTTATGGATTTCCTCAGAAGTAAATAAGCAGTAAGAACCATGATAATAGAATGCTATATGCTGAAGTGAAGGATAGGGCAACAGCATACTTTAAAATAAAGACTTGGTATTTGGCATGGATTTGGCTCATCGCCTGGCAAAGCAGTAGTGCTTTTAACAAACTGAACAAAATCTAGGGAACTATTAAATTATCCCTCAAAAGAAAGATCAGACTACACAATAGCAATAAAAACAGAAAATGCTGGAAACACTCAGCAGGTCAGGCAGTATCTGTGGAGAGAGAAACAGAGTTAACGTTCTTGTTAACTGTTTCTCTCCACAGATGCTGCCTGACCGGCTAAGTGTTTCCAGCATTTTCTGTTTTTACTTCAGATTTCCAGCATCCGCAGTATTTTGCTTTGTTTTAGTACACAATAACAATGTCTATCTGCCCCAGCTATGTGGCACTGAAACGTGGCCAATGTTAAAGGCTTCAGAGGAGAAACTTCTCAACAGCAATGGGAATATTTCCCACTGTTTAATGGCAATGACTGCAGCAATAGGCATTAAAACTAGCAGGAAATGTGGAGGTAAGCTGAAATTGTCAGTCTTTCCTGCACTACTGTTTCATGTCCAGAAAGAAAATGGTTCTTTGAAAAACCACTGTTGTTTGTTAAGGCCTTGTTAATAAGCTTTCAGTGAAAGATACTGCAATTTTCCACTGAGGGAAATTAAAATGACCAGGTAGGAATTAGTTCACATACTAAGTTGGAATTGGTTCAACAATAGAGCAGCTAATCTCTTTGACAGAGTTTATGCTCAACAAGGATTTTGCTGCAATTATTTTATTAACCAGTTCAGTCTGCCGATGGTGGGAGAATCGGCCAAGGATTGTTGGTTCCATCAGAAACTAAGCACTGATACCACGAACTGCTATCAAGCTTTTAAAAAGCCTACAGCACTGCGATCAGTGGCACTTAATCAGTTGAGAAGTGCTGGGTTCAGTAGTATTTTCCACTGAAGAGCAGTAAACTACTGAAAAGTATTTACGCACTGTTCAGCTGTATATTTGAATCTCCTTCATGGGAAAAGGGAAATTGGCTCCTAACTAAATCATTACAAGTACAAAAAGAGCCAAAAACAACCAACAAATGAATACAAATCAGTACAAACTACACAAGCAAACAATGCTGTTAGTTTTTACAACTTGTGCTGCAGCTCACTTTTTGTTTCTGATTTCAAAACTTACTAAGTTAATTACACACATAAAAGGACAAACTCGGCATCCACGAGGTGCTGTGGGCCATCGGCAACAACCAAATTGTATACCACCACAATCTGTCATCTTATGGCCTGGCACATCACCCCACTCCTTGCTCACCGTCAAGCCAGAAGACCAACCCAGGTTGAATGGGGATTGCAGAATGGTGCGCCAGGAGCAATACAAGGCATGCTTTAGAATGAGGTGCCAACCTAATGAACCTAACAAAAGACTACCTGCATTCTAAACAGCAAAAGCAATAGGTTATTGACAGAGCTAAGCAGTATCAGAACCAACGGATCAGAGAAAAGCTCTGTAGCCTTACCACATGGAGTGCAAAATGGTGATGGGCATCCACGAGGAGGAGGATCCATAAACATTCCCACCCACAACCACAGTAGAACAAGAGCAACAATGCCTTGGGAACACCATCACTTCTGAGTTCCTCAACATTCTGACTTGGACATATATCATTACAGTTCTTATATCATCACTGGGTCAATATCTTGCAATTCCCTACCTAACACCATTGTGGCAGCACAATAAAAAGCAAGGCTTGCATTTATATAGCGCCTTTCACAACCACCGGACATCTCAAAGCGCTTTACAGCCAATGAAATACTTTTGGAGTGTAGTTACTGTTGTAATGTGGGAAACGAGGCAGCCAATTTGCGCACAGCAAGCTCCCACAAACAGCAATGTGATAATGACCAGATATTCTGGTTTTGTTATGTCAATTGAGGGATAGATATTGGCCAGGACACTCCACTGCTCTTCTTCAAAATAGTGCCATGGAATCTTTTACACCCACCTGAGCGAGCAGACAGGGCCTCGGTTTAATGTCTCATCCAAAAGACAGCGCCTCCGACAGTGCAGCACTCCCTCAGCACTGCACTGTCAGCCTAGATTTTTATGCACAAGTCCCTGGAGTGGAACTTGAACCCACAACCCTTCTGACTCAGAGGAGAGAGTGCTACCCACTGAGCCACAGCTGACACTAAGGGGGAAATTTTTCCGGGGGGCCAGTGGGCACGATCGGTGGCAGATCGGGTGGGGAAAACAATGTTTTGACAACGGGTAGGGAGCCCGCTGTCAAGCCGCTTCCACATGAGTCTCCCAGATGTTGGTTCTGTCAGCACTGAACAGACCCAACACCAAGCGGCAGGGGAGGCAATATAGATCATTAAGAGATTGTTAAAAGGCACTTAAATACTATTTTAAGCTTACCTTTCAATTTTACGAGTTACCTCATGGGTTATACACTGCTCAGGGATTGCATCAGCTCAGCAGGTCGTGAGTGGATTCCGCATTGAATTATCTGATTACTTAACAGCTGCAAAAGTGGTATAAAAGCTCCCATCTCATAGCTGTTCACTTTCCAAGCTCAGAAACTGTTGCTTACTGCATTTGGAAGACAGATTGAGCTTTATGCAGCTTGTTAGTGTTTAATGCCAACTCTCTATCCAGTGCCACCTCACTGGAACAACCTCTTTCACCATTGACAGATTTGCTTCTGTCATCTCAACCTCACCTGCCATCTGTTACATCACCATCGGTGCCCTTGAATTTATCTCACCTTGGTCCTCAGAATCCTACCACGATCAGCCCCAACACCAGCAGCACCAGGCACACCAGCAGCACCAACAACAACACCAACCTTCTCCGCATTCAACTGATGCTGCACAGGACACAGGGCATCAGTACCCGACCACATTGCTGCCCGGGATACCAGGGTTGGCATCACCATAGCCATATTTACTTCACTTGACGCTGTATACCCTGGCTGTCACATGATGCATCAGGTTGGCACCACCCCACACCAACACCATAAAGCATCCCTATAATACCCAAGCCATTCCTTTCACACTCATTGCCATTGCAGGTTGGGTACCATTATGTCTCACCATTCACTGCAACTCACTAAGCCTCTTCCAAAGGTGCACAGAAATCTGTCCAAGAATGCAAAGTGTTAAAAATAAAGATTTCAATGTTTGACAGCACATTAACAGAAACTTCACATGAACATTGGCTAAAACACACAAGTGCCTATCTTCTGTGTTGCTACTTGCTATGATTGGACTAGGCTGAGGGTGAGTGTGAGGGGTGGCTAGTGAGATGGGGAAGTGATAATGTAGATAGAGAGAAAGGGATTGGTGGAGATGCAAGGTAAGTTGGTGTGAGTAAGGATGTGCAGGAGTAGGGTAGGGAGGCAGAGTGATGGGGATGTGATGAGTGGCACAGCAGGATGAGGTTGAGTGTGGCTTTGCAGTAAGATCATTGAAAGGTTTGCGCCACTGCAGCCAGGGACCCCTGACGACATCTCTGCTTGTGTCTTCCTGTGCAATGTGCAACCTGGCTGCATTGCTCTCCTGGTGAGGTCTCTTCTGCCCATTGGAAGGGAAGAGAGCCTCCCTGCATGCTGTGACTCCCTCCATAAGCATATGGAGGGAGTCATGGGAGAGCCTGGGTGCAGGCGTGCACCTCTGTGCAGTGCTTGTCAGTGTTTGCAGCACCAGTAGAACACTGACAGCACAATTGTCAAAATAAATTTGCGCATGGTCCCTTTAAGAAAACTGGCTGATGACGCGTCATCAAATGACGTCATCAGACTCGCTTCCTTCAATTGGCCGGGAAAGGTGCTGGGTGGGCTTAACAAGCCCAATCAACGTAAGATCACTCTCCAGAGCGGGCTGGAGCCAGCAGCGGGGTCGCTCCCTCCCCACCGACCCCAGCCGCACTGGACCCGCCTCGGTAGGTGAAATCGCAGCCTATACCACCAGCAGTTCAAGGAGAAGGCCCACCATGATCTGCTCAAGGCAACTAGCGATGGGTAATAAATGTGGCCCTACCAGCATTGCCACATTCCGAAACAAATTTTAAAATATTGATTCTAATGCTATGGATCTATAAATCACGCCTTCAAAATTTGGAAATGGCTGTATCAGTAAAATGTACTGTATGAGTTTTCTACTAAATTTACAAACATTTCTACTCACCAGAGCTGGATTAACAACTTTGGTCTTTACTTGGCAACTTAAATGGCTGTTAAAACACTTGAAGCATCAATTGAGTGTTATTGTAGGTGTCTTGATTGGCCATATTTATGCCAGTAAGCCCAACAAAACCTTATAGAGCAAACGGACCCAGCAGGAAACTGAAGTAATTAGCATTTCCATTGATTGCCAATAAAATAAAATAAACAAAAACACAAAACGCTCAGATATCAAACAGGAGACAGCATGCCTTTCTCAAGATACTTAGGATTCGCTAAACAGATAAATGGACAACAAATAGTCAAAGAAAGATAAAAGCAACTGCCGGTAAGTAAAAAAACAGAAACAGAAAATGCTGAAAATACTCAGCAGGTCAGTCAGCATCTTTGGAGAGAACAGACGAGTTTTTGTTTCAGGTGTGAACCCTTCATCAAGAACTGGAAGACATTGCAGCAGATCAGCACCTAAAAAAAAACAGAATAAAAGGAAAGGGCATGGCAAAAACACACATGAGTAAAGAAGTAGAAGGGCCCAGAAAGTCCTTAAATGGCTGAAGTGATATTAACACGAGACATAATGAGAGTAATTACAGATTACAGAAAATAAAGACACTTAAAGGACACAAAGACCATGCAAAAACCTAAGGCAATGGGGCGTAAGGTAGATAGAAATGGAAGCGCAATAAACTGGCAAAGCAGAACAGGCTCCAGAGACCCAAAGGAGTCCCCACACATCTTCAGTAAAGTGCACATTTAAGCAAAGATCTCAGCTCTTTGCAACTTGTTATGATTACCCTATTTATTAACATTTTTGCTGCACCCTTGGTATTTATTTGCATAATTTTTATAACACTAAATGCAATGATTATGACTGATAGGTCTATTCTCTCAATTTGTATCCTCATAATTATCATCATGCCTCAGAGGATCATGATATAACAGTTGACTCAGATTTATTTCTACAAATCTTTCTCCTGAATCTATAATTCCTTTGTATTATTGTGAATAAAGATAACAAAATATTTGTCTAAATATTTGTATCAGGAATCTAGTTATCCTAAATTTGCAGAGCTGATATGTTACATTTTGCACTCTTCTGTATGAATTTCCTCACAGTTAGTCTCTACTGTGAATTTCATTTTTTGCATGTTTATTTTGTACTACAGATATTGCAAATGAGAAAAATAAAGTATTTGCCTTCATTAAACTCATAAGAAAAGTCTAGGGTTAACGTGTTTTTAGCTTGGCTCATCCTCCTTAAAATAATAACATTGGCTTTGGAGACTATGGGGGAGAAATTCGGTATCGTTCGGCCCATTTGGGGCGCAATTATCGGCCGGGCGCAAAGATTAGCGCCCGGCGCAAATTATCGCCGCCGACTGCAAAATTCGCCTCTCTCGCCCCTGGAGGTGATTGGAGCGCTAAATCAGGCGCTTCACATCTGTCTTAAGGCGCAAAGGCCAAGGAGCGAGGCGCTAACTCACAGCGCTGGCGAAGCTCATGTGATTTCAGTCAGCAATGGAACACAGACACACTGGCACCGGCCAACTCTTAAAGGGGAGTTCTGACAAATGGTCATCGACCTGAAACGTTAGCTCTGTTTCTCTCTTCACAGATGCTGCTTGACCTGCTGAGTTTCTCCAGCATTTTCTGTTTTTATCTTAAAGTGGAGGGTTTATCTTGGTCTCCATCTACATCTTCATTGCAGCCTTGAGTCTTGGCCTGGAGAGACCTGTACATCAAATCTGCTGGAAAGAACAATGGAGAGTCCCAGGGAAAGAGCTCAGAGTGCAGCCCCCACAGTCTCTTCCAAATAGATACAAGGAAGGGCAAATCAAAATGAACCTGCAAAGTGCTGCTCAGTATGCAAAACTCCTTCACACAGTGTAGAATCTCTCCAGAAGTCTCTCTCTCTCTCTCTCAGAATGCATGGTGCAAAAATGTCACCAACAAAAAAAAGCAGGAAGCGGTCGCCTTTAAATAGCGCTCCCCCAGTCCCTTCCCGACTGCAAAACGCTCCCCTCAACCTGTCATTGCTAGCAACAGGTGTTAAGGCAGGGGGCGCCACTCAATTTCCAGTCCGGGGCGCTACCGGGGCGTTGCATGCTCGACTGATGTCACGATCTGCCGGCGCAGGAGATCGTGGCGGTAGTGTTTAGCGCTGCCGCAAAATGTCCGGTCAATTTCGCGAGAGGCGCAGATATCGCCGCGCCCGGGCGCTAGTTGGTTTGCGCCCCACTTAGTGCCCTCTTAAGGCGCTAACGGGTGGCGCTACCAACTGAATTTTTCCCCCTATAGTTCGTAATTTAGAACAGAGATTGGCTGGGCAATAGATTTTTAAAAATTCATTCCTGGGATATGGGCGTCGCTGGCAAGGCCAGCATTTATTGTCCATCCCTAGTTACCTTTGAGAAGGTGGTGGTGAGCCGCCTTCTTGAACTGTTGCAGTCCATGTGGAGAAGGTACTCCCACAGTGCTGTTAGGGACGGAGTTCCAAGGTGGTTGAGCCTAGGACACTGCCCTGAGGAACTCCTGCAGCGATGTCCTGGGTGCTGTGATGATTGACCTTGTAGCTTTCAAAAGCTCTTATAATAATTTGTCCGTGACTACACAAACCACTCTGGGTCCAGGTATATTGTGTATCAGTAAAACAGTCCATGACTACACAAACCACTCTGGGTACAGGTATATTGTGTATCAGTAAAACAGGTTTATTAAGCATTAACATCCAGTACAAAGCAGTAATACTGAACAAGAAGATAGTCACAGTCTGTTCGTTCGAACCCCGGCGTTCCGTCCCAGTGACTGGGGTGCAAGTCTCCTGATGTAAGTTGCTGTGTTCCATTGACCGATGCTCGCTTCCTTGGGATCTTCCTGTGTTCCATTGACCGATGCTCGCTTCCTTGGGATCTTGCTGTGTTCCGTTGACCGATGCTTCTATCAATCTCTGGTTACACGGTGCGCGCTTTCGATGTTCAAAACCTGTATCTTTATACCCCTTTTTCCTCTCGTTTTGCTTACATGGCAGTAATTAACCCTCTGACACCTGGTAAAAAGTCTTGCTTCCCTCGTTAGCCATCTTATGACCTTGTTGATGTTACTAGGTTCTTCTCTATGCATAACAAAGTATCCTTATCTCAGATGTTCACTTTTCACAGAACACAATGAAGGATGTCTCCAACTCTTATCTATCTCTCTAGTTTTTATCTCTTTAAGCATAATATTGCTGAATTCCTCGTCTCCATAAACTTAGCACTACATTCTGTTACTTCAGTCATTTTAAACAGAGGTTTTTAGTCAGGTTGGCATAATCCCATCCTGCTTTGCTCTTAGCCATTCGTCATTTTATACAGGCTTTTAGGCTTTTAACATACAATTTCACATATTATAGTTATACAAAAATGGTTATAGAACCTGAATAATGTTTACTAAATCATACAACCTATCTTACAACCTCCAACCATCACAACCATCTTCCTTTGTGCTAGGTATGACTCTAGCCAGTGGAGAGTTTTCCTCAATTCCCATTGACTTCAGTTTTACTAGGGCTCCTTGATACCACACTCGGTCAAATGCTGCCTTGATGTCAAGGGCAGTCACTCTCACCTCACCTCTGGAATTCAGCTCATTTGTCCATGTTTGTTCCAAGGCTGTAATGAGGACTGGAGCCGAGTGGTCCTGGCAGAACCCAAACTGGGCATCAGTGAGCAGGTTATTGGTGAGTAAGTGCCGCTTGATAGCACGGTCGACGAACCCTTCCATCACTTTGCTGATGATTGAGAGTAGACTGATGGGGCAGTAATTGGCCGGATTGGATTTGTCCTGCTTTTTGTGGTCAGAAACATAGAAACATAGAAGATAGGAGCAGGAGTAGGTCATTCGGCCCCTCGAGCCTGCTCCGCCATTCAATCCGATCATGGCTGATCATCCAAATTCAGTACCCGGTCCCTGCTTTCTCCCCATATCCCTTGATCTCTTTAGCCTTAAGAAATATATCCAACTCCTTCTTGAATATATTTAATGAATTGGCCTCTACTGCCTTCTGTGGTAGAGAATTCCACAGGTTCACCACTCTCTGGGTGAAGAAATTCCTCCTCATCTCAGTCCTAAATGGCTTACCCCTTATCCTTAGACTGTGATCCCTGGTTCTGGACTCACCGACCATCGGGAACATCCTTCCTGCATCTAGTCTGTCCAGTCCTGTCAGAATTTTATAAGTTTCAATGAGATCCCCTCTCAATCTTCTAAACTCCAGTGAGTATAAGCCCAATCGACCCAATCTCTCCTCATACATCATTCCTGCCATCCCAGGTATCAGCCTGGTGAATCTTCACTGAACTCCTTCCATGGCAAGAACATCCTTCCTCAGATAAGGCGACCAAAACTGCACACAATACTCAAGATGTGGTCTCACCAAGGCCCTGTACAACTGCAGAAAAACATCCTTGCTCCTGTACTCGAATCCTCTCGCTACGAAGGCCAACATACCATTTGCCTTCTTAACCGCCTGCTGCACCTGCATGCTTACCTTCAGCGACTGGTGCACAAGGACACCAGGTCTCGTTGCACTTCCCCTTCTCCCAATCTATTGCCATTCAGATAATAATCTGCCTTCCTGTTTTTGCCACCAAAGTGGATAACCTCACATTTATCCACATTATATTGCATCTGCCATGCTTCTGCCCAAACACCCAACCTGTCCAAATCATCCTGGATTTTCTCGGCATCCTCCTCACAGCACACACGCCCACCCAGCTTTGTGTCATCTGCAAACTTGGAGATATTACATCTAGTTCCCTTGTCTAGATCATTAATATATATTGTGAATAGCTGGGGTCCAAGGACCGATCCCTGTGGTACCCCACTAGTCACTGCCTGCCACTCGGAAAAAGACCCGTTTATTCCAACTCTTTGCTTTCTGTCTGCCAACCAGTTCTCTATCCAAGTCAATACCTTGCCCCCAATCCCATGTGCTTTAACTTTACACGCTAATCTCTTATGCGGGACCTTATCGAAAGCCTTCTGAAAGTCCAAATACACCACATCCACTGGTTCTCCCTTATCTATTTTACCAGTTACATCCTCAAAAAATTCCAGGACATACCTGGGCAGTTTTCCACATTGTCGGATAGATGCCAGTGTTATAGCTGTACTGGAACAGCTTGGCTAGAGGAGCGGCTAGTTCTGGAACACAAGTCTTCAGCACGACAGCCGGGATGTTGTCGGGGCCCACAGCATTTGCTGTATCCAGTGTGCTCAGCCGTTTCTTGATATCACGTGGAGTGAATCAAATTGGCTGAAGACTGGCTTCTGTGATGGTGGGGACCTCAGGAGGAGGCGGGTGTAGATCATCCACTTGGCAATTCTGGCTGAAAATGGTTGCAAACACTTCAGCCTTGTCTTTTGCACTCACATGCTGGGCTCCACCATCATTGAGGATGGGGATATTCATGGAACCTCCTCCTCCTGTTAGTTTTTTAATGGTCCACCACCATTCACGACTGGGTGTGGCAGGACTGAGAGCTTTGATCTGATTCGCTGATTATGGGATCGCTTAGCTCTCTCTATAGCATGCTGCTTCCAATTTTTAGCATGCATGTAGTCCTGTGTTGCAGCTTCCCCAGGTTGGCACCGCATTTTTAGGTACGCCTGGTGCTGCTCCTGGCATGCTCTTCTACACTCCTTACTGAACCAGGGTTGGTCCCCTGGCTTGATGGTAATGGTAGAGTGAGGGATATGCTGGGCCATGAGGTTACAGATTGTGGTGGAATACAATTCTGCTGCTGCTAATGGCCCACAGTGCCTCATGGATGCCCAGTTTTGAGCTGCTAGATCTGTTCTGAATCTATCCCATTTAGCCCGGTGGTAGTGCCACACAACACGATGGAGAGTGTCCTCAGTGTGAAGTCGGGAATTCATCTCCTCAATGACTGTGGTCACTGCTACCAATGCTGTCATGAACAGTTGCATCTGCGACAGGTAGATTGGTGAGGACGAGGTCAAGTAGGTTTTTCCCTCGTGTTGGTTCTCTCACCACCTGTCGCAGGCCCAGACTGGCAGCTATGTCCTTCAGGACTCTGGCAGCTCGGTCAGTAGTGGTGCTACCGAGCCACTCTTGGTGATGGACATTGAAGTCCCACACCCAGAGTACATTCTGTGCCCTTGCTACTCTCAGTGCTTCTTCCAAGTGGTGTTCAACATGGAGGATTCATCAACTGAGGGAGGGCATTAGGTGGTAATCAGCAGGAAGTTTCCTTGCCTATGCTTGACCTGAAGCCATGAGACTTCATTGGCTCCAGAGTCAATGTTGAGGATTCCCAGGGCTACTCCCTCCCGACTGTATACCACTGTGCTGCCACCCCTGGTGGGTCTGTCCTGCCGGTAGGACAGGGATGATGATGGATGAGTTTGGGACATTGGCTGAAAGGTATGATTCTGTGAGTATGACTATGTCAGGCTGTTGCTTGATTAGTCTGTGGGACAGCTCTCCCAATTTTGGCACAAGTCCTCAGATGTTGGTGAGGACTTTGCAGAGTTGACTGGGCTGAGTGTGTCCTGTCGTGTCTGTAGCTGGTGCTGAGGTCGATGCCTTATTGTTTTCCGTAGGCTTGCTAGGCCATTTCAGAGGGCAGTTAAAAGTCAACCACATTGCTGTGGGTCTGGAGTCACACATGGGCCAGGTAAGGACGGCAGGTTTCCTTCTCTAAAGGACATTAGTGAACCAGATGGGTTTTTATGACAAACCGATAGTTTCATGGTTACTAATACTAGCTTTTTACTCCAGAGTTATTTAACTAACAGAATTGAAATTCCCCAGCTGCTGTGGTGGGATTTGAACTCATGTCTCCAGATCATTAGTTCAGGCTTCGAACATAACCACAATGCTACTGTTCCTGGTCAATGACATTAGCTCCTGGTGGTAGTTCCCGAGATCAAAAGCAATCATAAAAGGTTCCTATAGTGAGTCACTGACTCAACAATGCTGACTGATGCCCATCGTGGTTGTGCTGCTGATGAGGTCACTCACAAGCAGACAAAAAGAGGAGAGGGAAGACAGTAACACAAAGAGCTGGAGATACAAAGTATGTCAATAACAAAGGGACAGACGGAGAGAAACAGAGGGAAAGAAATTGAAATGGAAAAAGATAAGCTGAACAGTGATGAACACAACAGCTCGGATGTTGCTGGTGTGTGGTATCTCATGGCCTGCCCTGTTAGTTAGACATTTTTGCTCACCCTTCAGCTCAAAATTATTTGCCCTGTAAGTTGCTGGAAGTGGGAGCTGATAACAGTGTGGTGACAGTGCGGGGCGGGGCAAAAAATCCATTTGGCAGAGGCGGCTACCTGGTGCAGAAGTGGGATATAAAACCTACTTCTGCTTAAAGGGGCTATGAGAACACTGGAGGCAGGAACACAACTGGAAGCAGCAGCCACAGCAGAGATAGCAAAAAGGACAGCTTTCTACTCCAGGGAGTCAGAAGTCAGTATTTTGCTGGAAGAGATTAGAAGAAGGATGACCTGGCTCTTTGGTTTCGGGGACAGGTGACCTCAACACAGGAATCCAAGTCAATGTGGAGAGAGATTAAAGTGGCACTCAGTACTTCATCGATCACATCCAGCACCCATCCAGTGCTGAACTAAATGTAATGACATCTTCAGGGCAGCAAAGGTAAGGTGCATGCAACTTATAACCCTTCTCTGCACTCAATGTAGATGTCTGTTAGGTGAAATGTATTTAAATGTCAGTGGCACCCAATGTATTGACTCTCACTGGCTTTAATGTCACACATCCATCATTATTAGAAATAACATTAAGATTAGCCATCCCCCTTGGAGTGACATGGAGGCATCTGCATGCAAATGTCAGCACCTAAACTATGCTGGTCTCAACCTCTGTTTGAAGATGCTGGAGGAGGGGACTTTCAGAAGAAGGCCTGTTGCCCTGTCACCAGTCAACTATAAATCTTGTTCTCTTTTATCCTCCATCACAGGAGAAGGTTCTCCACAATAATCCTGATTTGAGGCCTACAGGAATAGGACCACCTGACATTTGACCTTTGATGCCACAGGAGAAAGAAGTGTAGCAGATTCTGGAGAGGCAGAAGGAGTCGATGGATTAGGATGGACCATGGCAACTACAAGTTTGTCAGACCCATCAGAAACTTGCAATAATCATAGCTTGTGGATGATGGCATCCATGCAAGAAACTTGGTTTGCATCATGCAAATGCAACTGATGAGACTTCCACTAGACAGCACACACTTCCAAAACCTTTTCCTTTAATTTCCTACTTAGATAAATCACAATAAGAGGTGAAGGAGAAGAAAGAAGAAACGGAAAGTGGACAGCACCCACAGTCTTTCACCTCTGATCTAAGAACCCAATCATCACGCATGCCCTCACTCATCCGTTCTCTCTCACTCACTGATCCACTCGGGGTGTCTAGATAGTTGTGACAAGGGCTTGTCACTGGGTGAGTTACAGAGCATGAGGTGCCAGTGGGTAGTGGAGACGCTCCAAAGTCAGCCCCTGGCCCTGGAGCCCCAGGACTCAGATCTCAGGGGCCCCGTTCAATAAAGGATACGGGACTGGATCCGAGTCGCAGGTCAAATCACAAACCCACCTGCCAGAAAAAGATTGCGGAATTTCTAGGCTATTAAGTTCACTTCTGGCAAATCGTCACCTCAGCTTGTGGTTACAACAGGGCTGAGACTCCGCTACAGGTGCATTTGAGATGTTTGTGCCAGCAGCAGTCGCCGAGCTATTGTGTGAGCTGCTGAGACACGAGCCCCGATTTTAAACTGGAGCGGGAATTGGGTGGGGGTGGGGGCAGACGAAGCCAGCGCCAAACTGTCCTGACTTTGGCAGCACAAGTCCTGAGCAATTTTAACTTCCGGGCCTCATCTGCATGCCCCCAGTCAGTTCCCCCCTCGAATCCAGCAGGAAGCAGCCGCTGATCGGTGGACGGGAGTCAGACAGCAGGAGGCCGCCACTGCGGACTGACAGAACAGCCCCTGGCACTCAGATAAATGACGGAAAGACTCCGGCTCCTCCGGCCCCAATAGGAAAGTAAAACAACCTTGAACCTTTGGGCCCCTTCTGCCCCGAGCTCCACTTCCGGCTAGGTGGAGCTGCTGGGTGAGCCATCGCTGGTTCCCCGTTCAGGCCCGTGGTTAAAATTGCAGATCAGGCCTCCAAGATGTTATCGGAGCCCAATTTGCATATTTAAAGAAGTAGCCTGCTGGTTTCCAAAGGGTGTCCTTCCCACCCGCTCAGAAGAGCAGGTTAAAACTGAAGAATGCGGGGTGTCGGCAGGTAAGTCCCCTGGGCAAATTTAACTACCGTTAGTTTGCATCAGGCGGGCAGTTAAAATCGCCCCATGGCAATGTCTGAATTTCATTCATAAATATGTTTCTGAATATGAACATGAAGAATAATAGTAAAACAGGTGCACAAACAAATATAATGGAGCTGTGTGAGTTTGAAAGTCTCGATGTTAATGTGTAAACTTTACTGAAAACCAGCAACAGTTTAGTAATTTATAAAGATGGTGCAGGTGTGTCACCTGGTGGTCAAAATATATACCACAGGTAAGTGAGTTCCGAGATTAAAATAACATCCAGGATACAACGCCAAGGATCTGCTTAAACCTTCCTGAAACAATGGGGTAATTCTGCAATCCTGCTCTCCCAGGAAGCCCAGGTCAGAGATAGAGTTGATGAAAATTAGTTGTTTTTGTGTAGTTTTGAATTAGTTTCTTTATATCTAATCACAGTGCGTAAGCAGTTTAAAAAAAACTGACTGCAATTCATCTTGCTGCACCAAGTTTATTTTGATAAAGTGCTGCAAGTGTTTTTTTTCATTTGTTTTCAGATGTGGCTGACTCTAGCAAGGCCACATTTATTACCCATCTCTAGTTGCCCTGAGACGGTGGTGGTGGGCCTTCTCCTTGAACTGCTGCACTCCTTGTGGCAATGATGCTTCCATAATGGTGTTAGGTAGTAAATTCCAGGACATTGACCCATCGACGATGAAGGAACAACAATCTATGGCCAAGTCAGGATGGTGTGTGACTGTAAGTGATGGTGTCCCCACAACATTGCTACCCTTGTCCTTCTTTGTGGTAGAGGTCGTAGGGGAGAGTGGCGCTGTCTAAGTAACCTTAGTGAATTGCTGCAGTGCATCCTGTAGATCGAAAGTACTGCAGTCACAGTAGGCCAGTGATGGAGGGAGTAGATATTGGACCCGGTGGCAGAGGCTCCAATCAAGAAAACTGCTCTGTCCTGGATGGTGTCGAGCTTCTTGAGTGTTGTTGCGGCTGCATTCACCCAGTCCAGTGGTCAGTATTCTGTCACACTCCTGATTTGAGCCTTGGCTTTGAGGCAGAGCCTGAGTTGATATGGGTGGTTCAGTTAAGTTTGGGTTAATGATGACCCCCCCCCAAGATGTTGAAGATCAACGATGGTCAATAAGGGGAGATGGCCTGACTTCCTCTTGTTCGAGATGGTCATTAGCCGCCACTTTTCAGCCCAAGCCTGGATGTAATCTAGGTCCAGCTGTAAGCTGCCATAGGCTGCTTCACTATTGAAGGAGTTGTGATTAGAGCTGAACACTGGAATAGTCAGTGACCAGCCCCGCTCCTGACCTTACAACAGAGGGAGGGTCATTGATAAAGCAGCTGAAGAGGTGTAGGGGGTGGCGCGTGCCCAGTCAGTTATGCCCCTGACTGCCTGTGAGCGGTTCGAATCGCTCCCACACCCCTGGGTTCTCGACACCGGACTTAGGTACAGGCGGCGATACAGAAAACGAGTAGACAAGTGGTTTGGATGTGAGAAAACCAAGATTTTATTAAAACAGAAATAAAAATTACAAATGCTGAGAAGTCACTATGTAGTTACAGGCTTATCAAAAAGAATATACTTAAATGGGAATGGGAAACACACGGCACATCGAGGGAACAACACACATTAATAAAATCCCTTAACCCTTATCCCACCTATAATACCTAACTAGATTAAGCTAAGAGGGGCCAGGAATTCATGCTCACCAGGTCAAAATCTGCTGAGTTATAACAGTTGTGGGGTTTTGGGGTTCGCTTTTTGTGCTCTCTGGAGCTTGCCGTCATCACGTGGTCTCAGGTAAAGTACCCCGAGATTAAAGTTTTTGCTTGGGTACTTTACCTCGCAGGGATGATGGTTCTTCTTCTTCGGGTGGCGGTTGAATGTTGCATGAAGATAGTCGTCGGTCGGCTGGATTGAAGGCCCGATTATTCGAAGCGTTCTTCAATCTTCTAAATCATCTCGTCTTACCCAAATCATCTCGTCTTATTTCGTCTCGTCTCGTCTCGTCTGGCCTGGTCTGCCCGCGTTCGCCTGGTGCTGTGCCGGCGTCCCTGATGGATTTGGGGAAGCCATGTGCAGTGGCTAGGTAGCAAGCACAGGAGGAAGAGAGAGAGCAAGCGTGGCTACCAATGGGCCTATAATTATACTCCCGTTGGAAACCCTTATCTGTGCACCAAATCAGGTGAGTCTTTTGTCCAACTTTTGGCGGGCTGTTTTAAATGATTATACCAATCTAAGTTACCTGGCTTTAGATGGCCGTTTATCGCACCTAATGGCCCCGATGTCCGGGTTGTATAGTCATTAATGCATTTTAATCGGCCTGTCCAGCCTTGGTGGCTCCCTTGAGCTGTTTCCGATTATTTATGCGGACAAACTAATGGCCTTACGCTTAGGCCTAACTGGGCTGAGCTGTTTCGATCTGACGCAATGCATATTCAATGTTTGCCTAGCTGTCTGGCTTTTCAAACACAAAGTCCTTTTCACAGAAATGCATTTTAAGTTTTGATTTCCCAAAGCTGCCTGCTTGTGCTGCAGAAAAAGCTTTTGGTCACGAGGTGCGGACGCCATCTTTTGGGTACACTGTTCAAATTGTCCATACAGGGTCCCTTTTATTAATAACCTTGGGGGAATGTGGGACTTTTGAGAACCTTACATTGCCCCCTGTGATACTAAAACTTGCTTGAAGTATCATCCTTACAAGGTGAGCAAAATTTCTGACCCTCCATAGTCAATCTTCCCCTGTAATTACCTACCTATGATCCCACGACACATGCACTTCACCTCACTGTGAAGGAGAATTTTACCAACTTGCAGAAGTATGTAGCGCATTTTGGCTACAAAATTCCCCCTCTCCCTGAACACCTTACATAGAAGATAGGAGCAGGAGTAGCCAAAATGCGCTACATACTTCTGCAAGTTGGTAAAATTCTCCTTCACAGTGAGGTGAACAGTGGAGGGTTCAGGAATGGGGACAATTCGCTCCTGGGCCACTTGAACTTCTGCCTCGGGTTTAAAACAGAAACTGCTGTCACTAACCGGACACCAGCTATGCTGTCCATGCTGGTAGTAGGACGCTCCTGTGGTGACACAATATGTCCCACCTCCTATATATGCTACCTGCGGGGGAACATGGCCTTGTGCCATTGCCTCCATGGTACAATTTATAGGTTTCGCGCCAGCAGCTCTGAACCCGCACTGCGGTTTTGAATAGGCATTCAAGTGCTGGGGACACAGGATTATGTGTGCTCCCCGGGTCCGGCACCCTGAGAGGTCAGTACCTGTCATCGCATGCTCCCACTTTATGACGTAAGGTGGGACCGCTGTGAAACAAATGTGTGCACCCCCTTGAATAACTCCAATGTTCTCTACCCTGTATACCAGTGCGGGTCGGGCTGTCCTACCCATGACCGGCATCCTAACTACTACTCCCATGATTGTGTGGTTGGACCGCCCACAATCCACGGGGACTGGGTAGGCTTCTGAAGTTAGCCGGAGTTGGCACAGGCTTAATGCATTCTCAAATGGATGGAGGGCTGCGAGGTGCTTGTTGCTGATCCAGGAGGGGACTAAACCCTGTTTTAAATTCTCCAGATTACTGCGGCCCTCGCCCAGCAACCACGCCCCGTTTAGCACGCACACCTCGTTCTACGCAGCCTGGTCAGAAGCATTTCTGTCCTCCCTTATGAGGGCATTTACCGTATTTGCGTGCTTCTCCAACTCCGCTATGATCTCCTTTAATGGACCGTCATGGCCTGGCCCTCGTGCAACTCCGAGCCCACTACTTTGTTCTCATCCAGTAATATCTTCCTTAAATGTGTTTTTAAACCGTTTATCTGGGTCTGCAGCTCTATGTCATCCAAACTGTTGATGACAGAGGACCCAGTGTTAAACACAGTAAAAACATCATTCCACACTCCCCTTCTTTGTCTCCCTGCATTACCCAAAAACTCGCGGTGTGTGGTGTACAGTTCGGTTTTGTCAACATTGGTGAAATCGAACTCATAAAACTTCTTGAACATGTCCTTTAATAGGGCCTGGTATAGCTGCTCTGTTTCTTTGGGACACCACTCCGGTAAATGTATCTCGGTGAGATTTAAAATCACGGAGGCTACCGCTTAGTGTACCCCCTGGTACAGTACCTGATCGGTAGGCACTAGTACCAGTCCATTCCCTGGTCCCTTGGTGATGGTGGGGCACCCTTCCCTGGGTAACCTCGCCGCCTACGCCGTGGGCGGGGGCTTACGGGGGCGGGTTACAAGCTCAATGGCATTCACTGGGATCAGGGAATATGGGACTGCGCACACCTTCCAGCTGGTATCCCACTTCATCCCCTTCCCGGCGTCTTGCCACTGCCGGTGGAAAATGATAGATATGCCTGCGGGGCAGACCCTCTCTGACCCCCACATACAGATATAAATCCCTTGATCCAGTTCCCACCACTTGTCCCAACACACACTTAATCCCCCGTGAGTCCCTGTAATTGTCCGGTGGGCATTGTTCCCCAACCGTTCCCACTCGACTGCGGGATTCCTCATATCTTTGCTCAGCTTTCTGAGCCACCACCACCTATCCAGAGGAATGTGTCCCTTGCACGTTAAACATACACGTTTCCCTACGGTGACGCTGACCCTTGTGGTAACGACCTGTACCCTGGGGCACAAGAGGGAGGCCTCCCCGTACGTGAACCCGGTCTGGCTGGAGTACTGAGACGAATTGGACCCCAGCCACCCTGGCCACCTTCCCTTGTGGACGTAGACGGCGGTCTCCTCCGCATCCCATTCACCGCTTCCGTCGGTTGCTATCGGCGCTCTATCCCCTGAGCACCCATAGATGTGAGTGTCCTCCACGTTGTCCCTTTTTCCCAGGCTCAGTCCGATCAGGGCGAGTAGGATTACGCTCCCCTTCATCCCGAAAGTCTTTCTGCAACAGATACAAAAACATACAGCCAGGTCCCAAAGAGATTCTCTGGCTTGGGTGAAGCATAGTCGGGTCTCACGACCTCGACTCAAATATACACACTCTTAGCAGATACTACTTAATTAAAACTACCCGTCACCTTACTTAAACTTAAGCTAAAACACCCAAACTTAAGCTAAATACATAAACTTAACAATAACCAAAACTTAAATTACCTAAACTATATACATCCACCACCCGTCTCCGGGCGGCCCGCCTAATTCCTGGTTGGGCTGCGGCACACCGCTCCCTTCGGTGTGGCCGCACTGTCCTGCACTGTTGATCCCTCGCCACCTGCGGCTGCTGGCTGGGGACATCTGTCCTTTGACTTCCCCCTGACTCAGGAGGCTGCCCCTTTAAACTGGGGAGCTGGTGACCAGGGTTTCCTGGGTTGGGGCGTCCGTGGGGACCTTCTAGGGATTTTGGCGGGTGGGGTTTTCTTGGCTGGTTGGCCTTTAACCCGAACCACTGTCCCCTCCAGCGCGGTCTGTGGGCTCACCACTGCCGCTAGCTGGGGATCTTCCCCCTTAGGCTTCACCTCTCCCGAACCTGGGCTAGGGGCAGGTAACTCTTCACAGCCCGTTGCTGCAGGCTGAGAGTCTCCGCCCCCAGGTCCCGAACCTGGGTCCGGGGCGGGGTCTTCACCCTCAGGTCCCTCCTCCTCTACACCTGGGTTACGGTGGGGTCTTCACCCTCGGGTCCCCCCTCATCTGGATCCCAGAAGGGGGGGGGGGTCCCAATCGGTGGGCGGGATGGCCCCTCCCCTTAAACAAGCCACAGCGCCTGCCTGTACAGTCTGTGAGCTTGCTCCTGCTGCAGGCTGAGGATTTTTATCCTCAGACCCTACCCCAACTGGCTGTTTTCTCCTCTCAGGTTGAAACAGTTTGCACTGGTTAATACGGAACCATTTGGTGCGCCGAGGCATCTTAACGACGTATACCATGGGGCTGGCTTTGTCTACAATGCTGTAGGGCCCCATGTACAATGGTTCCAAACTTCCTACTCAGGCATAGTTCCTCACCATGACCTGATCTCCTACCTCCCACTCGTGGTGCTTTCGGGGTTCGAGCAGCAATCGGTTACTTCAATGCTGTCTTCCCATGTTCCCAGCCGCCTGCTCGTGGACCTGTTTAAGGTGCTCAAAAAGGTTTTGGGCGAACCTGTCCCGGTTTGCCTCCCTGAGCTGACCCTCCGTGAGCACCGGGTGGGGGTCTGCATAATCCTGCCAGTCATTAGCTCGTACGGTGAATACCCCGTGCTTTTAGACTGGCTGGCCCGGATCCCCATCAGAACCAACGGTAGGACCTCGGCCCATTTACGGGGTGAGTCCACCGTCTCCTTCCTCAACCTTTCCTTTAGGGTCCTATTCATTCTATCCACAATCCCTGATGACTGCGGGTTGTGGGCCACGTGCCACTTCCCCTCGATGACTAGCAGCATAATGGTATTCTGCATCACCTGTCCGGTAAAGTGACTCCCTTGGTCGGACTCCACATACTGTGGTAGTCCCCACCGCGAGAACACCTCCCAGACCAGGATCCTGGCAGTACCCAGAGCTGTGGCTGTTCTGCAGGGGAAGGCCTCTACCCATTTCGTGAACACATTTACCAGGACTAGGCAGTACTTATAGCCTCCCTGGGCGGTGGGCAGGGGCCCGATGTAGTCGACCTGTATCGACTGCCATGGTCCCTCTACCCTCCTGATGTGTTCCATAGGTACCTTTCTTTTGTGGGGGTCAGGGTTATTCGCAGCGCACACATGACAGCCTGCACAGAACTCGCGGACATCTTCCCTGAGTCCCGGCCACCATCCCGCCTGTTCCACCCGCTGCCAGGTGGTCTCAGGCCCGGGGTGTCCCACTCCTGGACCCTCATGGGCCAGTTGAAGGAATTCCCTCCGGTACTGCTGCAGCACAACCCACTGTTCCCCCCGGAACAGCATGCCCTCTTTTATACATAGATACATAGAAGATAGGAGCAGGAGTAGGCCATTCGGCCCTTCGTGCCTGCTCCGCCATTCGATGAGATCATGGCTGATCCTTTAATTCAGTATCCCGTCCCCGCCTTCTCTCCGTAACCCTTAACCCCTTTTGCCCGTAGAAATATATCTAATTCCCTCTTAAATATATTTAATGAGCTGGCGTACACTGCCCTCTGTGGCAATGAGTTCCACAGGTTCACCACTCTCTGAGTGAAGAAATTCCCCCTCATCTCTGTCCTAAATGGTTTAGCCCTTATCCTTAAATTATGTCCTCTAGTTCTGTTCTCACCCGCCAAGGGAAACATTCCTTCTGCATCCAGTCTGTCTAGACCTGTCAGAATTTTATACACTTCTATGAGGTCCCCTCTCAATCTTCTAAACTCCAGTGTGTACATCCCTAAACTACATAGTCTCTCCTCATAGGTCATTCCCGCCATTCCTGGTATCAGCCTGGTGAATCGCCGCTGCACCCCCTCCATGGCAAGAACATCCTTCCTCAGATGAGGTGACCAAAACTGTACACAGTACTCGAGGTGTGGTCTCACCAGTGCCCTGTACAGCTGCAGCAAGGTATCCCTGTTCCTGTATTCTAACCCTTTTGCTATGAAGGCCAGCATACCGTTTGCCTTCTTGACCGCCTGTTGCACCTGCATGCTCGCCTTCAGTGACTGGTGTACAAGAACACCCAGGTCTCTCTGTACTTCCCCCTCTCCCAATCTATTGCCATTTAAATAATAATTTGCCCTCCCGTTCCTGCACCCAAGGTGGATAACTTCGCACTTGTCCACATTATAGTGCATCTGCCATTTATCCGCCCAATCGCCCAGTCTGTCCAAGTCGCTCTGGAGCTTCCTGGTCTCTTCCTCTGAGCCCACCCCCCCTCCTAGTTTAGTGTCGTCTGCAAATTTGGAAATGCTGCATCCGACTCCCTGATCCAGGTCATTAATGTAAATTGTGAACAGCTGGGGGCCCAGGACAGATCCCTGTGGTACCCCACTTGTTACTGCCTGCCATTCAGAAAATGAGCCGTTTATTCCAACTCTCTGTTTTCTATCTGACAGCCAGTTCCCTATCCACGCCAAAACTTTCCCCTTTATCCCATGAGCCTCAATTTTCCATGCTAATCTTTTATGTGGGACCTTATCGAAGGCCTTTTGGAAGTCCAGGTACACCACATCTACTGGCTCTCCCCCATCTATTCTACCAGTTACTCCCTCAAAAAATTCCAATAGATTAGTCAAGCACGATTTACCCTTTGTAAATCCATGTTGACTCTGTCCTATCCTGTCCCCATTTGCTAAGTGCTCCGCTATTTCATCCTTAATGATGGACTCCAGCATTTTGCCCACAACTGATGTAAGGCTTACAGGTCTGTAATTACCTGCTTTTTCCCTACCCCCCTTTTTGAATAGTGGGGTAACGTTAGCTACCCTCCAATCCATCGGTACTGTTCCCGAGTCTAATGAATTCTGAAAAATCATCCTTAGTGCATCCGCTATCTCTAGGGCCACCTCCTTCAGTACCCTAGGATGCATGTTATCAGGCCCTGGGGATTTGTCCACCTTCAATCCCTTTAGCTTCCTTAACACCATATCCTTAGAGATATTGATTTGCGTCAGTTCCTCCTTTGCCAATGTCCCTATTTTTCCCGATATCCCAGGGAGGTTTTTTGTGTCTTCCTTCGTAAAGACTGACCCAAAGTATGCATTTAGTTGATCTGCCATTTCCTTATTTCCCATTATATATTCCCCCGTATCTGACTGCAATGGACCAACTTTGGTTTTCACCAGTCTTTTCCTTTTGATATACTTATAAAAGCTTTTGGAGTTAGTTTTTATATTTTCCGCCAGCTTGTTTTCGTAAGCTATTTTGCCCCTCTTGATTATGCCCTTTGCCCTCCTTTGCTCTATCTTAAACTGTTCCCAATCTTCCGCTCTGGCGCTTTTTTTGGCTATTTTATACGCCCTATCTTTGGATTTTATGCTGTCTCTAATTTCCCCTGTTATCCACGGTTGAGTCACCTTTTTAGATTTCCTTTTATGCCAGATTGGTATAAACAATTTTTGCAATTTTGTCATTCTATCTTTAAATGTTTGCCATTGTTTATCTACCTCCAGTCCTCCCAGGAACGTTGTCCACTCAGACCTACTCAGTTCCCGTCTCATGGCATCATAATTCCCCTTGTTTAAATTCAGGACCTTAGTCTCTGAGTCAATTTCTTCGCTCTCCATTTCGAGTGAGAAATCGATCATGTTATGATCGCTCTGACCCAAGGGTCCCCGTACAACAAGATTACTGATTAGTCCCTTCTCATTGCACAGTACCCAGTCCAATATAGCCTGTTCCCGAGTTGGTTCCTCGACATATTGATCCAGATAACCATCCCTCAAACACTCAAGGAATTCCTCCTCCTCATTATTTTTACTGATTAGGCTAGTCCAATCTATATGTAAGTTAAAGTCACCTATGATGACAGCTGTGCTCTTATTGCACGCTTCTCTAATTTCCCTCGTGATGCCCTCCCTAACCTCTATTTTACTATTTGGAGGCCTATATACCACTCCTATTAATGTTTTTCGCCCCTCGCTATTTCTTAGCTCCACCCATATAGATTCTGTATTAACTGAGTTAATATCCTTCCTTTCAATTGCATTTATCCCCTCTTTTACTAGCAATGCTACCCCTCCTCCCTTTCTTTTTTGTCGATCCTTCCTAAATACTGAATACCCCTGTATGTTAAGCTCCCAGCCCTGCTCACCCTGCAACCATGTTTCCGTAATCCCAATTAGATCATAATTATTAACCTCTATTTCCACAGCTAATTCATCTACCTTGTTCCTGATGCTTCTCGCATTAAGGTATAAAACCCTCAGGCTTTTTTTATGCTCACATTTTTTATGAATTAGTTTGGCCCTTTGTTTTTTGTTCCTCACCCTTTTATCATTTATTTCTGTCTGCCTTTCACTTTCCTCTATTTCACTACATAGGTTTCTAGCCCCCTGCCATACTAGTTTAAATGCTCCCGAACTGCTTTATCAAAAATTACCCCGAGAACATCAGTTCCATCTCTGCACAGGTGTAGACCGTCCCTTTTGTATAGGTCACACCTACCACAAAACTGGTTCCAATGCCTCAAAAATTTTAAACCCTCCCTCT
Source organism: Somniosus microcephalus (assembly GCF_052327205.1). Lineage (NCBI taxonomy): Eukaryota > Metazoa > Chordata > Chondrichthyes > Squaliformes > Somniosidae > Somniosus > Somniosus microcephalus. The sequence continues at coordinate 236,170,543 of NC_140990.1, forward strand.
TACACCACTGCTCAAGCCACGTATTTAGCCTAACTATCCTGTTCTCTGTACTCTTACTAGCACGTGGCACTGGTAGTAATCCAGAGATTACTACCTTCGAGGTCCTACTTTTTAGTTTGGCTCCTAACTCCCTAAATTCTACTTGTAGGACCTCTTCCCTTTTTTTAGCTACGTCGTTGGTACCAACATGTATCACGACAACTGGCTGTTCCCCCTCCCCCTCCAGAATGTTCTGCACCCGCGCCGAGACATCCTTGACCCTTGCACCAGGGAGGCAACATACCATCCTGGAGTCTCGGTCGCGACCACAGAAACCCCTATCTATTCCCCTTACAATCGAATCCCCTATTACTATAGCCCTGCCACTCTTTTTCCCTCCCTTCTTTGCAACAGAGCCAGTCATGGTGCCATGAGCCTGGCTGCTGGTGCCTTCCCCCGATGTGTCACCCCCCCCGACAACAGTACCTAAGGCGGTGAACCTGTTGCTAAGGGAGACAACCCCAGGGGATTTCTGCACTACCTTCCTGCCCTTGCTCTGCCTTTTGGTCACCCATGTACTGTCTACGCTGGCCTTAACCTGCGGTGTGACCAACTCACTAAATGTGCTATCCACACCCCTCTCAGAATCGTGGATGCTCCAAAGTGAGTCCACCTGCAGCTCAAGGGCCGTCATGCGGTCCCACATGAGCTGCAGCTGGACACACTTCCTGCACACATAGTCGTCAGGGACACAGGAAGCGTCCCTGATTTCCCACATGTTACAGGAGGAGCATGACACAGGTCCGAGCTCTACTGCCATGACTTAACCCTTATATTACTTTTAATTTTCTAGTTTTAGTTTATTTATCGACTTTTGTTTTCCCGAAGCTTACTTAGACCAATGTATACTGTACTCCTCTTATTCCTTTTTAAACTAACCAAATCCCACTAGTTTTGGTTTTACTTTCTAGGAAGGTTTGAGGAAAGTACTTACCAGTTAGTCTTACCTCCCTGGTCTTTCGCTGACTTCCCGGTCTTGTGTCCCCTTGGTCCTACGCCGACTTCCCGCTCCTCCCGGTTCCTGCCCTGCTGAAAAGAAACTGAGACCAAAAAATTTGTGACCTCTGTTTTTAGACAGCTGCTAAAAGACTACTAGGTTAGAGGAGGGGGGCGGTGGGGGTTCCTACTCTGTAGGAACTCGGGTTTAAGCCACCACCCTCCTTAAATACCTTTCACCTGGGTGCTTCCCACCAGGTCCGCTTCTGAAAAAAAGCTCAAGAGCTGGACTTCCGCCTCAGCTGTTTTTTAAATGGCCCCGAGTCTCGCCGACTGCTGCCTCTCCGCTCCGCTCTCCCGAACTGGTCGGGCCTCTGCCTTCGCGCCGGTTTTTAAGCCGGGCTCCTCCTCCGCTGCTGCTCTCTCCCGAACACCTCCCAGGCTCCGTGCTCCGACTGCTCTCAGGCCTCGCTGCTCTCCGGTTTTTATACCGGCTCCTCACCTCCCAGGCTCCGTGCTCCGACTGCTCTCAGGCCTCGCTGCTCTCCGGTTTTTATACCGGCTCCTCACCTCCCAGGCTCCGTGCTCCGACTGCTCTCAGGCCTCGCTGCTCTCCGGTTTTTATACCGGCTCCTCACCTTTACGGAGAGGGTTGCTGTGCCGTACGGACCCTCTGCCCTTTTCCCCTCAGTTACTGCACTGAGGACCGACTTGAGGACTGGGTCTTGGGCTTGGACCATCTTAAGGTCCGGGGCTAAAGCTACCTCTGCACTCCCTTGGGTCCCGTCCCTACCTCTGACTGCCGCCATGGGTCTGAACCCGTAGGGGTCCCAGAAAGTGCCTGTGCGGGCACCCTCCTTGGCGAGCATGTCAGCCTGCTGGTTGCCTTGACTGCGGGGTTCTGTGGAGGAATGGGCTTTCACCTTGTGGATGAAAATCTCCCCTTCCTCCCCCACTGCTGCTAGGATCTTTTCCAGCAGGGGTTTTACTGTGAGGGGTCTCCCGTCGGTGGAGGTGTACCTGCGGCGGGACCAGATGGCCAGGTACTCCATACACGAATTGCATGTGAACATACTGTCCGAGCAAATCGTGTATGGGATAGGGAAGATTTCGGGATGTGTAACGACGTACACTACCGCGGACAGCTCCGCCTGCTGGGCGCTCATGGTGCTGGGGAGCTTAATTGCCAGGGCAATGTTTGCCGCTGGGTCATAAACTCCATACCCCATGAGGCGCTCGCCAGCAGATACCGTGCTGGAACCGTCTACATAGATCTCGCGGCCTGTGGGATGTATCCCGGCCCGTAAACCTATCTTCACTTCCCAAACCCCTTCAATGGAACACCGGTGGGCTGTTCCAGGATATACCAGGTTGGCTGCGAGCTTTGGCTCGCAGAGACCCTTCACCTTAAGATCCATCTGCGAGAGGAGGAGGTTCCAGCGAGCAATGCGGGCACTGCTCACTGTTCCATCCTTGATCCTCCCATCCAGAAGCATCTGGGTGGGTGTGTGATGGGTGAGGAGGATGATGGGAGAGGTGCCTGTGAAGATCAGCGATCTTTTCACAGCCCAATGTGTGGCCAAGAGGTGCCTCTCACAATTGGAGTAGCTCCTTTCCACATCTGTGAGTATCCTAGAGGAGTAGACCACCGGCCTTAGCCTGCCATGCCACTCTTGGAGCAGCACAGCACTCAGGCTATCCCCGCTGGCTGCTACCTCCAGGAAAAACTCTTTCCCCTCCTCTATGGCCCCTAAAGCTGGTGCAGTCTGCAAGTCTTTCTTGAGCCTGACGAATGCTGCCTGGCAACCCTCATCCCAAAGCCACTCCACTCCCTTGTGTAGTAGTCGGAGCAGAGGGGCTGCGGTGGCTGCATAGTCCTCAATAAAGTCTTTGCAGTACCCGGTTAGCCCTAGAAACGACCTCACACCCGTTACTGTGTTGGGGACCGGGAACTCCTGTACCGCTTCCCTCCTAGCCTTATCTATGGCCCTTTCTCCAGCGCGGACGATCAGACCTCGGAATTTCACCTCTTGCTGGCCGATCTGCGCTTTCTTGGGGTTTACTTTGAAACCCTTCTGCCCGAGCAGCTCCAGCAGTTCGGCCAATAGTGGGCCATGCTCCTCTCTTGAATCAGTGAACAGGAGCAGGTCATCCACATATTGGACCAACCGTCTGGGCTGGCTAAAATCCTTTAAACTGTTTGCCATGCACTGATGGAAAATGCTGGGTCTGTTGTGGAAGCCCTGCGGCAAGCAGTTCCACGTGTACTGTTGCCCTTTAAACGTAAAGGCAAACTTGTACCGATCCTCCCTCCTTAAAGGGATGGACCAAAACCCGTTGGAAATATCCAGCACCGTGAAGGTGGTCATGGATGCTGGAATACTTCCTATCAGGTCGGCAACTGCTGCTACTGTGGGTGCACAGGCTGGGATGTTACTATTGAGCACCCGATAGTCCACCATAGCCCTCCAGGAATTGTCCGGCTTTCTGACCGGCCACAATGGAGAGTTTACGTGGGTGGCTATCGGCCTCAGAACTCCCTGCTGTACTAACAAGGACATGGCTGCTTCCATGTCTGGCTCAGCTTCCCTGGGGAAGTTATACTGTTTCTGTGGTCGGGCCATGGGGTCCCCGTCTACGCTGACCTCAAACCCGTTGACCCTCCCACAGTCGTGCTTGTGTGTGGCAAATGTGGCCAGGTGGGCCTGCACAAATGCCTGGAACTCCTTTGGGGTGTTACTGACCATAAGCTCGAGGTTATAACCCTCTTTGAGCTTTATGGTGCATAGGGTCCCCTTCCCTTCCTTTCCTGGGATCACTACTACCTCACCGTCCTTTCCTTTACCTGCCCCCCATAGGCAATGATTTCTCAAATCTACTAGGATCCCGTGGCCTACAATAAAGTCGGCTCCCAGGACCCCTCTTCCACCCTCCACTTCCAATTTCATCAGGACACAGGTCCACTTGGAGCGGAGCGGTCCTAACCGAATGGCGAGTGGGATGGAAAACGAGCCAGCCTATTCTTTGCCTGTGAACCCCGACAGACTGTATGGGACCCCGTTAGATAGAGGCGAGGTGGTGGGGTTAGCTGAGTAGACCACGGTGCATGATGCCCCCCGTGTCCAACAGATAGGTCCCCGTCACTTTTTCTACCTCCATCTCCAAGAGGGGTCTTTTCCATTCATCGTACCGGAGAGAACACAGGTAAACAGGCTGCGCTGGCTCTAGTCAGGGCTGTGGGTTGGATGGGGCTGACGGGGTCAGAGCACCGGTAGCGGCTGTAACTCTCCCCTGGCCAGTCAATAAGGACCTCATGGTGTCCAAAAGTGACTTGACCTCTGCGGGAGGGATTCCTGCCCCTGCCTTTTGGGCTGGGGCTGTGGAATTATTTCCCTTATCTTTCCAAGGGTTTTTGCACTCCTTCCGCCAATGACCATCCTTCCCACACCCGTAACAATTCGTCTTTGTGTTGGGGGGGTTATTCCCTTACTACCCGGTCCGGGTTTTACCTCGTGCATCTTCCCCTTAGGTGGGTGTGCATCGGTTCCCATACCGTTTTTATAGGCTATAGTCAACTGTCTGATCACCGTAAGTTCGGTGGTCTGGGGGTTCTTGGGGTCGAACCAGACTTCTGCCTTGGCCCGGACCTGTGGCAAGCTGTTTGCCATCAAGCAACGGAGCCAATGGGCCAGGGGATCCCCATTCAGGAACACCCGGTTCGGCGTCCCCGGACAGGCCCTCCGGTACACCGGCCATAACCGGCCCGCGAAAGCCTGCAGGGTTTCCCCTGCTAGCTGGACCATTTTCTCCACACGGGAGAAAGGACTTCCCTCATTCACCCCATGGCCTCCAGAACTGCATCCCTGAGCTCCTCATACCCGCTCTGCCCCTTCTTACACTCGTCAGAGAGGGATTGGAGGAGACTACTCTCCAGGGAGAATAGCAGCATCTTGGCCTGCTCCGCGCCATCGCAGTCGTTGACGCTGGCTGCCTGCTCTATGTCCCTGAAGTGGACCGAGGGTTCTCCCTTTTTGGACAGCTTCGGGATATGGTTCACCATAGCCCTAAGCTGTTGGGTGCTATAGGGTAATACAAACTGGTTTTGGAGGGGTCCCTCATCATTGCCATTGACGGGTGGGCCGAACCTCCGATGCCGTGCTGGGCACATCGGTCCCGGCTCCGACCTCTCTGACGGGGGTTGCTCCACCTCCGCTTCCACCTCTGGCTCCACCCCCCCTTGCTGCCAAACCTCGCTGAAACTTGGTGCTACGGGTGGTGGTCGTGAGACCTCCTGTCCCTCAATCGGGTCGTCCCTGAGCACTACCGGTGATGTTTGAACTGTCCTCCCCTCGTTCCCCATAAAATCCGCCTGACCTGCCTTCGGGCTTATAAGGCATACCATGCCTTTTGCCTTCCTGAGGGCCCGGCTCAGATTTTCTATCCGCTCCTTGCAGGGGCCGTGGTTTGCCTCCTCAAACCCCTGTTTGCTCGCTAGCTTGTAAGCTGCCTTTACTTCCTGTACTTTCTCTTCTTGTTCCCTAACTTGCCTTGCCAAGCGGGCGTTCTTTTCCCGCAACCTTAACTCATTTCCCTTGGCTTCGGTGACTTGGCACCGTAGGTATTCCAACTGGGCCTTGTGTTCTCCCATTAAATACACTCTCTCCTGATTCAAGGCCTGCAATGCTACCAATAACTTCTCCCCTGCTAGAGCCTTATCCTGGATCGCCAGGGCTGACTCCTTTAACTCGGTTGCCTGTGTTGCAACGAGCCCGTCCAAAAGCTGGACCTGCTTTTTGAAACACATCAGCTAGACTGCCTTCTCCAAGGACTTCTTGTGTTCCTTTCCCTCTGTCCACTTAGCTGCTGCATCTACCGGACGCCCAGCCCTTAACAGAGTGGTGATCCACTTCTTAGTGATATTCACCTTGCTAAACACATAATCAGAAACCCTTTCCTCCATCATGGTTTGCTCATCCGAATCATTGTCTACTGTATCGCAACCTTGTTGCCGGTGTCCTGCCGCGGTTGCCATTTTCTGTAGGGGGTGGCGCGTGCCGAGTCAGTTATGCCCCTGACTGCCTGTGAGCGGTTCGAATCGCTCCCACACCCCTGGGTTCTCGACACCGGACTTAGGTACAGGCGGCGATACAGAAAACGAGTAGACAAGTGGTTTGGATGTGAGAAAACCAAGATTTTATTAAAACAGAAATAAAAATTACAAATGCTGAGAAGTCACTATGTAGTTACAGGCTTATCAAAAAGAATATACTTAAATGGGAATGGGAAACACACGGCACATCGAGGGAACAACACGCATTAATAAAATCCCTTAACCCTTATCCCACCTATAATACCTAACTAGATTAATCTAAGAGGGGTCAGGAATTCATGCTCACCAAGTCAAAATCTGCTGAGTTATAATGGTTGTGGGGTTTTACGGTTCGCTCTTTGTGCTCTCTGGAGCTTGCCGTCATCACGTGGTCTCAGGGCACGGCAAGGGCATCGTCCCGGTAAAGTACCCCGAGATTAAACTCTTTGCTTGGGTACTTTACCTCACAGGGATGATGGTTCTTCTTCTTCGGGTGGTGGTTGAATGTTGCATGAAGATAGTCGTCGGTCGGCTGGATTGAAGGCCCGATTATTCAAAGCGTTCTTCAATCTTCTTCTAAATCATCTCGTCTTACCCAAATCATCTCGTCTTATTTCGTCTCATCTCGTCTCGTCTCGTCTCGCCTGGCCTGGTCTGCCCACGTTCGCCTGGCGCTGTGCCGGCGTCCCTGATGGATTTGGGGAAGCCACGGGCAGTGGCTAGGTAGCAAGCACAGGAGGAAGAGAGAGAGCAAGCGTGGCTACCAATGGGCCTATAATTATACTCCTGTTGGAAACCCTTATCTGCGCGCCAAATCAGGTCAGTCTATTGTCCAACTTTTGGCAGGCTGTTTTAAATGATTATACCAATTTAAGTTAACTGGCTTTAGATGGCCGTTTATCGTACCTAATGGCCCCGATGTCCGGGGTTGTATGGTCATTAATGCATTTTAATCGGCCTGTCCAGCCTTGGTGGCTCCCTTGAGCTGTTTCCGATTATTTATTCGGACAAACTAATGGCCTTGCGCTTAGGCCTAACTGGGCTGATCTGTTTCGATCTGACGCAATGCATATTCAATGTTTGCCTAGCTGTCTGGCTTTTCAAACACAAAGTCCTTTTCACAGAAATGCATTTTAAGTTTCGATTTCCCAAAGCTGCCTGCTTGTGCTGCAGAAAAATCTTACAGGCTTTTGGTCACGAGGTGCGGACGCCATCTTTTGGGTACACTGTTCAAATTGTCCATACAGGGTCCCTTTTATTAATAACCTTGGGGGAATGTGGGAATTTTGAGAACCTTACAGAGGTTGGGCCGACAATGCTTTCTGAGGAACTCCTGCAGTGATGTCCTGGGGCTGCCATGACTGGCCACCAACAACCGCAATCATCTTCCTTTGTATCAGCTCAGCAGCCACTGGAAAGTTTTCCCTTTGACCCCCAGTGACCTTAGTTTTTCTAAGGCTCCATGGTGCCGTACTCAGTCGAATGTTGCCTTGATTTTACAAGCAGCTACTCTCACATTTTCTCTGGCATTCAGCTCTTATATCCATGTCTAAATCACGGTTGTGATGCAGTCTGGAGCGACTGCTTCTAGCGTAACCTGAGCTGACTATCAGTGAACAGGTGTTATTGTGATTAGGTGTTATTTGATGGCACAGTTGATGACTCCTTCTATCGCTGTATTGATGATTGGAAGGAGGCTGATAGGGTGGTAATTGGCCAGGTTAGATTTATCATGGTTTTTTGGATAGGAAATATCCAGGCAATCTTCCACATTGCCGGGTAGATACTAATATCATATCTGTACTCAAACAGCTTGGCTAGGGGCATGCGCAAGTCTTCAGCACTACAGTCGGGATGTTGTTAGGGTCTGTAGCAATTACTGTGTCCAATGTACTCAGCTGTTTCTTAATGTCTCTTGGAGTGAACTGAATTGGATGGATGGACGCTGGCTTCTGTGATTCTGGAGACCTCGAGAAGAGGCTGAATAGGATTGTCCATGCTGTATTTTTAGCTGAAGATGCTTGTTATCACTTTAGCCTTGTCTCTTGAACTCACATTCATGTTTACACCAGGATTATAGGAGCCACTGCAGCTTCACATCTACATTCTATATCAAGAAGGTCAGCACTGCGAGCCAATAGCAAAGCTTGACAAATCGTTTTATCTTTCCTGTTAAACAAAGAGTTGACTATCGCTCTCTCCCTGATATGCAAAAGTGTAAATGCAAAAAGTAATCATCACCTGCTGGTCTCGGAATGTTGTATCATGCACCAAGCTATAACAAATCTGTTATTTACCAAGTCAAATTGGTGAAAGGCCTCATACAGTTGCCTCCAGTTTCACCCTATTATACCACATGATTTATATATATTATAAATAGCCTTCTGTATGTATGCACTTCCTATCCAACATTCTGTTGTTATAATTTTTGGTAACACTTTTATGTCAATGGCCCATATTTTCCGATGCCTATGCCTGCCCTGGAGAAGGGCCTCTGCGGGTGGAGAGCTCCGCTTTCTGCAGAACCTCCGCCCGCTGAAAACCTTTAGAAATCTTACACCTGGTAAAAGCAGCGTATGGCCTGCTTTTACCAGCATAAGAGTTGAAAAAGGATTTTTTTTAAATTATTTTCACTCATTTATAATTTTAAAATACTTTTAATAAAGGCAAGTGTATTTTTAGCCCTGTAAAAAACTTTAATTATTTTTTTTTTAATTAAATTTTTGTTCAAAATATTTTATTTAATGTAATTTTAACTCATTTTAAAAACGTGATTTTTAAAAAATTTATTTAATGTTTTGATGTGTTTTTGGGGTGATCTCCATTCATATATTTGGTGTGCCAGTGCAGCCTTTGGTCACCTGAGGAAGAGAGTGTTTGAAGACCAGGACCTCAAACCCGGCACCAAGCTCATGGTCTACAGAGCAGTAGTAATACCCGCCCTCCTGTATGCCTCTGAGACATGAACCATGTACAGCAGGCACAATTCAATTAAATTAAATTCAATTCAATTTTATTTGTCATATATGCAGCAAACGTGTGTACTGCACAATGAAATGTTGATTTTTACGAGTCCTCCCAACATTGGAATAAATATGGCATAGCAATGATAAAAATACTAATAGAAATACAGTAATAATAAAAACAACAATAATAAATAATAAATTATTCGTTCATGAGTCTTATGGCCTGGGGGTAGAAGCTGTTTCGAAACCTGCTGGTACGAGACCGTATGCTTCGGTATCTCTTACCGGACGGGAGCAGGGCGAAGAGGTTGTGGCTGGGGTGGCTCGCGTCTTTGATGATTCTCAGGGCCTTCCCCCGGCACCTCTCGGGGTAGATATCCTGCACAGCAGGTAGTTTAATTCCTATAGTATGTTGTGCAGCTTTCACCACCATCTGTAGAGCCTTGCGGTCTATGGCGGTGCAGTTGCCATACCAGGTAGTGATGCAGCCGGACAGGATACTCTCGATGGTGCACCGGTAGAAGTTGGTGAGAATCTGGGGGGCCAGTCCAAATTTCTTCAGTCTCCTGAGGAAGAACAGGCGTTGGCATGCCTTCTTGGTTACAACGTCGATGTGACGAGACCACGTTAAGTCCTCCGTAATGAATACACCCAGGAATTTGAAGCTGCTGACCCTCTCCACCTCAGCCCCTTCGATGTAGATTGGGGTGTGTCCCTCCCTCTGCCACTTCCTGTAGTCCACGATCATCTCCTTTGTTTTGCTGATGTTGAGGGAGAGGTTGTTGTACTTGCACCATTCTGCTAGGGCTCTTACCTCCTCCCTGTAGCCTGTCTCGTCGCCATCTGTGATCAGGCCTACAACTGTAGTGTCATCAGCAAACTTGATGATGGAGTTGGAGTTGTGCGTGGCCACACAGTCGTGAGTAAACAGGGAGTACAGAAGGGGGCTGAGCACACAACCCTGGGGAGCTCCTGTGTTCAGGATCAGTGTGGAGGAGGTGTTACTGCCTATTTTCACCACCTGGGGTCTGCCCGTCAGGAAGTCCAGGATCCAGTTGCATAGGGAGGTGTTCAGTCCTAGCTCACTGAGCTTGTTGACAAGCTTGGAGGGGTAATGGTATTGAATGCTGAACTATAATCAATGAACAACATTCTCACATAGGTGTTCCTCTTATCCAGGTGTGATAAGGCAGTGTGCAGTACAGTGGCAATGGCATCATCCCTAGATCTGTTTGGGCGGTAGGCAAATTGGAGTGGATCCAGTGTGTCAGGTAGTAAGGAGGCACCTCAAAGCACTGGAGAGGTACCACCAATGCTGCCTCCGCAAGATCCTGCAAATCCATTGGCAGGATAGGCGCACCAACGTCAGTGTTCTCGCTCAGGCCAACATCCCCAGCATCAAAGCTTTGACCATGCTCGATCAGCTCCGATGGACGGGTCACATCGTCCGCATGCCCGATATGAGACTCCCAAAAGAAGCGCTCTGCTCGGAGCTCCGACACGGCAAGAGAGCCCCAGGTGGGCAGAGGAAACGCTTCAAAGACACCCTCAAATCCTCCTTGAAAAAGTGTAACATGTCCACCGACACCTGGGAATCCCTGGCCCAAGACCGTACAAAGTGGAGGAGAAGCATCCGGGAAGGCGCCAAATACCTCGAATCTCATCGCCAGGAGCAAGCGGAAGCCAAGCGCAAACAGCGGAAGGAGCGCACATCAACCCAAGCACCCCACCCACCCGCCCCTTCAACCACCATCTGCCCCACCTGTGACAGAGACTGTAGGTCCCGCATTGGACTCATCAGTCACCTGAGAACTCATTTTTAATGTGGAAGCAAGTCATCGTCAGTTCCAAGGGACTGCCTAAGAAGAAGAAGATTTTTTTTATTTTTTTTTATTCATTGATGGGATGTGGGCGTCGCTGGCTAGGCCTGCATTTAGTGCCCATCCCTAATTGCCCTTGAGAAGATGGTGGTGAGCCGCCGCCTTGAACCGCTGCAGTCCATATGGTGTAGGTACACCCACAATGCTGTTAGGAAGGGAGTTCCAGGATTTTGGCCCAGCGACAGTGAAGGAACAGCGATACAGGTCCAAGTCAGGATGGTGTGTGGCTTGGACGGGAACTTGTAGGTGGTGATGTTCCCATGCGTCTGCTGCCCTTGTCCTTCTAAGTGGTAGAGGTCGCAGGTTTGGAAGGTGCTGTTGAAGGAGCTTTGGCGAGTTGCTGCAGTGCATCTTGTAGATGGTATACACTGCAGCCACAGTGCACCGGTGGTGGAGGGAGTGAATGTCGAAGGTGGTGGATGGCGTGCCAGTCAAGTGGGCTGCTTTATCCTGAATGGTGTCGAGCTTCTTGAGTGTTGTTGGAGCTGCACTCATCCAGGAAAGTGGAGAGTATTCCATCACACTCCTGACTTGTGCCTTATAGATGGTGGAAAGGCTTTGGGGAGTCAGGAGGTGAGACACTCGCCGCAGAATTCCCAGCCTCTGGCCTGCTCTTGTAGCCACAGTATTTATATGGCTGGTCCAGTTCAGTTTCTGATCAATGGTAACCCCCAGGATGTTGATAGTGGGGGATTCAGCGATGGTAATGCCATTGAATGTCAAGGGGAGATGGTTAGAGTCTCGCTTGTTGGTCTATCTGTCAAAAGTATAAAGGGAGATTCCCTTCTCCTATTGGCTGGCCTGGCCCACGTAATCCTAGGGATGCTTGCGAACTGCCTGCGCCCCTGGGATACATGGGCCCTGCACATTTCAACTATGGAAAGACCCAGCATCGGAAATGTCCAGACCTCAGGAGCCCTCAGGTAAGTTAGTAGATTTTTTTCCCGATAGGAGGCTTCCTGCGCGAGGAAGCCTCCTATCAGAAATTATGGGCCAATATTTATAATTGAAACTGCCTGCGTAAACATTTCTAATGTGAATTTCTATTGTAAACACTTAACTGTCACAGTGTCATCGTGGACTATTCACAATTAGGTGGTACTGTTGCACCCTGCTCATTACCCTTTCACATGCTCTGCCTCCCATATAGTACTGCTTCCCCCAGAACAGCATCTTCTGCTGCCAAACAAGAAGGGTAACAATAAGTGGTTCAAAGGCCAGAGTAGCGAAATAATGGGAAAAAGGCACAGAAAGTAAGCATGGAGAGAAACATTATGCAAGACAGGAAGTCAGCATATCGGATAGGCACAACACCTCACATGCCTCTCACCCACAAGAAGACAAGAAGGAAAACTAGAAAAGAGCACAACAAACAACAAAAAAGCAGAGACAGAAGCAAAAAAAAATACAAAAGCACATAATAATATAAAGAGAGAACCACAAGAGACACCACCAAAAACACAAAGAGAAAACACATAAGATATAGAACTTATCCTGCAACTTACTGTGAGCAATACCGCAGAAGATCCACTAATATACTTAAAAGAGAACTGCCAGAATATATCGTTAGTAATGCAATATAAAGCTATACACATTTTGTTGCATGACCTCAGAAATTGTGACAAATTCAAGAGGAAATGTAAGGCAAATGGCATTTTCAGAAAATATAGAAGCCACAAATTAATTTGCAAAATAATAATTTCTGAAAAGCAGCCCACAATTCTTAAGACCAAGATGATATATTTTCATTTACACTTAACATCCTTGACTGTTTTCCAGTGGGAATGACTGATAATTATATTGAAATAGATTATTAATTTTTTTTAAAACAGAACTGCAATAGAAATATTAAACATCTTTTCATCATTTAGTTTTTGTTGTCTCAACTAGGTATTTTGACAATGATTATATTTTTGGTGGTAACTATGCAAATACATTCCTGCTGTGGAGATCTGTTTAAAAAATACTAGTTATTTAAGCCAATTAATTTAGACATGGTGATTGAAAAAAAACATGTGCTAAAATAGATTAATGAATAGTTATAGATTTTATGTTACCAGATAAAGAGGAGCACAAAATAAAAGTCTAAGTCAACAAGATAAAGAATCAGAAACATGTGTTACTATCGGAGTTTATTTACAAACTCAATATATTAGCTTACATTGCACATCAGCAAGTTTGTTTATTTCATTGTGGAATGTGGCTTAATTAGCACAAGGTAAGCTGTTACACTTCAATCAGTAAATGGTTCTCTATGTAGCCTGGCGAAATGGAGCAGCACAGGACACGAACTTTCGTTTTTGGGGTTTTTTATTCTGTATTAATAACTTGGGTCTAGGTTTAGGATGAAATTGTAAATACATAAAACACAGTCGACAAAATACGGCAGTGGCTTGCTGCAAAACAGAACATGAGGCAAACCACAGGTGAAGGCAGTTAATTAACTAACAATCATTATACAAAACAAAACATATCATACCATACATTCGTATGTCCCGTTATCACTTGTCACCTCTTACAAGCAAACCGAAAGTATTAAACTCGTTCGAAACGTAGCCCCAAGGACTCAACAACAATTTTAACAAAGGTTAACACCAGCACATGGTGGGACAATCTATAAGCATCCCCATGATATCGAGTGATTTGGGAAACAATATCACTTTAAAACTATGTCTGGCTGCACAAAATGCTGTTTTAGTTGTACTTTACGCAGACTAAGTTCATTTCAAAAGTCATATTCACCCCAACTCTCCTCAGAGCACACCCCCCACGCTGGATCTAGAAAATGGAGGCTGTGAAGAAAGGGGAGGTTCCTTTGGCATCACATGGCCTTACCCATAACCCTTTTCTCCTTTTTTCAAATTCTAAAGGGGAAAATGAACCGCGCCATCTAGTGGACTTAAATATTCACTGCATTTTCCCACTTGGCTACATTCTCCCCTGCTTTAAAGTCAACGTCCTCGGTGACTTAGCACCCGTTTTTCACTTCTTTTACAGCTTCTCGAAAAAATGCAGTACCCAGACTCGATAAAACATGAGAGAACACCTCAGGACTGAGTGAGACTGCATTACAGGCTGACTGAGGCAAATGGTATGGGTTAGGGTTTACCCCAGCATTGGCTCTTTTAGTTCTGCGAGGAGCCGGAATGGGTACCTCAACCTCAGTCCCACACTCAGAAGGATCTGAATGCTCTGGCTCAGAAACAGCCTCTGATTCCTGTACATCTTGGGCGTTACCAACAGGATCATTGTTTACTTTTTCCTCCTGAGTTAACTCTGGATAGGTGACTTCCTCTACCACAACAAACTCAGTATCAGAGGGCTCTGGCAACGATTCTGTCAAAAGAGTGACAGGGGGTACGGTGACAGGGGACTTGGTTCTCGTCCGCCTAGGCTCAGGGACAGGGGTAACACATGGCCTAAGATTAACTCTATGGACCCTTTTTAAAGGACCGCCCTCTACAGGCTCAACTGCATGTGTAGTACCCTGTACCTCCACCACTCTGTACACAGTAGAACCCCACGCATCCTGAATTTTGTTCCTACCCAAAGGCCTGTGTCGTAAGTATACCAACTGACCCACCTCAATGGTTGGACAGTACACTTTGTCTTTGTTAAGTTCAATTCTTTGAGCTGATTTCTTTTCAGTGTACTCTCTTGCCCTTGCATGTGCCTCCTTCAAGCGCTCTTGGTGGACAACCAACCACTCATGTTTCTTGTCTAACACTTGCTCCTGACCTAATAAAGCATCTACAGGAAGGTGTGGATGAACCCCGAAAAGCAGATAGTACGGTGAGTAGCCAGTCGTAGCATGGGGTGTTACATTGTAGGCATACACCAACTCAGATAAGTGCTCAGGCCAGCGGCGCTTCTTTTCTGGAGGCAGTGTACGCAAAAGATCATGTAAAGATCTGTTGAATCTCTCACATTGAGCATTTCCTTCTGGGTGGTGTGGGGTAGTGCAGGTTTTCTTTACACCATAAAGCTTACACAGCTCGGCAATGATTTCACTCTCAAAATTTCGACCTCTGTCTGAATGCAATCTTTCTGGGACCCCATACTTCATGAACCACTCTTAGAGAAGGACTTTTGCCGTGGTATCAGCCTTTTGGTCCCGAGTAGGGAAGGCTTGTGTGAATTTAGTGAAAACATCGGTCACCACTAACACATTCTCACAACCATCGGAGGCCGGTTCCAGCATGGTGAAATCTACAGCAACTACTTCAAGGGGCCGGGAGGCTAGAAATGATTTCATAGGGGCATGTATCTTGGGGTGGGGCATTTTTGTCAAAACACACCTCTCGCATTTCTTGACCCACTGTTCCACATCCCCATACATCCCAACCCAAAAACATCTCTGTCTCAAAAGGTTCTGTGTGCGCTCTATTCCCTGATGGCCCATACGATCATGCACACCTTCAAGCACGACTTCTTTCAAACAAGAGGGCAGTAGTAGCTGGTGACACTCACCAACATGGACATCCTCGATTACACGGTACAACAAACCATCTTGCTCACAAATACGGGGCCACTGCTTTAACGTGGATAATACTAGCTTGGATAACTGCGACCTCTCCTTGTAAGTTGGCCTTCGCTGCTCACCCCAAAACTTCCTAAACACGCTGAGGGTGGGGTCTGTGTCTTGAAACTTACGTAGTTCCTCTTTAGAGTAACCGGGAAGTGTTGGTGTGTTACCCTGCAACTCACTACGCTCAGTACTTTCTTCTGTGTCCGAAACACGGATCTGTCTGACTTTACAGCACTTGACTCCTGCTGTCCCTAAGTCTGGTCCTAGAGCTGTTCCCTTGTGAGTGACATTACATATGGCCACACAACCATCATAGTCTGCATCCCCACTGTCTGACTCGGGCTCCCCTGCTAACGGCTGCCTAGAGAGGGCATCTGCTGCTGCATTACAGCGGCCTGGGCGGTACTTGACGTCAAAGTCAAAAACAGCTAACTGAGCCACCCATCTTTGCTCAACAGCACCTAACTTAGCTGTAGAAATGTGACACAGGGGGTTGTTATCTGTTATGACAGTGAACTTGGAACCTAGAAGGTAACCTCGAAATTTCTCTGAAACAGCCCATTTGAGGGCGAGGAGCTCTAGTTTCATACTGCTGTAGTTTCTGTCATTTCTTTCAGCATTACGGAGCCTCCTACTGGCATATGCTATCACTCTCTTCCTATCTCCCTGCTGCTGGTGGAGGATGGCACCTAATCCTAGGTTACTGGCATCCGTCTCTACAATAAAAGGCTGAGTGAAATCTGCGTAACCTAACACTGGAGCACTGATCAGCTTTTCTTTCAGCTGTTCGAAAGCAGCTTGGCACGCAGCTGTCCATGAACCTTCAAACAACCGTTTTGCTTTTGCTGGGCTGTCTTCCCTAAGGCATGCATTGACTACGTCATGGAGAGGGCCAGCTCGTTTAGAAAAATCCTCAATGAACCTCCTGTAATAACTACAGAAACCAAGAAATGACCTCAGATCTTTGACTGTACTGGGGACCGGCCACTTCTTTACGGCGGCAATTTTCTCTGGATCTGTCCCTATACCCTCCCCTGAAATTTGATGCCCAAGGAACCTGACTTCCTGCTGCAGGAAGTGACACTTTTCAAGCTTTACTTTCAACCCTGTCTCTTTCAGTCGTCTTAGAGCTGTCTCAAGCCTCTCTAAATGGTCCGGGAAGGTCTGAGAGAACACAAGGATGTCATCTAAATACACTAATAGGATGTGGAACACTAAGTCACTCATAGTCGCTTGCATAAGTCGTTGAAAAGTCGCAGGTCCATTACAGACACCAAAAGGCATTCTGAGGTACTCAAAAAGGCCAAAAGGAGTTGTAAAAGCAGTCTTAGGCCTGTCACTTTCACGAACAGCAACCTGGTGGTACCCACTTGCAAGATCAATGGTCGAGAAGAACTTTGCACCATGAAGGGCATCAAAACTCTCGTCAATGCGGGGCAAAGGAAATGCGTCACGTCTGGTTTTTGAGTTTAGTTTCCTAAAGTCAACACATAGTCGTATGTCTCCATCAGTCTTACGAACTACCACTATGGGTGAAGCGTATGAACTATTGCTCTCCTGGATGACACGCTTTCTTAAAAGCTTAGTGATGTGGTCCCTCACCTCTTTGTACAGTGTAGGTGGGATACAACGGTATGGCTCTGTAACTGGTGCGTCATCTACCAAGTTAATCTCATGCTCAACTTTATCAGTGTAGCCTAGGTCCTCATCCTTAAAAGCAAATACTTCCGAATACCTGGCTAAAAGTGCACCTAACTCTGCTTGTTGGCCCTGTGTGCCACCTATGTGTAGTTTGTCCAAAAGCAACTGAATGTCTTGGTCTGTCATCTGTCCTTCTTTTCTGCCAACAGTTACTTCCTCTGTGTCAGCGGAGATGCGTTGAAATCGCACCTCACAGGAGTCCTTGTCTACACACTCTGCCTGAGTCGGAATACCAAGCCTGGTCCTGGGGCTTAACCACACATCCTCCTCAGAGAAATTTACCACCTGCACTGGAAATAAATGTCCCTTTGATTCAACTAGAGTGGGGACAACTACCAGGCCACCTGGCAATGGTGTGTTACCTGGCTCCAACAGCATTTTAGTGCTGCCACCTGACTGAGTTTTAAGTCCCTTTACATAGACTGTAGCTATGGAAGACGCAGGCACATGTACAGCATCCCTACCAGCTACACGGACAGAAGATGACTTTGGAGTGATGTTACACTGTTGTACTTGCTGAAATGCTTCCCTCCAATCTGAATCCAACTTTCCCCCTAGAGTAGTGTCAAACTCAGCATGAACTAGTTGTCTGCATCGGCTGATGATGTTCATACCAATAAGACCTGGTGCTGCAGGCTGTGACTGCTGATGCTCTTTGACTACCAGGAAACCACATTCGGGTAAGGTTATGCCCATAGTTTCAACGTCTAACTCAAGGTAGCCCAAGTAGGGAATGTCCAACCCGTTGGCGGCAGTGATCTTAAGCCACCCGGTTGTAGGCAGCATATCCTCATCCCTTCCAAGTAAGTGCTCTCTGAAAAAAACTTCAGTAATAGTGCTGACTTGGCTCCCGGTATCCAGTAAACAGTTAGCAGTAACCCCCCCAATCTTGAGATCTACTACTGGACATTTACCTACTGCACGGTCAAGAAATCTGTCACGAATACCAGTACTGTTCTGAGAGCCTGCAGGTTTTCCTCGCATTGCCCGGCTCATGGCAATCGAGGGAGTTAGTTTTCCTGCACCCCAGCCAGCAGTGGTGGATGTGTTTGCTACCTCGTGCTTCTGAGGACACTGTTTGGCAATGTGCCCCGCCCCGTTACACTTAAAGCAAATAGGCTGACCTTCATCAGTGAACTTTGGCTTGGCTCTAGGTTTCCCAACCTTGTCATTACCCGTGTTTTCCTTCTGTAGAGCAAGACCCCGTACTGCCTCTGTTAGTTCCCCGATAGCTTTACCCTGTTCCGCCACCACTTTAAGAACATCCTGTAAAGTGACAGCCTGGCTGCCTGGTACCCCAATGGCAGAACACTGAAGATCCCTCCCCGTACTGTCACACACTACATTCTTGCTCTTTGCAACTTTAGTGCTACAGGGCTGGTCTTCTAAGGACCATAAGACAGCTTCCTCACGTACATCGAACAGGGTAGACTGGGGGTTGTCTCGTACAAACTTGCGCAACTCTCTCCGGAGTGAGGGATCTCTAACACCATCAACAAATCTGTTTCTGACAACCCGTTTTGTGTCCGGCACAGCATCAGGTGATTGCTTTACCAAAGTTCTAATAATCTGAGAGAGTGCATGTGAGTATTCTCGGAAATCTTCACCCTCTTCTTGCTTGCGTCCATAGAAAGTTTCTAACAGCTGGGACTCACTGCGTTTTTCGGTGAAAGCCCCCCTTAGGTAACTGAACAGGTCACTGGGCTGCTTAGACTCTCCACCCAACCGTAACCTAATTTCCTGTAGGGCTGCCCCCCTCAACAAAGATCGAATGAAATCTACCTGCTCTGCAGGAGTCTGATCTCTAGCTCGTAGTACACTTTCAACCTCTTCAATGAACTCATCAACTGAACGACTATCTTTGGATACCTCACCACTGAATGGTTGGATCTGACGCTCTCTGGGTACATACACATATGACTTGGTTGCCCCATTACCTAGAGTGGCAATAATTGCCATTGCTTGGTCATGGTTTTTTTTCAACTCTGAAATCTGTGCCTTGAGTTCATCTATCTGGTTGCCCTCACCCACACTAGAGGTATTGTCCTCACCATCCGAATTGTGAGCTCCACCCGCCTCCTCAGGAGGGTCTAACATTTTGACTCAGTTCACAAGTCCCTGACAGTCACTGAATGGGATGGCCGCTGCGACGATTCTTCTCCAATGGTGTCCCTCCTCGGTGCCTTGATGGGTCCTCTCCCAGATTGGTCCTGGTGCCCTCTGGATCCCGTCTGTCTGGTCTGGTCCTCCTTAGCAACCCCAGGCAGCACTCTCCGTCCGTCTCCAGGTCCACTTGGCACCACACCGCTCTTCCCCCACTGCCGTATTTTATGTAACTTTCCCAAACCTGAGAAACTCCAAGCTAACAGACCCCACTCCTGGTACCAAAATGTGTAGCCTGGCGAAATGGAGCAGCACAGGACACGAACTTTCGTTTTTGGGGTTTTTTATTCTGTATTAATAACTTGGGTCTAGGTTTAGGATGAAATTGTAAATACATAAAACACAGTCGACAAAATACGGCAGTGGCTTGCTGCAAAACAGAACATGAGGCAAACCACAGGTGAAGGCAGTTAATTAACTAACAATCATTATACAAAACAAAACATATCATACCATACATTCGTATGTCCCGTTATCACTTGTCACCTCTTACAAGCAAACCGAAAGTATTAAACTCGTTCGAAACGTAGCCCCAAGGACTCAACAACAATTTTAACAAAGGTTAACACCAGCACATGGTGGGACAATCTATAAGCATCCCCGTGATATCGAGTGATTTGGGAAACAATATCACTTTAAAACTATGTCTGGCTGCACAAAATGCTGTTTTAGTTGTACTTTACGCAGACTAAGTTCATTTCAAAAGTCATATTCACCCCAACTCTCCTCAGAGCACACCCCCCACGCTGGATCTAGAAAATGGAGGCTGTGAAGAAAGGGGAGGTTCCTTTGGCATCACATGGCCTTACCCATAACCCTTTTCTCCTTTTTTCAAATTCAAAAGGGGAAAATGAACCGCGCCATCTAGTGGACTTAAATATTCACTGCATTTTCCCACTTGGCTACATCTATATTTCTGACATCATGATGTAAAACATTTAAGGGCTAAAAATTCAGGGGCTTAATGCCACCATTACCGATAAAAAGTAGTGTAAAGAGGGTGGCCGCCACTCTTTCGCCAGCTGATGCCGGGTCCCGCGGCGTCCGCCATTTTCCAAGGCCCAGCACCACTGCCGGTAACATCGATGGCCCTGCAGATTTAAATAAGGGAGAGGTGAAGTCAGTCGCTGTGCCATGCCAACTTAACATCACCTCAGCGAACATGGACCTTAGCATTGAGTTCAGCGCTGGGTCCTAAGCTTGCCATGTAAACCTAGCGTGCAGCAGATTGACAGAGGCGCTGTCAGCACCTCTTAAAGGGACACATAGCTTTCTGGTAAGTTTGCATTTAAGCTTTCGGACTGTTTTATTTTGATTTTATTGAAGTAATGGCTTGCTGCAATAGATGTTAAAAGTTTTTTAAGTGGACACTTGCAAGACCTCTGAGAAGACAGAAAATGCTGCAAACACTCAGCAGGTCAGGCAACATCCGTGGAGAGAGAAACAGAGTTCACGTCTCAGTTCTAGATGCTGCATGACCTGCTGCGTATTTCCAGCATTTTATGCCGCCATTTCAGGTTTACAGCATCCGCTCGCAGAGGGGAACAGGAAGATGCAGAAGAGGAAGAAGCCGCAAAGGAAGAAGCTGAAGAGGAGGAAGCCAAGGAGGAGGAAGCAGAAGGAAGGAGGCATCCCAGGCAGCCCCTTTCTGGCTGGGATATCCAGGCTTGAATCATCCACCTGTGGTACCAGTGACCACAACACCAATTCCCCTTTCAACATTTGTCCCACACCTTACCTTCCCTCTGTTACTGACCATCACAGCATTCTTTTGGCCACGATGCTGAAATAAAAGCTACCACAAAGTAAACTTTCCAATCCAACTTTATACATCTATCCATCCAATATGACATCAAGAAACCAACCCTTATGCATTCTCTTAGTGACTGTCTTCTGTGTACTTTTGCCTATCCTACTGATGTCACGCAGTGCTACCCCAGTGGCTGCAGCATGGCTGGTGGGAGGCTGCTGACTTTCAGTGGGGGACACTGCAGATGGCCTTGCTGGTCGACCTTGAGGAGCTGGTGGCTGGGAGTGTGAAATCAAGTGATGGTGTTTCTTCTTCTTCTTCATGCTCCTATCCCTTTTCTTGGTCAACCACTGCCTGGGCAGGCTGCACTTCTTGGGTGTATGAAATGAGGAAGGCAAAAGGTTGGAGTTGTGGTGAGAGGAAGGCAGGAAAGCAAGAGGTGCATGTGAGAAGGAGGATAATGTATGAGGATACCAGCATCTTGTATCCTTTCTGCCCCGCCACTGGCTCAGCTTTGTGCAGGGGGCCAACACTGCAAGAGAGGTCCTCTACCCACAGGGGCCAGGAGGCCCTCCAAAAAGAAGGATGTGGGACCAGATCACCGAGGCCATCACTGCCTGCAGTGTTCCCCCCACCCCACCCCCCTTTTAAAGGCAGTAAGGGCTGAAAACTGCATTTTTTAACTTCATTTTAAATTTTATTTGTTCAGAAGCCATAGTCCTTTTAATGCATTGCTTCTTAATGTCTCACAATGCCTAGCAAACTCATTGCCTCACTGCCAGAGGCTGTTGGAAGACGGAACACCACTTCTGAATGGCAACTTCAACTCGGATGCCTGCAGTAACGCCACCAGGAGGGTGTTACACGATGAGTTAGTGCTGGGCTTTAGACCCCAGCGCGAGTTTTTCTCCTCTAACGCTTCAACCATTTTCAGCAGCCATTAACCCGAGGCCATGATGACTAATGCCACAAAACCATAATGCACGTCGACTGACATCACCTTTCCCTCATTTCAGGGCGATTGATGTTATCGGCAACACTGCTGGGCCATGGAAAATGGTGGACGCTGCGGGCCCCGCCACCAGCTGGCAAAAGCGGCAGCTGCCCTCTTTACGCAAATCTTTGCCGGTAACAGGTGGTGTTAGGCCACCCGAGTTTTTAACCCAATATCTCTTTATCTAATTTCACCCTGCAATACATCCACATCACACGCTTATGAAGTTTGAGGCCTTTTTCTTTGTTCCTTTTTTAGGTGCCATCTCTGTGCCTTCTCCAGTGCTCCATCCCTCTTGCTGTCCTGCCGCCCTTTAAAAATAGCCTTGCACCTTGAACTTTGTCCTTCCCCTCCCCCAGAGTTCTCTAGGACTCCCAAAACATCACTGCCATGTTTCCTGGCGGGACTCTCGTCTATGTCCCGCCCAACGACATTTAAATGAACTCACCCCAGGTCAGTGTCTATCTCCATGGATGTCTGGAAGTCCAACTCCACTGCACCACACAAAGTTGAGGGCCAGAGTTTTTTTATGACTCGAAAGAAGACAGATCTCCAATCCATCACAGCAATGATTTAAACCAGACCCAATTTTCCCAGTAAATTTGTTTCTCATTACTTAATCTTATTTAACATTGTCCACAAAACCATAATGCACCATAAATCTTATTGTTTATTTTGTGATTGCAACAGGCAAAGATAAAGGACCAAAGACAGGAGTGAGAAACCAGGAAGAAATTAACACTCAAGAGACTAGTAAAACAAAGAATAGGCTGCATGAAAAAGTAGGGCATCTGCAGAAATTGACAAAGATTTAGAGTAAGGTCTTGCACTAGGGCTGCCAAGTTAGCTGATCTCAACCGGACCAACAATAAGGAGGCTAAAACTGGTCTGAGTGCGGAGAAGAAAATCGGCCAGGGTTCCTGCTGCTATCTAGTGACCCTGTTGGTCATACACGTGTGTGGCCATCACATGAAGACATGATTTGGTCAGTTGTAATGCCTTCCAGGGTTGTGTAGCCTGCCATTATTCATTGTCAAGGCTCAGATGTGAATAATGGCCCTTGGGCAAGGTAGTGGATGGCAACTGGCGCCACTAGAATTACAAGGAGTCAACAACTTCAAGAGAGAAAAGGGAGAAAATTAGGCATTTAAAATAGTCATGCACTAAGTTTGAATTTCAATGGTTTAAATTCTAACCTAATGTTGTAGGAATGAAAGATACATCTTCAGGACTTCAACTCACAGATTTACAATCCTAATGAATAAATTACCAGTCCTCCCCCCCCCCTCTATCAATCATGTCAGAAATTCATTATCAATTTAGAATAGGACCTTTTAAATAATGATACATTTCAATGTTCAAGGTCTCATTGCAATTAAATTTCCTCAAGTTTTAATTTTTAACCCATCCATTTCAAAATGAAAAGCAGACAAATTGGCCAACACTGCTAGAATCCAAAATTGAGATACCTACTGAATCCTCATATACCCAGTCACTTTTATTAATAATTCAAACATAAAGCAATACAGACCAGTACATACATTCACAAAAATAATTATTATGCTAGTAATTTTGATGTGGATCTTCTAAGGACACATACTAGTGTAACATCCCAAATGTGTCAGCTGTGGCTCAGTTGGTAGCACTCTTGCCTCTGAGTCAGAAGGTTGTGGGTTCATGGTCCTACTCCAGAAACTTCAGCACAAAAATCTAGGCTGACACTCCAGTGCAGTACTGTCAGAGGCGCCGCCTTTTGAATGAGATGTTAAACCCCATCTGCTCTCTCAGGTGGCTGTAAAAGATCCCATGGCACTATTACGAAGATGCGCAGGGGAGTCATCCCCAGTGTCCTGGCCAATATTTAACCCCCAATCAACATAACAAAAACAGATTATCTGGTCATTATCATATTGCTGTTTGTGGGTGCTTGCTGTACACAAATTGGCTGCCGCGTTTCCTACAATACAAGAGTGACTACACTTCAAAGATTGGCTTTAAAGCGCTTTGGTATGTCCTGAGTGTTAGGTTCATTAATAACTAGTCATTTTCATTATGAACAGCTAGCTTGAGCTAGTCATTTATTCAGGCTAGTGTGCAGGCCTCCATCTTGACTACTGCCTTGTGGGTAGCCTAGTGCATCGTGGGTAGCCTACTATTTAAACATACAGCTCCACCTAGTGTACCATTCTAGAATGACATGTTTCTGATCATTACATCCCCCTTTCTTTGAGGTTAAACAAAAATCAAAATCAATCAATCATAACGACATAAACACCTTCACAACAGTCAATACATTTTCAATATAGTTTTCTTTGTATTCAAAGATTAAGTCTATCAGGCTTTTTTACTTCACGTGTGGATCTTCTCAGCACAGGTAAGTCTGATGTGTTTTCATGAGAGCCTGTATGTGTGTTTGTGTTAGATTGTTCTGGTGGCGAGTGACAAGATTCAGTTTCGGCATTGTCGTCGATTTGCTCTTGGATAGTTTCTTGTGTTTTTAGGAGGGAACGGCGGTTCGTCCTGAGAATCTGTCCTTCCTCAGTTCTAACAGTGTATGACCTTGGTCCTACTTCCTCCAGAACTGTAGCTTTCCTGTTCCATGCATCTGGATCCTCAATCCTGACAACATCATCCCTTGTCAATGGTTTCAGAGTTTTGGATGACTTGTCATAGTATGATTTCTGTTTCAGCTTTAACAGTTGAAGTCTCTGTCTCAGTTCCTTACTCTGCTTTTCTTTTGCACAGCAGGATAGCGTGGTGCGCAACTTGCGACCCATTCAGCAGGTGAAGAACCAGAGTCTAAAGGTGAGGCTCGGTAGCTCAGCAGGGCAAGATAAGGATCAGACTTGCTTTCTGTCGCTTTCTTCAGTAGCTGTTTGAGAACTTGAACACCTTTTTCTGCCTTACCATTCGACTGAGCATACAAAGGACTGGATGTGATGTGTTAAAAGTCATAATGTACTGCAAACTGTTGCCACTCGTTACAGTTGAAGCACGGACCATTGTCGCTAACGGCAATCCTGGGAATTCCATGTCTGGCGAAGATGGATTTCACATGCATTATGACACTGCTTGCTGTGGTGCTTGAGAGCAGCGCCATCTCAGGATAGTTAGAATAGTAGTCAATCACTAATAGATATTCTTTACCATTCAAATGAAAAAGGTCCATACCAACCTTTTGCCATGGTGCTGTTGGTAAGTCAGCTACTATCATTGGTTCCTTTGCTTGTTTGTTTTGGTGTTTCTGACATGTCTCACATTCGCCTATCATGTTCTCAATGTCCTTATTTATGCCAGGCCAATGAACAGTGTCTCTTGCTCTCCTTTTGCATTTTTCAATTCCGAGGTGTCCCTCATGAATCCTTTTGAGCATGTCTTGACGTAGAGCCTGTGGAATGACTATTCTGTTCTGTTTTAGTAATAGTCCACTTGCGACACTCAACTCTGACTTGTTGTGAAAGTATCTTGGACAGGAACCTTTTGGCCAACCATGATGAATGTTCTCTATTACTGTTTGTAACACTGTATCTTTTACTGTTTCTTCTGCTATTTGCTTTGATTTTGTGTCTGACACGGGCAGCGCAGCAGTGACCATACTCACATGAACATCCACGTCTTCCTCAGTAGAGCTCACATGACTCATTGTGGGTGCTCGGGATAGTGCATCTGCTAACACTATGTATTTGCCTGGTGTGTAGATCAGTTCAAAGTCATATCTTTGCAGCTTCATCATGAGTCATTGAATCCTTGGAAACATCTCATTCAGGTTCTTTTTTATGATGACAACCAGTGGGCTGTGGTCTGTCTCAACTGTGAAGGTGGGAAGTCCATATATGTAGCCATGGAACTTTTCTAGTCCAACTACCAAGCCTAGACATTCCTTTTCAATCTGGGCATATCGACACTCAGAATCAGTCATAGACCTGGAGGCATAGGCAACAGGCTTCCAATCTTCACCCTCTGCTTGTAGCAAGACCACGCCTAGGCCATCTTTTGATGCATCCGTTGACACTTTGATTCTCTTTGTTGGGTCAAAGAAGGTGAGTACAGGTGTGGTTGTCAGCACTGTTTTGAGGTTCATCCACTCTTGTTCATGTCTTTCTGTCCATGCAAACTCATTTGTTTTACGTAGCAGGTCTTGCAGACAGGCTGTCTTGGCTGACAAGTTAGGAATGAATTTTCCAATGAAGTTTATCATCCCCATGATGTGTAGCACTCCTTTTTTGTCAGTGGGTCAGGGCATGTTGAGTATGGCGTTTACTTTTTCCATATCTGGCTCTATTCCTTTACCAGATAGATTATCTCCTAGGAAAGTGACTTCCTGGACGCCAAACTGACACTTGGCTTTGTTGAGCTTCAGTCCATTCCGGCGTATGCTCTGTAGCACTTTAGTCAGTCTCTCATTGTGTTCTTTCAGTGTGGAGCCCCAGATGATGATGTCATCAACATAGACTCGAACTCCTTCCAGACCTTTAATTATGTGTTCCATCGCTCTATGAAAGATTTCAGATGCAGATATTATACCGAAAGGCATTCTGAGGAAACAATACCTGCCAAATGGTGTGTTGAAGGTACAGTATTTGGTGCTCTCTTCATCATCCAGTTTTAGTTGCCAAAATCCTTGTGAGGCATCGAGCTTTGTGAAGTATCTGGCACCTGACATTTCACTGGTGATTTCTTCTCGCTTGGGAATCTGGTAGTGTTCACGATTTATGTTTGCATTTAAGTCCTTTGGATCCATGCATATTCTTAGATCATTGTTCTTTTTCTTTACACATACCATGGAGTTAACCCAGTCTGTTGGCTCTTCGACTTTCCTGATGACTCCTAGTGTGGTCATTCTGTCCAGTTCATTCTTGAGCCGGTCACGCAGGGGTGCTGGAACTCTCCGTGGAGCATGTACCACTGGCTGAGCATCCTCCTTTAGCTGGATCTTGTAAGTGAATGGTAGAACTCCAAATCCTTTGAACACATCCTGGAAATTACGCACTACAGAATCCACCGAGTCATCTGGTCTGCTTATGGCACAGTTTATACGGTAGACTCTCTTGACCAGTTCTAAGTCCTCACAAGCTTTGTCACCTAGTAGTGAATCAAGTCCTTCAGCCACAACAGAAAACATGAGATGATGCACTTTGTCTTTGACTGTCACTTTAAGTCTGCATACACCTAAGCTATCTATTTTCTGTCCATTATAGTCCTTCAGTAGTACTGACTTTTTCTGTATTTTGGGCTTTTCTTTCATATTGTTAATGTCACTCATACTGATTAAGTTTGCTTTTGCCCCAGTGTCTAGTTTCAATGTAACTAATGCTCCATTTACCTGCAGTGACATTATCCATTTGTCCTCTTTTACTGCATTAACTTTATGTTCAGCATTGTCCATTCCTGAGGGCTGCACATTTTCTGTATCCTTTTCTATATTGTCACATGATACCATTCGTACAAAAAATGTCTCACTTAAATCAGTGTCCTCAATCGCATTGACTTGTTGCCCTTTCTTTGTTTTTACTTTTGAAAAGCATTGTTTGGCAAAGTGATTCTTTCCATGACATTTTGTGCACATTTTACCAAATGCTGGGCATTGTCTTGACTGGTGTTTATAACCACAGCATTTATAATTAAAAATTCCTTCCTCCGATTGCTTTGCATTTCTGTTCTGCCCACGTTTCTTCCCCTTGTAGGACACAGCACCGACAGCAGCACAGTCACTCATTACAGTTGCATCATTATTAATTTCACTGAAAGTCTTCGCATGCTTTTGAGCTAGCTCACTGGCTTGGCATATTTTCACAGCATTTTCCAATGTTAGTTCGGTTTCTCTCAACAGACGTTCCCTGACCTTTTTATCATGAATACCAAACACAATCTGGTCACGAATCATGGATGATTTCAGATCAGAGAAATTACATGTCTGTGCTTTCAGTTTCAGATTGGTCATAAAGCTATCAAAAGTCTCATTTTGCTGCTGTGTCCGTGAACGGAACACGTACCTCTCATAGGTTTCATTCTTTTTGGGAGAACAACGTGTATCAAATTTCTTTAGCACATCGTCCAGTTTTTTTCTGTCCTCCTCTTGATTAAATACAAATGTATTAAATACCTCTATCGCCTGCGGGCCTGCAACCGTGAGCAGCAACGCTATTTTCCTTGCGTCTGGCTTCGTACCAAATCCGATGGCAGCAATGTAGAGTTCGAATTGTTGTTTGAAAGTCCGCCAATTGCAGTCGACATTCCCAGTGAGTTTCAAACCCTCCGGTGGCTTCAAAGTCTCCATGTCGCATTTCACAATATTCAGCAGATTTTACCAATCCTGGTACCATGTTATGTTCATTAATAACTAGTCGTTTTCATTATGCACAGCTAGCTTGAGCTAGTCATTTATTCAGGCTAGTGTGCAGGCCTCCACCTTGACTACTGCCTTGTGGGTAGCCTAGTGCATCGTGGGTAGCCTACTATTTAAACATACAGCTCCACCTAGTGTACCATTCTAGAATGACATGTTACTGATCATTACACTGAGGTCATGAAAGATGCTATATAAATGCAAGTCTTTCTTTCAAAGAAATTCCAACTCAAGAAGGGAGATTATTCATTTTAATAAAGTGGAAAACTTATCTAAACAAACAGAAGAAATACTGACTCAAAAGTAACTATGGCTGCAGACACTATTCAGCCCCCTAAACCCCACCCCTCCTCCAGCAAAGGTAAATAAAGCAAAACCTCAAGTCCAAAACATCGCTGCCCAGTTGTTTCAATTCTGAGTATAAAGTGGAAGTAGAACCTGATGATGGAACTTGCATGCTCCTAAAAGTTTAACTCCTATACTGTGTTAGTCAAAATAGAACATTTGATCTACTTGGACAGTGTTTGCATTCTACACATCATCAGCTCCAGACATTCCTCCATAATATCCATATAGAATGATGTGCCTCAATAATTCCGAGACTCGAAGTTAGCAGAACAAAACAAGGCTTTTATTAACTTAGAACGTAACATGTAAGAGAGAGAGATGTCTTCCTTCTGGAGACTGAAGCCAGACTGGGTTAGCTTACAAACGGGGCCAGGTATGGGCGGAGCCCTACACACAGCACATTCCAGTATACAATACAGCACATTCCAGTACACAATACAATGAGGTCTGGGGGAAGGGAAATGACACTGAAACCGATCTCAGTCACAGGCAGTGATGAATGGAAATATTTCATCACATAGAAAAATTAAATAGGAAAAGGAATAGTACCAGAGGACTGGCAAACAGCAAATGTAATTCCTATCTTTAAAAAGGGAGAAAGAACTAATCCAGGCAACTATAGACTCATTAGCTTAATGTCAGTGGTAGGAAAGATACAAGAATATTTGCTAAAATATCAGGTAACAAAACATTTAGATACTGAGAATATAATTTTTTTAAATAGCATTGATTTCTAAAACGAAGGTCATGTTTAACCAACCTTATTGAATTCTTTGAAAAAGTAACACAAGGAGTAGACAAGGGCAATGCAGTGGATGTGGTATACATGGGGCTGAATATTTACTTTGCAGAGTGTGTGGGTTTGTGAGTGGATGAGCAGTTAAAAGTGCTGAAATTGACCGCATTGGGAAGCAGGCTTCAACACGCCGCCTTCTGCCTTTAACTCGGGCGCGTTAGTCAGCGCGCCAGAGACCCACTCGTGAGAGGTGGGTGAGCTAATTAAAACACTTCAGACCTCATTAAGAGGCTATTAATAGCCTTTTTTACCTGATGTTGCAGCTTTTACTGGCTGAAGACATGGCTGATGACACCCTTGAGGAGGCCACGCAATGAGGCCGAAGAGCACTACAATCAAAGCCAGATGACAACATGATGTGTAATATAGCAAGCAGTCGGGATGCTGAAGATGCACTTCAGATGCCTGGACAGATCTGGCTCCAGCCAGGCTCTCCAGAATGATCGTCATATGTTGCGCTCAGCACAACATAGCACAGCAGCAAGGATTGAGCAAGGCGCAGAGTGCACAGCCTCTTCGGAGGAGGAGGAGGATGAGGAGGAACCAGAAGTGGACGTGACACCAGCAGCAGAGCATGCTGCTGCCCAAGAGGTGTGAGGAGTTTTCTCCAGTACTGGTCCCCATTACACACAGTTCTTGGACGTCAGAATTTATAAGAACTAAATACACAAAGCACAGGGTTTAGGCTCAACCTTTGATTCGTTTGTTTATTGAACACACACACACAATTACCTTCCCAGTATAAATCCTTATGATTTATGTTAGACTAACAACCCCAACATAAAAACCCCTACGCAAGAGTCATTTGCATTGACACAATATGACACAGTTAAATCCGTCCACAATTTGACTGTTACATATAAAGTTACCCAGACTCAATCACAAAACCCTTATTGTGACCTGACTAAAACTTACAAACTTACTCAGACTCCATCACAAAAGACCCCTCTATGATTTGACTGAAACATACAATCACCACTCCCGATCGGCTGTCTCCTGGATTTGATTGTAGGCCCGAATCTTTCTGCTCGCTGTTCATCCGATGGCTTCCCACACCAACTCTCCTCAAAGTGCCTCTTACTTTAAACCAAAATCAACTTGCAGTCTTGAAACACATTTCCTGGCTCCCTCCTGAGCATACAATGGCCGTTTCAAAATGTGTGAATATCTCTAGCAAAGAACTCTTGATGGCTAATTGTCCCTCATATTGTCCATGGATTACTTGGGCACCCAACTGTCTGCATTGAGGTCCTTTCTGACAATGCAACCTTCCCAAGATGACTGCATATGCTAGTTGTTAGTTTCTGTTAGCATTCGTATTCAAATGGTTCAAGGCCCAGCCCATTGTCTAGGCCTGCACTGATACTAGTTATACTGGGGCCATGGTCTTCTTTGGCAATGTAACCCCTTAAGGTAAATGAATATGCGAATGCTCTTGTTCAGAAGCATTCGTATTTTAGATTGTCTGTGATCATTGATATCCAGTCACTTGATGGTTCATAGTTTCGGCTACAATGTTTGAATTAACCCTTTATTGCCCATTTCTTTTTGCAGACTGTGCAGTTCTGGGTTTTTATATTTCATAGTCCAATTATTACTGTTAGGGGGGAAAAACGGATCCTACAGAGACCCGGGATGTCCTCTTAATGGCACGATTTAGTTAAGTTGCACCTCGGTGGGTCCAGTGAGACATAGAGTAGTGTTGTCACCTGGTGTCTCACAGCTCACATGTGAGCAAGAGCAGATGGTGGAGACAGCCCTTGTTCATCTACAATTGTCTCTTCTTTCTCTTCCTGCTGCTCCTACGCTGTGCACCCCCTGTGACTTCAGCAGAGGTAGAGGCAGGCTGCTTACTTCCCTACTCTGACTGCTTAGACACTTTTGGCGGACGTCCTCTGGGTTTTGGAGCCTGTGAGGGCCCCACTAAAGACTACTCCTCCTGCACCTTGCAGGGGCAGACTCGGCCATCGGTATCCAAGGCAGCATGTGGGGCTCTGACTGAGGCAGAGGAAATGGGGGAGAAGTGGGAGTGCTTTGAGCAGAGCCCCCACTTCCATGTCCTCTCTCACCATCATCCCTCTCATGACCTCCCTGCTAGCAACGAACTGGAGAGCATCTTGCTGCACATCAGTGGAGCGATGAACGGCCACCTCTAGGTTTGTATCCCTCCTGGATATGGCTTCAATCAGAGTCTGCAAGCTGTAGTTCACAGCAAGCATGCACTCGTTGGACTGGCACATTTGCTGCTCCATGCAGGTGGCCACCCTTTCCATTGACGAACACATCGTCGCCATCACCTGCGACATGGTGCTGCTCATGTTGGAGATGGACTCCTCCATTCTCCATACAATCGCACACATTGCGGCTGGAAAAGCTGCCAGAGCCTCCCGTATTTTTTGTTGCTCCTCAAGAATTATCCTCCTTGTCGGCGGCCCCCGAGGTTCAGTATCTGCGTCCAGCTAAGCAGAGCTTGAAGTGTCCTGCTCCCTCTGACGAGGACTCTCCACTGCTGTCCCAGTCTCCACCATCTGCTCTTGCTCACTTGTGATCTGTGAGACACCAGGTGACAACACTACTCTATGTCTCACTGGACCCACCGAGGTGTGTGTATCTGCGTTGGTGCTGGGTGCGCATGGGTCTGGTGACGGTGCACCCTCTGAGAGTGGAGCTTCCTCTGAGGAGTCGTCTTCCTCCTCTGGCTGGATAGTGGGGGGGGGGGGGAGGTGGCGGCACTTGATGGGCCTGTGGGAGAGTAAAGACATGAATTAGAAGTGTTGTGATAAGAATGTTTTAAGTTACCATTATGTACATGATCATATTTCACTGGCTTCTGACATCAAGTCACCATGAGTGACTGTTGTATTCCATGTGGCTGTATGATATTTAATTCTATCACCAGGTAGCTGGGAGGCCCCCTCTCTCTGTCTCCCACCGCCAGCAGCTCTGCAACGCGACTGAGTTCCAGGGCCTCCTCCTCTGCTGAAGTGAGTGGTGTGGTTACTGGAGGGCCACCACCAATTGGCTGCCTCTCCCGGGTGTTCTGCTCTCTCTTCTCCAGCAAGGAGGGAAATAAGAGACCTTTGAGTGAGAGTGATGGAATGAGTGTAAGGGATTGATGGGCTACATCTGTAGAGGGTGACTATGAGGGAGAGGCGTGACATTGCATTCAGATGAGGGCGAGTGTCAGTGGTGGATGGTCAGATGGGGATGTGAGGAAGTGCATAGACAGTGAGGGGTAGGTGCACCTGCACGGTAGGTTGGTGTGAGGAGTGATGTGCAGGAGTAGGATTGGGAAGGCAGAGTGAGGGGGTTGAGGTGACACATAAATCAGGAAGTAGGGCATTGTGGCATTGTACTCACCTTTCCTGACCTCATGAGGTTGTTAAAACGCTTCCTGCATTGGATCCATGCCCTTGGCACAATATCCCTGCTGCTCACTTCCTCTGCTATCTCCGGCCATACAGACTTGGTCAGTGTCGTTGGCCTCTTTCTCCTATCCGCAGGGTAGAGGATGACCCCGCGGTGGCGAAAGTCAGAACTTCACATCTATGCATCAACAGCAAAGCCATGAATCATTTTGCAGCAAAGACCTTTTTGGGTCTGCAGGGGGAATGTCTGACTGTAGGTCAGGTGAAACTTCATTAGAGGCCAGGAAATTACGTCAGAAGCAGAGAAGTAGAGCTGGTTGGAGCATAGAAGTTTCTCTGCAGTACAGGATGAGGAGCTGTGAGATACTGAGGTACGATAGCACCACCACTGATAGGAGGGTATAATTGTAATGTCACAAGTTTATATAGGCAGTTTCCATTATAAATGTGGAATTTATACTGGGGAAAAATTGACAGAAAAGTGTGACAAAAACTTGACAACTGTAAATGAGATGTTGTAGACAGGAAGTGTGCACAGACATAAGAGGGTAAAGGTTCCATTAGGCTGTGCTGGTTTTTCAGCACAATTCACCCGAAACCGACCAAACAAGCGCAAAAGATCAAGGAATTTTAAGCACAAGTTACGTCAGCGCATATCGAGTTTCCACGATCTTTTGTGCTAGTTTAATAAATATCGTGCTAGCAGCTGGCCCCGCCCACAAATCTGGCCACTTAATCGCCATTGCGAGTTTCTGCTAATTGCGCCCGTTTGCAGGCCTTTGAGGAGGCTCTTGAAATTAAGTTGCTTTATGTTAGGCGCAAGGACACTAACAGGCACCTTTTAAAAGTTTTTAAATATTAAAAAATATTTAATTTACTAAGAAACTAACTAGTATACACCATGGTGTGGAGATGCCGGTGTTGGACTGGGGTGCACAAATGTAAGAAGTCACACAACACCAGGTTATAGTCCAACAGCTTTATTTGAAATCACAAGCTTTCGGAGCGCTGCTCCTTCGTCAGGTGAGGTGGAGAAATAAGCTTATATAGTCAGAGAATAATGTCAGATGTTTACAGGTAATCTTTCCAACTGCCATTTATCACACCTCAGCAGAGAGATAATCACAGCAATCAAAGGTGTGAATGGTGTCCAAACAGGTCAGTCAGGAAAACATTACATCAAAGAACAATGAGGTGGGGTCACAAGGGGTCAAATGTTGCAGATGCTGGGGTCTGTATGAAAAACAAAAAAAGACAAAAAACATTTTTTTTGCTGGAAATCACAGCAGGTCCGGCCGCATCTGTGTAGAGAGAACAAGCCAATGACGACTCGAATCTGGATGACCCTACGTCAGGTGGGGTTACATGTAGCGTGACATGAACCCAAGATCCCGGTTGAGGCCGTCCTCATGGGTGCGGAACTTGGCTATCAATTTCTGCTCGACGATTTTGCGTTGTCGTGTGTCTCGAAGGCCACCTTGGAGAATGCTTACCCGAAGATCGGAGGCTGAATGTCCTTGACTGCTGAAGTGTTCCCCGACTGGGAGGGAACACTCCTGCCTGGCAATTGTTGCGCGGTGTCCGTTCATCCGTTGTCACAGTGTCTGCATGGTCTCGCCGATGTACCATGTTCCGGGGCATCCTTTCCAGCAACGTATGAGGTAGACAACATTGGCCGAGTCACATGAGTATGTACCATGTACCTGGTGGGCGGTGTCCTCACGTGTGATGATGGTATCTGTGTTGATGATCTGACATGTCTTGCAGAGGTTGCTGTGGCAGGGTTGTGTGGTGTCGTCGCTGTTCTCCTGAAAGCTGGGTAATTTGCTGTGAACGATGGTCTGTTTGAGGTTAGGTGGCTGTTTGAAGGCGAGTAGTGGAGGCGTGGGGATGGCCTTAGTGAGGTGTTCGTCGTCATCGATGACATGTTGAAGGCTGCGAAGAACATGGCGTAGTTTCTCTGCTCCGGGGAAGTACTGGACGACGAAGGGTACTCTGTTGGTTGTGTCCCGTGTTTGTCTCCTGAGGAGGTCTATGCGATTTTTCGCTGTGGCCCGTTGGAACTGTCGATCGACGAGTCGAGCGTCATATCCCGTTCTTACGAGGGCGTCTTTCAGCATCTGTAGGTGTCCATCGCGTTCCTCCTCGTCTGAGCAGATCCTGTGTATTCGCAGGGCTTGTCCATAGGGGATGGCTTCTTTAACGTGGTTAGGGTGGAAGCTGGAGAAGTGGAGCATCGTGAGGTTGTCCGTGGGCTTGCGGTAGAGTGAAGTGCTGAGGTGTCCGTCTTTGATGGAGATTCGTGTGTCCAAGAATGAAACCGATTCTGAGGAGTAGTCCATGGTGAGTTTGATGGTGGGATGGAACTTGTTGATGTTATCGTGTAGTCTTTTCAGTGATTCTTCGTCGTGGGTCCATAGAAAGAAAATGTCGTCGATGTATCTGGTGTATAGCGTTGGTTGGAGATCCTGTGCAGCGAAGAAGTCTTGCTCGAACTTGTGCATGAAGATGTTGGCATATTGGGGTGCGAATTTGGTCCCCATGGCTGTTCCGTGAGTTTGGGTAAAGAACTGGCAACATTTGACCCCTTGTGACTGTTGTGTCCGTGTGTTAATGGAGACACGGAATGCAGGAGTAGGTTTCACAGGTGTTTACTGAACAAAGTCTGGAGGTGAACTAACAGATACAAGACACTATACAGGCTTATATAGCCCGAGTGGCCATTACCGGCATTACAGTATACAGGGGCTCTTAAAGGCACATACACCACAATTCCTCCCCTTTTAGACAACCAGTACATAATATTTTAAGTAATCATTAATTAACATATTACAAGAACAACAATCTACACATTTGCTGCAGTTAATCAATTATAAGTCAGTCTCTCTGGAGGCTTCCTGACTCGGTCCGGATAACGCCTCAGTGGTGTAGTAGGTTTTGGTGGTGTAGTAGGTTATTTTGGCAAGGTCGATTCGGCTTGAATGCCAGTGTCGGGTTCATCTGATTCCAGTATCACCGGATCGGAGGTAGATACTATGGGTATCTCTGCTTCATCATTAGGCGTATAGAGTTGTGGTGTAGGTTGTCCCTTTTCGGAGGACTCTATGATCTGGTCAGCATGGCGCCTTATTATGCTTTCTCCAATGTCCACGGTATACATCAGCGGTCCTAGTCATGTGCAAATAGTTCCAGGCTGCCATTTCTCGGTACGGTAGTCCCGGGCCAAAACTTGTTGACCTATCTGGAAGGTTCTAGTTGGCCTTTCATTCATGCCTTGAAATTGCCGGTTCTCCACGTCCCTTCTGATGTTTGGCTTGATCAAATCAAGCTGGCATCTTACGCTTCTATTGAAGAACATCATGGCGGGAGTTTGGTTTGTAACCACATGTGTTGCATTCCTGTATGCAAACAAGAAGTTATCTACCGTATGCTGAAGTTTTATGTCTTCATTACCCCATGGCTTTTATGGCCTTCTTGAAGGTCTGGACAAACCTTTCAGCCAATCCATTGGTGGCGGGATGGTATGGGGCGGACGTGTAGTGCTTAACCCCATTGTTTTTTAAGAACTTCCTGAATTCTTCAGACACAAATTGCGGTCCATGAACAGATCTGTTCAGGCAGCCCATTCCTGGCAAATATGGTCCTTAATACTGTGATGGTTTTTTCCGTGGTGGTGGAGGACATCTTTATTACCTCCGGCCACTTGGAATGTGCATCAACCGCGATTAAGAACATTGAGTCCATAAATGGACCAGCAAAGTCGATGTGTACCCTTTGCCATGGAGATGAGGGCCACTCCCATGGATGTAGAGGGGCTTGTGGTGGGGCGTTTTGGACCTTCTGGCATCCTAGGCAGCTTTTGGTCATTTCTTCGATGTCTCCATCGATACCTGGCCACCACACAAACGCTCTGGCTAGGTTCTTCATTTTCACTCCACCCAGATGCCCCTCGTGAAGCTCCTTTAGCACTTTATCCTGGAGTTTGGGTGGAATCACCACTCTGGATCCACACATCAAGGTTCCTCAGCACACTGACAGCTGTTCTCTTCTTTGCGAGAATGCTGGCAACAGTGGTTCGCCATGTGCTGGCCATCCCTTCACTGTTAAATCGTAGACTCGTGAGAGAGTCGGGTCATTCCTCGTTTCCTTTTCATTGGCAGAATTTGTTACTGGTAGACATTCCACTATGGTTGAGTGGAACATCTCCACTGGATCCACTGTACGTGCCTCTTCTACCGTTGGCAACGGTAGGCGCGATAAACCGTCAGCATTCCCATGCTGTTTTGATCCTTTGTATTCTATGTCATATTGGTGTGCCCCTAGGAAAAGGGACCACCTCTGTAGCCTTTGCGCTGTCATAATGGGAACACCCTTTTTAGGGTTGAATATGGAGACGAGGGGTTGATGGTCAGTCAACAAGGTAAATTTTTGTCCGTGTAGGTAATGGTTGAATTTCTTCACTCCCCATACCAGGCTAAGTGCTTCCCTGTCGATCTGGGCATAGTTACGCTCAGCTGAGTTCAATGAGCGTGACGCAAAAGCTATCGGCCGCTCCGAGTCATCAGGGAATCTATGCGATAATACCGCTCCTACGTCATAAGGGGATGCATCGCACGCCAGTCTGATTGGCAGTGATGGGTTGTAATGAGCCAAAACTTCCTTGGACGTGATCAAGCCTTTGCATTTATGGAAGGCACGTTTACAGTCTTCGCTCCATTTCCAAATTACTCCCGTTTGTAGCAGTTCGTTAAGAGGGTGCAGAAGAGTTGACAAGTTCGGTGAAAATTTATGATAGTAATTTATCAATCCCAGGAACGACCTTAATTGAGAGACATTTTCAGGTGCTGGGGCTTTTATGACCGCTTCAATTTTTTCAGGTGACTTATGCAACCCTTCCTCGTTAATTATGTGACCACAATATGATATTTATTTCTGGAAAAATTCGCACTTGGGGCGATTTGCTCGTAGGCCCCGTTCTCTCAACCTAGTGAGCACCTGCTCCAAATTGGCAAGGTGCTCGTTGTCATTTTCTCCTGTTACAATGATGTCGTCTAGGTAGCATTGAGTCCCCAGAATCCCTTGGAGGACTTGCTCCATAGCTCTTTGCCAGATAGCTGGAGCTGATGCTACTCTGAAAACCAGTCGATTGTACTGGTACAGGCCTTTGTGTGTATTTATCGTGAGATACTTTTTAGAGGCCTCTTCAACCTCCATCTGTAGATATGCCTGAGCCAAGTCACCTTTGGTGAAACGTTTTCCTCTGGATAGTGAGGCGAAAATATCTTCTATCCAAGGATACTGTACCGTGTGAAGGACCGGGTTTACAGTCACCTTGAAGTCCCCACAGATGCGAATTTTTCTCTGTTCTTCAGATTTATCATTATTCAACGTTTTCTTCATGACCGGGACGATGGGTGTTGCCCACTCGCTCCAATCTATCTTGGATAATACGCCTGCCTTTTCCAAATTCTCCAGCTCTGCCTCGACTGCTGGACAAATTGCGTATGGCACCGGCCTTGCCTTAAAAAACTTGGGAATTGCCGCATCTTCCACTTTTATTGAGGCGGTGATGCCTTTCAAGGTTCCTAGTTTCTCTTGAAACGCTTCCTTGGCGTTGGCCAAGATGTCTTTTAATCGTTCAGGTATGACGTCATCATCATTTTTTTTCTTACTGGTCACCGTCAGTGCCTGAATGGAGTGCCAGTCTAAACGTATCTTCCTGATCCATTCACATCCCAACAGCGGTGGACCACCATCTTGCAGAATGTATAAATACAACTTCTGTATTTCCTTGCTGTTGTATACAACAGGCACCTTTATTTTCCCTTTGGGGTATACTTTCTGCCCCGTATATGTTTTCAAGATAATGGAGGTGTCTTTCAAAGGTATATGCGGAAATAGCCGCTCGTAATCCCGTCGACTTATGACGGTCAGAGCTGATCCTGTATCTAGCTCCATTTTTACTGGGAACCCCGCTATCGTGAGGGTAACCCAAATGGTCTGGTAATCTTCTTTGGCAATTACATTATGTAATTTCAGACAGCTTAGTCTCTTGTTTCCGGAGTCGCTATCGCTCTTCTGGTCTTCGGAGCTACTGTCTGTCATCATTTGTACCTTTCTGTACTTTTCCTTATTGATTTTTTTCCTGTCCGTGGATTTTTTGTGTCCAGATCGGCATACACATGCAATGTGTCCAATCTTTCCGCATTGCTTGCATGCTTTGTCCTTGAACCAGCAGTCCCTCTGGTCATGGGTGGATCTGCCGCAGCGATAACATCTCTCGAAACCCTGTGTCATTTCATGGGTGCCGAAGTCCTGTGGCTTTTGCTGTATCTCTGCAGCTCCTCTTGCGGCTGCTTCGTATGATACAGCCATACCGAAAGCCTTGTCCAGTGTCAAATCTTTCTCAGAAAGTAGCCTTTTCTGTGTTCCTTCACTTAGGAGACCGCAGACGAATTTGTCTCGAAGAGAATCTGCCAGTCCTGCCCCGAATTGGCAGTGCTTTGACAGCTTCCTTAATTCGGTGAGGTAATCAGCGTTACTTTCATTCTTGTGCTGATTCCTCTTGAAGAATTTGAATCGTTCCGCTATCCGCAGCGGTGTTGGGTTTAAGTGCTCCTGTAGGGTATCAATAATCTCCTTAAAATTCTTGTCCTTTGGTTTGGCTGGAGTGATTAAGTTTCGTAACAGCCCGTATGTCCTTGTGCCCATTAGATTTAGAAGTACTGATGCCTTTTTATTATCTTCTATTTCATTTGCTGTGCAATATACCTCCACTCTTTCCACATATGTGGTCCAATCCTCTATATCGCTATCGAAAGCATTAATATTGCCAGCCTTAGGCATCCTGAAATAAAATGGCGCTTCCCGCTTTTTCCCGCCGCTGCTGCTGCTGACAACGCTGTTCTCCGCGATTTTCATTTACATAGGTTTTTTTTTTCAATCGGTGGAGACTCGTTCCCGCTGGACTCTCTGGGACTTTTCCCTCCCTCTGCTTGGTCCGAACGCCGACCTGCTTTGCAGCGCCGGCCGTCTCCCGAGTGCTCCCCCCCTCTGTCTCTGTTTACCTCCGCTTTCGCTGCTCGGCTCCGCTGCAGAGCCAGCCGATGGAGCCCCAGCCCGCCGCCCAGGAAGGACCACTGCAGTACCTGCCACCAGCTCGGCCAGCCGGTGAAACCACAGCCTTTCCCTTTTCTCTTTTCTTTCTTGTTTTTCTTCGACTTTCGTCTGAGGAATCGATCTCCTTGAGGTGCTGCCGAATTGCAGGTAAGTCCGATCCCATCCTCGTCGCCACTGTTGTGTCCGTGTGTTAATGGAGACACGGAATGCAGGAGTAGGTTTCACAGGTGTTTACTGAACAAAGTCTGGAGGTGAACTAACAGATACAAGACACTATACAGGCTTATATAGCCCAAGTGGCCATTACCGACATTACAGTATACAGGGGCTCTTAAAGGCACACACACCACAGTGACCCCACCTCATTGTTCTTTGATGTAATGTTTTCCTGACTGACCTGTTTGGACACCATTCACACCTTTGATTGCTGTGATTATCTCTCTGCCGAGGTGTGATAAATGGCAGTTGGAAAGATTACCTGTAAACATCTGACATTATTCTCTGACTATATAAGTTGTGTCTTTATGCATTTCTCCGCTTCACCTGATGAAGGAGCAGCGCTCCGAAAGCTTGTGATTTCAAATAAAGCTGTTGGACTATAACCTGGTGTTGTGTGACCAGTGAGACTAGTAAATGGTTCAGTGTAGTTTTTTAAAGTCATTTTCAGTTATTTAAATTTAGGGTACTCAAAGGTGGAGGAGTAGACACTCTTATCAAAATTGCTTATTTTTGTTGATAAACCAAATTGTTTTCAATTGTTTTAATAAAACTGCACAAGGTTCCCACTCTTAAATACATCGAGGAATATTTTTTAATGCAAGGGGAAAAGAATAAACAATTACGTTCTAAAACGCTGCCCAATTGCGCTGGTTCATGGAAGATTTTACGTTTGTGATTACACAAATGAGTTTGAGCAGAAACTTGAACCACAACTTCACTTCAGAAAACTAGTGTAATTTTGAGCACAATTTGCACCTATACTGCCGATTGCGCCCAAAGCAGAAACTCTACCACCTTATGATTTTTAATATATTATGGATTTTGACTAGTTCCTCAACCTCTGAAATTATTTTTCTTAAATCCTGTAATTATTTTAGCTCTGATCAGTTCAGTCCTTTTTGTGGTGTTTCTGTTCAAATGGGCTAAAGACCGAGTGGGAATCCTGTGCAATTTCCAGTACATAGTTTAATGCAGCTGAGTCAATGTTAAGGCTCAAGCCACATGAGACTATGGGGGAAAAATTCAGTTGTTTTGCGCCTCCCGTTAGCACCTTAAGAGAGCGCTAACGGGGCGCAAAGCAACTAGCGCCCGTGCACGGCGATGTATGTGCCGCTCACGAAATTAACTAGACATTTTGCAGTGGCGCTAAACACTACTGCCACGATCTCCTGCACCAGCAGATCGTGACATCAGTCGAGTGCGCAATGCCCCGGTAGTGCCCCGGACCGGATATTGAGTGGCGCCCCCTGCCTTACCACCTGCCACTAGCAATGACAGGTTGAGGGGAGTGTTTTGCAGTCAGAAAGGGACTGGGGGAGCGCTACTTAAAGGCGACCGCTTCCTGCCTTTTTTTGTTGGTGACATTTTTGCACCACGCATTCTGAGAGAGAGAGACTTCTGGAGAGATTCAAAGCTGTGTGAAGGAGTTTTGGGTACTGAGCAACACTTTGCAGGTTCATTTTGATTTGCCCTTCCTTGTATCGATTTAGAAGAGACTGTGTGGGCTGCACTCTGAGCTCTTTCCCTGGGCCTCTCCATTGTTCTTTCCAGCAGATTTGATGTACAGGTCTCTCCAGGCCAAGATTCAAGGCTGCAATGAGCAGGGTGTGGATGGAGAGCAAGATCAACACTCCCCTTTAAGAAATAACAACAGAAAATGCTGGAAAAACTCAGCAGGCCAGGCAACATCCGTGGAGAGAAAATAGAGTCAATGTTTCGGGTCAAACCCTTTGTCGGGTTTGACCCGAAACGTTGACTCTATTTTCTCTCCACGGATGTTGCCTGGCCTGCTGAGTTTTTCCAGCATTTTCTGTTGTTATTTTGGATGTCCAGCATCTGCAGTATTTTGCTACCCTCCCCTTTAAGAACTGGCCGGCAGCATTGTGTCTGTGTTCCTTTGCTGACTGACATCACATGAACTTCGCCAGTGCTCTGAGGTAGTGCCTTGCTCCGCGGCCTTTGCGCCTTAAGACAGGTGTATAGCACCTGATTTAGCGCTCCAATCACCTCCAGGGACAATAAAAGCCAAGTTTGCAGTCGGAGGCAATAATTAGCGCCAGGCACTAATCTTTGCGCCCGGCCGATAATTGCGCCCTAAATGAGGCAATACTGAATTTCTCCCCCCAAGTGTCAATTTTAAGAAGCACACTTCCTATTGATGAGAATGTTCAGAGAAATGTTGTATGATTGTTGAAAGGCAAAGTGGTGTTTTAAAACCCCAAACCGGAACAGATGTGATGGACCTAAAAGGAATAGCAAGAAAACCACATAAATTTTCTGTCTTTTAAACTAATATGTAGCTGTAACGGGAATAGTAGCATAGTGGTAATGTCACTGGACTAATGATCCAGAAATGTAAGTTCAAATCCCAACACGGCAGCTGGGGAATTTAAATTCAGTTAATTAAATAAATCTGGAATAATTACTAATGTCAGTAACTATCGGATTGTCATAAAAACCCATCTGGTTCACTAATGTCCTTTAGGGGAGGAAATCTGCTGTCCTTACCTGGTCTGGCCTATATGTGACTCCAGACCCACAGCAATGTGGTTGACTCTTAACTGCCCTCTGAAATGGCCTAGCAAGTCACTCATGTAAGATTTTGCAAAATTTCGGCATTTCCCCGAAGGCTGTTATTAATAAACGGGACCCTGTGTGGACATTTTAAATCAAAAAAGGGTCCCAAGATGGCGTCTGTGCCTCGTGGCAGAAAGCCTGTGGGATTTTATCATGGACTCTGCAACGCAGACAGCTTGTGGATCGAAACCCAAGCTGCAGTTTTCTATGAAGAGAGACTTTTATTTTGAAACCAGACAGGACTCTGAATTATGTATTAGACCGAACTGGAGATGAATCTAAATTCAGTTTAGGCCTATAGTTAAGGCCATCAAGCAGTCTACATATATAATCGGAAACAGATTAAGAGAGCCATCGAGGCTGGACAGGCCCATCAAGGAACATTCATGACAATACAAGTCAATTATCGGGCCGGTAGATGCAATTACCGGCCATCTAAAAACAGTTAGTATGGATTGCTACCATTATTTAAAATAGCCCGCCAAGGTTAAGACAAAGAACTAACCTGATTTGGCGCGCAGATAAGGGTTTTCAAAAAGAGTATAATTGAAGGCCCCCGGGTAGCAATCGCTCTCTTCTCTTCTCTCTCCACTCTTCGGCCCCTCGCCCTCGTGGCTGTCACTCTTTCTCCGTCCCGCACTTACCCCCTGGCCTTTGCCCGTGCCTTTTGCCACTCCATCTGGAAATTGCCCAGGCACTGCATCGGGCGGACATGGACAATTCAGGCCAGGCGAGGCGGGACGCGATGAGGGGAGGAGGGAAGACCGCCTGAGGAAGACCAACTGAGGAGAGGAACTGAGGAGACGGACTGAGGGTAGGCTTCGAATTATCAGGCCTTCAGCCTCAGCCGACCTGCGAATATCTGCACACCAACTCAAACTGTCGGCTGACGACGAAGAATCATCCCTGCAAGGTAAAGTACCCA
Organism: Somniosus microcephalus; assembly: GCF_052327205.1. NCBI lineage: Eukaryota > Metazoa > Chordata > Chondrichthyes > Squaliformes > Somniosidae > Somniosus > Somniosus microcephalus. The sequence goes on from NC_140990.1 coordinate 236,214,287, forward strand.
AACAGAGACTTTAACTTTGGGGTACTGGAACCTGGACAACGCCCTTGCAGCGCCCGGAGACCATGTGATGATGACAGGCTCCAGAGAGCACCAAGAGCGAACCCCGAACCCCGCCGCTGTTTTGAGTCCAACAAGCCCTTTTGATTGGTGAGCATGAAGTTCTGACCCCTCATAGCTTAATCTAGTTAGGTATAGGGGGTGGGATAAGGATAAGGGGATTGTTAAGATAGTTGTTTGCCCTCAATGTGCCATGTGTTCCCCATTCCCTGTATATGTATAGTTATTCTTTTGTATTTTTGCCTGTAGAAGTGTACACTAGTAATTTTCCATAAGATTGTATCAATATTTCCTCTTCAATAAAACCTTGGTTTTTGTTTACATCCAACCACCTGTCTACTCGAGTCTTCTCTGTACCGTCGCCTTGTACCTAAGTCCGGTGTCTAGAACCCAGGGGCGTGGGGAGCAATTCGAACCACTCATAAACAGTCAGAGGCATAACTGACTGGGCACACGCGCCACCCCACAGGCCACCCCCTACACTCAGGGGAAGGCAGCAGCAGCCAACTTCCTGGCACCGGGGGTGCTTCTGCTGCTCAGGAAGGGAGGAAAAAGAGTGGGAGAGCAATAGTGGTAGGGGATTCTATCGTAAGGGGAACAGATAGGCGTTTCTGTGGCCGTAGACATGACTCCAGGATGGTTTGTTGCCTCCCTGGTGCCAGGGTCAAGGATGTCACTGAACGGCTGCAGGGCATTCTGAAGGGGGAGGGTGAACAGTCAGAGGTCATGGTTCACATTGGGACCAACGACATGGGTAGGAAGAGGGATGAGGCCCTGCAGCAAGAATTTAGGGAGCTAGGTGGCAGATTAAAGAGCAGGACCTCAAAGGTTGTAATCTCTGGATTACTCCCGGTGCCACGTGCTAGTGAGTATAGGAATAGGAGGATAGAGCAGATGAATGCGTGGCTAAAGAGTTGGTGCAGGAGGGAGGGCTTTAGTTTCCTGAATCACTGGGTCTGCTTCTGGGGAAGGTGGGACTTGTACAAGTCGGACGGGTTGCACCTGAACCAGAACGGGACAAATATCCTTGCGGGGAGATTTGCTAGCACTGTTGGCGGGGGTTTAAACTAACTTAGCAGGGGGATGGAATACAGAGTGGAGCTATAATAGGGGGTGATGTACAGCCAAATATAGAGGAAAAAACAAGTCAGCTTGGAAGGCAGAGCAAATATGTAATGGCACAAGGGAGTAGGGCAAGGCTGGATGGCATTTATTTTAACGCAAGGAGTCTTGCGAATAAGGTGGATGAACACATGGGAGTATGATATTGTTGCTATCATGGAGACATGGTTGAGGGAGGGGCAAGATTGGCAGCTCAATATTCCGGGGTATAGAATCGTCAGGCAAGACGGGGGGGGTAAAAGAGGAGGGGGTGTCGCAATATTAATTAAGGAGTCAATTACTGCTGTAAGGAGGGATGATATATTAACAGGTTCCTCTAATGAAGCCATATGGGTAGAACTTGAAAACAAAAAGGGGACAAGCACTTTGCTGGGAGTGTACTATAGGCCCCCAAACAGTCAGGGGTAGATAGAGGAACAGATATGTAGGCAAATCTCAGAGAAATGTGCAAATAATAGGGTAATAATAGTGGGGGATTTCAACTTCCCCAATATTAACTGGGATAGTCAGAGTGTGAAAGGCTTAGAGGGTGCAGAATTCTTAAAGTGCATCCAGGAGAGCTTTTTGAGCCAGCATGTAGAAAGTCCTACAAGAGAGGGGGCGGTACTGGACCTAATTCTAGGGAATGTGGCCGGGCAAGTGGTAGAAGTGTTAGTAGGTGAGCACTTTGGTGACAGTGACCATAATTCGGTGAGATTTAATGTAGCCATGGAAAAGGTCAGAGATGGACCGGAAATAAAGGTTCTAAATTGGGGGAAGGCCGATTTTAATATGATAAGGCAGGATCTGGCCAAAGTGGACTGGGATCAGCTACTTGTAGGAAAATCCACATCGGAGCAATGGGAGTCTTTCAGAAAGGAAATTGAGAGAGTACAATGGCAACATGTTCCCGTAAAGGTCAAGAGTGGGACCAACAAGCCCAGGGAACCTTGGATGTCAAGGGATATACGAGAATGGATTAGGAAAAAAAGGGGGGCTTTTGGCACATACAAAGGACTAAAGACAGAGGAAGCCCTAGAGGAGTATAAAAAGTGCAGGGGAATACTTAAAAAAGAAATTAGGAGAGCGAGGAGGGGCCATGAAATAACACTGGCGAGCAAAATAAAGGAAAATCCTAAGGTGTTTTATAAGTATATTAAGGGCAAGAGGATAACTAGGGAAAGAGTAGGGCCCATCTGTGTGTGGATCCAGAAGATGTAGGTGGGGTTTTAAATGAATTTTTTGCATCTGTGTTCACTATGGAGAAGGACGATGTAGACATAGAAATCGGGCAGGGGGACTGTGATATACTTGAACATATTAGCATCGAGAGGGAGGAGGTACTAGCGGTTTTAGCAGGCTTAAAAGTGGATAAATCCCCAGGCCCGGACGAGATGTATCCCAGGCTGCTGTGTGAGGCAAAGGAGGAGATTGCAGGGGCTCTGATACAAATTTTCAGAACCTCTCTGGCCACAGGGGATGTGCCAGAGGACTGGACAACAGCTAATGTAGTACCATTATTCAAGAAGGGTAGTAGAGATAAACCAGGGAATTACAGGCCAGTGAGCCTAACATCAGTGGTAGGGAAATTATTGGAAAAAATTCTGAGGGACAGAATTAGTCTCCACTTGGAGAGGCAAGGATTAATCAGGGATAGTCAGCATGGCTTTGTCAAGGGAAGATCATGTCTGACCAATTTGATTGAATTTTTCGAGGGGGTGACTAGGTGTGTGGATGAGGGTAGTGCAGTGGATGTGGTATACATGGATTTCAGTAAGGCTTTCGATAAAGTCCCACATAGGAGACTGGTCAAGAAGGTAAGAGGCCATGGGATCCAGGGTGCCTTGGCACATTGGATCCAAAACTGGCTTAGTGGCAGAAGGCAGAGGGTGATGGTCGAAGGTTGTTTTTGTGACTGGAAGCCTGTGTCCAGTGGGGTACCGCAGGGATCGGTGCTGGGTCCCTTGCTGTTTGTGGTCTACATTAATGATTTGGATGTGAATGTAAAAGGTATGATCAGTAAGTTCGCAGATGACACGAAAATTGGTGGGGTGGTAAATAGCGAGGAGGGTAGCCTCAGTCTGCAGGATGATATAGATGGGTTGGTCAGATGGGCGGAACAGTGGCAAATGGAATTTAACCCTGAAAAGTGTGAGGTGATGCATTTTGGAGGGACTAACAAGGCAAGGGAATACACAATGAATGGTAAGACCCTAGGAAAGACAGAGGATCAGAGGGACCTTGGTGTGCATGTACATAGATCCCTGAAGGCAGCAGAACAGGTGGTTAAGGTGGTTAAAAAGGCATATGGGATACTTGCCTTCATTAGCTGAGGCATAGAATAAAGTGTAAAAAGTCACACAACACCAGGTTATAGTCCAACAGCTTTATTTGAAATCACAAGCTTTCGGAGCGCTGCTCCTTCTTCAGGTGAAGTGGAGAAATGCATAAAGACACAGCTTATATAGTCAGAGAATCATGTCAGATGTTTACAGGTAACCCTTCCAACTGCCATTAATCACACCTCGGCAGAGAGATAATCACAGCAGCCTTCGAGACACACGACAACGCAAAATCGTCGAGCAGAAACTGATAGCCAAGTTCCGCACCCATGAGGACGGCCTCAACAGAGATCTTGGGTTCATGTCACGCTACATGTAACCCCACCTGATGCAGGGTCATCCAGACTCGAGTCGACATTGGCTTGTTCTCTCTACATGGATGCGGCCGGGCCTGCTGTGATTTCCAGCCAAAAAAAAAAAATATATATGTTTTTTGTCTGTTTTTTTGTTTTTCATACAGACCCCAGCATCTGCAATATTTGACCCCTTGTGACCCCACCTCATTGTTCTTTGATGTAATGTTTCCCTGACTGACCTGTTTGGACACCATTCACACCTTTGACTGCTGTGATTATCTCTCTGCCGAGGTGTGATTAATGGCAGTTGGAAAGGTTACCTGTAAACATCTGACATGATTCTCTGACTATATAAGCTGTGTCTTTATGCATTTCTCCACTTCACCTGAAGAAGGAGCAGCGCTCCGAAAGCTTGTGATTTCAAATAAAGCTGTTGGACTATAACCTGGTGTTGTGTGACTTTTTACATTTGTCCACCCCAGTCCAACTCCGGCATCTCCACACCATAGAATATAAGAGCAGGGAGGTTATGATGGAGCTGTACAAAACGCTGGTTAGGCCACAGCTGGAATACTGTGTGCAGTTCTGGTCGCCACACTATAGGAAGGATGTGATTGCTTTGGAGAGGGTGCAGAGGAGATTCACCAAGATGTTACATGGGCTGGAGCGCTTCAGCTATGAAGAAAGACTGGACAGGCTGGGATTGTTTTCCTTGGAGCAGAGAAGGCTGAGGGGGGATCTGATTGTGGTGTACAAAATTATGAGGGGCATAGATAGGGTAGATAGAAAGGAACTTTTTCCCTTAGTAGAGGGGTCAATAACAAGGGGGCATAGATTCAAGGTAAGGGGCAGGAGGTTTAGAGGGGATTTGAGGAAGAACTTTTTCACCCAGAGGGTGGTTGGAATCTGGAACTTACTGCCTGAAAGGGTGGTAGAGGCAGGAACCCTCACAACATTCAAGAAGCATTTGGATGAGCACTTGAAATGCCATAGCATACAAGGCTACGGACCAAATGCTGGAAAATGGGATTAGATTAGACAGGGCTTGATGGCGGACGCGGTGGGCCGAAGGGCCTCTTTCTGTGCTGTATAACTCTATGACTCTATGACTCAGTTGTAACAAACGGCTGCAAAACACAATAATAAGAATAAAACCGGACAGAACACCTGGCATCGACCTCGGCACCGGCTATGGACACGGCAATGGCACACCCAGCCCAGTCGATCCTGCAAAGTCCTCCTCACCAACATCTGGGGACTTGTGCCAAAATTGGGAGAGCTGTCCCATAGATTAGTCAAGCAACAGCCATACTCACAGAATCATACCTTTCAGCAATGTCCCAAACTCCTCCATCACCATTGCTGGGTATGTCCTGTCCTACCGGCAGGACAGACCCACCAGGGGTGGTGGCACAGTGATATACAGTCGGGAAGGAATGGCCACAGGAGTTCTCAACATTGACTCTGAACCCCATGCAGTCTCATGGCTTCAGGTCAAGCACGGGCAAGGAAACCTCCTGCTGATTACCACCTACCGCCCCCCCTCAGCTGATGAATCAGTACTCCTCCATGTTGAACAACACTTGGAAGAAGCAATGAGAGTAGCAAGGACTTCAATGTCCATCACCAAGAGTGGCTCGGTAGCACCACTACTGACCAAGCTGGTCAAGTCCTGAGGACATAGCTGCCAGTCTGGGCCTGCGACAGGTGGTGAGAGAACCAACACAAGGGAAAAACCTACTTGACCTTGTCCTCACCAATCTACCTGTCGCAGATGCATCTGTCCATGAAAGTATTGGTAGCAGTGACCACCGCAAAGTCATTGTGGAGACAAAGTCCCATCTTCACACTGAGGACACCCTCCATCATGTTGTGTGGCACTACCACCATGCTAAATGGGATAGATTCAGAACAGATCTAGCAGCTTAAAACTGGGCATCCATGAGGCGCTGTGGGCCATCAGCAGCAGCAGAATTGTATTCCATCACAATCTGTAACCTTGTGGCCCGGCATATCCCTCACTCTACCATTACCATCAAACCAGGGGACCAACCCTGGTTCAATAAGGAGTGCAGAAGAGCATGCCAGGAGCAGCACCAGGCGTACCTAAAAATGAGGTGCCAACCTGGGGAAGCTGCAACACAGGAATACATTCAGTATGCAAGCGTGACTCCGAGATTCCGGTCGCCTGTCATTTTAATTCTCCGCCTCACTCTGACCTCTCTGTCCTCAGCCTCCTACACTGTTCCAATGAAGCTCAAAGGAAGCTCGAGGAACAGCACCTCATCTTTCGATTAGGCACTTTACAGCCTTCTGGACTCAACTTTGAGTTCAACATAACTTCTAACTTATATAGCTTATAACTCATTTGTACATTGCACACTGCATTTTAACTTATACTTATTTATATATAAATATATATATTATACTTATACTACCATATATACTTATTATTACTTCCAGTGGTAATAGAGGCTTTTTGCACTATTCATCATATCCTGCAACTTGCTATACTTATTTGCTTATTTGCTTATTGTTTCTATATTTATACTTGTTTTTACTTTTGCTTTTTATATTTATACTTATATTGTGGGAGTGAGTGGGGAGTAAGCATTCCATTGTACCAGTTACATATGGCAATAAAATAATCTTGAATCTTGAACAATTTCAGATCATAACCTCTGCCCCCATTTTTTCAGATGGCGGCTGTTGATGATTTTGCTATTCCCAATTACACCTATTCGAGCCCCATCTTTTGTTTCTTTACTTGTCCCATTACCATGCCTTTTTGCCTTTCACCATCATCCCTTTTCTCATGAAATCATTTTGCTTGTGTCATTTAATCTCTCCTGCCTTCCACCCTATCACAGACCTTCCCTTTTGTTCTTTCCTCCTTTCCCTACCTCTGCATTTGCTTAAAACCTTTAAAAAGTTAAAATCTTTAACTTTTTCCAGTTCTGACAAAAGGTCATAGATGTTAACTCTGTTTCACTCCCCACAGATGCTGCCTGACCTGCTGAGTATTTCCAGCATTTTCTGTTTTTATTTCAGATCTCCAGCATCCGCAACATTTTGCTTTTGTTATTGAATATTAAATATGCTTGCTTTTCATTGAGTCTATTTGTTATTTGCATTGCCAAACATATAGGTTATTAGATATTGGGGCGTATATTCCGATCCCTATGGGTGGGTACGCGTTGTGTACACACCCGTAGGGACATCGGAAATGCCGGATTCAGGCATGCCAAGCGCATGCGCTGAAAACCGGCATTTCCGATCTGTTAAGAATGCTCTTGACAAATCGGACGTCTGCCCTGGAAAAGGTCCTCTGCGGACGGATAGTTCCGTTTTCTGGAGAACCTCCGCCTGCAGAAAACTCTTAGAAATCTTACGCCTGGTAAAAGCAGGCGTACGGCCTGCTTTTACCAGCATAAGATATGAAAAAAAAATGTTTTAATTCACTCATTTATCATTTAAAAATACTTTTTAAAAAGATAAGTTTATTTTTAGCCCCGTAAAAAACTTTAATTATTTTTTTTTTTAATTTAATTTTAGTTTAAAATATTAAATTTATTGTATTTTCAACTAATTTTAAAAATGTGATTTTAAAAAAAAATTATTTAATGTTTTACACTGTGTTTGGGGTGATCTCCATTCATATATTTGACAGGTCTATCTGTCGAATGTATAAAGGGAGATTCCCTTCTCCTGTTGGCTCCCCATGGCCCACGCGATCCCAGGGACGCTTGCGAACTGCATGCACCCCTGGGATACGTGGGTCCTGCGCATTTCAAGTTGGAGAGGCCCAGGATCGGAAGTGTCTGGACCTCGGGAGCCCTCAGGTAAGTGCATAGATTTTTTCCGGATCAGAGGCCTCCGTATGCAGGAAGCCTCCGATCGGAATATACAGCCCAATATAGCTTTGGAGTCATTAGATTAGTAGATGGATTACCAATAATCTGATTGGCCAAAAGACTAGTATTTGTTGATATGTGTCTTAAACATCTGGGCCTAGAGTTTCCTCCATGGGCGAAACCTGGAAGTTGGAACTGAAATTGAGCCCAAAGCTGCGCCCCCATTTTGCCGGTGTCAAATTGTGCCCAAGTATCTTCCCAATCTAATTAGAATACGGTCGAACGTAAATAAATCCGTGAATCAGCTCGCCGTGGTGGGATTCAAACTCATGCCCTCTATGTTGCTAGTCTAGTACCAGAATCATTACACAATCATACCTCTAAATCAACATTGAGAAGTGTAAGAAGTCACACAACACCAGGTTATAGTCCAACAGTTTTATTTGAAATCACAAGCTTTCGGAGCGCTGCTCCTTCGTCAGGTGAAGTGGAGAGATGCATAAAGTCACAGCTTATATAGTCAGAGAATAATGCCAGATGATTACAGGTAATCTTTCTAACTGCCATTTATCACACCTCGGCAGAGAGATAATCACGGCAATCAAAGGTGTGAATGGTGTCCAAACAGGTTAGTCACCATTCACACCTTTGATTGCTGTGATTATCTCTCTGCCGAGCTGTGATAAATGGCAGTTAGAAAGATTACCTGTAATCATCTGGCATTATTCTCTGACTATATAAGCTGTGACTTTATGCATCTCTCCACTTCACCTGACGAAGGAGCAACGCTCCGAAAGCTTGTGATTTCAAATAAAACTGTTGGACTATAACCTGGTGTTGTGGGACTTCTTACATTTGTCCACCCCAGTCCAACACCGGCATCTCCACACCATAACATTGAGAAGACCAAAGCTATTGAGCGTGAAATTGATCTTTGGCAAAAGCATGAAATGGGCAATAGCAAATCGGCAGCCCGTTTTACACATGGTAAAGAAAATTGGGCATGGCGTAAAACAGGCTGCCGATTCGCTATCACTCATTTTACCCCTGCACCAAAGACTAATTTCACCCTCAATGTTTTCAGCCCATACCACAGACTCCACGTGCTGGATTTTGATACTGGAGGCGTGTAGGAGGCAGGACTACAACTTTTGGGGTTGTAGTCCCGCCTCCATCGAGTTGTGGCCAACCCACTCGATTTTCACTTGATTGACCTTGTTGAGCCCGCCCAGCAACTTTTGACAGCTCGCGGCCATTCTGCTTTCTGTGCCGGTGAGATGAGGGACTCCCGAGACCTGAAGGAAGGAAGGCTGTAAAGGTAATTAAACTTCTTTAAACACTTTACACACACCAAACACACTTACCTCTGCACTCATGCACCCATCACTCACCTGAACACCGGACATCTCGAACCCTTCAAGCCCTTCAGCTCGACGGTCCACCTCGCTAACTTGGCGTGGTTTGGAGCCATTGGGAATCCCACACTTCAGGAATAAAAATAGGGATTAGGCTTAAAACTGCCTGTTAACTACCTGTTAACAGGCAGTTAATTGGCACTAATCCCCTTCCCGCCTCGGAGAGGCGGCTCCCAGCATAGGTCGGGTATCCGCCTCCTTTGAAACTGGCATGGAGGCGGGTTGGGGTGGGATGGGTTCGTGCCCCCCGATTTTGCGATTTTAACCCCCCACACGCCTCCAATCCCACCTCCACGGCCCAATGAAAATCCTGCCCCACATCTTTTCCACTGACTCCATCCCCCCACCCTCCCTCTCACTGGCCACTTGCTCAGTCTGAACCAGACTGTGCAAATCCTTGGTATCCTGTTAGACCCAGAGCTGAGCTTCAATTCTCACATCCTATCTCTCAACAAGACTACCTATTTCGACCTTCACAGCACTGCCTGCATCCACTCCTACCACAGCCCTTCCACTGCTGAAACCTCAACCACACTTTTGTCACCTCTAGACTTGATTATTCTAATGTTCTTCTCACTGGCCTCAACACTCCATAAACTCCAACTAGTCCAAAACACAGCCACTCACGCCTTGTCCTACACCAAGTCCTGCTCACCCATCACCCCCATTCTTGATGCTCATAGGTTAAACCTGGAACCAATGTTTTAAAACAAAATAGAAATATTTTTCACCAAAGTCTCATAGGAACCTGAATTATAGATTTTACATAAAATAGGGACCCGGATTTTCTGTATGATTTCTGCCCAGATAACAGTGGAATTTGAGCAGAATTAAATAAAATAGTGCAAAAGATTGTGGAATTTAAGTGTAAGTGAGTTTTCCCCATAACAAATTTACGCTGTTTTTTTCTGCAATCTTTTAGTCTGGTTCAAAAGTCCATTCACCCGAAGCAATCACCATCCACAAAACTAACCACACTCCAGGGCAGAATTGTACTTGTTCAGGGGCGTTCATCACATTGCGCCCAGAATTTTGCACTCAGACACCTGTTGTCCACATTAATCCATCGTTGATGATTTTCAGTTGCAGTGACCAGCAGTCAATTTATTTTTAATTTATTCATTCACGGGATATGGGTCTTGCTGGCAAGGCCAGTATTTATTGCCAATCACTAATTAGAAACATAGAAACATAGAAGATAGGAGCAGGAGTAGGCCATTTGGCCCCTCGAGCCTGCTCCGCCATTCAATGCAATCATGGCTGATCATTCAAATTCAGTACCCTGTCCCTGCCTTCTCCCCATATCCCTTGATCCCTTTAGCCTTAAGAAATATATCCAACTCTTTCTTGAATATATTTAATGAATTGGCCTCTACTGCCTTCTGTGGTAGACAGTGCCACAGGTTCACCACTCTCTGGGTGAAGAAATTCATCCTCATTTCTGTCCTAAATGGCCTACCTCTTATCCTTAGACTGTGACCCCCGGTTCTGGACTCCCCGACCATCGGGAACATCCTTCCTGCATCTAGCCTGTCCAGTCCTGTCAGAATTTTATAAGTTTCAATGAGATCCCCTCTCATTCTTCTAAACTCCAACGAGTACAAGCCCAATCAACCCAATCTCTCCTCATACGTCATTCCTGCCATCCCAGGTATCAGCCTGGTGAATCTTCGCTGAACTCCTTCCATGGCAAGAACATCCTTCCTCAGATAAGGCGACCAAAACTGCACACAATACTCAAGGTGTGGTCTCACCAAGGCCCTGTACAACTGCAGCAAGGCATCCTTGTTCCTGTACTCAAACCCTCTCGCTCCGAAGGCCAACATACCATTTGCCTTCTTAACCGCCTGCTGCACCTGCATGCTTACCTTCAACGATTGCCCTTGAGAAGGTGGTGGTGAGCCGCCTTCTTGAACTGCTACAGTTTGTGTGATGAAGGTACTCCCACAGTGCTGTTAGGTAGGGAGTTCCAGGATTTTGACCCACGGCTATGAAGGATCGGCAATATATTTCCATGTCAGGGTGGTGTGTGAGTTGGAGGGGATATTGGAGGTGATGGTGTTCCCATGCGCTTGCTGCCCTTGTCCTTCTAGGTGGTAGAGGTCGTGGGTTTGGGAGGTGCTGTCAAAGAAGCCTTAGCGAGTTGCTGCACTGCATCGTGTAGATGGTGCACACTGCAGCCGCAGTGGTGGTGGGAGTGAATGTTTAAGGTGGTGGATGGAGTGTTGTTCAAGTGGACTGCTTTGTCCTGGATGGCGTTGAGCTGGATGGCGTTGAGCTTCTTGAGTGTTGTTGGGGCTGCACTCATCCAGGCAAGTGGAGAGTATTCCATCACACTCCAGACTTGTGCCTTATAGGTGATGAAAAGGTTTTGGAGAGTTCGGAGATGAGTCACTTGCCACAGAATATCCAGCCTCTGACCTGTTCTAGTAGCCAAAATATTAATGTGGCTGGTCTGGTTAAGTTTCTGGTGAATGGTGACCCCTAGGATGTCAATGTCAAGAGGAGATGGTTAGACTCTCTTTTGTTGGTTAAGTGGTCCTGACGGAACCCAAACTGAGAATCGGTAAGCAGGTTGTTGGTGAGTAAGTGCTGCTTGAGAGCACTGTCATTGACTTGTTCCATCACTAGGCTGATGGGGCAGTAATTGGTCGGATTGGATTTGTCCTGCTTTTGTGGACAGGACATACCTAAGCAATTTTTCACTTTGTCGGTTAGTTGCTGGTGTTGTAGCTGTAGTAGAATAGCGTGGCTGGAGGCGCGGCTAGTTCTGGAGCACAAGTCTTCAGCACTACAGCCAGGATGTTGTCGGTCCCATAGCCTTTGCTGTATCCAATGCGCTCAGTCGTTTCTTGATATCACATCATGTGAATCGAATTGGCTGAAGACTGGCTTCTGTGATGGTGGGGACCTCAGAAGGAGGCCGAGATGGCTCATCCACTCGGCATTTCTGGCTGAAGGTGGTTGCAAATGCTTCAGCCTTGTCTTTTGCACTCACAAATTTGTCTCCCCATCATTGAGGATGGGGTTGTTCACGGAGCCTCCTCCTCCCATTAGTTGTTCAATTGTCCACCACCATTGACAACTGGATGTTGCAGGACTGCAGAGCTTTTGGTTCTGGGATTGCTTGGCTCTGTCTATAGTATGCTGCTTCTGCTGCTAAGCATGCATGTAGGCCTGTGTTGTATATTCACCAGGTTGACACCTCATTTTCAATATGGCATGCTCTTCTACACTCCTCAGTGAACCAGGGTTGGTCCCCTGGCTTGGTCGTAATGGTAGACTGAGGGATATGCCGAACCATGAGGTTACAGATTGTGGTGGAATAAAATTCTGCTGTTGATGATGGCCCACAGTGCCTCATGGGTTCCCAGTTTTGAGCTGCTAGATCTGTTCTGAATCTATCCCATTTAGATATAGAAACATAGAAACATAGAAGATAGGAGCAGGAGTAGGCCATTCGGCCGCTCGAGCCTGCTCCGCCATTCAATGAGATCATGGCTGATCATCCAAATTCAGTACCCTGTCCCTGCCTTCTCCCCATATCCCTTGATCCCTTTAGCCTCAAGAAATATATCCAACTCCTTCTTGAATATATTTAATGAACTGGCCTCCACTGCCCTCTGTGGCAGAGAATTCCACAGGTTCACCACTCTCTGGGTGAAGAAATTCCTCCTCATTTCAGTCCTAAATGGCTTGCCCCTTATCCTTAGACTATGACCCCTGGTTCTGGACTCCCCGGCCATCAGAAACACCCTTTCTGCATCTAGCCTGTCCAGACCTGACAGAATTTTATAGGTTTCGATGAGATCCCCTCTTAATCTTCTAAACTCCAGTGAGTATAAGCCCAATTGACACAATCTCTCCTCGTACGTCATTCCTGCCATCCCAGGTATCAGCCTGGTGAATCTTCGCTGCACTCCCTCCATGGCAAGAACGTCCTTCCTCAGGTAAGGTGACCAAAACTGCACACAATACTTAAGGTGCGGTCTCACCAAGGCCCTGTACAACTGCAGCAAGACATCCTTGTTCTTGTACTCGAACCCTCTCGCTACGAAGGCCAACATACCATTTGCCTTCTTAACCGCCTGCTGCACCTGCATGCTTACCTTCAGCGACTGGTGCACAAGAACACCCAGGTCTCTTTGCACTTCCCCTTCTCCCAATCTATTGCCATTCAAATAATAATCTGCCTTCCTGTTTTTGCCACCAAAGTGGATAACCTCACATTTATCCACATTATAGTGCATTTGCCATGTTTCTGCCCAATCACCCAACCTGTCCAAATTGTACTGGAGTTTCATGACATCCTCCTCACAGCTTACCCTCCCACCCAGCTTTGTGTTGTCTGCAAATTTGGAGATATTACATCCAATTCCCTCGTCCAGATCATTAATATATATTGTGAACAGCTGGGGTCCTAGGACCGATCCTTGCGGTACCCCACTAGTCACTGCCTGCCACTCGGAAAACGACCCGTTTATTCCAACTCTTTGCTTTCTGTCTGCCAAGCAGTTCTCTATCCAAGTCAATACCTTGCCCCCAATCCCATGTGCCTTAATTTTGCACGCTAACCTCTTATGCGGGACCTTATCGAAAGCCTTCTGAAAGTCCAAATACACCACAGCCACTGGTTCTCCCTTATCTATTTTACCAGTTACATCCTCAAAAAATTCCAGTAGATTAGTCTAGCATGATTTACCTTTTGTAAATCCATGTTGACTTTGTCCGATCCTGCCACTGCTTTCCAAGTGCTCTGCTATTACATCTTTTATTATGGACTCTAGCATTTTCCCCACTACCGATGTCAGGCTTACCGGTCTATAATTCCCCGCTTTTTCTCTGCCACCTTTTTTGAATAGTGGGGTAACATTAGCTACCCTCCAATCCATGTTCCAGAGTCTATTGAGTTCTGGAAGATGACCAGCAATACATCTACTATTTCTAGGGCCACTTCCTTAAGTACCCTAGGATGTAGATTATCAGGCCCTGGGGATTTATCAGCCTTCAATCCCATCAATTTCCCTAACACCATTTCCCTACAAATACTGATTTCTTTCAGTTCCTCCCTTTCACCAGACCCTATGATCCCCGACATCTCTGGGAGGTTATTTGTGTCCTCCTTTGTGAAGACAGAGCCAAAATATGTATTTAGTTGGTCTGCCATTTCTTTGTTCCCCATTATAAATTCCCCCGATTCTGACTGCAAGGGACCTACGCTTGACTTCACCAATCTTTTTCTCTTTACATATCTATAAAAGCTTTTACAGTCAGTTTTTATGTTCCCTGAAAGCTTACTCTCATATTCTATTTTCCCTTTCTTAATTAATCCCTTTGTCCTCCTTTATTGAATCCTAAACTGCTCCCAATCCTCAGGATTATTGCTTTTTCTGGCCAATTTGTATGTCCTCTCCTTGGATCTTATGCTATCCCTAATTTCCCTTGTTAGCCACGGTTGAGTCACCTTTTTTGTTTTATTTTTATGCCAAACTGGGATGAACAACTTCTGTAGTTCATCCATTCGGTCTTTGAATGTTTGCCATTGCCTATCCACCGTCAACCCTTTGAGTGCCATTCCCCAATCAATCCTACCCAACTCGCTCCTCAGACCATCGTAGTTTCCTTTATTTAAATTGAGGACCCTAGTTTCTGAGTCAACTACTTTATTCTCCATCTTAATGAAGAATTTGATCATATTATGATCACTCCGACCCAAGGGGCCTCATACAACAAGATTGCTAATTAATCTTTTCTCGTTACATAATACCCAGTCTATGATGGCCTGATCTCTGGTTGGTTCCTCGACATATTGGTCCAGGAAACCATCCTGTAAACACTCCAGGAATTCCTCCTCCACAGTATTGTTACTAATTTGGTTAGCCCAATCTATATGTAGATTAAAGTCACCCATGATGACTGCTGTGCCCTTATTGCACGCTTCTTTCATTTCCCTTTTAATGCCATCCCCAACCTCCGCCTTACTGTTTGGAGGTCTATATACCACTCCCACTAATGTTTTTTTCCCCTTAGTATTTCTCAATTCTACCCATATAGATTCCACATCATCAGAGCTAATATCCTTCATTACAATTGTGTTAATCCCTTCTTTAACCAGTAATGCTACCCCTCCTCCCTTTCCTTTTTGCCTATCTTTCCTGAATATCGAATACCCCTGGATGTTGAGTTCCCAGTCTTGGCCATCCTTGAGCCACGTTTCCGTAATCCCAACCAAATCATATTCGTTTACCTCTATTTGCGCAGCCAATTCATCCACCTTATTACAAATGCTCCTCGCATTAAGATACAAAGCCTTCAGGCTTGTTTTTTTAACGCTCTTAGACCTATTAGAATTATTATTTACTGTGGCCACATTTGATTTAAACCGTTGATTTCTCTAACTGCCACTTTTGTTTTTCTCCTTCCTATCTTTTGCTTTTATCCTTGTTTCCCTTTCCTCTGTCTCCCTGCTCAGGTTCCCAACCCCCTTCCATTTTAGTTTAAACCCTCCCCCACAGCACTAGCAAACAATCCCCCTAGGACATTGGTTCCAGCCCTGCCCAGGTGCAGACCGTCCGGTTTGAACTGGTCCCACCTCCCCCAGAACCGGTTCCAATGTCCCAGGAACTTGAATCCCTCCCCTTGGCACCATTCCTCTAGCCACATATTCATCTGAAGTATCCTTCTATTTCTACTCTGACTAGCACGTGGCACTGGTAGCAATCCTGAGATTACTACCTTTGAGGTCCTGCTTTTTAATTTACCTACTAACTCCCTATATTCTGCTTTTAGGACCTCATCCCGCTTTTTACCTATATCGTTGGTGCCTAATATGCACCACGACAACTGGCTATTCACCCTCCCCTTCCAAGATGTTCTGCAGCCACTCGGAGACATCCTTGACCCTTGCACCAGGGAGGCAACACACCATCCTGGAGTCTCATTTGTGGCCGCAGAAATGCCTATTTATTCCCCTTACAATTGAATCCCCTATTACTATAGCTCTACCACTCTTTTTCCTCCCATTCTGTGCAGCAGAGCCACCCCTGGTGCCAGGAAGTTGGCTGCTGCTGCCTTCCTCTGATAAGCCATCCCCCCCAACAGTACTCAAAGTGGTATATCTGTTGAAGAGGGGGATGGCCACAGGGGACCCCTGCACTACCTGCCTGCGCCTAGTACTCTGCCTGTTGGTCACCCGTTCCCTTTCTTCCTGTCCAACCTCTACCTGTGGTGTGTCCAACTCCCTAAACATGCTATTCACGATGTCCCAAGCATCGTGAATGCTCCAGTATGCATCCAATTGCAGCTCCAGTGCCGCAATGCGGTCTGTCAGTAGCTGCAGCTGGGTGCACTTCCTGCACACGTAGTTGTCAGGGACACAGGAAGTGTCCCTGAGTTCCCACATCTCGCAGGAGGAGCAGATCACAGGGCCAGGCTGTCCTGCCATGACTTACCCTTTAATTAATTGAGTTTAAATTAAATCAATCAATCCCACTAATTACACTACAGTTAAATAGTTTACCAACAGTCCCCGCTACACCAGAGAGACCTTAGAAACTATAAAACAGAGTTAAAGTTTAAAAAAGAGAGAAATACTCACCAACCAATCACTTACCTGCTTCCTGCTGACGTCACACTTTGATTACTTTTTACCTCTGTCCCCTGCTGCTGAATTGGTGGGCCTCGCTGAATCCGCCGGTTTTAACTGCCGCCGCACTCGATGCTGCTCTCTCCCAGGTCCAGGCTCTGTGGTCGTGCCACCCACGATGGAGGGTGTCCTCAGTGTGAAGATGGGACTTTGTCTCCACAAGGACTGTGCAGTATTACTACTACCAATATGTCATTCAGGACTCAGCCAGCTCGGTCAGTAGTGGTGCTACCAAACCACTCTTGGTGACGGACATTGAAGTCCCCCACCCAGATTACTTTCACTGCCGTTGCTACTCTCAGTGCTTCTTCCAAGTGGTGTTCAACATGGGGGAGTACTGATTCATCAGTAGTAGAGAGCAGGGAATTATAGACCGGTAAGCCTGACATTGGTAGTGGGGAAAATGCTAGACTCCATTATAAAAGATGTAATAGCACAGCACTTCAAAAATAGTGACAGAATCGGACAAAGTCAACATGGACTTACAAAAGGTGAATCATATTTGTCTAATCAACTGGAATTTTTTGAGGATGTAACTGGTAGAATAGATAAGGGAGAACCAGTGGATGTGGTGTATTTGGACTTTCAGAAGGCTTTCGATAAGGTCCTGCATAAGAGATTGGCATGCAAAGTTAAAGCACATAGGATTGGGGGTAAGGTACTGACTTGGATAGAAAACTGGTTGGCAGACAGGAAGCAAAGAGTTGGAATAAACAGGCCTTTTTCCGAGTGGCAGGCAGCGACTAGTGGGGTACCGCAGGGATCGGTGCTAGGACCCCAGCTATTCACAATATATATAAATGATCTAGACGAGGGAACTAGATGTAATATCTCCAAGTTTGCAGACGACACAAAGCTGGGTGGGCGTGTGTGCTGTGAGGAGGATGCAGAGAAACTCCAGTATGATTTGGACAGGTTGGGTGATTGGACAGATACATGGCAGATGCAGTATAATGTGGATAAATGTGAGGTTATCCACTTTGGTGGCAAAAACAGGAAGACAGATTATTATCTGAACAGCAATAGATTGGGAAAAGGGGAAATGCAACGAGACCTGGGTGTCCTTGTGCACCAGTTGCTGAAGGTAAGCATGCAGGTGCAGCAGGCAGTTAAGAAGGCAAATGGTATGTTGGCCTTCATAGCGAGAGGATTCGAGTACAGGAGCAAGGATGTCTTGCTGCAGTTGTACAGGGCCTTGGTGAGACCACACCTTGAGTATTGTGTGCAGTTTTGGTCGCCTTATCTGAGGAAGGATGTTCTTGCCATGGAGGGAGTGCAGCAAAGATTCACCAGATTGATACCTGGGATGGCAGGAATGATGTATGAAGAGAGATTGGGTCGATTAGGCTTATATTCACTAGAGTTTAGAAGAATGAGAGGGGATCTCATTGAAAGTTATAAAATTCTAACAGGACTAGACAGACTAGATGCAGGAAGGCTGTTCCCGATAGCAGGGGAGTCCAGAACCAGGGGTCACAGTCTAAGGATAAGGGGCAAGCCATTTAGGGCTGAAATGAGGAGGAATTTCTGCACCCAGAGAGTGGTGAACCTGTGGAATTCTCTACCACAGAAGGCAGTTGAGGCCAACTTATTAAATATATTCAAGAAGGAGTTAGATATATTTCTTAAGGCTAAAGGGATCAAGGGATATGGGGAGAAAGCAGGGACAGGGTCCTGAATTCGGATGATCAGCCATGATCTCATTGAATGGCGGAGCAGGCTCGAGGGGCCGATTGGCCTACTCCTGCTCCTATCTTCTATGTTTCTATATGAGGATGAAGGACTGGCAAACAGAATACTTTGCCTCAGTTTTCATAAAGAGTGTGATAATGGGGGTTAAAGCGTAAAAGAGGATGAGGTGGAGCAATCAGATAGGATAACAAGAGATACGGAAGTAGTACTGAAAAAATTGGTGGAACTAAGTGGAAAAAGCATTAGGCCCTGATGGCACATCTCCTCGAATGCCAAGGGAGATCAGGGAGAGCAATGGCTCTGCCACAATCTTTCAAACATCTTTAAATATTGAAGTTATAGAGGACAGAGGATTGCCAATATAACCCTCTACCCTACATTATACCAGGGACTACACTTCAAAAAGTACTTCATCAGCTGTAACATGCTTTGGGACGTCCTGAGGTTGTGAAAGGTGCTATAGAACTACAAGTCTTTCTTTTTCTTTCTTTCTCTGTTCAAAAAGGAAGGGATAAACCAAGTAACTATAGACCAGTTAGATTAACATTAGTAGTGGGTAAGCTTCTAGAGGGTATAGCATAGGATAAAATAAACACCTAGAAAAGCATAGGTTAATTAAGAACAGCCAACATTCATTTGTAAAAGACAAGGATATAAACAGTGGTGTCCCCTAGGGATCAGTATTCAGGCCAATTGCATAAAGAACACTATCAACATTTTCAAAACACAAATGCTTAACTATGAAGAGGGCTGTTACCAATTTAAGATAGCACAGATAAGCTAGTAGATTGGGCAAATAGAAGAAATGTAATTGAGAAATAGGAGGTAATGCATTAAAGGGAAAAAATGAGAGCACATACACACTAAATGGTAATATTTTTAAAAGTAGAGCAGAGTATGGGGTTCAAATTTGCAAAAGCTGTAAAAAGCACATGGATTCTAGGTTTTATAAAGTACAAAAACAGAGGTAATACAAAACCTATATAAATCATTGGCTTGGATGCAATTCAAATACGGTGTCAGGTTTTGGGAACCTTATTTTAGGAAGGATGTCAAGGCCATGGAGAAGATGTAGAAGACATTCACTAAGATGAGAGGCCAAAGAAACCAGGGCTCTATTCATTACAACAAAAGTTGAGGAGATCTGAGAAAAGTGTTCAAAACTCAGAGGTTTTGATAAATGGGGACAAATTATTTTCACTGGTTGGTGAGTTGATAGCTGAAGGCATAAATGTATCACTAAAAGAACAGAGGGAGAGGTTAGGAGAATGTTTTTATGCAGATGGTTGTTAGGACATGAATGCCCTACCAGCAACAGTGGTGGGAGTAGAATCTAGAATAGTTTTTAAAAAGAACGTGCATAAACATTTGAAAATGAAAAAAAAGGAATGCAAAAGGCAACAGGACTAAATGGATAGTTCTTTCAAAGATCCAGCACAGGCACAATGGGCAAATGGCCTCCTTCTATGATTCCACGTACATCCTGGTTAGCTGTTATTTTGAAATCAGTCTCAGAAATCACATAGCAAAGCTGTGCATTCCCAAACCTACAATTTTATTAGTTTATTATTCTCATGCATTGTGAACAAAATGTCTGGACCTTAGTGACTGCAATATGTAGTTTATATTTTACTCGTGTTTTTCTGAAGCTTAGCACAATCTTTAACTTTGACAAAAAGCTGATACAAAATGTTCTGTAGATACCAACTAGTCACTAGGTGGTGCTCACGCCACACAGTACGGTATCAGCAAGTTATATTGCAAATTTTAAAGTGGCATACATTTTAATGCAAATAACTAAAGTAAAAAAATATTTAAAACCTTTGCCATACCATCAAAATATTATATTAATGATGCGTGGTGCAGCTGCTAACAGTGAATATAAAACAAGAATTCACATTCTAGGTTCTCAGTTAGATAGCCTATGCACTATTTCAAATATCTATTCACTTTGAATATCTTTAACACTCTATTACAAATAGACGGTTTTAAATTGCTAAATGTCATTAATGAAACACCAATTTCCCTGTGTATTAACAGATTAAGTCTTTCCTGGTGGGTGCTTTTGTGCAGCATCATCATTTGGAAGGAAATTACTTTGGGGAAAAAAAGTTATGAAATAGTCTATTTCAATTACTTTTACTAGCAGTCCACTGATGTGCAGGATACCATTGTGTTATGAAAATCTCTAGATGAGCTGAACTAGGATAAAAGTTTGCAGCATAACACAAGGATAAAAGTTTGGCTGCAGTCAAGTCCTCATATAGAATATATTGCTCATCTTTCCATACAGAACTTTTTTTCCTCCCCCCCCCGAACGGTTATGGATCATTCTCTTGACCATACAGCTCCTTGAGGTACTGAACCACAGGCGAAAATGAACAAAGGATTTTTTTCACTTCTAGTCTGGCAAACCATGTATTTTTTTTTAACGTTTGGTGACTTTGTGCTCAAGTTCTAAGGAATGGGCCACTTTTGTCACCCAATGCAGCATCGAGCATTCCAAGAGTCTGGTAAATCATATGACTAGGTGAAGGGTCTACTAATATGGTTTAATCCAAGTTTCAGAAGGTCCCGTTCAGACTAGCCTGCTATGGCCTTACACTGTGTAGCCGGTGGCTCCTCATTCCAAACATATTACCCTGCCCCTCCCCAGTCACCAGCTGGCAAAGAAACCACCTAATAAGGCAATAGGTGAAATGGAACAGGAAGTGTGGAAGCAGAATTGCATCATTCGAAAATTCTTGATTGTTCTCACTGACACTCCTGCAGCTCTCCTGCTGATACAAGGTTTTCCTCAGGGTTTCATGTTGGGAGTTAAGTGGACAGTCTTCTGAATGATCGGAGTCATCATAGAAACATTAACCAGCACATGTGAAATCTTGGTTAATTTTTGTAATATAGGAATGTGATTTCTTTCCATGTGTTTTGAAGGAGTGGCTTGAATGTGCCACAGTGGGACATACTGTCGGGTGGTACTCGGGGCATCGCCACAAAATACAGGTGAGGAAGGCCCTTCAGCCCATTAGTTCATCCATTCAGAAAAACTATGCTGTCTCTTCCACCACCATTGTAGCATACAATGATTTAATTTCAGTTTTCTTATTCACAACTCTACCCAGAAGTTCACTGCACATCTTGATCACATTATTTGTACTTCCTTATACCAGTCCTCAATTTGCCTGTTACTAGGTTGTGAAGGGATATTTACTAGTCCTACCCCCTTTGGGGCTATCCCAGATCAGGCGTTCAGATGTTCACTTTCAACTAAAGTTTGAGGTAGCTGAATCCTAAAGATGCTTAAGTAGGTCTAAAGGCCCGGGCTATTTCTCCCTAAATGAAAGGAACAAGCAGAGAATGTTACAGTCCTCCAAATAGCACTTTAAATAAGTTTAGCCACACTAACGTCCCGGATATGATGAGTCTGGAGATCTCCCCTCAGAAATGTAACTTCACCAAAGAGTGTACAGAGATGGAGTTCGCAAGTTATTGATAAAGACTTGAGACAATTTTAAAAAGAGAGATTTATTAAAAGAACGGACATGCAATTTACAATAGGTGAATCAGTCAATTGCAACGTTAACAGTTCTAAAGAGAGAAAAATACGATCTTTTTAACCGAGAATCTTACTTTTAAATCTTAACTTCACGACAGTATTACAATTCTTAAAGTTTTCTATACAGGATATCCATCAATATCAAATACATTTGATCCCCGAGGTACAAAGAGTGGAAGACCACAGAGCCGCCTCTGTAGTCGAGAATCACTTTGCCCGATTAAAGCGATCCTGAAATCTCATTTGGGGCTTCAATATTTATACCCTTTTTCAGTTCTATCCCTCAAGGTTTCTGCTGATCCAAGTTAAT
Organism: Somniosus microcephalus; assembly: GCF_052327205.1. Classification (NCBI taxonomy): domain Eukaryota; kingdom Metazoa; phylum Chordata; class Chondrichthyes; order Squaliformes; family Somniosidae; genus Somniosus; species Somniosus microcephalus. The sequence continues at coordinate 236,236,555 of NC_140990.1, forward strand.
TATCACTATTCATCTTTCTGCTGACCTCTTGCAATTCTTACTGCTACATCAGCTTGTAATATTCCAAAATCTGCCACATCTCCAGGTGTTCAGAGTTCACCATATAGGTGGTGTGAAGGGCAGATGTCCCTTATTTGGTCATCTTTACGAGGGCAGATGTTCCTTATCTTATGTGCCATCTTTACAAAGTTTAATTTAGATCACTTATCCAGAGTTGACCATTGTTTTGTTCCCAAAAGGTCAGCAACTCTGAGCCACCCATTCTTCTGTTTCAATAAGGTTATTTATTCAGGGCCAACAACTTGTCCTGTTTCAATAGCCAAAATTCTTTCATAGCTATTTCATAGTTAGGTTTCTAAGTTTCTAAACCCAGTTTGTCATGTTTTAAAGAATTTATAAGGTAGAGTTCCTTATAAGGTACTCTTCAGGGTCAACCACCGTCTTACTTCAACAAGGCCAGAATTCTTTCATAAGATGGTGTATTTTTCTAAAAAGGCTATATAGTATATTTTTCTAAAAAGGTTATATATATTCCTTCAGTTGAACCCATGTTCCCTTGTCCTACTCTTGAAACTAAAGTGCAATTAATATTCCTGACCTACCTTTTCCACCTAGCACACTTCAATAAAGTTACCTTGAACTGAAGAGCCCAAGTTTCTCCACTTTCCTCACCTCCCTCTGAATCGAGAGATCAGCCTCGAGGCTTAAATGGGGATACAAGGGCCTAGAAATTCAGTGGTGCCCCAATCGCCAGGACGCCGGAAGTACTGCCCCGGAAGGAGTCGCGAACGTCCGCCAGAAATTCAGTTTCAGCGCCCCAGACAGAAGCGCCCTGCATCCCTCTTGGGGTGCTGCAACTGAAAAATCGCAGCGCAACGTGCCGCAGCGCCTTCTTAAAGAGGAGGGGCCTGCTGCAGCGTGATCAGCGATCGCGAGTGCCGGCAAAAGAGCCCGGCACGACACAGCCGGCACTCCGCCTGGGGGGGGGGGGGGGGCGCTCAGGAGGCCAGGGACGGCGGCACGAAGAGGTGCAGACAGGCGGCCAGCAAAAAAAATGGCCGCCCGCACACCTCCACCGCCGCAGGTAGCATTAAAGCAGGGGGCGCTACCAAATTTCACAATCGGGGCGGTAGCGGGGCGCTGCACACACCAATTACATCATCGGTAGCAGCGCAGCGCTAACGGCTAGCACCGCCATTAGCGTCCCGCTAAATTTAGCGGGAGGCATGGCCAGTGGCGTTAAACCCACTAAGTGCCCTCTTTCGGCGCCAACGGGTGGCGCAGCCCACTGAATTGCTAGGCCAAGGTCTTCCAGAGTCTGTTAAGCGCCTTGGGACATTTTACTCCGTTAAGACACAATAGGCCGTATTTTGCAACCCCCTACTGGTGCGTACGCGCCCGTAAGGGCCGCGCAATTTCCGGGTTTAGGCATGCGAAGCGCATGTGCTGAAACCCGGCACTTGCGATCTGCCAAGAATCTTCTTGAAAGATCCTCCATATCCCCAGGAAAAGGGCCTCTGCGGGTGGAGAGTTGCGCTATCTCCCCAACTTCTGCCCGCTGAAAGGCCGTGGAATTCTTACGCCTGGTAAAAGCATAAGGCCTGCTTTTACCAGCGTAAGATTTTTTAAAAATAGAAAAATAATGTAACATATACATTAAAAACCCTGTCCAATAAGGTAAGTTTATATTTAGCCCCGTTAAAACATAAAAAATTTCAAAAAATTAAATGTTAATATTTAATTAAATGCCATTAATCTTATATATGTAATTTTTTTTTTTAATTTTCATGTGTTTGTGTATTTTAAGTCATCCCCATTCATACTTATGTGAGTTCCGCGCGTACGGAATGGTCATAAGTATGAATGGGGATTCCCTTCTTTCATTTGTTGGGCAGGCCCACATGATCCCAGGGGTGCTTGCGAACTGCATGCGCCCCTGGGATACGTGGGCCTCTGCGCATTTCTGCCAGGAGGCGCCCAGGATCGCAAATCTCCGTATCTCCCAGACCACCAGGTAAATGTGTAGATTTTTTGATGATCAGTGGCATCCGCCCGCGGGAAGCCTCCAATTGCAAATTCAGGCCCTTTACAAATGCAAGTTGTTGTTGCGGCCCTCCTCTGAAGTGCCTCCACTGCTTGAAGGTCTCATGTTTCAATGGGCACAGTATTCAAGATTTGCTCTGTACCGTTTGAGCATGACTTCCTGACTTTTACTCTGCTGGTATGGTCATTCACAAAATTCACTACTCCCCTTAAGTTGGTTTCATTTGCAACTTTAACCAATTTGCATCAAGTTTCTAAATTCAAGTAATTATGTAAATTAGAAACAGCAACAGTCCTACGACTGATCTGTGGGCTACGCCACTCAGAACTCCACGACCCACCCTGTCATAACTTCCAACTAGTATCCACTCTTCTGTGCTTCAGCTAATTCCATATTAATTCCCAAACTTTACCCCCATCGAGTTTAATTAGAAGTCTTTTCCTGCTATATGCGATGGCCGGTATAATGTTCAACAGACTTTATGGTAAGCACTGCAGTCACTAGGTTTATATCACATATACAAGATGTATTTAGTGTCAGCAGTGTAAAAAGCCTAAACATGTTAAAACACACCTATGAAATGGCAGACATTGTGAATAGCCATAAAATTAAATGAGAAAATGTTTCTGTAGTAATTGTCTGACCAAAAGATGAAAACAATTAAACATTTAACTTCATTAGCTCATGCAGTCATTTGGCTATTGGTCTTAGTCTTTGATCTCACATAACAGTCAGAATCTTGGAGGCTCTGTATTTTATGCACGTTATCCAGTTGCATTAATGTCAATTCCAAGTGGTACCTGTGTATGTAGCTCCACCGCTTTAATACGGATTGAAGGATTGAATAAAACAATCACTGAGCAGCTTACATTAAATCAAACTAGGTGTGCAACAGTACCAATGCCAGTTTAGTTAGCGGATTATTGCCTGGTTGAGTGAACTAGTAAGCACAACTGTTTCAACAGTAACAAGAAATGTTACATTTAAGACACTAACCGACACCGTTGAAATAGACGTTAATGCAAATGGTTAATAATTATCGATTTTTGGCCGCTATAAGCAACTGCCCGTTTTAAACAGGGATGCTTTAAGCTGTATCTCTGCCATTCGCAGGGTCAATGATCAGATTCCCCTTCCTAACCAAACCCCAAAAATGTTTTGACTAAGAGTGCAATGGAACATAAAGGGCCAAATAAGCCATTACCTCAAGCATCTGCAGTCCAATTCTTGTGGCACATGGACCTGGTTCACTGCTTCTAAAGACAGAACTAGTGGATCCTTATGGCCTCTGAGCAAAAGTGACTTTCTGCCAAGTTATGCAAATTTGCAGTGTGGATTTTCATACTGGAAACGGTAGAGCCCAAATCACATGTTACAAGTAGGCCCTTTACAGAGGGAGACATTTTCATTATATGTGGACTGCATTTACATGTGTTCCCAGTGGCCAAAAGACAGTATGCCAACTCACAGCACCGCCCAGTTTTCACTAATTACTTTACTTACCAGGAAACTATATTGGTATATATTTACAGTAATAAGATCAATATTTAAGTTTTATATTACAAATAGTTACTTAGAGACATCATTATTTTTTACAATGTTTTAAATTCATTGCATGAAATAGGAATTTTTCTTTAAAAATATATTTTGGACATTCAAAATAATGTTTAAGAATGAAGGTGCATCTTACAAGTTATAAGGAAGCAACTAGTATTCTAACTTAGTCCACAGATCACCTAATTCAAGTGCATACTAGTCTCAATCTAGATTCTCAGCATCAAACTGCCCTGTATGAAATGCGTTCCTCACTCCCCCTCTTAGTTTACTGGAATTTATGCATACCATACATTTCAAAGTGCTTAGTACTTTCGTGGATAAGATGTTCAATTACTTATTGGATATGCATGTATGAATGCCGCACTGTTGCTTCCTGGAGACAAGGAGCTTAGCCGCTATTTATTGGTTTCACATGTAAACAAGTGGTACTGATATTTTAACTGGGTGAATTCAAGTGTTTTAGTATATTTTCCAATGCAATTAAACTCATTTTATTTTAACATTCGAGTAGATCAATTTTTAAGTCACCAAATGCAAATATGATTTGGCTTAGTTGTAGAAATCCAGGTGCAATGAATGTAATAACCCAATTCCTGAAGCAAAAATTTTTTACCTTGTTCTGCAAAATACTGTTCGTGGTATAAACACTAACTTATAACTAAATCAAATCAAATACAAGATATTGACTTTGCAGAATTAATTTAATTCTTCACAATACAAAATGTCCTGACCAAGTGCAGTGGTATTCATAAAGTCCCGTTTTAAATCTAATAATTTCCATTTTTATAGTACAATTTTTTTGATTACAATTTGAAACCAAAGATTCAGCAGGTGGTTTAATGGTTTCATCCTAGAAAACAACCTGAGAAAACACTTTTTTTTTTAAGAATTCTGCAATAAAAGTATACAGTGTGACTTCAATACTAGGTCAATAAGAATTTTCAAAATTGAGATCGATACAATTGGTTAGGTAAGGATGTCAAGGGATATGGTGAAAAGGTGGGCATGATCAGCCATGATCTGACTGACGGAACAGGCTTGAGAGGCTGAATGGCTGTAACTGTTCCTATGTTCCATTTTATGTACTAGATTTTGATGTTCTTGCAAATCCTATGAATGGTGCTTCTTGTAAAATAAAATTATGGAAACCCTTTGCATTATTACAGGAGCTCAAAGACATAATGGCCCGTATTTTCCGATCGCAGGCCTCCCATGGGCGGGTCTTCCTGTCAAATGTATGAATGGAGATCAATGAAAAAATAGTAAAACTTTAAATACATTTTTAAAAAACATCACATTTTTAAAATGACTTGAAATTACAATAAATACAATAAGTATTTTAAACAAAAATTTAATTTTTTGAAAAAAATTAAAGTATTTTACAGGGCTAAAAATAAACTTACCTTTTTTAAAGTATTTTTAAATGATAAATTGATGAAAACATTTTTTTAATTTTTTTTTTTTTTACTTTTTTCTACTCTTATCCTGGTAAAAGCAGGCCTTACGCCCACAGAAGCCCTTCTCCAGGACAGGTGGAGGATCTGTCAAGACCATTCTTGACAGGTCGGAAAGGCCGGTTTTCAGCACAAGCCCGAAACAGGCATTTCCGATGTCCCTACGGGTGGGTGCACAGCGCGTACTCACCCATAGGGATCGGAATATCCAGCCCAATAAATAGCAACAGATCCTCAGGTAGGAGCAGACAATACCTAGAAAAACTTTCAGAATAAATGTACATTAAAATACTTTTGGAGCAGAAATTAAATTTGCCTGTCTGAAGAAGCAGATTTGATTATACAAGAAACATCTCACGTGGTCATGCAGAGTGCTATAGAGTCTTCCCATACAGGCGTCATCCAATTTCCCCTCCACAGCCCCAGAGTTCTTGACCCATCCGTGTCATAAAGGGAGAAGCAAATCAAGTATACACTTCCCACATGGAGGGAGGAAAGAACTGGATGGAGTCATCTTGAATTACTCTTACTTCCTTCCCAGGAGTTGGCTTAAGAACAGCCTTTACAGGAGGCTTCACTGCCTTTCATCTAATGACTGGATGTCCCCAAAGAACTGTTTTTTTTAAATTAAATATAATGGGGTGGGGAGGCAAAATGTATCTAACTCTAAACAAAATGACAATATAGAAATTGCTTTCATTATAAATTTACATTTTTGAAACCACTGGAATGGTTCCAGTGAGGGCACAAGCCATCTCCTAACCAGGCAATCTTCAGCCACACTTTCTGGCCTCTTCAGCATCACTTGTAGCTCGGGTGCCTGCCACGGCACGGCCATGTAAAACATGAGATGTCCCCCCAAGTCTGGAAAGTCCACCGGGGTTAGTGGTAGAAGTCCTGGGCCATTCACAAAAGAACTGGGCAGGTGCATCCTGCCACCTACCCTGAGATGTGTCCACTTCTGCTCACTGAGGATTTTCTGGGCTGCTATCATTACACAGCAGCTGTTTCTGAAAGTTGTTCATACCTGTAAACATTAATTTCTGTATTCCTTTGATATTATAGTATTTATATAGAAAAAACTAGCTTGTTTTTAAAAATAACTATATAGATTTTGATTCAGGTAGTTTACTAATCCAAAACATATCAAATTAGTTTGGTTAAATATGTTTTTTCCACACCACTGTTGGTTTATAGTCTCAAACAAGATTTTTTAAATGCTAGAATAACTATATTTAGATTAAAGCTCCTACTACTCGGATAGTGTACTCTGCATGTGACAAAAAAGCAGTAACATGCCACCTTGAGTAGTGCATTAAAAAAAGTTATGATTAGTTAAGTTGGAATTTGTTATCAGTGTCATGTCAAGCTCCTCAATTTTTTTGGGGGTAGAAAAGGTTAACTTTAAAAAAAGTTTTTCATTTTTGATAAAAAGATTTCCTGCTCCAAAAATAAATCGCTCAAAATAATGTCAACTCTTTGCCTCCGAGTCCTGCTGGGAAAGTTCCACAGGTGCTGCCAGTCCTCCAGTACTTCAACATGGCCATTCTTTATGTGCTCTTCAACAGCAATGATTTGTAAACTATGTAGCATCAGTTGAGCCCCAACCTGTCCTCACCAATCTCACAAATGTACACGTTCCAGCAGGGTTCGCTGGATAGCAACTACATGTGTGAACCTTCTCACCCCCCACCACCCCCACTCACTACCCAAGAGGCACTGTAGTCAACTCTTCTACTTCCACTGCCCAGCGAAGATCAGCTAACCACATACTAGGAATGAACCTGGAAGCATATTAGGTGAGGAAACAAACTACACTGCAATTACCCACGATTTGTGCCAAATTTATAAAACACATTGGAAACTGAGGATTACTATAGTCATAAATTTATGTGAAACTAGTTTTTAAAATTTACAAAATGATAATATTGTTATACTTGCCCTTTATACAAAGGTATTTTCCTTTTTTAGTCCTGTGTACTATATGGTGGATTGTGACATTCCACAAATCACTTGCAGAAAAAAAACCTGGTATACACATGTAGTAGTCTCTCTATCCCCTATATAATTGCTCATGTACCTACTAACCATCTTTTCAGAGTTACAGCAATATAGAAAGTTACCCCATTACATAACAAACATTCATCAAATGATGCACCAACAAAGCATTTATAAACCAATTAGTGTTTTTAACAATGCTCCATTACCATGCGTGGTTTAAATTGTGTAACTGAGTGTACTGAAAATTTGAACCCAAATATTTCATCTCATGTACTCAGAAGACTTATTCTTTGTGCTTCCACGTGGTCTGCCGCTCATTCTCCACAATAAATTTGACTCTTGGGGAGGGGGGGGGGGGGGGGGGAGGATCCTTGTATTGAAATCTTGAAATAAAATTGATGGTCAGGCTGGATCAGTGATGGGACATGATTTCATGTCATTGATCACTTAATGCATCCAACTTTATTTTCAAACGTGGTAACATTTCCATGACACCATTTTATATACGCAAGGGTGTTATTTTAATTTGTGACTGCTGCTGGACAATGTTTTCTAAAACAGATTTTGGAATATAAAGCATGAACCATTCTAATAAATACACACAATTCTGTAAAATCTAGCTAAATTAGAAAAGTTTCATACACAAACTTCATTACCTATCTGCAAATCCTGATATGCACAATATTTTACTTTTTGAAAAATATTAATCTTTTAAAAACTTGTTTTACAAAAAAGTGAACACCAAAAATTACCATCAACACTTAGGAATCTGCAGTGATAGGGCTCAACATTTAAAATTTGGAACTTTTTGGCATTCAGAAGCAAAAAAAATCAGATTACCCACCAGTCATTTTAGTGCAAGTGGTAATTTGAAGCAACGCGGTCAGCTCCGTATAGAAAAATAAATTCTAGGACAGCACATCATTTATACTACACATGCTCATTGACTTTTCCTACATGTACAAAGATCATTTATTTTTACTCAATAATGTAGATTAAAATTACAATTGGAGACCTCAGGGACAGATTTCAGTTCAGAGAAATAAAGAACATGATCAACAAAGTATTCCACCCCCCAGAAACACATTTTCATACTTGAGAAATGCATGCACCAAAAAATTAAAAAGGCAACAATGACATTTTAATACTTGTTACCAATTTTATGTGGCAAACCACCCTTGTAATCACACTTCCTGTAAACTTATGCATGAAGTCAAACTTTAAAGTGCAAACTATTTACAGGTTACCTGGTCAGAAAGTAGGCCTCAGTAAATGCACACTCTTGTTCCAATAACAGTGGTTATACAACTAACCAAACTGTATTAGTGGTAGTTTTTTGCTGTTAATTACTAGAGCAGTGTGCGTAATTGCACATTAAGAAGTGTTTATCTGTAAATGTTATTTGTCTTCAAAAAATCCATATTCCTCAAGGTTCCTGAATAGCACTACCAACCAAACATATACTCCATGGCTTTGGAAACAAGACTCTCATCCTTTCTAGGGGTCTGTCTGTCAGAAACCACCTAGTGAAGAAAAAGGGAGTATTAATATTAGATTTAGCACAAACCAATCAGCAAATTAAACACCAGCACCAACTTCCAGTGTTCCCACATATACCTGATAGTCACTGCTAGAAGGTTTGTATGTTGCAGCCAAAGGCCTCATTGCAGTTCTTGGTGTGCTTGGCGACTGTATAGGTGTATCCAAAGTGTTGACAGGAGGACTGAAGACCGAGAAGAGAGATCGATAACTTTGATCAAATGTATCCATAACGCTCTGGATAACAACAAAAAACTTGGTATTTGTCACTATTTTCTATCCTCTTTCCCGTCTGTATCTTCAAAATTCCACCATTCAAATGTAAGCAGGTTAGCTACTGGAAGCATTTTTCCTAGGTACCCCTACCAGCAGTGGTCTACTTACTGAAACTTGACTATTTTCCTGCCAGGTGGGGGAAGGGGCTGGGAATAAGAAGGAACACTAAAATATTTTTGTGTCAAAAAGCTCTAAAAATTCAGAAGTGTCATGAGGTGGTATTTGATTTTTCCTTCTTTTCTCCTTGTTCACCTGAACATTTTTCTTATTTTACCTGAACAGTGAACAATGATGAGAACATCAGGGAAACTGGGAGAAGCTCCTGAATCCAAAAAAGCTGAAGTGATATAGTGCACTCTGGGCTATACTGATTACCTACCGTTACTTCAGATCATTTACAAGAGCAAGTTCCAAAGTAATCAGCAGTCTATTTTAGACAAATGTGTAATCAAAATAACCAGAAGAGAGCACGGTTAAGGAGATGACTTCTTTAAAGACAACGGCCAGAATTTTCCTCTTTTAAAAAAAAAAACAGGTGGGTTTGGATCACGGGGGCAGTTAAAAGTGTTAAAAGTGGGATTCCCAAACTGATCCTGCCCACTTCCGGTTATGCCCGAGGCGGGACGGACAACCAACCTGCTCCCAGAGGGCGTTACCATAATTTAAATATTGTAATGATGAGGCTGGAAGCCTCTTTCTCCCCCTCCATTTTGTTTTAACTGCCTCTCCCCACCCCCAACCACTGCCGATTGCCGATCCTCCTTCCACAATCCCTCCCTCGGACCTGCCCCTCGTTTCCAAGTCCTACCTGCCCGCAGCCAGTCAGTCTCTCAATCTGGCTGGCTTGGGTGGGAAGCCAAAGCCTTTCATTCAAATCAGGTGCTGCCGATAAAGTCGGCAGGGCCTGCAGGAAACCCGGACACCACCCCCCAACCCGCCTCCCTTGAGAAAATTCCGGTCAACAACTTGCATTTATATAGCGCCTATAACGTAATAAATCGCCCCAAGGTGCTTTACAGGAGCACTCAGACAAAATCTGACACTAAGCTACAGGAGATATTAGGACAGGTGACCAAAAGTTTAGTCAGAGGTACATTCAAGTGCATCAGCAGGATTTTCCCCAAATTCTCTTCATCTTGGTTTTCATCAATAAATTGTCTGTAACTTCAGTCTAAATTTTCAAAGAGTTGAATGCTTTATACTATCAGCACAACCGATTTCAACAACTCACCTTCTCGATGCACGGTTTCACTCCAACCATGATAGCGTCACCAAAAATCTTTCCATCTTTACTTAGCGCTTTCCTGGCCTGAAGTTTAGACTGATACTGAATATGCATCCAGTTCCCACTGTTTGACATCTGTGGAACATTAAACCCCCCAAAAAATTATATTTAGATCCATTTAAAAAAAAAAAAAAAAAATTTAGCAACAAGGTGTTTTTTCCTCACAGCTTAAATGTAGATTGTGTCCAACAGGGAAATATCCCATATGTCGGAAGCATACTCAGCAAAATTGAAAGATTTGTAAACCAAGCGTTCAAACCTTTGGAATATACACAGTATAAAAAATGTGTAAATAATATCATGCCAAGTTTTATAGTGGCAGGATAGTACTCGTTTTGTTTGTTTCATTATACTAGAGAAAAGCCAATTCAGTTTATCATATTTTATACGTTAATAAAAATCAAGCTCCAGTTTTGAAAATGAAAGATTTTCTGATATTTGAAGCACACTGGCTGAATTACTTTGCTAAAGTAGGTAGATTGAATGGATTCAGTCTAGAGCAAACAGGAAATCATCAATGACTGCATGTAACTAAATGCGGAGATTCTTTTCTTCACCTTGGTTGTGAAAGACAAAGCAGCAATGGTGAGAAAGCACCAAATGTAATCCTAGCTGGTTTGCTACGGTCAGTCATTTACAAAAAACAGCCCCACACAATATATAAAAAGGCCTTTTTTCCTAAATATGAAACACAATTCTACTCGGCAGCAGAAAATACTATTGGAAATCAGCAATAGAAAGATTAATATTTTACATAACTACAGGTAATATCCAATGACTGCAAGATAACACATTAAATATACATATTTGGCTTCATTCATTTCTTTTGCCAGTCGAGAATCTGCATTCTTCTGCATCGTGAAATAGCTTCAGCATTTGATTGACATTCTTCAGAATTAAAAAGGAAATTATTTTGTTTTTTGCTGACACCAGAAGCTCTATTGGCTTTCTGTTGTCAGGGGAAAAAAAACACATTGTTTGTCATTGTGGAACACTGTGCAACACATTCAGCTTTCACAGCAAAGCTCTTTAAACTGACTCTGGAAAATACAGAAACATTTGCTGCATTTTTCAATGGTTGACATGTCAATAGCTTCAGCTTGGATCATGTGAATAAAAACAGTGCAGCAGTCCATTGCAATTAAGCTCACATTATGTTCAGTTCATTGAATAAGAGCACCAGTTTATTAACTGAATGTACAAGAAAAGTTTTCCATATATGAATCCAATTTCTAAATAGTAACTATAAATAGTACTAAGCATAAACATCCACACTTTCAGCTATCAATTGCTCCACATTGCTCATTTACTCAAACTTAAAGAGCATTTTCATTTCATAGAGAGCTACTAGAAAGTGTCCTGATTTTTTATAAAAGGTAGAAGATATTCCAAAGTTGAATCAGCATATCCTCAAAATGTTAGGCTGCTACTGTAATGTATATACCTTTAAAGGGGGGAACGACTTTTTACAGCTCATGTATACTGTAGTACCGGCAGTGACCACACCTGTATATAGCACTGAGTAGTAATCTGTATAGTCAGTTCCACTATGAGCCACGTTGAGTAAACACCTGTTGTACCGTTTCTCCTGCAGTCTGTGTCTTATTATACACAGACACAACATTGGCGACAAGGCAAGTTCGAACCAACCTGCAACTCTGCATCACCTCCCGGGGATTTGTTCCTGGAGATCAGTGGATTGGAGGTCAAGGCCAGAGACTCGGGCGTCGACCACAAGCAACCGCCCAGTCATCCAGCAGAGACTCAAGAATTGCGGGGGAGGCTGTCGAGAGCCAGGCTTGGCTTTCCAGTCGAGGCGGTCCAGCGAAACGGACTGGCAACAGGTAGTGCGCAGACCCTTCCCGGACAGCGGCGGGCTAGAGCCCGACCGAGCGGCACAGCAAAGGGCCGAGCAGCGTCGACGGGGGAGAGACGGCAGAGCGCACAGGGCGCAGCCGGTGTTCAGGGGCCGAGCAGCGTCGGAGGGAGAGACGCGCAGAAACCTGCGAGGCGCGCCATTGCCACGAGGACCACCGAGAGCGGCGTTGGCAGCAGCGCAGGAGAAGCGCGCGAAACCTACAGGGCGCCGCCATTGCCACGAGAATCGCCAGGAGCGGCGTTGGCAGCAGCGGGGGAGGAAGGAAAGCGCGGGAGACGCCATTTTAAGCCACACTCAAAATGCCGAAGAGTGGCAGTATCACCGCATTTGACAATGAAGTCGAAGATTGGACTACATATGTCGAACGAATAGAGGTGTACTGCAAGGCAAATGAGGTGTCAGATGACAAGAAAGCGTCGGTATTGTTAAATTTAATGGGTGCAAAGACGTATGGTTTATTACGAAATCTAGTAACCCCAATGAAGCCAATGGAAAAGAGTTTAAGACATAGTAACGATACTACAGGGACATTTAAACCCCACACCGCTGCTGATAGCAGAAAGATTCCAGTTTCACAAACGGAACCAGCATAAGGATGAAAGCAATGCTGATTACTTAACAGAACTGCGGAAACTATCGAAACACTGCCAGTTTGGAGCGGGACTGGCAGATACCTTAAGGGACAAGTTTGTGTGTGGGCTTCAAAGTGAAGGAACCCAGAAACGGCTTTTATCTGAAAAGGACCATACGCTGAAAAAGGCTTTCAGCATTGCGGTATCATATGAAGCAGCAGCACGGGGCGCTGCAGAGATACAACAGAGACCGCAAGAATATGGCACAAACGAAATGTCATATGGAACAGAGAAGTGCTATCGCTGCGGCAGAACAACACACAACCAGAATGATCGCTGGTTCAAAGACAAAGTGTGCAGACAGTGTGGAAAAGTAGGACACATAGCACGAGTCTGCAGGTCGGGAAAGAAAACCAGCAATAAGAAACCTACCAAAGAAAAGTACAATAAGGTACATAAGATGACGGAGAATAGTTCAGACGAACAAAAGAGTGATAACGACTCCGAAAGCAGGGAACTGAGTTGTCTGAAACTACATAATGTGATCACAATGGAGGATCACCGAACCATTTGGGTCACTCTCAAGATAGCAGGAGTCCAGGTAAAGATGGAATTGGACACAGGATCAGCCCTAACAGTCATAAACCGACGGGACTACGAGCGGCTATTCTCACACATACCCTTGAGAGGCACAAAAATTATTTTGAAGACGTACACGGGCCAAAAAGTCTACCCCAAAGGAAAAATAAGGGTGACCGTTATATATAACGGTAAGGAAACACCAAAACTAGACCTGTATGTATTGCAAGATGGAGGACCACCATTACTGGGACGTGAATGGTTCCGGAAAATACAACTGGATTGGCATTCCATACAGGCACTGACTGTGTCTGACAAAAAGGATGACGACGTCACACCTGGGCGACTGTCAAAGATCCTAACTGACGCGAAAGAAGTGTTCCAGCAAGGACTCGGAAAACTAAAAGGCATGACAGCGACGATTAAAATTGAAGAAAACGCAAGTCCAAAATTTTTTACGGCCAGATCGGTACCTTATGCGATCCACCCAGCCGTCGAAGCAGAGCTGGAGAGTCTGGAATGTTCAGGTGTACTGTCCAAGGTAGACTGGAGCGAGTGGCCAACACCCATCGTCCCGGTGATGAAAAAGTCATTGAGCAGCACGCCTGGGGAACCAAGGAAGGTTCGCATCTGTGGGGACTTTAAGGTAACAGTGAACCCGGTCCATCACACCGTACAATATCCACTTCCGCGGATTGAAGATATTTTTGCCTCGCTATCTGGAGGGAAACGCTTCACTAAGATTGATCAGGCCCAGGTGTATCTGCAAATGGAGGTAGAAGAAGCATCAAAAAAATACCTCTCAATCAACACCCATAAAGGTCTCTACCAATACAACCGGCTGGTATTCGGGGTAGCATCAGCTCCGGCTATTTGGCAGAGGGCAATGGAACAAGTCCTGCAAGGGATCCCAGGGACCCAGTGTTATTTGGACGACATCCTGGTCACGGGCAAAAATGACAGTGATCACCTTGCCAACCTGGAGCAGGTGCTCATTAGATTGCAGGAATATGGGCTCCGAGCTAACTGCCCCAAATGCGAGTTTTTTAGAAAACAGATCTCGTATTGTGGCCACGTTATCGATAAAGAGGGGTTACATAAGTCCCCAGAGAAGATTGAGGCAGTAGTCAAGGCTCCAGCACCGGAAAATGTGTCACAACTGAGGTCGTTCCTCGGGCTGGTAAACTACTACCATAAGTTCTTGCCAAATTTGTCTACGGTATTACACCCACTGAACACCCTACTGCAAACAGGGGTACCATGGAAGTGGAATGACGAACGTAAATGAGCTTTCCAGAAGTGCAAAGAATTGATCACATCAAAAGAGGTATTGGCCCATTACAACCCAGCATTACCAATTCGGTTGGCATGTGATGCGTCATCCTACGGCATTGGAGCGGTGCTGTCGCACAAATTCTCGGACGGCTCAGAGAGGCCAATAGCCTTTGCATCACGATCACTAACCTCAGCCGAGCGTAACTACGCCCAGATCGACAGGGAGGCCCTCAGCCCAGTGTGGGGAGTGAAAAAGTTCAATCACTATCTGCACGGGCAGAAATTCACCTTGCTGACTGACCACCAGCCTCTTGTCTCCATTTTTAATCCGAAGAAGGGTGTTCCGGTGATGACTGCGCAACGACTACAAAGATGGTCACTTTTTCTAGGGGCGCACCACTATGAGATTGAATATAAGGGCACAAAACAGCATGGAAATGCTGATGGGCTATCACGCCTGCCACTGCCTACTGCGGAGGAAGCACCAGCAGTGGATCCTGTCGAAATATTCCATTCGACTATAGTTGAATACCTACCGCTAACTAACGCTTGTATCGAAAAGGAAACCCGAAATGACCCGACACTGTCTTGGGTATATGATTTGACGGTGAAGGGATGGCCAGCACATGGCGACTCACTGTTGCCAGCATTCTCAACAAGGAGAGAACAGCTGTCAGTGTGCCAGGGGACCTTGATGTGTGGATCCCGAGTGGTAATTCCACCCAAGTTAAGGGATAGAGTGCTCAGTGAGCTTCATGAGGGTCATCTGGAAGGGGTGAAAATGAAAAGCCTAGCCAGGGCTTATGTGTGGTGGCCGGGAATCGATAAACAAATCGAGGACCTGACCAAGAGCTGCTCAGGATGCCAGAAAGTCCAAAATGCACCACCACAGGCCCCTCTACACCCATGGGAGTGGCCCTCATCTCCATGGCAACGGGTGCATATTGATTTTGCTGGTCCATTCATGGACTCAATGTTTTTAATAGCCGTGGATGCGCACTCGAAATGGCCTGAGGTCATCAAAATGTCCTCCACCACCACGGAGAAAACTATTGCAGTCCTACAGACCATTTTTGCCAGGAATGGCTTGCCAGAACAGATTTGCTCCGACAACGGACCACAGTTTGTGTCCGAAGAGTTCCGGAGGTTCTTGAAAAAGAATGGGGTAAGGCATTACACATCCGCCCCGTATCATCCAGCCACAAATGGATTGGCTGAGAGGTTCGTACAAACCTTTAAGAAGGCAATAAAGGCTATGTACAATGACAACATTCCGCTGCAGCACAAGGTGGACAATTTCCTGTTCGCCTACCGGAATGCAACACATGCAGTCACCAACCAGGCCCAGCCATGATGTTCTTTAACCGAAGGTTAAGATCTCGCCTGGATTTGCTCAGACCAAACGTACGAAGAGATGTTGAGAGTAAGCAATTCCACCCCATCCAGGAGAAGCCAACAAGGAGCTTCAATGTAGGGCAACCAGTCTTGGCCCGCGACTACCGAACAGAAAAATGGCAGCCAGGAACGATATGCACACGGCAGGGCCCACTAATGTACACAGTGGACGTTGGGGAGAGCATCGTGAGACGCCATGCTGACCAGATCCTAGAGTCAGAGGAACAAGTCAACCCCATGCCTCGCCCATACGTACCTGGTAATGAACCAGACGTACAGGTCGCATCTACCCCGGAAACAGTCGCATCGGAAGCTGATGAACCAACCGACGACAGGGGGCCAGAATCGCCTCCGCACCAAGAGCAAGACACTCGGGAAAGGCGCTATCCAGAAAGGATCAGGAAGCCTCCCCAAAGACTGAATATGTAAATAGACTATTTTCAGCTAATGTTGCATGTTAAAAGTGTTAATTGTAATTAGTTTGATATTTAATTGTTAAATGAGTGTTATGGTACTGTTAATCTAAAAGGGGAGGAATTGTAATGTATATACCTTTAAGGGGGGGGGGAACTACTTTTTACAGCTCATGTATACTGTAGTGCCGGCAGTGACCACACCTGTATATAGCACTGAGTAGTAATCTGTACAGTCAGTTCCACTGTGAGCCACGTTGAGTAAACACCTGTTGTACTGTTTCTCCTGCAGTCTGTGTCTTATTATACACAGACACAACAGCTACCACTGTAACAAAGATAGTCTTTTTCAATATTACAGGAAACTCTTTTTTTTAATCCGGCACCGACAGGACAGGCGTAGTGCCGGTTGATGAAAAAGTCCGATTACAGAGAGGTATACTTACCAAGGTACGAGAGCCCCGTACACGGCCACAGGTGCAGGAGCCCCGGTTACACGGCACTTGTGCAGGAGTTCCAGTTACACGGCCACAGATTCAGGAGTCCCTGTTGCACAGCCACAGATGCAGGAACCCATACAGCATGAAAAATGGTCCAGGGCCCCAAACACCCCTTCCATGTGAAACAGCGATTTACTTGTACTTCTTGCAATTTAATATACTGTATTCGCTGCTCACGATGCAGTCTCCTCTACATTGGGGAGACCAAACACAAATTGGGTGACCGCTTTGCGGAACACCTCCGTTCAGTCCGTAAGGGTGACCCTGAGCTTCCGGTCGCCTGTCACTTTAATTCTCCGCTTCACTCCCACTCTGATCTCTCTGTCCTCGGCCGATTACATTGTTCCAATGAAGCTTAACATAAGCTTGAGGAACAGCACCTCATCTTTCGATTAGGCACTTTACAGCCTGCTGGACTCAACATCGAGTTCAACAATTTCAGATAATAATCCCTGCCCCCATTTTTCATGCTGTATGATTTTTGCCACTCCCATTTGCAACATTTAATCTTTCCTGCCTCTTCCAAAAGTACAGGATGTTCTTTCAATTCCTTCCTCCCCTCCTAACCCCCCCCCCCCCCCGCCATCTCTGCACATCTGTTACATCTCCAGCTTTTTCCAGTTCTGATGAAAGGTCCCAGACCTGAAACGTTAACTCTGTTTCTCTCTCCACGGATGCTGCCTGGCCTGCTGAGTATTTCCAGCATTTTCTGTTGTTATTTCAGATTTCCAGCATCCGCAGTATTTTGCTATTATATAGCAAAACTTACCTGAACCTACTCCTGAATTTTGCCGGTTAAGAGAGATTTCTGGATATTTAGGTGCCGGTTAAAAAAAGAGAGTTTCCTGTACAGGTAGACTATCCTTTATCCGAAAACCTCGGGACCAGCCGAGTTTCGGATAAAGGAGAATTTCGGATTTCGGAAGGTGGGTCGGCGGGGGTCCGCGGGGGGGCGGGGGGGGGGTCGTGCGCACAACTTACGCTGACGCTCAGCGTAAGTCAGTCGGGGTCGGCGGGGTACGCGGGGGGGGGGGGGTCGGCGGTCGGCGGGGGGGTCGGCGGTTGTCGGGGCTGGCGGGTCGTGCGCACGACTTACCCTTTATCCGAACTTCCGCAACCGGAACCCTCTAAAAACCGAAGGTTTTTTCGTTCAGCGTAAGTCGTACGCACGACTTACGCTGAACGAAAAAACCTTTGGTTTTTAGAGGGTTTCGGTTTTCCGAAGTCCGGATAAAGGGTAGTCTACCTGTACTACCACTATTGTCCAAATCAAAATCAAATACTATTACCCCAACAAGATTAAATGCTGAAAACAAGAGACACATACTGAAACTGGATAGTAAAAGTCAATCCCCATATAAACAAAAATTAAAACTCACAAATCATTGAAAACAACTTGCCTAATTGATTCAAATTAACATGATCTCCCTTTTAGTATAAACTGGAGATATACCGGTTAAATTAGAGTAGCTTTAATTTGCATATGAAAACCAAGAATAAGAAGTTTATATATTGTACACAATGGCCTCGAACTTCCACTAGTTTAAATCTGCCAAATCAATGCAAAAGAATCGAGGAATTTTAAACGTAAGTTACAACGAACATAAATTGAGTTTCAGGGATCTTTAACGCTGGTTTCAAAAACATCGTGTTGAAAGCTGGCCCCACCCACAAAACTGGCCTCACCCACCCCCAGATCGAAATAACCAGCATGGCACGTCTCCACCAATTGCACCCACTTGAGAAGGCTCTTAAAATTCAGCTTTGTTTTTGACGCACAGGCACTAGTAAGAGCGTTTTAAAAGCTTTTAAATATTTAATTTACTAAAAAACTGACTAGTGTACTTCAATGAAACCAGTAAATGGTTCAGTATAGTTTAAGTAATTTTCAGTGATTTTAAAATTAGGTTACTCACAAGTGGTGGTCTAGACACTCATTAAAAATGCTTATTTTTTGTGATAAACCCATTTGCACCTGTATTAATAAAACGACACCAGGTTACCAATATATGAAGCAATATTTATTAACTCAAAAAAAATTGTCTATTACGCTGCCCTGGTTCATGGAAGAGTTTAAGTTTGTGATTATGCAAATGAGTTTTGATGGAAACTTGAACCATAACTTCAACTTGGAAAACTAGCACAATTTCACGTGCAATTCACGCCCAGTTTTCTGACTGCACCCAAAGCAGAAACTCTGCCCCACTGGGTTTCAGAACTACGAGTTACCAGAGTTCATGAAACCGTTTATTTCATTTTACACTAAGCAACAAATAGGCCAAAATATTAAACATGTAGGAAAAATACACTCTAGAACAAACTACAGTAAACTTAGAGCAACTGGTTAATCAGTTTTCAGAACCTTACCACATGCTTTAAAATATTTCCATATTGTGCAAACTGTAGGAGGATGTACGAAGCAGATGCTGGAGGAAACCTGCAACGAGATTTATATTAGCATGATTAATCTTATTCCCAATAATGCCAGTGTATAACAGGTTATACCGGCAGTTAAAACCACTAGCGCAGGCACTAACAATTATGACGTTTTTTGCAAGAGCAGAAGACCACTTCTAGCCACTAGAATTTGTGTTTCTTTTTGGAGAAAATGCTCTCAATTTTTCCTCTTGTAGTCAGATACATACTGCAGCCAGGCAGGTGACCTACTTCCAAGTTTATTCCAGTACTACCAACCCAGGTACTGAGTCTCCAACAGACACCTCTCAGCAATTTAAAAATCTCAAGTCATTCATCGATAAGAGTATATCTACAGCCCAAAATATTGCATTTTCTAATATAATGTCAGAGTTAGAATACTGCCAAAATTACAAGTCTCAAATTTAAACTGAATAAATCCTTGGTGAATAGAAGGGTCTGATACTCACATAAAATAATTATGAAACAGATCAATAAATCTACAGAAATCACTGAAGACCGAGTCAATAAACAGCAATTTAAGGCACAGTAGAAGCTGTGATTTTATTTTGTTACAGTAACTTAAATAAGCACTGGAAAAATCTTACATTTCATCCATTCATCCTCCAAAGTACATAAAAACATAAGAAATAGGAGTAGGCCATTTGGCCCCTCAAGCCCGCTCTGCCATTCAATAAGATCATGGCTGATCTTCTACCTCAACACTTTCCTGCACTATCCCCATATCGCTTGATTCCCTTACTAGCCAAAAATCTATCTACAGTATCTCTGTCTTGAATATACTCAATGACTGAGCCTCCACAGCCCGCTGGGGCAGAGAATTCCAAAGATTCACCACCCTCTGAAGAAATTTCTCCTTATCTCAGTCCTAAATGGTCAACCCCTTATTCGGAGACTGTGACCCCTAGTTCTAGACTCCCCAGCCAGGGGAAACATTCTCCCTGCAACCAACATTTCCCAATCTCTCACCATTTAAAAAAACTCTGCTTTTCTATTTTTCCTACCAAAGTGGATAACTTCACATTTCTCCACTTGCCATATTCTTGCCCACTCACTTAGCTTGTCTATATCCCCTTTGCATCCTCCTCACAACTTACATTCCCAGCTTTGTATCTTCAGCAAACTTGGATATATTACTTTGGTCCCCTCATCCAAAATCATTGATATAGATTGTGAATAGCTGAAGCCCAAGCACCGATCCTTGCGGTACCCCACTAGTTACAGCCTGCCAACTCGAAAAAGACCCGGGTATTCCTACTGTTTTCTGTCCATTAACCAATCCTTAATCCATGCTAGTAAATTACCCCAATCCCATGAGCCCTAACTTTGTTTATTAACCTCTTGTGTGGCACCTTATCGCATGACTTCTGAAAATCCAAATACACCACATCCACTGGTTCCCCTTCATCTATTCTGCTGGTTACAACCTCAAAAAATTCTAACAGATTCGTCAAACATGATTTCCCTTTCATAAATCAGTGTTCACTCTGCACAATCCTGTTATTATATTCTAAGTGCCCAGTTAGCACATCCTTAATAATAGATTCTAGCATTTGCCCTACTACTGATGTCAGATGGGTACTCTACAGTCAAGAGGGTAAGGCTAGTCAATTCTGCTCTACGATTTAAAATTGTTGGCTAATCACATAATCCACCCACATCCATAGACAGAAGGGTTGGTTCATCTCCAATATTCCACCAGTAAAGCAGCAGAGGACTGAAAATGCTTAATGAAGTCAATGCAATTGGGATTGATCAGTAGCCCAGGGATTCAACCTCAACAATCTTCCAGTTCGAAGTACTCCTACCATCGAAGTCAGTGGAGTACCGAACATGGATTTTTAGGAGTCATTGCAACCTTATACTTACTAGGTGGCATTAACTGACAAAAAAACTTCACTTGAAAAAGCAAGGTAACAGGTTACCACATAATAGGCTGGTTAGCCAAATTGAAGCCCATGGGGTAAAAGGCGCAGTAGCAGCATGGATACAAAATTGGATAAGCGATAAAATAGAGTTGTGGTGAATGGCTATTCTTCAGACTGGAGGGAGGTATACAGTGGTGTTCAATACTAGGACCACTGCTGTTTTTGATATACATTAATAACTTTGACTTGGGGTACAGGGCACAATTTCAAAATTTGCAGATGATACGAAACATGGAAATGTAGTAAACAGTAGCAGACTTCAAGAGGACATAAGACAGGCTGGTGGAATGAGCAAACACATGGCAGATGAAATTCAACGTAGAAAAGCGTGAGGTGTTACATTTTAGTCGGAAGCAATGTTCCCTCTAATTTCTCTTTTGGGTGCGCGGCCCCTTTAAGGGGCTGGGCAGCCCATTCAAACTTCGGCGCATGCGCAGCTTTTCCACTGGGGAAACTGGCAAGCAACCTGCGCGGGAGCTTCAGACAGCAAGTTTAAAGGGTGTGCAAGAAGAGAGACACCTAGGGGTGTTTGTGCACAAATCTTGGAAGGCGGCAGGACAGGTTAACAAAGCAGTTAATAAAGCACGCGGGATCCTGAGTTTTATAAATAGAGGCAGAGAGTACAAAAGCCAGGAAGTTATGTTAAACCTATGTAAAACACTAGTTCGGCCCCAGCTGTAGTGGCCGGAATTTTCCGGAGGGTCAGTGGGCAGGATCGGTGGCTGGTCAAGTGGGAAATTTGTACTCCAATGAAGCTAGTAAATGGTTCAATATAGGGGCCGAGAATAGAACTTGGGGGCGGGGGGGGGGGAAAAAGAGGAGAAGTGCAACAATATTGGCAAACAACAATGGGAAACAATTAAAACGGTGTTCAACAGAGTGCAGGAAAAATATATTCCACTGAAAGGAAAGAAGAAACTAAACAATAATGAGATTCCATGGATGAATAAAGCCATAAGGGGACAACTGTGGGTAAGGAAAGAGGCATACGTTAAGTACATAGACAGCAGGGGATTGCATGATAAGAGAGAATACGAAAAGATTAGGAGAGAAGTCAAAAAACAATTAGGGAGGCAAAGAGGAACTATGAAATTAAATTATCAAGGAACAACAAACAAAAAATAGTAAAATATTTTACAAGCACATCAATAAAAAAAAGGTAGGTTGGGATGGGAATAGGATCATTAAGGGATAGACAATATAATACCACAGGTAACGCTAGAGATGGCAGAAAAATTTAATTATTTTGCTTCAGTATTTAGCAGGGAGATAGAACAAGTGGACATGACATTGGATGATGAGATTAGTAGAGATAAGTGCATTTAAAATAAGAGGGAAAATATTAAATAAACTAATCAAAGTCAGGATAAAACCCCTGGTCTGGATGGATTGCATCCACGCATTTTAAAAGAATCTAGGGAAGAGCTAGCAGAGGCATTACTACGCATATTTAATAATTAGTTAGAAAAAGGTATAGTGCCAGAGGACTGGCGGATAGCTAACGTAATACTGATATTTAAGAAGGGGGATAGAACATTTCCAGGGAATTATAGACCAGTCAGCTTCACATCAGTGGTAGAAAAAATAATGGAATCCTACTAAAGGAGAAAATAGAACATCTAGAAACCAAAAATATAATAATGAATAGTAGGCATGGATTTCAAACGGAAAAGTCTTGCTTGACCAACCTTATTGAATTTTTTGAAGAGGTAACAGAGAGTAGACAATGATAATGCAGTAGATGTATTTTATCTGGATTTTCAAAAGGCCTTCGATAAGGTATCCCATAATAGACTGATGAATGAACAAGGTCAGAGAATGCGGAGTCAGGGGACAAGTAGCACAATGGATTGCTGGCTGGCTTCAGGACAGAAAGCAGAGGGTAGCTATTCACAGTGGCAGAAGGTGGGAAGTGGTGTTCCACAAGGATCAGTGCTGGGACCACTGCTGTTCACAATTTACATTAACGATTTAGACTTTGGAATCAAAAACACAATTTCTAAATTTGCAGATAACACCAAATTTTTGGGGTGGGGGGGATAGTCAATACTGAGGAGGACTGCAACAAATTACAGGAGGACATTAATAAACTTGCAGAATGGGCATATAATTGGCAAATGAAGTTCAACACAGATAAATGTGAGGTATTACATTTTGGCAGGAAGAATAGGGAGGTCACATCACTTGGAGGGTGCGAGTCTAGGTGGGGTAGAGGAACAAAGGGATCTTGGAGTACAAATTCATTAGAGTTTTTTTTGAGGATGTAACTAGCAGGGTAGATAAAGGGGAACCAGTGGATGTAATATATTTGGATTTCCAAAAGGCATTCGATAAGGTGCCACATAAGGTTATTACACAAGATTAGGGTTCATGGGGTTGGGGGTAATATAGTAGCGTGGATAGAGGATTGGTTAATGGACAGAAAACAGAGAGAGTAGGGATAAACGGATCTTTTTCAGGTTGGCAGGCTGCAACTAGTGGGGTGCCGCAAGGATCAGTGTTGGGGCCTCAGTTATTTACAATCTATATTAATTGACCTAGATGAAGGTACCGAGTGTAATGTATCCAAGTTTGCTGATGATGCAAAGCTAGGTGGGAGAGTAAGCAGTGAGGAGAACACAGAGTCTGCAAAGGGATATAGATAGACTAAGTGAGTGGGCAGTAAGGTGGAATGGAGTATAACGTAGGGAAATGCGAGGTTATTCACTTTGGTAGGAAGAATAGAAAAACAGAATATTTTTAAACGGAGAGAAACTTTTAAATGGGTGTTCAGAGAGATTTGGGTGTCCTCGTGCAAAAAACACAGAAAGCTAGCATGCAGGTACAGCAAGCAATAAGGAAGACAAATGGCATGTTGGCCTTTATTGCAAGGGGGTTGGATGGAGTACAAGAGTAAGGAAGTCTTGCTACAAAGGAAGTCTTGCTACAATTGTACAGGGCCTTAGTGAGACCACACCTGGAGTACTGTGCACAGTTTTGGTCTCCTTATCTAAGGAACGATATACTTGCCTTGGAGGTGGTGCAACAAAGATTCACTAGATTGATTCCTGGGATGAGAGGGCTGTCCTATGGTGAGAGATTGTGTAGAATGGGCCTATACTCTGGAGTTTAAAAGAATGAGAGGTGATCTCATTGAAACATACAAGATTCTGAAGGGGATTGACAGGGTAGATGCGGAGAGGTCGTTTCCCCTGGCTGGAGTGTCTAGAACTAGGGGCCATAGTCTCAGGATAAGGGGTAGGTCATTTAAGACTGAGATGAGGAAGAATTTCTTCACTCAGAGGGTTGTGAATCTTTGGAATTCGCTGCCCCAGAGGGCTGTGAATGCTGAGTCTGAGTATATTCAAGGCTGAGATAGATCGATTTTTGGACTCTAGAGGAATCAAAGGATATGGAGATCGGGCGGGAAAGTGGAGTCGAGGTCATGATCAGACATAATCTTATTGAATGGAGGAGCAGGACGAGGGGCCGTATGGCCTACTCCTGCTCTTATTTCTCATGTTCTTAAATACACAAATCGCTAAAAGTGGCGACACAGGTTAGCAATGCCATAAAAAAGCAAAGTACTAGGATTTATTTCTAGAAGTATAGAATTGAAAAGTAGGGAAGTTATGCTAAACCTGTATCGAACCTTGGTTAGACCATACTTGGCGTACTACGTACAGTTCTGGTCACCATATTATAAAATAAAAAGGATATATATAGAGGCACTGGAAAGGGTGCAGAGAAGATTTACAAGGATGATGCCAGAAATGCGAGGGTATCCATATCAGGAAAGGATGAACAGGCTAGGTCTCTTCTCTTGAAAAAAAAGCTGAGGTGTGACATAATAGAGGTCTAAAAAATTATGAAAAATTTTGATTGGATAGAGAATGTTTCCACTTGTGGGGAAGAGCATGACTCGAGGCCATCAATATAAGATAATCAAGAAATCCAAAAGGGAATTCAGAAGAAACTTCTTTACCCAAAGAGTGGTGAGAATGTGGAACTCATTACCACAGGGAGTGGTAGAAGCAAATAGTATAGATGCATTTAAGGGAAGACTAGACAAGCATGAGGGAAAAGGGAATAGAGGGTTATGGTGATAGATTTAGATGAGGAAAGATGGGAGAAGGCTCGTGTGGAGCATAAACACTGGCATGGAATGGTTGGGCCGAATGGCCGGTTTCTGTGCCGTATATGCTCTGTAATCCTATGTAGTTTAAGTCATTTTCAGTGATTACTCACAGGTGGTGGACTAGACACTCTTATTAAAAATGCTTATTTTTAGTGATAAACCCATTTTCACCTGTATTAATAAAACTACACCAGGTTACCACTTTTAAAAATATGAGTATTTATTACACTGCCTGATTGTGCTGGTTCATGGAAGATTTTAAGTTTGTGATTATGCAAATGAGTTTGGACGGAAACTCGAACCATAACTTCAACTTGGAAAACTAGCGCAATTTCACGTGTAATTTGCACCCAGTTTTCCGACTGCATCTAAAGTGGAAACTCTGCCCCACTGGGTTTCAGAAACACGAGTTACCAGAGTTCATGAAAACGTTGATTTCATTTTACACTAAGCAACAAATTGGCCAAAATATTCAACAATATGTAGGAAAAATACACTCTAGAACAAACTACAATAAACTTACAGCAACTGGAAAGTTTATCAGTCGGGTGGGAAATGGTGATTTTTTTGACAGCGGGTCGGGAGCCCGCTGTCATCCCGCCACAACACGCCTTTCCCAACGGCGTGTCTGTGATCTTGGATCGGACTCGACCCGCAGAGGCGGACGACCCAATTAAAGCAATTACTGGCTTGTTGACAGACCCTTAATAATGGTTAAACAGTAAGGTTAAAACTAATTGCTCACCCACAGGGTCCACACTGCTCCTGGACCCCATCTGTTAACCTGAGGTGGGAGTTGAATGGCCATTGAACCAGCTGATTAGTTGACAGCTGGAAATGTACTATAAAAGTTCCCACCTCACTGCTGTTCACTTTCCAAGCACAGAAGCTGTTGCTTACTCCATTTGGAACAGATTGAGCTTTATGCAGGCTGCAGTGCTGGAGCAAACGCTCCATCCAGTGTCACCTCATTGGAAGAACCTCTCTCACCATTGACAGATCACTTCTGTCATCTCAACTTCACCTGCCATCTATTCCATCAGCATGGGTACCGTTTATACTGTTTCACCTTGGTCCTCAGAATCTGACCAGCAGCACCAACCTTCTCCGCAATCACCTGATGCAGCACAGGCCACAGGGTATCAGCAGCTGAGCACATTGCTGCCCGGGAGGCCAGGGATGGCCTCACCATGGCCAGATTATCTTCACTTGACGCTGTACACCCTGGCTGCTACATGATTCGCCAGGTTGGCACCACCCCACACCAACACCATACAATGCCCAAGCCATTCCTTTTACACTCATCGCCATTGCTTGGGGGGTGGGGGGGGGGGTGGGGGGAGGAGAGAGGAAGAGGAGTCATGGGAGAACCTGGGTGCAGCCCTGCGCCTCTGTGCAGTCATTGCAGCACTTCAATGCTGTAGAACACTGATAGCACAAACTTCAAAAGTAAGGTGGCCATGGTCCCTTTAACGAAGCCGGCTCAAGACATGAATGACGTCACCAGACCTGCTCCATCTAATTGGGCCGGGAAACTCACTGGGCGGGCTTAACAAGCCTCATTGAGGTAAGTTCATTTTAGGCAGCAGGATGGAGGCTGTGACCCGCCGCACCGAACCCGCTGAGGTGAGCAAAATCTCGGCCACTGTGTCCAATTCTGGGCACTACACTTTAGGAAGGATGTGAAGGCTTTGGAGAGGGTACAGAAGAGATTTACTGGAATGGTTCCAGGGATGAGGGATTAGAATTATATGGATAGACAGGAGAAGCAGGGGTTGTTCTCCTTTGAGCAGAGAAGGCCAAGATGACATTTGATAGAAGTGTTTAAAACCATGAAGGGTTTAGGTGGAGTAAATAAAGAGAAACAGTTTCCAATGGCTGAAGGGCAGATAGCCAGAGGGCACAGATTTAAGGTGACTGGCAAAAGAACCGAAGCGACATGAGGAAAAACTTTTTTACGCAACGAGTGGTTGGGGTTGGGGGGGGGGGGGGGGGGGGGGAGAAAAGAGAGAGAATGGGACTAACTGGATTACTCTTCGAGATGACGCAGACTCGATGGTCTGAATGGCCTCCTTTTGCTGTACAGCAGAAGGATGCTGCAGTTTTAAATAAGTCACTACAGACAATGCAATCTTAGAAAAAATGCTAGAGATATCTCCAAAATAAAGGATATGACACAATCAAAATTCCTTGTGAATTAGATTAATTGCTGCAGATACTACATAAACATTGCAATTCACTAATTAGCAAATCAGCCAATATATTTTAAGCTATATATATTTTTCTCAAAAACTGTTACGAGAGTTGCAAACTTAATTACTTCAAGTTTTAAACATAATCAGCAAATAATAAACCAGTTCCAGATTCAGAGCTATTTTATACTGCAGTGTAATAACATCTGGAATTTATTTGGCTTTACAAGTTCTGAAGGATGAGAAGTAATTTAAAATACAATCTGAACACAAATATAGTAAATCATACTCATCGGGAACTAAAATGCAGATCACTGGAAGTTTAACTCAACTTAATACTCATCTGTCTACCCAGAGCAACAAAAGGTTTCAATAATTCTAGGAGAGAATGCAGATGGTACAAACCCAAAAACTGTAATCCATGTGTCGTCTAAATGATCATCTGAAGTGAGAGATTCTCCTTGAGTGTAGAAAGGATCCGCCTGTGCAGGAGAAAGAGTGGCTTTTCTGTGTTGGCCAATAGTGGCTGGACTAAATACACTAGAACCTAAGGTAGAAAGGAATTATTTATCATTCGAGTGCACGCTACAGAACAATCCTTTCATCTTTCTCCCATTCGCAACATGAATTATTTTTGAAGACAGAAATTTAAGATGAATACATTTCTCAATTTTATTCAGCAATACACAGAATTGTGCTTTATGGAATCAACCATCACACATCAGTCGTCTGAAAGCGTAGGCTATAGAGAAATTTGAAGAAAAGGATCTTGGACTTCAACTTAGTGTAAGAAAATCCCACCAATATCATTATCATTTGACCTTCATAAGCAAAATTTCAAGTCCTACATTCTTGTACATTATGTGCACATCAAGTGCATCTCAATTCAGAAATGGCTTGAACACACTTTTATGATGGAGATTTTGCAAACTAATAATACTCAGCAGAAGTATATCTTTGTAAACTTAGTCATTAGATTTATCATTTTGATATTTCACTACCAGATCTGCAACAGTATGGAAGATTTAAGAGAACAATTTATTGAGCAGGACATATCATGTCACTAGTAGCAATGATTTGAAACATTAGGCAGTCAGTCATCCTGAGGGAGGATATTATTTACAATCTCAAACATCTTATGGCATTGAGACACCAGATAGTCCAATGCATCGTTCTATCCCAGTCACATGGCAGCCTTTTGGAAGCCTCCCGGCCCCAAAGTGTAGTCCTCACCCCAGGGTTCCTTTGATGAGCAGCTATTGGAGACCCTTGAAGGATTTGCTGGAGCCCTTTGTAACTGACAGCTCTATGGGCAAAGACTTCATCTCACAGATTTAAGGGGCAGATTTGCAGAGAAGCAGTCTCAGAGTGGGTGTTCCATTTTGCAACCAGCAGCAAAAGGCTGTCCGTGCATTCCGGACTGATCCAGCAGAGCTTTGAAGGGTTAAACTAGTGTAAAGGTCTTCTGTCTTGAGACCCATTAGGTAGAGAAGGCAAATTGTACCTTTATCATTTTCATACGCTGAGTGTAAGGAATTACATATATTGTCTCTGAAAATTGTACACGGTGTTCATATATTTTTAAGTAAAGAAGCCACTTATAGATTTGATGCTGAAGACTGCAAACCAGCAATAGTTATGTTCCTTACCAAGAAACTGCAAATGTACCAAAAGAACTACACCGACAGTAAACATACCTGATCCAGGCGTTAAATTTCCAGAAAGAGGAGTTTGAGCTTTTGAGGCATTAACCTGCAATAAAAAACAAAAACAGTCCAATGAGAAATTACCTTAAAATAATCAATCATCATGATTCACACTTCTGGCAATCTCTTAACTAGATTCACACAGTGCAGACAGATAAAAGACAGGAGAAGAAGAATTCCTTGCAACATCCAGATATATCATAGCAGTGGAAAACAGCATTGCCAGAGGCTTGGAAGCAAGTTGTCCATCCACCTAACCACAGTTAGTATACGCTATGACGAGTCCAGTGCAAAAGGTGGAGGAAACCCAAGAGAAAAGACATGTGCCCGTAAAAAAAATTTCAAATACACAGCAAGAGCATTCAAAAAGTAGTGAACGATCGCATTTGCAGAAAACTACACACCTTTCAGACATTACAGCATCAAATTGCAGTGCTGCAATGCAATTCCATGTTCAATATGCAATAGCCACAACCTAAATATTGCCATTTATGCAAAGAAACAATTACCAAAAATTAAGTGATTAACTATCTAAAAGATTTTTTTCTCTCAATTCCACGTTAAAAATTTAAAAGGAACACTTATTTATATCTTGACATAGTCAATAGAACAAAAAGCTGTAACAAACCAACATTTAGTTGGTGTCAGACAGAATTTCAAATAGCACTAAAACAAAATGACGATTACTTTTCCAATCAATTCCTTCTTAAGGAATCTCACTGCTTCCAACCACATTGAATTTTTAAAGTCATGTAACCTCCTCTTCCAGGCATAACCACAACTCAGGAAGTATGATCCTGCTCGAAGCTCCACTAGGGATAGTCACATTCAATACAATTCTGAAGTACAGAAATATTTTGCTCATAAAAACTACCCTTACACATGTATCTAGCTCCTTACCAGTTGTCGAGAATTTAAGGGTGTGAGTCCAGCTCTTGAGCTTCCCAAATCATCATACAAACTACGAACTGGTGGTGCACCACACTTATCTTTAGAGGTGGGTACAACTGGTTGGGGAGGTGTGCCTCCTGGATTCGAGAGAAAAAAAACATACAACAATGTTTTTCAATTACAAGAAAGCTTTACAACTGCAGATCTTATGATTTTTAACAATTTTTTTTGGCAGTTTTAGTAAAAATATAAAAACTGAGCAACTTAAATATTCTCAGCTTCTTTTCATATTTATAGATGCAGGAGAATAAACCCCATTGCAAAATAAAATCCCATAGATCCGACTCAAAATTGCATTACCATACCCCAAACCACTTCCCCAAATCAATACAAACTTCATCTGGTTTAAGATGCAGAGGTAACCAAAGCGCTAAAGTTTTAATGGAACATGTATATGATTTCAAAACCTAAATCTAATCATTACTACTTAGCCACTCTTACTGTTAATACCAGATTGGAAAATCTGCAGATCACAAAGTAACATACAATG
The DNA here is from genome assembly GCF_052327205.1 of Somniosus microcephalus. Classification (NCBI taxonomy): domain Eukaryota; kingdom Metazoa; phylum Chordata; class Chondrichthyes; order Squaliformes; family Somniosidae; genus Somniosus; species Somniosus microcephalus. The sequence goes on from NC_140990.1 coordinate 236,267,144, forward strand.
TTGATAACTGCAAATCATAAGTTTCTTCCTTCTTATAAATACATTCTTAATTTACTAAAAATCCAAAAACATCCAAACATGACTAGTATGTATTAAATAAAAACTGAAAATATACTTTCAAGTACAACTGAAAAGCTAGACTAATGTCAGCAGCATCATTCCTATCTGCTGTTACTTCACACCACTTACCTCCAAAGGGAGATCGTATATCCGTTATTCCTGCCAAAGTGCCACCAAAGTTCCGTGGTTGAGGAGTTATCGGGGCTGGTAAATCCCCCATTAGGAAACCAGGTAAAAACTGGGCACCAGCACCAGACTTAGGAGATGTTGGAGAACCCAGTGCCATTGGCTCAGATCCTATAATTAAAAAACTATTATTCCAAGAATGTATACAAAAGTGATTTTTTTTCTTTTAAACATCTGTTTTTAAAAAGTGAAGAATTCTCACTTTTCAAGTATTGATTCAACTTAGATTATGAAGGGGTTTGATAGGGTAGATGTAGAGAAGATGTTTCCACTTGTGAGGGGGGACCAGGGGGGTGGGGGGAGTCCAAAACTAGGGGCCATAAATATAAGATAGTCACGAATAAATCCAATAAAGAATTCAGGAAAAACTACTTTATCCCAAGAGTGGTTACAATGTGGAACTCGCTCCCACATGGAGCGGTTGAAGCGAATAGCAAAGATGCCTTTAAGGGGAAGCTAGATAAGCACACAAGGGAGAAAGAACAAGAAGGATATGCAGATAGGGTTAGATGAAGTTGGGGGGGGGGGGGGCTGGTGCCTAACAGTCACCAGCACAGATCAGTTGGGCCGAATGGCCTGTTTCTATGCTGTAAATTCTTTGTAATTTGCATGTATCTCAGGATACTCATACCAACAGATCCTGGTCTTCCAATTTAGTATATATCCACTAGTCAGACAACAGCACTAATACAGCCCTTTGCAAACTTCTGGGCCCACAAACTTCAAACAGGTAGACTAACATCAAAAATATATATAGTGTAAATGGGACTGAGTTGCCTTATCTTTGAATGCTGGATTGCCAGGATTTGGAGCTGCTGATTGGACACCACTGCTGTATAGAATCTTTGGTGCTATTTGATATTGATCTGCCTCTAGCCAGGGACTTCATTCCGAGTTACTTTTATTCTGATTCCATCTGCAAATTACATCCGTATTGTTGTGATCCAAGCACAAATTTCATATAATTCTGTAAACCAAAGGGCACAGATTTATAGGGCTGGATTTTCATTGAGGCGGCGGGACTCCAACTTTCAGGGTTGTAGTCCCACCTCCATCGAGTTCTAGCCAACCCACGCAATTCTGAGTTGACTGACCTTGTTGAGCCCACCCAGCAAGCTCAGCAGGCCAATTAAGGGCCACCCGGCAATAGGTGACGTCACAGATTGATATTTCATCTGTCAAGACCTTTTGACAGATGAAATATCAGCGTTTCACAGCTGTTTGAAGCTGTCAAACACTGACAATCTGTACTCCAAGTTAATTCCTTCCTCTCAGGATGATTTAGAGATCTCTCCGGAACAGAAAGCTGAATGCTGCAATTCTTGACAGCTCGTGACCATTCTGCCTTCTGCACCGGTGAGATGAAGGACTCCCGAGACCTGACGGAAGGAAGGCTGTAAAGGTAAGTAAAACTTCTTTAAACACTTTAAACACACTTACTTCTGCACTCATGCACCTATCACTCACCTGAACACCAGACATCTCGACCCCTCCAAGCCCTTCAGCCCGACGGCCCGCCACGCTAACTTGGCGTGGTTTGGAGCCGTCGGGAATCCCACACTTCAAGAATGAAAAATAGGGATTCAGCTAAAAACTGCCCGTTAACAGGCAGTTAATTGGCACTAATCCCCTTCCCACCTCGACGCTTGTCAGGTACCCGCCTCCTTTGAAAGTGGCATGGAGGCGGGTTGGGGGCGGGATGGGTTCGTGCCCCCCGAATTTGGGATTTTAACCCCCCCCACACACCTCCAAACCCACCTCCACGGCCCAATGAAAATCCTGCCCAAAGTGATTGGCAAAAGAACCAGAGGCAACATGAGGAAACATTAACTTTTTTACACGAGTGGTTAGGATTTGGAATGCACTGCCTGATGGGGTGGTGGAAACAGATTCAATAGTAGCCTTCAAAAGGGAATTGGATAAATATTTGAAGGAGAAAAAATTGCAGGGATATGGGGAAAGAGTCGAGGAGTGGAACAAATTGGTTGTTCTTCAAAGAAGCCGGCGCAGACTCGATGGGCTGAATGGCCTCCTTCTGTGCTGTACTATTCTATGATTTTATGATTTATTCTTACTGGAAAAAATGTTACCCATGGAGTATTCCAGGGTCAGTCTTGGAGCCAATATTATTTTTAATATGCAGGATATATTACTGACAGGGTATCGTAAACAAAATCTCCAGGTCTGCAGATCAGGCCAAAATACATAATGAAGAACAATGCAACCAGATTCAGAAAGCTTTAGATCTTTTAGGCAACAGACAACAGGTGGCAGATGCATTTCAATATAGGCAAGTGTAAAGTAATTAATATGCAAGCAAGGAACCAAAAGAAGGAGTATGTGTTAAAGGAAATCATGCAGCATGCTGGTCCGGAAAGAGATCTGGGGCATTTGTAAATAATTCTATGCAACTGTCAGCCCAGTACATGGCTACAGTGAAAAAGGCAAATAAGTTAACTTGTCAGTATCAACAGTGGGTAGAAGCCAAATCAAAAGTTATATTGGTCAGACCCGATCTGGAAAGTATTATTGCCTTTGATTCGAAAGTTATAAAAGAGAGCAACTAGGTTGATCCTGTGCATCAGGAAATCAAGTTACAAGGAAAGCTGCACTTGCTTTATTTTGAGGTAGCCCAACTGAAATTGGAGATGAAGGGTTTTTACAAAGCTGACCCAAGCAATTATCCATTAGGGCAAAAGGTTCAACTGCCAAAGAACACATGTTAAAAATGACCATAAGCAATGCCATGGGTGATCAACTGGTATCTTGATAATAAAGAAGGAAATACAAACCTCCTGAATGTACAAAGTCTAGAAAGCAAGTGGTGGGAAAGGAAGTGTTAAAAAGGCTTTCTATTTAGTCTTTCTCTTGCAGTTTGTTTCTTTTGTCAACTTTTTTCCTCTTAGAATTCACCACTTAGCAGCCAGATCATAATGAATGACAGGAAGTTGATTGATAAAATTTGAAAACAAGAGTCAAAGATGTTGTTCCAAAGCATGACTTCATTTTCAGTAACTGATCCCAAGAAACTAACATACTCAGCAATTATAAATCCTTTCCTCCAAACTTCTGCACAAGCATCAACCTGACTTATTCCATTGCATTCTCACAGGCCACAGTGATTAGTCAATTACTACAGATGGGGCAGAGTGGTTAATTCCACTGTGAATCACAATTCAGTTTATACCTTCAAGAAGTCCACTGTGTATCACAAGAGTGACTTAAACTGCTCAAGCACATCAAGGAACATGTGATGTAGATTAAAGCCCGAATATACTTTTTAACCCTACTGATATCTGAAGTTTGTGTGTTTCAACCACATGTTCTACTTGCATAACCACCAGTACTATTTCTCTCCTCCTCCCCCCCCCCCTTACACTTCACCCATTTTGCACACTAGGTGTATGTTGTGGACATGTAACCAATAGCAGTTTGGTTTACATGACCCAAGTTATTCCCATGAAGGACTGCAGTGCAGAGAGGTCATACCTTGATTCCATCAGTCTGCTTTCTATTCAAATTCATCCCAACGAGCTGAACAGGCAGTATGTTTACTCCAGTGGGGTAGTGTACTCCAAGTAGTACTGCCTTTTAATATGTAATATTTTTAAAAACTGACAGCTGACCTATGGTTAGAGCTCTGGTTCACATCCAGGTGACTCTTGAATACCAAACTGCAGCATCAGCTCACTGCCTTTCTTGACCAAAAAGCACCACATGGTTTCTCTTAATTTCACTGACCTTACCATTTCCATTTAATTTTTTTTAGTTTCCGTTTCAGAAACAGTGTTAGTGGGCCACCTATGCCTGGATTTTTAGCACTGTCTCTCGATGTGTCCGCATGTGGCTGGGCTTTACCCATGGGAACCAACCTTTTGCAAAATGGGGTGTTTTCTTCTCCAGCCGGCAAGTACAAAATAGGGTTTTGGAAGCTGAGTGGCCTTTACAGCCAGTTCGTAGCTGTCATGTTAAATACTAGAGAATTGTAACGTTCAGAACCACAAAAGGTCAGAAATCACAGACTGCTAACAAATAAATTGTTATAAGCTGGTTAAATGTTGATCCTGAGAAACCTAAACTTTCCTAAAAGGAAAAGTCCTAAAATAAAACTTGCATTTATATAGCGCCTTTCACGACCACCTGACGTCCCAAAACGCTTTACAGCAAATGAAGTACTTTTTGAAGGGTAGTCACTGTTGTAAGGTAGGAAACTATCGATTCAGTGCCGAAATTCCAACTAAAAAGACTACTTGTGAACTAGGCCCCGATGAATAAACTGCAATCCTCACACCCTTTGACTGTGTGCAATGCAAATGCGAACTCATGATACAGCCGCATAAACAAATGAAAACACCGAGTATTAATTCGCACTGTATGCCCTACCTCAAATGTTCTGGCAACACAGAACATGCGTTTCCACTCGAGAATTGGGTAACTTCCCCGCAGCCATACATTTGGTTAACCAGACACGAGCCGCATCATCAAGTGGCAGCCATAGGATCTGAGCGTGCGCGGACTTTATATGAAGTACTTTCTTCTTCGCCTTTGGCGCTGCTGTTTGTCTGCAAGGCTTGCTTTCCCCCCTCCCCCAGCCCCGCCTGTGCTCTCACAGGCTGAGAGCGCGCTCGACCTTTGCTCAGAGCCTCCCGGGCCCCAGGTCCCGGGCAGCGGAGCGAAGGCTCGTGGCTCCCCGGGCCAACCTTACCTTGGAACTCCATGACAAAGGGCTCGAGAGCGCCGGCACACGTGGACCTGGAGCGCGAACGGCCCCTTCCCAGTGGAGCCGCAAGATTCCGCTCCACCTTCAAAAATGGCAGAAAATCTCCAATTGCAGCAGCGGAGCTGCACGATGGGAGCAGCGTCACTCACTCCTCTCTGTTGTATTTCCTTCCCGGGGCCGCTCGTCAACAGACTTTCAGAGTCGCGCTGTTACAACGACACTTCCTCAATTCGTAATCGTCTCGATTGTAAAACACTTTGTGCTAAATCGTTTTTTTTTGACAATGTCCAAATTTCCCTAAGGGAAAAAAACCTACAGTAACTAGCATTAATGATATGTGGGGGTGGGCTCTACAAATAATAGCTGTCAATATTCCCGTAAATATATGGCGTATTCATAACCAAGAGTGACAGAATGCAAAACGAGTTAATATGATCTCCCATGGTGTTGCTCAGATGATTCAGAAGATATGCTGAAGTGTGATGTGCAAAGTGTGACATGGTGTGATACAAGAAATGTCTGCTATGCCCAAGACTTAATATGATGGCCCAGAATTTGCTGCATAAGTAACAGCAACTTCAAGGTGCACAGCATTATTAAAGCGTAAAAGCAATCTGTGGCAAGGAAGAGATACGCCATTAATTGCGAATCGTCACAAACTGCTGAACAAATTGCGGCAAACTGTCGTTAGTCTCGCAAAACCAGAACTTGCTGTCGAGAAATTGCTGCATTTGTGCTGTAAAAACGAATTAAACTTGATGTGCCATCAATAACTCAAAGACAAGGAATTAAAGGATTCAACTGAAGGCTTTTAATCACTAAGAACATTGCATGTCTTTCCACATCGGATTCGTCTGGCAGAAATGACTCATACAGCTCTTGAGACCTTTATATGACAAAAGACAGGGGCGGAGCTGGTGGTATGCCGATTTTAGGTCGATGGTGGAAAACACCCGGTATTGCGCGATTTGGTTAACCATATCCGCTATGCGGGGCAGAGGGTAGGCGTCTAGCTGGGTGTATAGATTAACCGTCTGGCTATAATCTATCACCATCCGCTTTTCGCTACCCTTAACTACTACTACCTGGGCGCGCCACGGGCTGGTACTGCATTCAATGATACCCTCCCGCTTGAGTCTACTTCCGACGCAATGAACCTTCTGTCCTCCCAGCTGTACCGCCTACTCTTGGTCGCTATGGGTCGACAGTTGGGTGCGAGGTTGGCGAACAGAGAGGGCGGCTTGACCTTCAGGGTAGCCAGACCGCACACTGTGAGGGGCGGCTGGGACCCACCGTAGGTAAGCGTGATACTTTGGTGGTGGCACTGGAAGTCCAGACCCAAGATCACGCTCACACAGAGATCTGGCATTATCAATAGTTTAAAATCTCTGTAATCAGTGCCTTTTACTGACAACATAACCACGCAGAAACCTGTAATTTTTGAGGTATGGGTCTTATCAGCCATGGCGATTTTGCCCTGTGTAGGGACAATCGTTAGTGAAAGTCGTTTTACCAGGCTAGGATAAATAAAGCTTTCGGTGCTCCCGCAGTCAATCAAGCATTTAACCTTGTTCCCGTTTACCTCTATGTCCATCATCGATCTAGACAACGGATGCGGCCTGGATTGATCCACCGTGATCGAGGCCACCAGTGGGTCCTGGAGGTCCGTGTAGTCGGGACAAGATGGTGGACTCCATGAGGGTGGACAAGATGGCGTCCAAGATGGCCGCCCCCACGGCGCGCATGTGGCGGTGGCGGAGTTGGAGGCGGGGTTCCCTCTGCAGACTTTGCTGAAATGTCCTTTCTTCCCGCATTTAAAACAGGTGGTGCCCTTCGCTGGGCACAGATGCCTGGAGTGTTTGTCCTGGCCGCAGAAGTAGCATTTCGGGCCCCGATGCATCGCGGCAGTAGTGGGGCTCCTGGGTGGAGGCTGGGGCTCCGATGGTGCTGGGCTGGCCTGAGACCTGGGAGGTGAAGATGGCTTCCAAGATGGCAGCCCCCACGGTGCGCACGAGGTGGAGTGGGCCGCGTGGCCTGAGGAACAGGATTCAGAGTTCCTCTGGGCCATATCCAGCGATCGCGCTATGCCCATAGCCTGTTTTAAGTCCAGTCCCTCCTTTTCAAACAGTTTCTGCCGAATGTAATTTGAACTGAGGCCCGCAATAAAGGAGTCTCGGATCAGCTCCTCCGTGTACACGATGGCAAACACGGCCTTACAGTTACAGTCTCTGCCCAGTATTTTTAGGCTTAGCATGAAGTCCTCTAGTGACTCACCATGCCGCTGCGTGCGAGTAGTCAGAAGATGCCTGGCGTACACCTCGTTTATTGGCCGCACGTAGTGGGCCTTCAGAATGGTGCAGGCATCCCCGTAGCTGGTGGCATCTCGGATGAGAGGGGAGACCCGATGACTCACCCAGTTTCGCAGGATTCCCAGTTTCACGCCTCCGGTGGCGGTCGCGGCTGCTATGGCGGTGGCTGAGCTTTCGATGAAAAATTCGAAGCATTGGAACCAGTGTCCGAACTGTGTGGCTGCGTCTGAGGCATGGGGGTCCAGATCCAAGCGCTCTGGTTTCAGGAGTCGATCCATCTTGGTGTTTTAGTGATTAAAATTGATGTGCCATCAATAACTCAAAGACAAGGAATTAAAGGATTCAACTGAAGGCTTTTAATCACTAAGAACATTGCATGTATTTCCACATCGGATTCGTCTGGCAGAAATGACTCATACAGCTCTTGAGACCTTTATATGACAAAAGACAGGGGCGGAGCCAATACACACAATCGGAAAAAGGGGGCGGTACACACAATACAATGCAGGTAAAACACAGGGGCTGATGAAGGCATATATTTCATCACAAAACTCACCTCAGAAAGTTAGGCTGCTATTTCACGGCATAAGGACCCTGCTAATGGGGTCATTTATGTTTCCAATGGCCTTGCACTGTGACAAAAGAAAAATACTGCGGATGCTGGAAACCTGAAATAAAAACAAAATGTTGGAAATACTCAGCAGGTCAGGCAGCTTCTGTGGAGAGAGAAATTGTGTTAACATATCAGGTCAATGACCAGAAGCTGACAAAAGGTTATCGACCTGAAATGTTAACTCTGTTTCTCTCTCCACAGATGTTGCCTGATCTGCTGAGTATTTCCAGCATTTTCTGCCTTCCACTTTGAAACCAGTTAGCAATTAATAATAACCGTTCAGCACATGCCACATAAAGCATGCAACCAGGATGCAAGTTAAATTGGGGAAATTATAAAAGGAAGTAAATCCTTCACAGAGAAAAAATGCATTAGGGAATACAACTAAAAGGTAGAACTGAAAAGAAATAGCACAGATTGGAAAGTGCTTTACTGGGTGTGAATGTCGTCGATTGAGAATACATGGACTAGTAACTGGCTGGCAAAGCAAGAAATGTTTCTGACCAGCTAAGAGGAAGATAATCAAATTTGATTTGTTGTGAATTGCTATAAAATATATAGCCTTTGTGTGTAGGCAGCAGCTACCTTCAGTTCCTGAACTTCACAATGGCCGCCTTCTGTGCCGTAAATTTCTATGATTCTATCTGAACCCTGGGCAGGAGGTTCTCTTGTTCCTATGTTTATGTATCATGTTCCATAGGCAAAAAACGTAGAACCACACAATTTCCTGCATGTAATTCGGTAATATTTTAAGAAACTTCATTTAAATAATCAGATGCCCAAACTGCCACTTCAGAGCTTTACTATCCATTCAAATCATTAAATTTCATTGGTTGAGATGAATGTGGGACAAGATACATAAGACAGAGTTCCCTCCCTAAATCTCTATCTCTCCAACTCTCATAAAAAATCTCAGAAATCATTTTTTCAATCAAGTTTTCAATCACAACTCCTAATCTCTACCTTCCTTTTACCTGTCTGTTGCCTTGGGATATTTTTTATATTGAAATCACTAAATAAAGGCAAGTTCTCTCTCTTCATCTGTTATTGTGGTTATGTCTGTGATCTTTGTCTTGCTTTGGGCGGAACGTGGTCAGTTATTGGTGGTGGGTTGTCAGGGGATGGAGGTAAAATGCTTAGAATGTCTTTAGAGTTCGCTGATTTTTTCCCCTCATCCCTGTTAATCACTGTTATGCTGCATATCTGTTATTTGCAACCATCTCTACGTTTACACTGGTCGCCTCACATGCTCCCCTTTGCCTTGATCCCTGCACCATTCGGCACCACGATTAGCTGTATCGAATGGTATCATTAACAGTAGCTTATTAACCCTTGTGTCTGAATGCTTATTCTTACCATAACCAGTACAACCTCCTCTTATCACTCCTATGTCTTTATGCCCTTCTGCATTTCAATCCTTGCTTCACAGCATGATAGTCACACCCTCCACTGTATTACCCCCACAGCTGTCTCCCCTTCCTCCCTGTGCCCTTCCTCTTGTCTCTACATAGGAGTAGGCCATTCAGCACCTCAGGCCTGTTCCACCATTCAATGAGATTGTAGCCGATTTGTACCTAAGCTCCATTTATCTGCCCTTTGCTCCATATCCCTTGATACCTTTACCTAACAAAAAATCTATTAGTGTCAGTCTTGAAAGTTTTAATTGACCCAGCATCCACAGCCTTTTGGGGGAGAGAGTTCCAGATTTCTACGACCCTTTGTGTGAAAAAATGCTTCCTGATTTCACTCCTAAGTGGCCTAGCTCTAATCTTAAAATTATGCCCCCTTCTTCTGGATTCCCCCACCAGAGGAAATAGTTTCTCTGTAGCTACCGTATTGAATGCTTTTATCATTTTAAACACCTCGATTAGATGACCACTCAATCTTCTGTACTCAAGGGAATACAAGCCAAATTTATGCAACCTGTCCTCATAATTTAACCCTATAAGCCCGGTATCATTGTGGAGAATATGCGCTGTACCCCCTTCCAGGCCAATATATCTTTCCTGAGGTGTGATGCCCAGAACTGAACACTTAGGCATTATATAAAGAAGGGAAGGAGGGAGAAATCAAGTAACGACAGACCTGTCAGTTTAACATCAGTTATGGGTAAGTTACTGAAATCTATTATCAGGGACAGAGTGACTGAGCACTTCAACGAGTATGAGCTGATTAAAGAGAATCCGAATGGATTTGTGAAGGTATGTCATGTCTGACAAATCCAGTTTAAATTTTTGAGGAGGTCCCTAGCATGGTGGATAGGAGATTGTCTATGGATGATGTATATATGGACTTCCAGAAGGCATATGATAAGGTATCACACAAGAGATTTTCAAAAATGAAAGCACACAAAATTGGAGGTAACTTGTGACATCGCAGCTGCCTCTCTCCTGTGTCAGCTGTGGCTCAGTGGGTAGCACCTTTGCCTGAGTCAGAAGGTTGTGGGTACAAGTCCCACTCCAGAGACTTGAACACATAAAGCTAGGCTGACACTCCAGTGCAGTGCTGAGGGAGTGCTGCACTGTTGAAGGTGCCGTCTTTCGGATGAGATGTTAAACCGAGGCCCCGTCTGGTCTCAGGTGGACGTAAAAGATCCCATGGCACTATTTCGAAGAAGAACAGGGGAGTTATCCCCGGTGTCCTGGCCAATACTTATCCCTCAACCAACATAACAAAAACATTATCTGGTCATTATCACATTGCTGTTTGTGGGACCTTGCTGTGTGCAAATTGGCTACCGCATTTCCTACATTCCTTCAAAGAGTACTTCATTGGCTGTAAAGCGCTTTGAGACATCCGGTGGTCGTGAAAGGTGCTATATAAATGCAAGTCTTTCTTTCTTTTCTCCTTATTCTTTCCATGCCATGAGCTCTCTCACCCTTGCCCCTCTCCCTGTGGTCATTCAACCTCTGTCTCCATTCCCCTTCCCTGAAACTTTAAACTAAGAGCTTCTATTTTAGCACTGATCTAGGAAACAGTATTTGTGTTTTTAAGATAATTAGCATGCTTTTTTACTGCTTTTCCCACATGGAATATTAAGAAATAAATTGAGTGAATTAGAATAAATTGAGCTTAGAGAGTATGACATGGTGGTCATTACTGAGACATGGCTACAAGCTGGTCATGATTGGGAGTTAAATATTCCAGGTTATAAGGTCTTTAAAAAGGATAGGGAAATTGGAAGAGGAGGAGGAGTAGCCTTATTGATTAAAGTTACAATTATAACATTAGTAAGAGAGGATATAGGTAAGGGAAAGTAATCAGCAGAGACTCTACCGTTATAATTGAGGAATAACAAGAGGACTGGATATTGTCTACAGGCCTCCAGATCAGAACAATGAAGTGGCAGAATGTACTAATTCAGAGATTAGAGAGGTATAAGGCAAAAGCAGAGTTGTCTGCAGTCTTTGACGCTGTTGACCACACTATCCTCCTCCAACGCCTCTCCTCCGTCATCTAGCTGGGTGGGACTGTCCTCGCCTAGTTCCATTCCTATATATCCAGTCATTGCCAGAGAACCACCCACTCCTGCACTGATACCTCTGGAGTCCCCCAAAGATCTATCCTTGGCCTCCTCCTATTTCTCATCTACATGCTGCTCCTCAGCGATGTCATTCGACAACACAACATCAGGTTCCACATGTACGCTGACGACATACAGCTCTACCTCACCACCAGCTCTTTCAACCCCTTCACTGCCTGATTTGTCTCGCTGCTTGTGCGGCATTCAATACTGGATGAACAGCAATTAATAAGGCCATAAACAAAGCACTGGGATTCATTTCCAGAGGCATAGAATTGAAAAGCAGAGAAGTTATGTCAAACTAGTATCAAACCTTGGTTAGACCACACTTGGAGTACTATGAACAATTCTAGGCTCCATATTATAAAAGGATCTGGAGAAGGTGCAAAAAAGATTTTCCAGAATAATACCAGAACTGAGAGGTTATACATATCAGGAAAGATTGAACAGGTTGGGGCTCTTTTCTCTAGAAAGGAGAAGACTGAAGGGTGACCTGTTAGAGGTCTTTAAGATTATGAAAGCGTTTGATAGGGTATACGTAGAGAAGTTTTTTCCACTTGCAAGTGAGACCAGAACCAGGGGCCATAAATATAAGATAGTCACTAATAAATCCAATAGGGAATTCAGGTGAAACTTCTTTACCCAGAGAGTGGTTAGAATGTGGAACTTGCTACCACAAGGTGTATTTGAGACGACTAGCATAGACGTATTCAAGCAGAAGCTAGATAAGCACATGACAGAGAAAGGAATAGAAGGATATGTTGATGGGGTTAGATGTAGAGGGCTGGGAGGAGGCTTGTGTTGAGCATAAGCATCAGCATGGACCAGTTGGGCCAAATGACCTGTTTCTGTGCTGTAAATACTTTGTAATTTCCTCCAACTAAATATTGGGAAGACTGAAGCCATTGACTTCGGTCCCTGCCACCAACTCCATCCCTCTCCCTGAAAATGAACCGTCCATTGGCTACTTTGGTGTCCTATTTGACCCTGGGATGAGCTTCTGACTCCATATCCACTCCATCACTAAGACTGCCTACTTGCACATCCATAACTTCCCCACAACTAATGTTAGAAAGAAAGAAAGACTTGCATTTATATAGCGCCTTTCATGACCAACAGATGGCTAAAAGCGCTTTACAGCCAATGAAGTACTTTTTGGAGTGTGGTCACTGTTATAATGTGGGAAACGCGGCAGCTAATTTGCACACAGCAAGCTCCCACAAACAGCAATGTGATAATGACCAGATAATCTGTATAATCTAGACTAATAGGTCTATAATTTCCTGGTTTCTCGCTCTCACCTTTCTTAAATAATGGAGTTATTTTTGCAATTTTCCAATCTAAAGGGACAATTCCTGAATCGAGAGCTTTGGAAGATTATAGCTAAAGCATCTGCAATTTTCTCACCTACTTCCTTTAAAATCATCGTGTGGAAACCTTCAGGTGTTGGGGTTCGGCAGTCTTCAGTCACCAGGACTGCCTACTTGCACATCCATAACTTCCCCACAACAGATGCACCCCTGCCTCAGCTTATCTGCTGTTGAAACCCTCATCCATGCCTTTGTTACTTCTAGCTTTGACTATTCCAACTCACTCCTGGCCGGCCTCCCATCATCCACCCTCCATAAATATGAGCTCATCCAAAATTCTGCTGCCTGTATCCTAACTTGCACCAAATCCTGTTTACCCATCACCCCTGTGCTCACTGACCTACAATGGCTCCGGGTCCAGCAACGCCTGAATTTTAACATTCTCATCCTTGTTTTTAAACCCCTCCATGGTCTCGCCCCTCCCTACCTCTGTAACCTCCTCCTGCCCTACAACCTTCCGAGACCCTCCAATTCTGGCTTCTTGCACATCCCCGATTTTAATCCCTCCACAATTGAAGGCCGTGACTTCAGCTGCCTAGGCCCTAAGCTCTGGAATTCCTTCCCTAAACCTCTCCACCTCTCTCTCCTCCTTTAAGACAATCCTTAAAACTTACCTCTTTGTCCAATCTTTTGGTCACCTGTCCTAATATCTCCTTATACGGCTTGGCGTTAAATTTTGTTTGATAACGCTTCTGTGAAGCACCTTGGGACATTTAACTACGTTAAAGATGCTGTATAAATGCAAGTTGTTGTTTTAATGGGAGACTTCAAATTTCATATAGATTGGGAAGAGCAGAGTAGCTCAAGTCAGAAAGGTAGTGAAAGTCTTGAGTGCATTCAAGATAGTTTTTTGGAGCAATATATTCTAGAACCAACAAGAGGACAGGCCATACTAGATTTAGTAATGAGTAATGAGCCAGACTTAGTTAATAATCTAACATTAAGGGAACATTTATCTAACAGTGATCATAATATGATCAAATTCAATGTTAGGTTTGAAAAGGAGAAACGTAACACAGTTACTAAGATTCTAGATTTTGGTAAGGCTGATTTTAACAGGATGAGACAGAAACTGACAATAGCAAACTGGTCAAACTGTTATCGGGTAAAACCACAGATGAACAGTGGGAGGTGTTCAAAAAAGAATGTAACTTAATACAGGACCAATATATACCCCTAAGGGGCAAGAGCTCTACTTATCAAATAAAACAGCCATGGTTGACAAAAGAGGTCAGAGATAACATAAAACCAAAGGAAAGAGCATACAAAAGTGCAAAGAATAGTGTAAATCCAGGGTACTGGGAGAAATATAAAGAACAACAAAGGAAGTCAAAAAAGATAGCAAGAGCTGCAAAAAGGAATACGAAAGGAAACTTATGAAGGATATCAAGATTAATACAAAAAGATTTTGCAATAATCTTAGAAGAAAAAAGGCAGTCAAGGGTAATGTGAGCCCTTTAAAAACAGGTGTGGGTAATATTGCAAATGAAAATAAGGAAATGGCATACTTGTTAAATAATTACTTTGTATCAGTCTTCACAGTAGAGGAAGAGGATAAAATATCTGATAATCCAGGGAAACGAATAATGAATCAAGAACTGGACCACACTAAAGTTAAGATAAGCAAGAAAACAGAATTAGAAAAAAATAATGGCACTAAAGACTGACAAATCCCAACACCTGATGATTTCCACCCCAGGGTTTTAAAGGAAGTAGGTGAGGAAATTGCAAATCTTCCACAGCTCTCCCAATTCAGGAATTGTCCTTTTAGATTGGAAAATTGCAAAAGTAACTCCATTATTTAAGAAAGGTGAGAGAGAGAAACCAGGAAATTATAGACAAGTTAGTCTAACATCTGCTGTGGGGAAGTTATTGGAATCTATAATTAAGGACAAAGTGACTGAGCACTTAGCGAAATTTGAGCTGATTAGAGAGAGAGAGCCAACATAGATTTGTAAAGGGTAAGTCATGTCTAACGAACCTAATTGAATTTTTTGAGAAAGTAACAAAAGTAGTAGACAGGGGAGTGTCTATGGATGTAGTTTATATGGGCTTCCAGAGGGCATTTGATAAGGGTCCACAGAGGAGATTGTTAGCTAAAATTAAAGCTCATGGTATTGAAGGCAAATTATTGACCTGGTTAGGAGATTGGTTAGATGGTAGAAGACAGAGAATAGGGATAATGGGTATGTACTCGAATTGGAACGAAGTGACTAGTGGTGTCCCACAAGGATCTGTGCTGGGGCCTCAACTATTCACTATATTTATTAATGACTTAGATACCACTGTGGAGAGCCATATATCTAAGTTTGCCGATGACACAAAGATTGGTGGCATAGTAACCAGTGTAGATGGGAGCATAACATTTCAAAGAGACATTGATAGATTAAGTGACTGGCCAAAACTATAGCAGATGGATTTCAATGCATTTTGGACCAAAAAAGGATAGATCAGAGTATTTTTAAATGGTGAAAAGCTAGGAACAGTGGAAGCCCTAAGAAATCTAAATGTAGTAGTTAGGTACAAAAAAAATAATCAAAAAGGTTAATGGAATGTTAGCCTTTAAATCTAGAGAGCTAGAATTTAATGGGGAGGAAGTTTTGCTTTGGGTAGACAAAGCCCTGGTTAGACCACATCTGGAGTACGGTGTACAGTTCTGGGCACCGCACCTTAGAAAGGATATATTGGCCTTGGAAGGAGTGCAGCGCAGATTCACCAGAATGTTACCAGGGCTCCAAGGGTTAGATTATGAGGAGAGATTACATAAACTAGGCTTGTATTCCCTGGAATATAGAAGGTTAAGGGGTGATTTAATTGAGGTTTTTAGGATTTTGAAAGGAATCGATAGGGTAGATCGAGAGAGAAACTTTTTCTGCTGGTGGGAGAGTCTAGAACAAGGGGACATAAATTTAAAATCAGAGCCAGGCCATTCAGTAAAGAAGTTAGGAAACACTTCTTCACACAGAGAGTAGTAGAAGTGTGGAACTTTCTCCCACAAAAAGCAGTAAATGCTAGCTCAATTAATAATTTTAAATTTGGGATTGATAGATTTTTGCTAGTCAAGGTTATTAAGGGATATGGAGCCAAGACAGGCGGATGGAGTTAGGATACAGATCAGCCATGATCTTATTGAATGGCAGAACAGACTCGAGGGGCTAAATGGCCTACTCCTGTTCCTATGAAATGGAGGGACAAGAGCCAGGATAGGAGCATATGTGGGTGACTGACTAGAAGCAATTGCCCGAGGCTCACGATGGAAGTGGCAGAGGAGAGGGTATTGGTGGGTGACCTGAGGCAAGATGCCCAAAGGGGATGTCAGCCATGGAGCAAACTTGGGGGCTGAAGGGACCCAGAATCCAGGATAAAAACGGATGTGGGGGAGTGGTCCAAGGGAGATGCCTGAGCCCCAAGAAAAGATGGCAGATGAGAGGAGAAGTAATGGGCGCAGTGTGTGGTTAGGCTGGTTGATATCACAGATGGGCGAGCTTTGCAAATGGCCAGATACGATCTAGCAGTGCTATGGGGAATAGGATGTAATGAGGCAGAAAATAAAGCTGGTAGCTTCTGAAGAACTGAAAGGCTAAGCATACATAGTAATGTAAGTATAAGAAAGAACTTGCATTTATATAGTGCCTTTCACATCCACAGAACATCCCAAAGCACTTCACAGCAATTAAGTTGCGGCCCTTGTCAGGTTTTTCATCTGCGAATCCTTCTACAATGCTACACCCAACTTTCCTGATCTGGTATTGGAAAGTGAAGAATGAATCTGCAGTCAAACAAAGACCAAGATGGAGGTGGGCTTCAATGTCAAAAGCTTGGGCCCTTATCAGACTATCATCTCTGCCAATATTGAAGATCTGTCAGCAGCCAAACAACATCTATTGGCTGATATTTGTACAAGAAACAAGTGTGTCATCCTTTGCCTACAAGAGACAGACCACGGAGCTACACGCATCAAGCCAAGGATACCAAGAATGAGCCTCATGATAAAGCAACCCCATGATCAGCTTGGCAGTATCGTTTTCATCCAAAGCAGAGTTGCTGTTGATAAATCCTCCATGTCAGAACTTGCTAATATTGAAATCCTTAACATCCAGCTTACGGGGATTTTAGTCAGTGCAGTATATAAGACACCTAATGAGTAGTTTGCTTTCACAGATGCCATTACTGACAACTCAGTAAATGTTGTGATTGGTGACTTCAATAGCCACAGCGCGCACTGGGGATACTCGGAGACGAATGAGGATGGAGAACGAGTAGAAAACTGGTCAGAGGCAAGTCAGCTGTCTCTCATTCATGATGCAAAACTACCAAGATCCTTCAGCAGCAGCCGATGGAGACGTGGTTACAACCCAAGCTTGGTGATTGCTGCTAACCGAATAGCTAACCAATGTGAGAAAATTGTTCTGGCTCCTATTCCAAACTCCCAACATCGACCAATTGGAATCAAGAGCGAGGTCAGGCCCAGGAGTGAGGACAAGCTCAGCAGCGAGGTCGAGGCCCAGGAGTGGCACAGCGTGGACCAGCAGCGGGGTCGGGAGGACCACACTGCAGCCTATGAAACCCAGGCAGAGAGGACCTGCGGGAAGGAAGGAGGAGGACAGTAGGAGTATGTTTGTGTGTGTGTGCTAGGCCGATGTAGCAGAGCCTGGTCTCCAATCGTCTTGAATCCCCTTGCCATTGAACCAAGACGTTGTTCTGTCAAGCTCGTATGGTAGCTGGTGTGCAACGGCCACCCCACATTAAAAGAATTCACGCACAGGCATCTTCCACCCTTTAAAATGAAGTTCGGGACCTGGAACGTCAGGACCCTCATGGACGACCCCAACAGCGACAGACCGGAATGCCATACTGCTATCATTGCCCGGGAGCCGAGACATTTCGACATAGACCTCGCCGCCCTAAGCGAGACCCGGCGGGCAGGGGAAGGCCAGCTCAAGCAGCAGGGCGGTGGCTACACCTTCTTCTGGAAAGGAAAACCTGAAGAAGAACGCCGCCTCCATGGGGTAGGCTTCGCCATAAAAAATGAGCTAGTTGAACGCCTCAGAGACTCCCCTTGTGGAATAAACAAATGCCTCATGACTCTGCGGCTCACCCTAGCCTGGAACCAGTGCGCTATGGTCATCAGTGCGAATGCCCCAACACTGGAAGCCACAGACGAGACCAAAGAGGAATTCTACTCCAGCCTCGAACAATCCCTGTCCCGAGTCCCAAAGGGCGACAAGCTGATCCTCCTTGGCGACTTTAACGCCAGAGTTGCAAAGGACACAGACCTCTGGGGAGGTGTGATCGGCAGAGAGGGGGTAGGGAAAGCCAACTCTAATGGTACCCTCCTCCTGACAAAATGCCGAGAACATGGCCTTATCATAACCAACACCTTGTTCCGTCAGAGAGACAAGTACAAGGCTTCATAGCATCACCCTCGCTCCAAGCACTGGCATCTGCTGGACTACGTCATCGTCCGAGCAAGGGACTGCAAGGACGTCCGCATCACCCGCGCCATGACAGGAGCTGATGACTGTAAGAGTTTCGCAAAATTCCCCTGAAAACAAGAGAAACATTGGTCCACATCGTGGATGAAGGTTTATGTGTTTTTGAATTGCCTCTGGGTCAGATCAATGTTTTGAAGCATGCTCAGAGCCACGAAAGACTGCTGGACTGGACTACAACGGAGTCGAGGAAATTCGTGGAAGTATTCACACACATTGAGAAGGAACATCTTTTAAGGCTTGTGCTTTTGAGCCCGGTCAAACACAGAGGTTTACAGCTTGTAATGGGCCAGAAATTCGGGTCCAAATGCGTGAGTGCGGTCTGGGTACTCACGCATCTGGCCGGTGGAAATGCCGGCGTTCAGCATGCACAGCGCATGCGGGGAACGCCGGCATTTCCAGTCCTCTGAACGAAGGGGTTCAGAGGCACAGCGCGTGCGACTGCACAGGCAGCACTTGCGCAGTGAACTTCGTCGATTTCATTCATGGATTCAGTGAGGGTAAGTCCTTACAAGTTACACTTGAAAAAAGCATGTGTAAAGTTGTTCCAAGGCTGCGGAGGAAGATATATTTTATCGTGGAGCTCCTGAAAGGCAATATTTTTGTTTGGGAAAGGGAGGGAAGTTATTTTAAGAAATTTTAAGTAAGTTTTAAAGTTTAAATTTTTTTTTTTTTAAACGGGTTTTCAGAACGGTAGGTAGAAGGAGCAATTGTGGCTGTGTGAATTGAATGTGAAAATGAGTGTTCTAAAATGAGTAATGTAACATTTCCAGCACTTTTAAGAAAGAAACTTTTCATCAGTAATAAGTAATTATGTATGTATGTCCGCATATATTCCTTTACGTATATGTATGTATGTTTTATATTCCTTTACTTATGTGTATGAATGTATGTTTTTAATTATGATTTTCCAATAAGTTACTTTCTCTGAAAGTCATAATTAAATAATAGATTCATACACATAAGTAAAGGAATATATACATAACACGCAAAGGAATATATACAGACATACATACTTTTAGAAGCTCCACGATAAGAAATATCTTCCTCCGCAGCCTCTGGAGCAACTGTACCCATGCTTTTTTCATGTGTAAGTTGTAAGGACTTGACCTCACTGAAAGCATGAATGAAAGCGGCGAATTTTACTGCGCACGCGTTCTGCCTCTGAACCCCTTCGTTCAGAGGACAGGAAATGCCGGTTTTCCCCGCATGCGCTGTGCATGCTGAAAACCGGCATTTCCTCCGGCCAGACGCGTAAGTACCCCAACCGTACTCGCGCATTTGGAAGGGAATTACTGGGCCAACATTTTACATGTCAATAAAATGAAAAATTTAACAATTGCACGATTTGCCCCCTCGCATCTGCGACTGAGGGTCCAAGGAGGTGCATTGCGCAAGAGGTCATCGTCGTACGTATCCTCACACTGTTCCCTTTCGGGAACTGTATGAAGTGGTGGAAGGATTTATGGCCGTGATTAACGCTCATTCCGTGACCGTAACCATCTTTGAACCAGCCATTAGGGTGGTTAGTCCTATGGCGTGAGGGTTTTATGGGCTCCCACATCCCATCTGAGGGGGGGGGCCACCCACACCCATGGACGCAAGTATCCCGCTGGATGTCCACCCAGAATTTATAGTTGGAGCTCCGACTCCACTTGCCGGGACTGTCTGGAGTGGGGTTCGAAACCCTACTCCTTCTGGCCCAGCGGCAGGGATGCTTACTGCTACGCAAAAGGCCCACTCCGCACAAAAGGTGACACCCATACGTTTCCTGCGCCTTTTCCCTCCCCGTGACTGGAGCCCTATGCTGCCACTTGAAAGACCAAGCTATCATCTGCCCTTTTTGCGGCGCCTTTGACTTCTCATTACCAATGATGAGCAGGCGCTGCGCCTCCACCTCCTTGAGGAGATTGCTGAGGTCATCATCAGTTCAATTGTGAGTTCTTTTAATGCCATGAATTGTGCTCATTCCAGCCATTTCACGTTGCTAATCGGATTGGGCCTTTGGCATAGCGGTAGGATCCCCGCCGCTGGGCCAGATCAGGGTAGGGTTTCGAACCCCGCTCCAGACAGTCCCGGCAAGTGGAGTCGGAGCTCCGGCTCTAAATTCTGGGTTGACATTCAGTGGGATATTTACGTCCGTGGGTGTGGGTGGCCCCCCCTCCTTGTATAGCTTGTGGGAGCCCGTAAAACCCTCCCGCCATAGGACTAACCGCCCTAATGGCTGGTTCAAAGATGGTTACGGTCACGGAATGAGCATTAATCATGGCCATAAATCCTTCCACCACTTCATACAGTTCCCCAAAGGGAACAGTGTGAAGACACGTATGACGACGACATTGCTAAATAAATAAATGGAATTTAAAAAATTCTTTTAGGGCTTTTAAAAGTCTTTAAATTGCTTTAATTCTGTTTAAAACTACTTCAGATTCTTCAAAATAATGTAAACGTTTTTAAAAGTTTATAAAAGTTACCAAAAGCTTCAAAAAACTTCCAAAAACCTATTTAAACTGCTGCTTTGCATGTAAAAATGCTTAGCAGCTTGGCAGAAACATTGGGGGCGTGTCCTGTTAAACTGAGACCTCAAGGGGCGTGTCTCAGTTGCACAGCGCGCTACAGGCTTCGCGCTGGCTGCACTCCTGGGCGGCGTGACGTCAGACGCTGCCCGGGAGTCAACATTTTAAAACAGCAATTCCAGGCGTCCCTGAAGCTCAACAGCCGGCGCGTCGGGTAAGTGCAGATCGGGGGCTTACACGCGCGGCAAGCCCCCGACTCGAATTTCTGGGCCAATGTGTTTGTGTGAAAGACCTGTCAATCAAACCAGGGAGGTCAGGAGTTGCCCACTTGACCCGAGGCCACAGAGACAGGTTGTTGTGGCTGGCTATGATTCAGCAACCAATCACAGTCCCTTTTTTGTGTACTGGCCAGACAGAATGGCAGGAGCATGAAAGACCTGTCAATCAAGCCCGGGAGGTCAGGAGTTGCCTACTTGACCCAAGGTCAATTATGGCTGGCTATGATTCAGCAGCCAATCACAGTCCTTTTTTTGTGTACTGGCCAGACAGAACGGCAGGAGAATGAAAGACCTGTCAATCAAACCAGGGAGGTCAGGAGTTGCCCACTTGACCCAAGGTCGATTATGGCTGGCTATGTTTAAACAAGCAATTCAGCAACCAATCACAGTCCTTTTGTTTGTGTACTGGAACTTTAGGCGGGAATTTTTCCAGACAGAGCGGCAGCAGCAACAGGTATAAAAGATAGCTACTGAGAAGCTATCGGCTCTCTCTTTTACTTCGCTGGATCACAGGTGAGCAGAGTGTTCTGACTCCTCAAACAAGACAACCTAGCAAGGAGTTTGGGGTGGTGATTTAAGGGAATTGGTAAGATTGTTTAAATAACATTGTAGCCATTGTATCCCTCGTTTTTGCCGTCTGTACCCCCTTGTTATATACTTTTGTTGCATTTACTATGTTCGTGTGGTATAGTTTATATTTGATCATGGTTCTTTAGTTTAATAAATTTTGACTTTGCTCATATCCAAACAAATTGTCCGCTTTAACATCATTAATTGTAAGTCCTCCAGTCAGAACTGAAAAGTGGGGTAGCGATTCGGAACCGCTGTTAAAATTGGTTTACAGTGCAGCAGGCAAAAAGGCTGCTGGCCAGGTATGTTACCATAAACCAGGTAATAGATGCCCCCCCTACATGACTGCTGGACAGACCACCGCCTAATCCGCTCTGTCATCTCCATCAACGTAGCCCCAAAACAGCGGCAGCAACAGAAGCAATGCCGCAGGAAAATCAACGCTGGAGCACACAAAAACCCTGCTAAGAAAGCCCTATTCAGCCTGTGCCTCACAACCAACCTGACGACTCCCAGTGATTCAGAGACACAGAGTGTCCACAGTGCCTGGTCTGCACTCAAGGCCTCCATAATCAGCACCTGTGAAGAGACGCTCGGTCACTCGACCAGGAAACACCAAGACTGGTTCGACGAGAACGACCAGGAGATCCAGGAGCTAATAAGCCACAAGCGCAAGGCATTCCTGATCTGGAAACAGCAACAGAACTTGAGAGCAAGAAAGCAGCTCTACAGACGCCTGAAGGCCGAGGTCCAACAAAAAACTCACAACCTAAAGAACAGATGGTGGGTGGAGAAAGCGCAAGAGATCCAGCAGCTAGCTGACAACCACGACGCGCATGGTTTCTTTAGCGCAGTCAAGACCACCTACGGCCCAAGCACCCAAGTCCTACCCCACTGCGGGCCAAGAACGGAGAGGTACTCAAGGACAGAGAGGCAGCCAGTGCCCGCTGGAAGGAGCACTTCAAAGATCTCCTTAACCGAGACTCTGTCTTCGACGCGAGTGTCCTCAGCTCCATCCCGCAGCATGCTACCCGCCACCACCTCAGCATAACCCCAGCCCGGCATGAGGTTGAAAATGCCATCCGACAACTGAAGAACAACAAGGCCTCAGGAGCAGATGGAATCCCCGCCGAGGCGCTAAAACATGGCGGAGAAGCACTATTGGTGCGAATTCATGAACTCATTTCTCTTATTTGGAAGGAGGAGAGCACGCCAGGGGATCTCAGAGACACCGTAATCGGGACCATCTTCATGAAAGGTGACAAGTTTGATTGCGGTAATTACTATGGAGTCTCCCTGCTGTCTGCCACAGGGAAAGTCATCGCAAGAATCCTCCTCAATCGCCTTCTCCCAGTGGCTGAAGAGCTCCTCCCAGAGTAGCGATGCAGATTCCACCCACTAAGGGGCACAATGGACATGATCCTCACCGCGCGTCAACTACAAGAGAAATGTAGGGAACAGCACCAACCGCTGTACATGGCCTTCTTTGATCTCAAAGGCCTTCGACACCGTCAACCGTGAGGGATTATGGAGTGTCCTCCTCAAATTCGGCTGCCCTCAAAAGTTTGTCACCATCCTCCGCCTGCTTCATGACAACATGCAAGCTGTGATCCTGACCAATGGATCCACCTCAGACCCAATTCAAGTACGGACCGGGGTCAACAAGGCTGTGTCATCGCACCAACGCTCTTCTCGATCTTCCTGGCTGCAATGCTCCATCTCACGCTCAGTAAGCTCCCCGCTGGAGTGGAGCTAATCTACAGAACAAACTGGAAACTGTTCAACCTCTGTCGCCTCCAGTCCAGATCCAAGGTCGTCCCATCCTCTGTCATCGAATTACAGTATGCAGACGACGCTTGCGTCTGTGCACACTCTGAGGCCGAACTCCAAACCATCGTCAACACCTTCATCGAAGCGTACAAGAGCATGGGCCTTACGCTAAACATCTGTAAGATGGAGGTCCTCTACCAACCTGCCCTCGCCACACAGAACTGCTCCCTGATTATCAAAAATCCATGACAAGGCCTTGGACAACGTGGGTCACTTTCCATACATCGGGAGCCTACTGTCAACAAGGGCAGACATCAATGACGAAGTCCAACACCGCCTTCAATGTGCCAGTGCAGCCTTCGGTCGCTGAGGAAGAGAGTGTTTGGAGACCAGGACCTCAAACTCAGCACCAAGCTCATGGTCTACAGAATAGTAGTGATATCCGCCGTCCTGTATGCTTCAGAGACATGGACCATGTACAGCAGGCACCTCAAAGCACTGGAGAGGTACCACCAACGCTGCCTCTGCAAGATCCTGCAAATCCATTGGCAGGATAGGTGCACCAGCATCAGTGTTCTCGCTCAGGCCAACATCCCCAGCATCGAAGCTTTGATCATGCTCGATCAGCTCCGATGGATGGGCCACATCATCCACATGCCCGATACGAGACTCCCAAAACAAGCGCTCTACTCAGAGCTCCGACATGGTAAGAGAGCCCCAGGTGGGCAGAGGAAATGCTTCAAGGACATCCTCAAAGACTCCTTGAAAAAGTCTAACATCCCGACCGACACCTGGGAATCCCTAGCCCAAGACCGCACAAAGTGGAGGAGAAGCATCCGGGATGGTGCCGAACACCTCAAGTCTCTTCGCCAGGAGTAAGCGGAAGCCAAGTGCAAACAGCGGAAGGAGCGCACGTCAATCCAAGCACCCCACCCACCCGCCCCTTCAACCACCATCTGCCCCACCTGTGACATAGACTGTAGGTCCCACATTGGACTCATCAGTCACCTGAGAACTCCATTTTAGTGTGGAAGCAAGACATCCTCAGTTCCGAGGGATTGCCTAAGAAGAAGGAATCAAGAGCAATGCAGTAGTTGCTCCTCGCTCAGTTCCCTTCTGCCGATGCTTCAATTTGAAGAAGGCAAACTGGGAAAGGTTCTCCACAGACTTGGAAGCTGCAATCAAAGATACTCCAGCTTCTCCAGAACAATACGACGTGTTTGTAGAGATGGTGAAAACCTCCTCTAGAAATAATATTCCTCGCGGGTGCCGGACAAACTACATCCCAGAACTATCGGAGGATGCTAAAGACCTCTATGAGGTCTATACCAACTGTTTCCAGGCAGATCCCTTTGGAGATGATACTCTGGAAGCTGGAGAAAGGCTGGTTGTTGCCATATCAGATGAGCAACATAAGTGGCAAGAACTGATCAAATCCATAGATATGACGCACAGCAGCTGGAAAGCATGGGAAACCATCAGGATGCTAGGAGATGCTAGCATCTCAGGACCAATCCCTTGATAAAGTAGAGAAGTCCCTTGGCGATGCACTTGCTGAGCTAACCAACTACTATGTGACCAATCATCTGTGGGCCAACCCTGAAAAGACACAGATCAGTGCTTTTCATCTTAAGAACGGAGATGCAAACCGAAAACTTAATGTCTGGTGGTATGGGAGAAGACTGGCAAACAACTCTAAGCCAATATACCTTGGCGTAACATTAGATCGTACCCTCGGCAACAAAGATCATGTCATCTAAGCAAAGATGAAGGTGGGAGCCAGAAACATCATCTTAAGAAAGTTGGCCAGCTCTAAATGGGGAACTGACTCAAGGACCTTACGAACTATTGCCCTTGAACTGTGTTATTCAGCGGCTGAATATGCCTGTCCAGTCTGAGAATGCTCCTCGCACGCCAAGAAAATGGATCCAGTTCTCAATGCAGCCTGCAGAGCTATTTCTGGCTGCCTGAAACCTACGAATGTGGATGATCTTTACCTGTTTTCTGGTATTGCCCCACCTTCCATAAAATGGCGAGTTTCATCAAGAGCGGAAAGGTCAATGCAGACAAGTGACCCCCGTCATCCACTTTTTCAACACGAGCCAGCAACTAAGAGGCTGAAGTCCAGGAGCAGTTTCTTACATGCTGTCCAGCCCTTGGAATGTAATCCTCATAGCTGTAGACTAGATGCTTGGTCAAAGGCTCTGCAGACATAACAGGGAGCAAAGAAATGGCAGACCAACTAAATACATATTTTGGTTCTGTCTTCACAAAGGAGGACACAAATAACCTCCCAGAAATACCGCGGAACATAGGGTCTGATAAAAGGGTGGAACTGAAAGAAATCAGTATTTGTAGGGAAATGGTGTTAGGAAAATTGATGGGACTGAAGGCCGATAAATCCCCAGGGCCTGATAATCTACATCCCAGGGTACTTAAGGAAGTGGCCCTAGAAATAGTAGATGCATTGCTGGTCATCTTCCAGAACTCGATAGACTCTGGAACAGTACCCATGGATTGGAGGGTAGCTAATGTTACCCCACTATTCAAAAAAGGTGGCAGAGAAAAAGCGGGGAATTATAGACCGGTAAGCCTGACATCGGTAGTGGGGAAAATGCTAGAGTCCATTATAAAAGATGTAATAGCAGAGCACTTGGAAAGCAGTGACAGGATCGGACAAAGTCAACATGGATTTACAAAAGGTAAATCATGCTTGACTAATCTACTGGAATTTTTTGAGGATGTAACTGGTAAAATAGATAAGGGAGAACCAGTGGCTGTGGTGTATTTGGACTTTCAGAAGGCTTTCGATAAGGTCCCGCATAAGAGGTTAGCGTGCAAAATTAAGGCACCTGGGATTGGGGGCAAGGTATTGACTTGGATAGAGAACTGGTTGGCGGACAGAAAGCAAAGAGTTGGAATAAACGGGTCGTTTTCCGAATGGCAGGCAGTGACTAGTGGGGTACCGCAAGGATCGGTCCTAGGACCCCAGCTGTTCACTATATATATTAATGATCTGGACGAGGGAATTGGATGTAATATCTCCAAATTTGCAGACGACACAAAGCTGGGTGGGAGGGTAAGCTGTGAGGAGGATGTCGTGAAACTCCAGTACGATTTGGACAAATTGGGTGATTGGGCAGAAACATGGCAAATGCACTATAATGTGGATAAATGTGAGGTTATCCACTTTGGTGGCAAAAACAGGAAGGCAGATTATTATTTGAATGGCAATAGATTGGGAGAAGGGGAAGTGCAAAGAGACCTGGGTGTTCTTGTGCACCAGTCGCTGAAGGTAAGCATGCAGGTGCAGCAGGCGGTTAAGAAGGCAAATGGTATGTTGGCCTTCGTAACAAGAGGGTTCGAGTACAGGAACAAGGATGTCTTGCTGCAGTTGTACAGGGCCTTGGTGAGACCACACCTTGAGTATTGTGTGCAGTTTAGGTCACCTTACCTGAGGAAGGACGTTCTTGCCATGGAGGGAGTGCAGCGAAGATTCACCAGGCTGATACCTGGGATGGCAGGAATGACGTATGAGGAGAGATTGTGTCGATTGGGCTTATACTCACTGGAGTTTAGAAGATTGAGAGGGGATCTCATCGAAACCCATAAAATTCTGTCAGGTCTGGACAGACTAGATGCAGAAAGGATGTTTCTGATGGCCGGGGAGTCCAGAACCAGGGGTCATAGTCTAAGGATAAGGGGTAAGCCATTTAGGGCTGAAATGAGGAGGAATTTCTTCACCCAGAGAGTGGTGAACCTGTGGAATTCTCTGCCACAGAGGGCGGTGGAGGCCAGTTCATTAAATATATTCAAGAAAGAGTTGGATATATTTCTTAAGGCTAAAGGGATCAAGGGATATGGGGAGAAGGCAGGGACAGGGTACTGAATTTGGATGATCAGCCATGATCTCATTGAATGGCGGAGCAGGCTCGAAGGGCCGAATGGCCTACTCCTGCTCCTATCTTCTATATGTTTCTAAAGCCACACAAGCTATCTTTTGATCCAGAGGAATCTCTTCCAACAGGAGCCAGTGAGACTTGGCCTACTTGGTTGTGTCTCAATCGCCTCAGGGCTGGTGTCGGCTGCTGCAGAGCCTTCATGCAGAAGTGGGGATACAGCCAAACTGGTACTATTGATTGTGACTGTGGGGAGGCATTGCAAAAAATGGAGCATCGTCTAGAATGCCCTCTGCTACCAGAGCCATGCAGACCTAAAGCCCTGAGGGACTCCAACTCTTGAGCCAGAACCTTGTGTGGAACAGTGGCGAGGGAAGGTGTAGCGACACGACACAACGACAAGTACTTTTGAAGTGTTGTTACTAAATGTTGGCCCAGGAAAAATTCCCCTGCTCTTTTTTCATTAGTGGCATGGAATATTTTACACCCACCTGAAAGGGCAGAGGGGGCCTCTGTTCCAGTACACGGGATACCTGTGAACATTGGCCATCTAAAGTAACAATGACCAGATATTACAAAATCATAGCACAGAAGAAAATATGACAAACGATGCATGCCAAAGGCAAGACTTCAGTGTGTTACTAGAGAATGTCTCATGACACTGGGTACGTTAAGTCATAATATACATTCAGTGTCTTACCTGTTTTCATTGTTTTTATCCTACTGGGCATTTCTCTTGTCATCTCATTTGCTATTTCTATATATGCTTTTCAATTGTATGGACTTTATTTTTGCACCTGTGTATCTGCCTTCTGTTGTGTTTTCACCTTTGTTGTGTTCCCTACCCAGGTTTTCCGTTGCATTCTCCTGCCCCTACTTCCACCCCTCCATCTCTTTTGATCTCTTACCCTGCCCCTCTTGCAGTGTAGACAGGTGTTCAGGATCAAGGAGCCAGGCTGCAGCCAGGAGGGCGGGAGCCCAGACTGAGGAGGCAAGCCATGCCAGGGAGGGGCAATTTAAAGGTAAACAGGTCTGAGAGTGGCTGCAGAGGCAAGCAGCACTAGTGGTGATGGGAAACCTTGGGATGGCAGGCAGGAAAAAGGAAGTAGTAGGCCCAGGGCAGTAAGAAAGAGAGGTAACAGCCACAAGGAGTAAACAGCAGGGAAAATCGAACAAAGAAAAATGAAAAAAAGTTGGGGAAAAATGAACGGAAAAGATTACTTAATGGACCTGGGAAACAGCAGTGTCACCTACAGACGTGAAGAGTGGACCTGGGAAATGTCATTTAGAGGTGCTTTTGGGAGGACTCAAAGTCGAGTGTAATGGTGAGTATACATACCTTATAGTTAAAAAATAATACCTAGGTGTTACACCCAGGCATGACAAAATTGTGGAACAGGAAGCAAGGCTTTGGTGAAGATGTAGCAGAGAGAATCCCTCCATAGTCATGGGTTTAACTGCAGTGGGCCAATTTTGCCAACTGCTGATAACTCTTTTTCCAGTTTGTGTCCACTTAGTATTAAGCTCCTAAGACTGCAAGTGTAGCATTGGTGTGAAGCAAAACTGTTTTACATCAACACTCCAGTTATAATGTAAATGCAACCTGAACCGAAGTCAGGGCCCAACCTAACACTAGAGCACAGAGTACTGAGGGCTCGATTTTCCCAGCCACAAGGAGGCGGGTTTGGAGGCATGCGAGTTGTTAAAATCGCCAAAAATGGTGGGCGGGCCCGATCCCGCCTCCATCCCGTCTCCGAGCAATTTTCCCACATGCAAGTTTTCTGACCCACTTTCCATCCCGCCTCCAGGAGGCGTGATAGGCCCTTAACAACCACTTAATTGCCTCTATAATCCCATTTTGAGAGGCCTTTCCAATTTTAACACATTTCCCCCATCGTACACGCCTCCTCTGGAACACACCAGGTAATCCTGGTGGCCTCACTAGTGGATTGCTTACGAACAGCTACAGCTCCACCATTACAAAGGAGTTTTCACCGATGATAATTTGCAGGTGGCAGAAATTTGTTGTTTCAGGTCTGGGAGAACTTTTAGCAGGCATACTCAGTGTTGTGGAAGTTTGGAGGCTGACACCCATCTCCAGTGTGACCTCCTTGGAAACCCCTCTCCCCACCTTGACTAAGCGCTTCCTCAACTGAGGCATATACCAGAAGCATGGCGACCATTTAATTCCTTTCCTCCTAGACATCAGATTTGGATGAAGACCAGCCGCGGCAGCAGCAGAATCCTGAACAACAGCAGCACCAACAGCAGGGACATCAACAGGAGCGCCAAGCTGCTAGTCACCCACCTGAAGATGCACAGGCCAGAAGGCGCCAGAGCGCCACCATATTGCTGCCCGGGATGCAAGGGACGCACTCATGTCGGTCACATTTGCTTAGCCTGCACAATCAAACAGTTTAGACTTGCACCTTCTTACCAGAGCATCGACAATGGACAAGAACCTGTGGATTCCTCTCACTCTGACCACCATACTGTCACCCTAAGCCCTCAATGTGGAAGTCCCATTAGCGAAATGATACACGCCACAACTGCAACAGTTTGCCATCAGAATTTTTTATGACAATAAGCAACTGATGGCTTCTCAAAATTAAACACAACATTACACCCAAGTGACAACCCTTGTGACTACTTGTGCATTATCTTCCTCTTACACGTGCTCCTACATGGTGCTTCCCCTGTGGCTTCAGCAGATGTGGAGGCCCCTTGCTCACTTTCTTGCTGCTCCTGTCTCGACACCTTTGGTGGGCGTCCTCTGGGGTTGCGAACCTGTAAGGGCTCGGCAACAGTCTGCTGCTCCTGCAGCTGTGCAGGGGTTGAGACGCCAATCTCAGTTGGGTGGGGACTCTGGTGGGGCTCTGACCGAGGGCTCTGCAGTGGCATGGTCGTGTGAGCACTTGGAGAGGAGACCCCACTTCCTTGTTGTATGCCACCAACATCCCTCTCATGGGTCAGCCCCACTTCAGAGCTAGCAAGTGGTTGGACAGCACCTTGCTGCACTGCAGGGGGGCCATGAGGACCCGTTTCTGCACTGGAAGTCCTACTCCAGAGGACTTGCATGAAGGTCTGGTTTGTTTGCTCAATAGCTGACCATCGCTCCTCAAGAGATATCAGTCTATTCTGAACAATTACCATGTTTTCCATACCCTGGCGACTAATCTCCTCCATGGCCGTAGCCATCCTCTCCTCTACCGTAGCCATCCTCTCCTCTATGGTAGCCAGCCTTACCATGGAGGTAGCCATCCTTTCCACGGAGGTTGCCATCCTTTCCGCAGTGATGCGTTCATGCGCCAATGCCTCCACAAAAGCTCTGCTCATGTTCGCGATGGACTCCTCCATTCACTCCACACTCGCAGCAACCCTGGAGACAAAACCTGCCAGAGACTCCTGCACCTGTTCCTGGAGTTCCAGCACCGCTCTCCTTCTGGATGGACCTGGAGGCACAGGGTCGACATGCAGCTGAGCCGAACTGGCAGAGTCCAGCGCCCTCCGACGAGGACTCTCCACTGCTGTCCATGTCTCCGCCATCTGCTGATGCTCACTTGTGAGCTGTGATACACCAGGTGACAACACTACTCTATCTCGCGAAGGTCCCACCGAGGTGTGAGTGTCTGCGCTGGTGCTGGGTGCTCTGAATTCTGCTGACGTTGCGCCCTCAGAGGTTGCAGCTTCCTCTGAGAAGTCTGGAAGTTCAGCTCTACCTCCTGGACAGTGGGGACGGGGGCTCTCGATGGTCCTGTGGGGGAGTAAAGGAAAGAGTTAGAGATGTGAGGTCAAGGTTACATGAACATTGAAAAGTGCAGATGATCATAAGTCAATCTGTTAGAGCATCAGATTCATTATCAGTGACTCATGCAATGTCAATGAGAGAGATGCCAAACTATTCTGTCACCAGCTTGCTGCGATGTGCCCATCTGTCCGTCCCCCACTTGGGAATCCTCCTCGATTCCGGTGATCTCCAGGGCCACCTCCTCCCAGGGGGTGAGCTGGGCTACTGAGGGTGGCCCTTCTTCGGTCATGGCTCTTTCCGGCTCTCTTTTCCTGCAGTGAGGGACACAAGTGGAGTTTGAGTGAGAATGAAGGAGTGAGTGTAGAGAATCCATAGCATAGATGCTTAGAAGGATACAAAGGACCCTCCCTGTGTGCTGAAAGTTGTTGTTGTCATGGCATCACAGTGATAGGGAGTGTGAGGGCTGCATGGTTGAATAGTTAAGTGAATGTGACCTTAGTGAGAGAGGGAATGGGTAAGGGTGCAGGGATGTAAGTGTCAAGTGGAATGTGGAGGAAGAGGTTGACCAAGTGGAGTGCTGGTGAGGAGAGGCGATGGGGATCAGATTGAGGGTGATGGGAAAGTCATACTCACTTTTTCTGTTCGGAGAAGATCATGAAACCTCTTCTGCACTGCAGCCAGGTTCTGCGGCTCATTGATATGGAGCTGAACCCCTGGGCCACTTGCAGCCACACAGCTTTTGTCTTCTGGGGTGGCTTTTTTCTCCCTGAGGAAGGGAACAGCACCTCCTTCCTGGATCTCACTCCCTCCACCAGAGCTTGGAGGGAGGGCTCATCGAAGCGTGGAGCACATTTTGGCCTACTGCTGGACATAGTTGATGAAGAAGGTGAAGACAGCAATGGCCATAAAGGTTGCAGTCTCCAGAAGAAGCAAGGCTGCTTGCAGGCCTTAAATCCAGCAGCATTGATAATGTCATCAGAGGCGACTTTCTGTCTGAAAAGGCTCATTGGGCCAGGGGTTTCCACACGCTGGAAATCAATTGGCCAATTAGGGGAAAATCCCACTTTTTCAGCACTTCAATTAGGAGTCAGGGTCCTGGCATGATTTCCACCTAACATGCTCCAGCCTGCCCATACTGACAAAATCCAGCCCTGAGAGTCTTTGGAAGAGGTCATCTCACTCTGCTTCACTTCAGAGTTACTTTGTGCGTTGACACCCTAGAAGTTTAGCTTAGGTACAAAGCCTAAATGGCTTGCAGTTGTAGTGGGTATGCACTGTAGTCATTCTCTATTAATATCATTTCAGGATTTTTCTTTTAATAGTATATTCACCGCCAATTCATCACTAATATTGTTATCGTAGAATCATAGAATAGTACAGCACAGAAGGAGGCCATTTGGCCCATCAAGTCTGTGCCGGCTCTTTCGAAGAGCAATCCAGTTAGTCCCACTCCCCTGCTCTTTCCCCATATCCCTGCAATTTTTTCTTCTTCGAGTATTTATCCAGTTCCCTTTTGAAGGCTACTATTGAATCTGTATCCACAACCCTATCAGGCAGTGCATTCCAAATCCTAACCACTTGTTGCGTAAAAAGTTTCTCCTCATGTCGCTTCTGGTTCTTTTGCCAATCACCTTAAAACTGTGCCCGCTGGTTATCAACCCTTCAGCCATTGGAAACAGTTTCTCTTTATTGACTCTATCTAAACCCTTCATGATTTTAAACACCTCTATCAAATCTCCTCTTAGCCTTCTCTGCTCCAAGGAGAACATGTGACAAAACATGACAGTATGTTTCAAGGTTGTAGTGCAAACTCAATTGACGTTCAAAACCGAATCAAGCTTCCCGTTCATATTTTGACACAATCCAGCCTTTTCAATAGGCTGCATATAAATAATCTGTGGTTTATGACATCATCTGAACCTTGTTTCTCTCCATTTTTTCCAAGCTTACTTCAATGACTGTTTACCTTCAGTTCTGATGAAGGGTACATAACTGAAACATTATAACTTGTCTTTTTTCTTTAAAAATGCTGACTGACCTGCTATGTATTTCCAGCATTTTCTGTTTTTATCTGAACTTCTTGGTTGAATTACAGCCTTCCAACGCATACTATGCTGGTCTGGTGTTATTATTCAGAATATATACATCTTGGATTTGAAAGTTCAAATCAGACATGATTACAGTGAATCCCTGGGGTTAGTGTCTGTTACAGTGATCTAATCTGATTGGAATGACAATGGGACATCTTTATGATGTAATCACTGCATATAATTGGAAAAAAATGGTTGACAGCAACTACTTTGATTTGTTTTGTAGCAGCATTTTGTCTACCTCCTAATGTGTTGTAGAGAATCATTGGTATCGGGCTGGAAGACGCTTGCCTGTTTATCTTCTTAGCTACAGAATATTGTGTAGCATCAGGGAAAGGAGCAAATTAATGAAGGTAAAATAGGGTCAAAGATAAATAACAAAAAAGATAACCATTGCAGAAAGTCATCTATGTATATACTGTGGCGTACCGATCACAGAAAGGACACAATCCGCTTTTCGGTCCGTAGACTATAAATCAGGCGTCATGCCTTTAAGAAGGATCACACCTTTAAGAAAGTCAATCTGCAACATAGTTAAGCCCAGAGCGGGGGAGGAGCAGTCGAAGCTGTGGACTGATGAAAGGCAGTCGGACTTGGTGTAGTCTCTGACGCCATTTTTGTGTTCAACATGCAGTCTCAACAATTAAACCTTTTCTGTTGAACCTCTCCGAGTTCAGTATTTTTTGCTAGGAGTACGTAGACTCCTACATTGGTGACCCCGACGCTCAGGACGACTCCTAAGCGTAACCATGGCTGACACAAATGCAGTTTCTGTGAAGCTGCCGGAGTTCTGGGAGAACCTAGCCACCGCCTGGTTCCTTCAAGCCGAATCGCAATTCCGACTCCGCGGCATCACCGCCGACGCAACGATGTACGACTACCTCCTCACCTCCCTGGGCAGCTCCACAATCACGAAAGTCTGGACAACACTACAAAACGCTTCGGATGAAGGCAAGTACGCACATCTCAAGGCCGCGCCCCTTAAAAAATTCACAGCCTCCCAATTTTTACGCAACTGCCACCTCCTCGACCTCCCGGGCCTCGGTGACTCCACGCCGTCAGACTTGCTCTCACAC
The DNA here is from genome assembly GCF_052327205.1 of Somniosus microcephalus. Lineage (NCBI taxonomy): Eukaryota > Metazoa > Chordata > Chondrichthyes > Squaliformes > Somniosidae > Somniosus > Somniosus microcephalus. Next base: position 236,301,364 of record NC_140990.1, read on the forward strand.
ATGCTTGCTCTGACCAACGAGAAACCGCCCGGCTCCCTCTTCCGCACGCTCTTTATCCGCCAACTACCTCCCAGCATCCGCCCACCGATTGTGGCGTCCAGCCTCACAGACCTCGAGGCCCTGGCCGACGAAGCCGATAAGCTCCTGTCCGCCGGCTCCAACCACGCCGTCACCCCCGACCTGGCCTCCGCAGCGTCGGCGCACGCTCCACCCTCTATCGCGCGGCCACACAGCTCGGCCACAAGGCCCCCCAGGCCCCCACGTCCCCCAAGCCCTCCGACCCAGGGCTACTGCTACTTCCATACCCGGTACGGTGCACGGGCACACCGCTGCAGCCATCCCTGCACGTTTCCAACCGCCCCCACACCGGCCTACACGATGGCCGTGGGGCAAGCAGGCGCGCTGCTGTACGTTACGGACAGCACCTCCGGACGCCGTTTCCTATGCAACACGGGCGCGCAGCGCAGCATCATCCTCGCGTCCGCCCTCGAGATCCAGCGAGGCGGCCGCGGCCCTGCGCTGGCTGCCGTCAACGGCACCGATATCTGGACGTACGGCACCCGCACCGTCACCATCGACCTCGCAGGCCGCCGCTACCACGGGGAGTTTATCACCGCCAAGGTTCTCTCCCCGCTCCTCGGTGCGGATTTCCTGTGCGCCACGGCCTGTTGGTCGACATGCCTCGGCGCCGTCTCGTGGACACGTGTCACCTATCCCGGGCGCCATGGCCCCCCTCAACCCGCCAAAATGGCGTGGCAGTGCCGCGCCCGCTCAATGGACGACTACTCAGCACTCCTGGCTGAGTTCCCAGCCCTCACCAACCCGACCCTCTCCGCGAAAGTTGCTAAGCACGGGGTAGAACACTTCATCCCCACCACAGGCCCACCGGTGTATACCCACGCCCGCAGGCTGGACCCGGCCAAGCTGGAGATCGCGCGGGCCGAGTTCACCACAATGGAACAGCTCGGCATCATCCATTGCTCCAACAGCCCCTGGGCCTCCCCACTCCACATCGTCACCAAACCCGACGGGGGATGGCGCCCCTGCGGGGACTACCGGCGCCTAAACGACGCCACCACGCCGGATCGGTACCCCATACCGCACATTCAAGACTTCTCGGCTAGACTGGCCGGCCGCTCAGTCTTCTCCAAAGTCGACCTGGTGCGCGGTTACCATCAGGTGCCAGTCCACCCCACGGACGTTCCCAAGACGGCCATAATCACCCCTTTTGGGCTATTCGAGTTCCTCCGAATGCCCTTCGGGCTCAAAAACACGGCCCAGGCCTTCCAGCGGCTCATGGACTCAGTCCTCCGGGACCTGAAGTTCCTCTTTGTCTACCTGGATGACATCCTGGTAGCTAGTTCCTACAAGCAGGAACACATCGAGCACCTCCGCACCCTGTTCCAGCGGCTCAGTGAGCACGGGCTCATCATCAGCCCAGCCAAGTGCCAATTTGGCCTCAGCAGGATCGAATTCCTCGGCCACCACATCACACAGGACGGAGCCATTCCCCTGCCCGCCAAGGTGCAAGCCGTCCAGCAGTTCCCCCGGCCTACCACCATCAAAGGCCTCCAGGAGTTCTTGGGGATGATCAACTTTTACAACCGCTTCATTCCCGGAGTGGCCTCCCTCATGCGGCCCCTATACGAAGCCCTCCGGGGTAAGAAAGACAGAATGGCGATCGAGTAGTCGGCGGACATGTTGACCACTTTCGACTCGACCAAAAAGGCGCTCGCTGACGCCACCATGCTCGCTCACCCACAGCCCAACGCCAGGGTGGCCCTCACCACGGACGCCTCCGACCACGCGGTTGGCGCCGTGTACGAACAGTGGGTCGACGGGGCCTGGCAACCGCTGGCCTTTTTCAGCCGCCAACTGCGCCCCCCGGAGGCCAAATACAGCGCCTTTGACCGCGAGCTCCTCACACTGTACCTGGCAGTCCGCCATTTTAGATTTCTTCTGGAGGGCCGCCCCTTCACCACGTTTGTCGACCACAAACCCCTGACATTCGTGATGGCAAAATCTGTGGACCCGTGGTCAGCCAGGCAACAACGCCAGCTCGCCGTGGTGTCCGAATTCACCACGGACATCCGGCATGTCTCTGGTCGCGAGAACGTGGTGGCCGACGGCCTATCCCGCCCCGCCGTCCACGGCGCCCACCTGGCAGTGGACTATGCTCAACTGGCAGCGGAGCAACGCACCAACCCCGATCTGCTCTCCGCGCCCACAACCCTCCCAGGGCTGCGACTGACCGACGTCGCCTGTGGCCCGTCCGCCGTCACAGTCAAATGCGACACCTCCTTGGCGCAACCCCGCCCCGTAGTCCCGGCGTCCTGGCGAAAACGGGTGTTCGACATCGTCCACGGCCTCTCACACCCCGGCACCCGCACGTCCATTAGACTGGTGGCCAACCGATTTGTCTGGCGCGGCCTGCGCAAAGATGTGCGCGTCTGGTCCAGATCCTGCATAGCTTGCCAGCGTGCAAAAATCCACCAGCACGTCAAAGCCCCACTCGAGGAGTTCACCGTGCCAGAAAGAAGGTTTGACCACGTCCACATCGACCTCGTCGGCCCCCTGCCGCCATCACAAGGTCACATGCACCTGCTGACAATCGTGGACTGTACCACCCGCTGGCCCGAGGCCATTCCACTGACGTCCACTACCACCGCCGACATCGCGAGGGCATTCATTGGTACCTGGGTCACTCGGTTCGGTGTCCCCTCCGACATGACGTCGAATAGAGGCCTGCAGTTCACCTCTGATCTGTGGGCCGCCATCGCCCGAAACCTCGGGGTGGCCGTTCACCGCACCACGGCTTACCACCCCCAAGCCAACGGACTGTGCGAGTGATTCCACAGGTCCATGAAGGCATCCCTCCGCGCCAGCCTCGAGGACGAGGCTTGGATCGACCGCCTCCCGTGGGTGCTACTTGGCCTACGCTCCGCGGTCAAGGAAGACCTGCAAGCCTCGGCGGCGGAACTCGTGTACGGCCAGCCGCTGCGTGTACCCGGAGAGTTCCTGCCCACCGCCACGACCCCCTGGTCGGCTGACCAGCAACGCCGCGCTTTCGCCAACCGAGCACAACAGTTCGCTCCGGTACCCACCGGCCGGCATGGCGAACCAGCAACCTGCGTACCACCTAGCCTGCACATGGCCAAATTTGTTTTTGTGTGCCATGACACCCACCGAGGACCTCTATGGCCCCCATACGATGGACCCTACAAGGTACTCCAGACGGGGAACAAGTTCTTCCTCCTCGAAGTGGGCGGCAGAACTGACAAGGTGTCGGTCGACCAGCTCAAGCTGGCGCACCTAGAGCCCGACGAACCCGTTCAAGTGGGCCAACCCCTACCACGGGGCAGACCGCCTAAGAGCCCGACACGTCCGACCGCCCCGCTCCCGACACCAACCGCCAAGAGCCGTTCCGGCCGTGCCAACAAGCCGCCACGCCGGTTCGTACACTCCCTACTAGTGGATTCTGGGGGGTGCTGTGTGGCGTACCGATCACAGAAAGGACACAATCCGCTTTTCGGTCCGTAGACTATAAAATCAGGCGTCATGCCTTTAAGAAGGATCACACCTTTAAGAAAGTCGATCTGCAACATAGTTAAGCCCAGAGCGGGGGAGGAGCAGTCGAAGCTGTGGACTGATGAAAGGCAGCCAGACTTGGTGAAGTCTCTGACGCCATTTTGTGTTCAACATGCAGTCTCAACAATTAAACCTTTTCTGTTGAACCTCTCCGAGTTCAGTATTTTTTGCTAGGAGTATGTAGACTCCTACAATACAATAAAATAAATTGAGTAAATATTTTTACTTAATACATATTATGTGGACTGACCTGTTCTGAAAAAATTATCATTTTTATGTGACTTTTATCGACATATAATATTTAATCAAGTCTAGCATTGCAAGTTTCTTGTCTACACATACTTTACTTCCGTTTGTCAGTTTTTTGATCATACTTTTACGCAACTTTTCCCTTTGTAAATTCCTATGTCCACAGTTTCTCTTCAATATTGTAATGTCAATTTTCATCAACATGGTTTGTTGAAGAACTGATCAAATCACTCAAAATACTTATCAAAAGAATGTAGCTGCCTTTTTTTTCCAGTAACGGAATTTTCTCATGTCCAAAATTAAGTTTTAAACAAATAATTACATATTTCACATGAAACATAATTTAAATTTAACATTTAACAATTTATCAGAATTGTTTTTGTCTTTTAATACCTTTCTTTACGTTTTTATTTAAAAGTGTCAGCGTATACCAAAAGCTTAGGCTGGGACTTGATATTTTTGCTCAGAGCTGTAACTCTGTCAGCTGAAGGCCAGTCCTGTAGTCTTAACATGTGCAGTGTGCATAATTTTCCAGGAAGAATCAGTGGCATTTAAGTTACCCAAATGATAAAATGCTCTCTCAATCTCTAACAAAATCTATTTGATTGTTTTTCAAAATTATTTGAAGAAATGCTAGATGACAAAATTCAAAAGCTTTATTTAGATAAATTTTATATTGCCTTTTTAAGACAAAGAGACTATGGGCTAAAAATTCAGTGGCCTGCGCCACCAGTTTGCGCCCAAAGAGGGCTTTTGCGCCACTGTGCAAACCTACTGCCATATTTAGCGGGGTGCTAATGGCGGCGTTAGCCAGTAGCGCTGCGCCGCAACCGATGATGTCATCGGTGTGCGCAGCGCCCCGCTATCGCCCCGCTGGCCATATTTGGTTGCTGCCGCCTCCCCCGCGCCGGCCGCAAACAGCGACCGGTACACGGGGCCTACCTGTGCCGGTAGTGGGGCGAGTTAAGGTGGAGGTGCGGCCGGCCGCTTTTTCGGCGGCAGCCTGCCCGCGCCTCCTTCCCCGGCCTACTACACCACCCCCCCCCCCCGCGGCATTGCCGGCTGTTTCCAGAGAGCCCGGCACTTCTCCTTGGTGCCGGGCTCATTTGCCGGCACTCGCGAGCGGGGATCGCGCTGTTGCAGGCACCTCCCCCTTAAGAATGAGAGGAAGGCCTGCAGTACCGCAGGCTGCCGTGCCGCAGCGGGTGGCGCTGCGGCACTTTACACGCCGATATTCAGTTGCAGCGCCCCAAGCGGGGCGCCGAAACCCTTGTTTAGCGGCCGGCTTCCACTTGGGACGCTGAAACTGAATTTCCCACTGGCGCAAGTGGCTCCGCGCGCAGCGGTAATTCCGGCGCCCAGGCGAGCTGGGTGCCCCTAACTGAATTTCTAGGCCATGTGTGTGAGAGAGAGAAGAAAACATGACAGACTGTACAAATTACATGCCTGTTCTAGCTTTAGTTGATGATCAAATTATATTCCAATTAAAAACACTGTCAGCCTTGGCTCAGTGGTAGCACTCTTGCCTCCAGGACCTGAGCACATAATCTAGGCTGGCACTTCAATGCATTACTGAAGGAATACTGCATTGTCGGTGTGCCATCTTTCAGATGAGTTGTTAAACTGAGGTTGTGTCTCTCTGCTCAAGTGGACATAAAATATCCCATGGCACTATTTAAAGAAGTGCAGGGGAGTTCTCCCAATATCCTAGCCAACATTTATTGTTCAACCAATGCCTCTAAAAACAGATTAACTGGTCTTTTATCTCATTGCTATTTGTGGGTCTTTACTGTGACCAAATTAACTGTCATGTTTACTTACGTAACAACAGTGACTACACTTCAATTGTAAATCATTGACTGTAAAGTGCTTTGAGATGTCCTGAGAATATGAAAGGCACTATATAAATGCAAGTTCTTTCTTTTTTCTCAGAAAACATATTAAGCTGCGTGAGAGAGAAAATTAAGTGGCTGCATAGGAACAAAAATTATTCCTGCCTCTAGAAAGGCTCAAAACGCAATTCAACCGATTGACAATCTTTGCCAAGGGTGAAATATAAAATAGGTGCCAGACAAAATCAAAATGGAATAAGACCCAATTTGAAGGCACAAAATGGACTCTGCGGGCAAGTGACAAAGCAGCTCTGCACCTGATCCTGTCTCATAACTGATGAAGTGGATGTTATGATGCATGATGTGGGTCTGAAGAGGGTTACCTTATTTGGCACATCCTGATACCTGCCCCATAAGACAGCATGAGCCATAAATGCTAAGAGAAGAACTAATTTTCACAGTCTCTGGCAGTGCCATGGACTTTGGTTGCAGGTCATATTACAGCATATGGCACAACTCTGCCACTGCCTTTCTGGTGAATCAGAGTCTATTCAAATAAGAGTTCATCAGATAAAGCCAGTAAACATAGAAACATAGAAGATAGGAGCAGGAGTAGGCCATTCGGCCCCTCGAGCCTGCTCCGCCATTCAATGAGATCATGGCTGATCATCCAAATTCAGTACCCTGTCCCTGCCTTCTCTCCATATCCCTTGATCCCTTTAGCCTTAAGAAATATATTTAACTCCTTCTTGAATATATTTAATGAATTGGCCTCCACTGCCTTCTTTGGTAGAGAATTCCACAGGTTCACCACTCTCTGGGTGAAGAAATTCCTCCTCATCTCTGTCAAATGGCTTACCCCTTATCCTTAGACTGTGACCCCTGGTTCTGGACTCCCCGACCATCAGGAACATCCTTCTTGCATCTAGTCTGTCTAGTCCTGTTAGAATTTTATAACTTTCAATGAGATCCCCTCTCATTCTTCTAAACTCCAGCGAGTACAAGCCTAATCGACCCAATCTCTCCTCATACGTCATTCCTGCCATCCCGGGTATCAGCCTGGTGAATCTTCGCTGCACTCCTTCCATGGCAAGAACATCCTTCCTCAGATAAGGCGACCAAAACTGCACACAATACTCAAGATGCGGTCTCACCAAGGCCCTGTACAACTGCAGCAAGACATCCTTGTTCCTGTACTCAAACCCTCTCGCTACGAAGGCCAACATACCATTTGCCTTCTTAACTGCCTGCTGCACCTGCATGCTTACCTTCAGTGACTGGTGCACAAGGACGCCCAGGTCTCGTTGCACTTCCCCTTCTCCCAATCTATTGCCATTCAGATAATAATCTGCCTTCCTGTTTTTGCCACCAAAGTGGATAACCTCGCATTTATCCACGTTATATTGCATCTGCCATGCTTCTGCCCAATCACCCAACCTGTGCAAATCATACTGGAGATTCTCGGCATCCTCCTCACAGCACACACGCCCACCCAGCTTTGTGTCGTCTGCAAACTTGGAGATATTACATCTAGTTCCCTCATCCAGATCATTAATATATATTGTGAATAGCTGGGGTCCAAGGACCGATCCCTGCGGTACCCCACTAGTCACTGCCTGCCACTCAGAAAAAGAGCCGTTTATTCCAACTCTTTGCGTTCTGTCTGCCAACCAGTTCTCTATCCAAGTCAGTACCTTACCCCCAATCCCATGTGCCTTAACTTTACACGCTAATCTCTTATGCGGGACCTTATCGAAAGCCTTTTGAAAGTCCAAATACACCACATCCACTGGTTCTCCCTTATCTATTTTACCAGTTACATCCTCAAAAAATTCCAGTAGATTAGTCAAGCACTTCTGCTTATGTTTATCGATGGAGGGATAACAGCGGGTGGGAATAGTTCTGCTATGGTGCAGCCTCATCTACCTAGCGTTCTTCTGTTGTCCCTCTTCCTCAAAAAGCACAAGAGGGATTCCCATGGGGAAATCAATGGTGGACATAACAGCAAAAAATGCAGTGTCACAACCACTGGCTCCTGACCACCTAAGTGAAAACAGGAAAAGTCAAGAGAGAAGGTTGAGAAATACCCTCAAAACACTGCTACAACGTTTCCTATAAAAATCTACTTTCATCAACAGCACAGCAGGGATTTATCCACCCCTCCCTTTTATATGGGTGGGGTGGATGAGTCAGGACTATAACGCTGTAAATATCACAAAATTATATGCACAATGAAATGATATAATTTTGGCCACATTTGTATGAATCCATCTTCTGCAATATTAGATGAAACTCTAAATAGACAAAGATCCAGTATAACGTAATTATTTATGCCCATTTATCAGGCATAACCAATTAGAAAATCCATCCTCGTATCGTCTAAATAACGACAATAGGAAAAAACAGTTTCCAACCCATCTAATGTAAAATTTAAATTCTATATTGTACAGACATTGGGATAAAATTACCCAGGTTCCTAAACATTAAGGGGGAAAAATTCAGTTGGTAGCGCCACCCATTAGCGCCTTAAGAGGGCGCTAAGTGGGGCGCAAAGCAACTAGCGCCCGGGCGCAGCGATATCTGTGCCTCTCGCGAAATTGACCAGACATTTTGCAGCGGCACTAAACAATACCGCCCAATCTCCTGTGCACGCTGATCTTGACGTCATTCGAGAGTGCAACGCCTTGAGGCGCCCCCCTCCTTTCTGCCTGGCGCAACCAACAACAGGTTGACCGGAACACTTCCCAATCGCTGTGGGGCTGCGGGGGCGCTATTTAAAGGGGGCCTTTTCCTGGCTTTTGTGTGGTAGCCATTTTTGCACCACTCATTCTGAGAGAGAGAGATTTTGAGAGAGACAAAGAGAGAAAGAGAGACTTCTGCATTGAGTCAACGCTGTCTGGAGTAGTTTTAGCTTCTGACCATAACTTTGCAGGTACTTTGCATTTTGATCTTCATAACTTTGATTGCCTAGATACTATGGGGGCTGCAATGGATGGGAACGTCGTCCTTCTCCATCACATTCGGAGGGCACAGAGACGCAGAGAGAGAGTGGCAATCATGGCCAGACGGAGGAGGGCCAACAGGCCTCGGTACAGGAGACCTTACCCTCCCAGGGTTTTTCGCCAACAGCTCTCCTACATTAATATGTCTGAGGAGCACTGTTTGCGAAGGCTGCGCTTCAGCAAGGAGTTGGTCACTGAGCTCTGCCACCTGCTTCAGCCAGATCTGCAGCCTCAACTGAGGAGCAGGACGTCTCTGTCAGTGGCAGTGAAGATAACAGTGGCTCTCAACGTTTATGCAACCGGCTCATTTCAATCAGCTACTGAGGACATCGCCAATATCTCCCAGTTCGCGGTGCATTGCTGCATCCGTCAGGTAACAAATACCCTCTTTAAAAGGAGACGAGAGTACATCTCTTGCCCCATGACCCCGGACAAGCAGCAAGAACGCACAACGGGCTTTGCGATGATAGCGGGCTTCCCCATGGTGCAGGGCGCCATTGACTGCACGTATGTGGCTTTGCGGGTGCCGCAAGAGAATGCCGAGGATTTCCGCAACTGAAACGGCTTCCATTCCTTAAACGTCCAATTGGTCTGTGACCACAGACAGCTGATACTCACTGTCAATGCCCACTTTCCTGGCAGCAGCCACGATGCCTTCATCCTGCGCTCGACTTCTGTGGCAGACCTTTTCCAGGCACCGCATCACCCAGGAGGTTGGCTTCTCGGGGACAAGGGATATCCTCTGTGCACCTGGCTGATGACACCACTCCGTTCACCCAGCACCCCTGCTGAGCTACAATACAACGAGAGCCATCAAGCTACCAGGAACATCGTTGAGCACACAATCCATGTGCTCAAGCAACAGTTCCGCTGTCTGGACCATTCTGGAGGAGCCCTGCAGTACTCGCCTGAGAGAGTCTCCCACTTCGTTGTTGTGTGCTGCATGCTGCATAATCTTGCAATCCTCAGGACCCAGCCAATGCCACCAGGCATTGGAGCACCAGCAGAGGAGGAGGAGGAAGAGAAGGAGGGAGATGAGGAGGATGATCATCAGCAGCACCAAGGCGGGAGGGAGGCACAAAGTGGAAGGGCCGTCCGTCAAAGGCTCATAGCAAGTCGCTTCTAGGCCCCCTCTGAGGAATTGGCTTCTGCCATTCAAACAACCTGAGTAAAACCATCCCGCAACCCCTAAGCCGGTCAAGGCAACAATGATTGCAAAGACCAAACATGTACATTTTGAATACAGACACTTCTTTATTTCACAAACTCTGTGTGTCTCATTTCCGCATGAAAAAGTAATAGAAAGAAACACAAAAAAAAGCAGTCATTCACATAACTGGCTCTCACAACGTGGAGACAATGTCCAAAACAGTTACAAAAATTTGACCACGAACCTCGGCCTTCAATAAAACAATGAAAAACATTTTGTCACACCTCCTACTTTTTGCCCTTCGAGGGTGATCTGCTTCCCTTGCGAAATTCCCCCCTTCCCACCCTGCAGCTCCTCCGTAATGGGACCCTAGTGACCGGAGCAAGGCTGGGGGAAGGCTGCTGATTGTCAGAAACTGAGACTGCAGATGCCCTTGAGGGACGGCCTGGACCAGCTCTGGGCCTGGAGGGCCCGGCTGCTGACTGCACCAACTCTGCATGGACGGCAGCAGTCTGTCCTACAGGTGGTGGCAACTGCAGTGGAGAAGTGCCAGTGGTGGCAGCAGGAATGCTGTCATCTTGAGAGAGGACAGCAACTCCCTGCTCGACCGACCCACTGGCACTCCCACGGGGCAGCACTTCAGCATCCGGAGCAATCTGATGGAGCACAGATTGCTGGCCTGCTGCGACGCGGTGAGAGCCCCGGGGAAATGTGCCCGATCCAGCGAGGGTGGCAGCAGTCAGTGCTCGCGTGGCCTCAATTTGCGTCTGCATGAGACCAGCCACTGACTGCATTGCAGCACTAAGCATTTGCGTGGCAGCCGCCTGTGCTACAGCGAAGTGCTCCACACTCCTCACCAGTGATTCAATGGATTCGGGCATCCTTGCCACTGCAGCCATGAGCTCAATGTGCCTGTGCACCGCCTGGGCACTCATTTCAGCGAGGACCCGCTCCTCCTCTGCGTCCAGTGCAGCAGGACTCGAAGCCATACTCTCCCTCCGGGGAGAAGGCCCCCAAGCTTCCCTACCCCCATCATGTTACTGCAGCCCGCTGGGTCATGGAGCTTAACCCTCATCAGACCATTCCCCCCTGCTCCCCTCCAGGGAAGGCGTGTTCCCAGTGTGGGCATGGGCTGCCTCGGTAGAGGATGGCGCTGATGGTGCAGCTTCCTCTTCCTCCTCGCCTTCAGCTTCACTCCCACTGGCAGCTTGAGGGCCCGTCTCCTCACCTGGTGAATCACCATCTGAAAGCAGGGAGGTACAAGAGTGGCTTTAGCGTGAGGACAGGGTGGCAGCAAGGGAGGCATGAGTGCAGCGATTTAGTGATTTGGATTGAAAGTGTCAAAGGCTGCTGTTGTGAGGAACAAGTGGAAGGAGAGAGGACAAAAAGGTGATGACCTTACCATTGCTGTCCAGAATCGGGTCGGCGTCTCCAGTGGCGACGGGACCAATCACCCGGCTTGCCACAATCCTGTGGACACGCTCAAGATCGCTGAGGGGTTGCAGCTGAGGCCGCCCTCCACCGGTCTGTTGCTGCTGTCTCCTATTATGAGACAGCTTGGCCTGCAAGATAAAGGACGGCGTCTGAGTAAATATGCAGCCATGGTCTTGCCTGAAATGCCTCCCATGGTTGAATAGCCCTTACTGTATGCAGCCATGGTCTTGCCTGAAATGCCTCCCATGGTTGAATTGCCCTTACAGTATGCAGCCATGGTCTTGCCTGAAATGCCTCCCATGGTTGAATAGCCCTTACTGTATGCAAAGTGTGGAATGTGCATGTGTGTTTGATGAAAGGGCCATAGGTATTGGATGAGTGTTGGGCATTGGGGCTTTCAAGACCCTCTGGCCATAAAGTGAGGTTGAGATGGAGGGATGAAGAGGTTTTGAAAAAAAGGCACTCACCCGGACAACCCAAGTGAGGTCGTTGAACTTTTTGCTACATTGGAGATGGGTCCTAGGCACCATGCTGCTTGAGGACACTCTCTGAGCCACCTCCCTCCACACACGTGGCAAAGGCCTCCTGCCACTCTTGGGGTACAGAATGGATCTTCTACGCTCCACCCCGCGAACCAGAGCCTCCAAGGCCTGCTCACAGAAGCGCTGTGCTCGCTCCCTGGCCCTCTCCATAGTGTTTGGCTGCTAGATTTAGCCACAGGTCTGCCCAGGCCGAGATTCAAGGCTCCAATGAGCAGGGTGTGGCTGCAGAGCAAGATCGACCCTCCCCTTTAAGAACTGACCGGTGCCAGTGTGTCTGTGTTCAATCGCTAACTGACAGCACCTGCGCTGCGCCCACCCTCTGAGGTAGCACCTCGCTCCTCAGCCTTAGCGCCTTAATAGAGGTGTGTAGCGCCTGATTTAGCGCTCCAATCACCTCCAGGGGCGATAAAAGCCAAGTTTGCTGTCGGAGGTGATAATTAGCACCAGGCGCTACACTTTGCGCACCGCCAGTAATGACGCCCCATATGGGGCGATACCGAATTTTTCCCCCTAACTATTTACTAAAGCAGGAGTTGAATATATCTATTAGGTCACTTCTATCAATGCCATAGCATAGAATTTGTAGTCTTCCTTCCTCCTCCCTTAACAGCTCCAGTTAGACTTGATATAAGTATGTGTGACAAATTGTATCCAGGTTTTTAAGTTTTTATAAAATGTTAAATTCAATTCAATTCAATTCAATTTTATTTGTCATATATGCAGCAGACGTGTGTACTGCACAATGAAATGTTGATTTTTACGAGTCCTCCCAACATTGGAATAAATATGGCATAACAATGATAAAATACTAATAGAAATACAGTAATAATAAATAAAACAGTAATAAATAATAAAAAATTATACGTTCATGAGTCTTATGGCCTGGGGGTAGAAGCTGTTTCAAAACCTGCTGGTACGAGACCGTATGCTTCGATATCTCTTACCGGACGGGAGCAGGGCGAAGAACATAAGAACATAAGAAATAGGAGCAGGAGTAGGCCAATCGGCCCCTCGAGCCTGCTCCGCCATTCAATAAGATCATGGCTGATCTGATCCTAACCGCCAATCCACTATCACAGAACCATCTCCTGAATCTAACAGAATTAGACACACGAAATAGGAGCAGGATCAGGCTACACGACCCCTGGGCCCGCTCCGCTACCCACAGGGCCATGGCCGATCCGAACCTAGACTCATGTCCAAATTCCTGCCCGCTCCCCGTAACCCTTAATTCCCTTTACTTCTAGGAAACTGTCTATTTCTGTTTTAAATGTATCTAATGATGTAGCTTCTACAGCTTTTTGGGGCAGCATATTCCATGGACCTACCACCCTCTGAGTGAAGTAGTTCCTCCTCATCTCAGTTTTGAAAGAGCAGCCCCTTATTCTAAGACTATGCCCCCTAGTTCTAGTTTCACCCATCATCGGGAACATCTTCCCCGCATCCACCCGATCCAAACCCTTCACAATCTTATATGTTTCAATAAGATCGCCTCTCATTCTTCTGAACTCCAATGAGTAGAGTCCCAATCTACTCAACCTCTCCTCATATGTCCATCCCCTCATCCCCGGGATTAACCGAGTGAACCTTCTTTGTACTGACTCGAGAGCAAGTATGTCCTTTCTTAAGTATGGACACCAAAACTGTACGCAGTATTCCAGGTGCGGTCTCACCAATGCCTTGAACAACTGAAGCAATACCTCCCTATTTTTATATTCTATCCCCCTAGCAACGAAAGCCAACATTCCATTGGCCTTCTTAATCACTTGCTGCACCTGCATACTAACCTTTTGAGTTTCGTGCACCAGGACCCCCAGATCCCTTTGTACTTCAGTACTTTCCAGTTTCTTGCCATTAAGATAATAACTTGCTCTATGATTTTTCCTGCCAAAGTGCATAACCTCACACTTTCCAGTATTGTATTCCATCTGCCAAATCTCTGCCCACTTACTTAGCCTGTCGATGTCCCCTTGCAGGTTTTTTATGTCCTCCTCACTCACTACTTTCCCTCCCATCTTAGTATCATCTGCAAACTTTGATATGTTACACTCAGTCCCCTCCTCCAAATCGTTAATATAGATTGTAAAGAGTTGGGGACCCAGCACTGACCCCTGCGGAACACCACTAGTTACTGATTGCCAGTCTGAGAATGAACCATTTATCCCAACTCTCTGCCTTCTGTTAGATAGCCAATCCTCTATCCATGCCAGAATATTACCCCCAATCCCGTGATTTTTTATCTTAAGCAATAATCTTTTGTGTGGCACCTTGTCAAATGCCTTTTGGAAGTCTAAATACACTACGTCCACTGGTTCCCCTTTATCCACCCTATACGTTACTTCCTCAAAGAACTCCAGCAAATTTGTCAAACATGACTTCCCCTTCATAAAACCATGCTGACTTTGTCCTATTAAATTATGATTATCCAAATGTCCTGTTACTGTCTCCTTAATAATGGACTCCAAAATTTTACCTACCACAGATGTTAGGCTAACCGGTCTATAGTTTCCAGCCTTCTGTCTACTGCCCTTTTTAAATAAGGGTGTTACATTAGCAGTTTTCCAGTCTGCCGGGACCTTTGCCGAGTCCAGGGAGTTTTGGAAAATTATTACCAATGCATCCACAATCCCTACCGCCACTTCCCTCAAGACCCTAGGATGTAAGCCATCAGGTCCAGGTGATTTATCCGCCTTGAGTCCCATTATTTTACCGAGTACCACTTCCTTAGTGATTTTGATCGTGTTTAGCTCCCCCCCCCCTTTAGCCCCCTGTTTGTCCAGTGTTGGGATATTCTTAGTGTCTTCTACTGTAAAGACTGATGTAAAATATTCATTGTGTTTTTGCCATCTCCATATTTCCCACCATTAATTTCCCAGTCTCATCCTCTAAGGGACCAACATTTACTTTAGCCACCCTTTTTCTTTTTATATAACTATAAAAACTCTTACTATGTTTTTATATTTTTTGCTAATTTACTTTCATAATCTATCTTCCCTTTCTTAATCAATCTTTTTGTTATTTTTTGCTGTCTTTTAAAGTTTTCCCAATCCTCTATCCTCCCACTAGATTTGGCTACCTTATATGCCCTTGTTTTTAGTCAAATACTATCCTTAATTTCTTTACTTAGCCACGGATGGCTGTCTTTTCTTTTACACCCTTTTCTTCTCAGTGGAATATATATGTTTTGGAAGTTGTAAAATAACTCCTTAAATGTACACCACTGACCATGTATCGTCTTACCCTTTAATCTATTTTCCCAATCCACTCTACTCAATTCCGCTCTCATACCTTCATAGCCTCCTTTATTCAAGCTTAGCAAGCTTGTTTGAGATCCAACCTTCTCACCCTCTAATTGAATATGGAATTCAACCATGTTATGGTCACTCATTCCAAGGGGATCCTTTACTAGGACATTTTTAATTAATCCCGTCTCGTTACACAGGACCAGATCTAAGGTTGCTTGCCCCCTGGTCGGTTCAGTTACACACTGCTCAAGAAACCCATCCCTAATACACTCAATGAACTCATCCTCAAGGCTGCCCTGCCCAAATTGATTTGTCCAATTAATATGATAGTTAAAATCCCCCATAATTATAGATGTTCCCTTATTACAAGCCTCAACTATTTCCTGATTGATACTCCGTCCAACAGAGTTGCCACTGTTCAGAGGCCTATAGACTACGCCCACTAGTATTTTTTTCCCCTTATTATTCCTTACCTCCACCCAAACTGTTTCATTATCCTGATCTTTTGACCCAATATCATTTCTCTGTATTACAGTGATTCCTTCCTTTATTAACATAGCCACCCCACCTCCCCTTCCTTCCTGCCTGTCCTTCCTGATCGTTAAATAACCTGGTATGTTTAATTCCCAGGCATTGTCACCCTGCAGCCATGTTTCTGTAATGGCCACAAGATCATACCCATATGTAGTTATTTGTGCCATTAACTCGTCTATTTTGTTACGAATGCTATGTGCATTCAGATAGAGAACTTTCAAATATGTTTTGTGACACTTAGTTCCTGCTTTTGCCCTTTTTATTACTTTACCTTTTACTCCATACCTTCTGCCCCTTCCTGACACGCTCTAGTTTTTAATTTCCCCACTGCTACCTAAGTCTATGACCTTCTCTGTTGTCATTTTTATTATTTGCTCTCTAGGACCCCCCCCCCACTAGTTAGTTTAAAGCCCTCCAGCCCTAGTTATATGATCCGCCAGGACTCTAGTCCCAGCACTGGCCAAGTGAAGCCCGTCCCAACGGAACAGCTCCCTCCTGCCCCAGTACTGGTGCCAGTGTCCCAGGAAGCAAAACCCATTTCTCCCACACCAGTCTTTGAGCCACGCATTTAACTCTCTAATTTTATTTGTCCTAGCCAAATTCGCTCGTGGCTCAGGTAATAATCCAGAGATTATTACCCTTGTGGTTCTGCTTTTTAATTTGGCCCCTAGCTGCTCAAACTCCCTCAGCAGAACCTCCTTCCTTGTCCTATCTATGTCGTTGGTACCAACATGGACCACGACAACTGGATCCTCCCCCTCCCACTCCAAGTTTCTCTCCAGTCCAGAGGAGATGTCCTTAACCCTGGCACCGGGCAGGCAACACAGCCTTGTTGTGGCTGGGGTGGCTCGTGTCTTTAATGATTCTCAGGGCCTTCCCCCGGCACCTCTCAGGGTAGATATCCTGGACAGCAGGTAGTTTAATTCCTATAGTAAGTTGTGCAGCTTTCACCACCATCTGTAGAGCCTTGCAGTCTGTGGCCGTTCAGTTGCCATACCAGGTAGTCATGCAGCCGGACAGGATACTCTCGATGGTGCACCGGTAGAAGTTGGTGAGAATCTGGGGGGCCATTCCAAATTTCTTCAGTTGGCATGCCTTCTTCGTTACGACATCGATGTGATGTGACCACGTTAAGTCCTCCGTAAAGAATACACCCAGGAATTTGAAGCTGCTGACCCTCTCCACCTCAGCCCCTTCGATGTAGATTGGGGTGTGTCCCTCCCCCTGCCGCTTCCTGTAGTCCACGATCATCTCCTTTGTTTTGCTGATGTTTAGGGAGAGGTTGTTGTTGTACAGCCACACTTGTTTTTTTTTGGTGTATGAAAATTGAAACAAAGACAAATTTGTAATGCAAGAACACTGACTGCTCCAATAAGAGGCTTAGAATCGACAATATGATTCTGTAAGACAAGTGCTGTAGCTTCAGAGAGATGTGGCATTTGGTAGGTTAAATAGTAGGAATACAGGCTCATATTTGCCAATGTGTAAATGAACATTATTTTAGGGTTCCTTTTATATAAGTTTGTCGCACAAAATAATAGTCCTAGTTAAACAATTTTGTGTTTCTTTCACATTTTGTAATCTATATCAAACACATAGAGGCTAGCTTTCATTTAAAACTTTTTTCTACATAGCCTCTATTGCATTACTTATCATATAGAAGACTCAGTTCACTCATGATATTTTTTCTGTAGGGCACTGTGCGCCTCATTGGTTTTGCAGACTAGCCTTTCACTCCTAATTCCTGAAAGGGTTAGCTTTAATGGACCCGATGGTCTTTTCTCACCCTTCTTTTTGTACATTCATATATTCGTGCTTGGACTGAGTTAGATTTTTTGTTCCTGTAGGTATTTGCTCGGTTGTTGTGAATTTTATTTGGAATCTGATGAAGTGGAAATAGTGCTAGAGTTTAATCAAGGTCCCATACAACCCCTGAATCGACCTCTCACTGAAAGATTGCTTTTTAATTGTAAAGGTATTTAAATGAGTGTAGTGCAGTTAATGAACTTTGCAAAGGGTGAGGGATAGCTGCACGTAAAATGGTGCCTATTAGATGCTCATGTTGCCACATCTTTTAAATTTAAAACCAAGAGGCAATCTATGGATTTTCCCTGATTCACTTCATGAAATTCAGTTTTAATTATGTGATGAATAGAGCATACCAATCAGACTACACCAATCATCTTGTGAGATACACTGATGTGTCAGCCTGGCTCAGTGGTCGTAATCTTGCCTCTGAGGGAGGAGGTCCTGAGTTTGTCCCACTCTAGGGCACTTCAATGCAGTACTGAAGTACATTCCATTGTTGAAGGTGCTATCTTGTGGATGAAATGTTAAACTGAGGCCCTGTTTGCCTGTTGAGGTGGACGAAAAAGATCCCATGGTATTATTCAAAGAAAAGCAGCTGGGTCCTGGTCAACATTTATCCCTCAACCAAAATTGCCGAAGCAAATTAACTGGCCATTTATCTCAACTGCTGCTGTGCACAAATTGGCTCTGTATTTGCCTACATTGTAAGCTGACTACATTTTAATACTTTGGGACATCCAGTGGACATGAAAGAGCAGAACTTCTCAATGTCACTAGAGCAAGTTCCAAATAAAGTACTGTCGCCCAGATTATCTCTCTAGCCAGCAGTTTTAAAGCATAAATCAGTCAGTCATTGGATGCAAATGATATATATTGAGAACTTTGCAGACGTTTCCCTTTATATCATTTGGAACAGTATAACAATTCATTTCCCTTATTGGTTTCAAACAGTAGAGGTAGCATAAATATTTTTCCACACACATTTCAAGTAGATGCAAGTGAGGCGTTTAACTTAATAAGCACAGAAAATACTCCAAAAATTATATTGAAAGTGATTTTGCTTTTATATTCATCCATTTTATGATTTTTTTTAAATGCAAAATAATTTCCCTTCAGTTAGTACTGCACACTTATCATCATTGGTCAGGCGTGGGGCAGTCAAGCTTGGGGATATCTTCGTGGGATGCTCTCGCACTTGCTTGTTGCCAATCTGAGAGGTTGCACACTTGAAAAACTTGTGCAGGGATTACTTTTCCTCCAACTAATTTTTCTCCCTCTCCGTGATCCAGTAACTGAGATGGACAGCATCACATCTGAGAAAAGCTCGAGTGGAGATTTCAGTTGAGGCCAAGATTTCAACACAGGTCCCAGTTAAGGGTCTAGGACATTGATGTTTAGGCTGCCGAACTGCCCTTCTTAATGTTTTCAATAACCATTATTAATATAGACAAAACTTTAAATGTGATTTAATTGTCTCCCAATTGAATTACTGTACACAAGTAATTTATCAACTGCATGTAAAAGTACAATGTTTTGTTGGTTTCTGTTAGCCATGCCACGAATAGTCTGATGCTTCTCTGTACATTTATAGGTCTAATTCACTCAGTACAGATACATTTATGTGCCTAGAAAATCTGATACAACCTATGGTCGCTGGTATATTTAGAGGGCCTAAGATATGTATGAGTTTGCAGTATGTACACCAGATTTTGTGTTAAACCTAGAAAATATATTTCAGAATTAGTAATAGCATTAAGAAATTATGTAACGTAATTGCCAGCTCACGTGGCAGCCTGTTTTAACAATACATTCATATATGATAATTGCATTAGTTATTTGAATCCAAGTAGCTTGCTTTAATAGTCATAGTTTGCTGAAAATCCTAATTTAAATTGATATAAAATGTATAGACCTGTTGGCAAAAGCAAGATCCCTGTAAAAACCTCCAAAAAAGATGAGCAATTAGATTAAGTACATTTCATAAAAAAGACTGCAAGAAGCAGGCTATTATTGCAGAAAAGGACAAGCAAAACCAACTTCAATAAGTAACCATTTTATTGGTTATGCAGAAATCACCATTACATTTTAATACATTTTTAATCATAATGCTCCAAGCTATGCTCATCAATAGAATGAAATTCAAGTGCTTTTTGAGCATGTCTGCCCTTTTCATATCCATTTAAAGCTATACTTGTATATTTGAAGATCCCTGAAAGTATATATCTATAACAGTACTTTTTTTTAAACAATATGATGAAATAAATAAAAAACATGGTTTTAAGGCAGGATCCCATTGCACATGGTGATTTTAATGACAGGAGATACAATCTAAATCAATATTCCTGCATCAGAACTTATGCACAGCATTTAGGTTTCTTAACCATTTCTACTGTACAATTAATTTTATAAAGTTCCTTAAATATTGACAGAATATTTGATACATTATGATTTTCTTTCTTCAATGTAACTCTCTTTGCAACATTTCTATATTCAGAATATGTATTGTTACAAATATTTTATTAAGTATTACACACCAGGTAAACACTGTCTTACAACTAGAAATAGTTTTTTTTTAAGTTACTGCGATCCAAAATGATCTAATACAAACCACTACATGCACAAAAAAGGTTCTGCAACATATTTGATCCACATCAATAAACATATCTACAGTCTTGTGCCGAGGACATTAAGTTTACAAACCTGCACAACTTCCTTTTACTTAGCAAAACATTCACTTAATTAGATTTTTATAGATTGCAAATAGGCAGCATCCAAACTACCATTAGCATTCCATTAATTCAAATGATGTTGCTATAAACTGTAAAATCAACAGGTTGAAAATATATACTCACAGTCTCGGCACTGCTTTCCTGCTGACGGTACATAGCATTCATAAAATTATCAGTTCATTTTATTAAGGGCCATTTTTCTTTATTCATTTCTTTGGCTGGTAGTTCTTTAGTTGCTCCATAAAGCCAGGGTTAGGATTGGTAGCCTGCCTTGCATTCTTCACCACTGAGAAAGCATTCTTAAAGCTGAGTCCATATCCCCACATGAGATAACCTATGACTATAGATGCAGAACGTGACACTCCAGCATTGCAGTGAACCAGCACCACCCCATTCTTGAAGAGAAATAAAAAATGAAAAACAAGACAAGCAAATTATTTTTAAGATAGAAGCATTTAAAAAAATAATCGATTCATTCTTAATTCTACAAGGACAATACTGTAGCAAACTTTTACATAAAATAAAAAATACAGTACAAGATCAGTTTGCAAGCAACACAACTGATATCCAGCATCTTCAAAATAAATGTTCCTAAATTATGTATATGATTTTAAAAGATGCAGAGGGCATTTCATTCTACAGTGCAAAACTCAACTAAAAGGAAACAATAACTACATGTCCCATTAAATATTGATACTGCCAAAATTTGATGATTTAATCATAGAATACTGCCATCTGATAACCTCACCACTCCCCACTAAAAAAAAAAGGTGCTTGCTAATTGTTAGGATTTCGAGCCTTTGGATTTATTTTTTGATGCTTTAGCCTATGATTCCAATACACTCCTATCCGCTCCCTTGAGTCGATACAATTTATGGATTTGTGTCCTGTATTTCTATTTGAAATTTGTATCCACAAATACCATAACCATCGCTGCAGTTTGTTTTCTGGGTTAATATATTAAATATATGTATCACGAGCACCACTGTACCAAAATTAATCGAGAATTAAAAGGCAACAAAAAGTAAACAAAAATAAATCTAAATTTGACATTTCAAATGAGCAATGGAGAAGCATGAGTACTGAACAATGGATTTGAGCACTGCCTTTCACTTCAGTCACCTGGATTTGAATCCAGCCCAGAATGAGAAATTATATGGGGTGGGGTGGGGGTGGTGGCTGAGGGACTCTCCTCTGCCTTCTGTCTGTTTCCAAAATAAGATTGGTTTGGCCAGAGCCAACCAGGTTTATAGTGGGTGGTACTTCCCAGGTCAAAATTATCCATAATTAGGCACTAAATTGACAGTCTCCTGCAGAGAAGTTACAGGATGGCTGGTATGGGGAATAAATAAAAATTGTACAGGTGCACCTCGGTGATTGGGGTGAAAGTGCACTGTTGGACCAGGATACAGGAAACTGTTCCCTGCATTTGTCATATTACACACCTGCCAAAACTGGGAAAGCATTCTGTTCTCCGGCACTGCATCTCTTACCTTGAGAAGCATAAATATTTGGGAGAGATTCCTCAGAACTGGAAAGTTGGTAACATAACTCTTAAAAGATTTTCAATGTTGGCCTGTAAATTATTGTTATGTAAACATTTATAATGGGACAAACCCATCTAAAAATATAAAACACTGGCCTGTCATGACATTGTTGCAAATTTCTAATCACTTGATGGCTATGTAGCACCCCACCAGCTCCACCCCTATTGGTGCTGCTGCAATGCATCCATCTCCAGATTATGGTCCGTTCCCATCACATGACTTCCCTGATCTCCATCAACCTCGCCCTGTCTATTCTCAGCTGCTTCCTACCAATCAGCGCCCTTTAGCATTGACCTCCCCCAACCTGTTTTTGTCCACTCCCAGCATGTTTTCAGCCACTTACCATCCCACAGCCTCCTTCCAGTTGCCCAGCAATCTTTGGGGCCTCTTCCTGCCCATTCTACACCTCTCACTGTCTTCTCTGCCATTTCTCCAAACAGCATTCTCCACCCCAACCCTGGCCAATTTTTGGACTTCTTCCCACATCTCTGCCTCTATGGGTCGCTCCCTGGCCCATTCTCCACTACTCACCAACTTGGAGAATGTTACCACCTGCTGCACTGTCCCCTCCACCTCCTCTCAGACATGATGCAGCTCACTTTAGGCTGTTTTTACAGGCTGCAGTCTAATCAGTGCTGCCCGGTCCCGGGCTCGGCAGCATCAACAGATTGGTAGTTCTAGCATTATAAGTTTCCCATCTTGTTGCGTAAAAATTTCAAGTCAGGCTTGTGGGAGGAGCAAAGGCAATGGGTCTGAGGAGGGCAGATTATGAAAGGGACATTTTGAGAGTGAGGAGGAGTGGGATGTTAGGGGGTAGGGACTGTAAGGAAACAAAGTGTATTAGGGCACCAAAGGGAAATGTTAAGGGGACAAAGGAGCAGAGAGGGATACAAAGGGATGGTAAAAAGGGAACATTAGGGGTTAGAAATTATTGGAAACAACAGGAATGTTGGGGTGGTCAAGGGAAAAGGGTCACAGAAAGCATCAATGGGGAGGGGGAAGTGGTAAGGAGCAGAATTGGAGAAGGCAGAGAGGTGACTACAAGGGAAGGCAACACAGGTGCGACAGGAGAGGGAGGATACTCTCTCTCTTAGGCAGTCCCTCGGAACCGAGGATGACTTGCTTCCACATTAAAAATGAGTTTGCAGGTGACTGATGAGTCCCATGCGGGACCTACAGTCTCTGTCACAGGTGGGGCAGACAGTGGTTGAAGGGGCGGGTGGGTGGGGTGCTTGGGTTGACGTGCGCTCCTTCCGCTGTTTGCAGTTGGCTTCTACTTACTCCCAGCGAAGAAACTCGAGCTGTTCGGCGCCTTCCCGGATGCTTCTCCTCCACTTTGTGCGGTCTTGGGCCAGGAATTCCCAGGTGTCGGTCAGGATGTTGGACTTTTTCAAGGAGGCTTTGAGGGTGTCCTTGAAGCATTTCCTCTGCCCACCTGGGGCTCTATTGCCATGTCGGAGCTCCGAGTAGAGCGCTTGTTTTGGGAGTCTCGTATCGGGCATGTGGACGATGTGGCCTGTCCATCGGAGCTGATCGAGCATGATCAAAGCTTCGATGCTGGCCTGAGCAAGAACACTGATGTTGGTGCACCTATCCTGCCAATGGATTTGCAGGATCTTGCAGAGGCAGCGTTGGTGGTACCTCTCCAGTGCTTTGAGGTGCCTGCTGTACATGGTCCATGTCTGAGCAGCAGTGATATCCGCCCTGTGTATGTCTCAGAGACATGGACCATGTACAGGGAGGATACAGGAGCATTGGGACAATAGAGGAAACATCAGGTTAGAGGGGACATTGGAGAAAGGAAGGAATATGGCACTGGGGAAACAGATGTAGAGCAAGGTGGATACAGTTCTTCACGTTGTTTTCTAGTACCATCCTGCGACCTGACAAGATCCCTTTCCTTACCTGTGACTCAGAATCTACTACACCTCTGTCCGGATCCTCTCTCAAATCCGCAACCCAAAAGCCGACCTGCAAATTTTGCCATTCCTTCCTGTACCTGCCTCCCATCATCTGCAGCTCAATACTCACCCTGCCACCCGCCAATGCAAAGCAAACCTATAGTTTTAGCCAAATCCTGCTCCACTCCACCAGTTACCCACTGGCCTGTACCCTTGCTACATCCCTCTCCTGAATGGTGCCCACTTGAAAATGCTCCCTACGTCCATCTGTAATTTGCACCCCTACCCAACCAGCACACTACACCTGTTAATAAAAAATATCACCTGTGGCCCTCCACTGCTCCCTTCCCTGTCACGCCACCCAACACCCCTCACCTCAAAAAAAAGGCAAGCAGAACATCACACTGAGTGGAAGAAAGAGCAAGAGAAAACCAGAGGAAAGCAGAACAGAGGCAGTGCGACACACACAGAACACCACAAACGTGACAGATACAGATAAACAAGTGAGCAATGCCACAGGAAGTCCACTAGTTTGAATGAAAAATAAAATGTTATATTTAAACCAGCCCTGATCAGTTTGCAACTGCAGAGTTTATATTTACTACTAATGGGTATTTGCTTCCTATTCATCCAAAAACAGTGTCAGTGTCCACATGTACGCCGACGACACCCAGCTCTCCCTCACCACCACTTCTCTCGACCCCTCCATGGTCTCTAAATTGTCAGACTGCTTGTCCGAGCAGAAATTTTCTCCAATCAAATATTGTGAAGACCGCAGCCATTATTTTCAATCTTCACCACAAACTCCATTCCCTAGCCACTGACTCCATCCCTCTCACTAACATCTGTCGGAGGCTGAACCACACTATTCACAACCTTGATGTCATATTTGACCCCGAAATGAGCTTCCAACCACATATCCGCAGCATAACTAAGACCACCTATTTCCACCTCCGTAACATCGCCCATCTCCGCCCTTGCCTCAGCTCATCCGCTGCTAAAACCCTCATCCTCATAACTCTTGACTATTCCAACGCACTCCTGGTTAGCTTCCCACATTCTACCCTACGTAAAATTGAGGTGATCCAAAATTCAGCTGTCCATGTCCTAACTCGCACCAAGTCCCGTTCACCCATCACCCCTGTGCTCGCAGACCTACAGTGGCTCCCAGTTAAGCAACACCTCGATTTCAAAATTCTCATCCTTGTTTTCAAATCCCTCCATGGCCTCACCCCTTCCTATCTCTGTAATCTCCTTCAGCCCCACAACCCCCTGAGATATCTGCGCTCCTTTAATTCTGCCCTCTTGAGCATCACTGATTGGTGGCTGTGCCTTCTGTTGCCTAGGCCCTAAACCTCTCTACCTCTTGTTCCTCCTTGAAGACGTTCCTTAAAATCTACCTCTTTGACCAAGTTTGTAGTCACCTGCCCTAATTTCTCCTTA
The DNA here is from genome assembly GCF_052327205.1 of Somniosus microcephalus. Lineage (NCBI taxonomy): Eukaryota > Metazoa > Chordata > Chondrichthyes > Squaliformes > Somniosidae > Somniosus > Somniosus microcephalus. The sequence goes on from NC_140990.1 coordinate 236,326,369, forward strand.
TGTGGCTCGGTGTCAATTTTGTGTCTTATAATACTCCTGTGCAGCGCCTTGGGACGTTTTACTACATTAAAGGCGCTATATAAATGCAAGTTGTTGTTGTTGTTATTAAAATTAAGTACAATTCTCAGCATCTGCAATGACTCCTTTTTGTAATTGCTTCATTTTATTAATTGTTTTTCTTTTTACCTCCAGTTCATTCTCACTGCAGAATGACCATCATATTTAATTCCTGATGAAGCTTTTAAAACTGCTCCAGTACTTTTGAATCTGAATGATCAAACTCATTACAGGCAGTTTCATATTGCCAGTCATGATATCTAAAGCCTGATAAGAACACTATAAAAGGAGCAATAGCTATTAGTGGAATAGTCTTTCACACAGGTCTTCGGTAATGAATAATAAAAAACAGTTGTTCACCAGTATGTGTGCGGAGTCAATTTCTTCCTATATACATTGCTTTGTCAAAAGAACACTAAGTCAACATAGTTCAGTGGAAAAAAGAATAAATTATTCATTGCACACACATCAACAATTTAAAATACTTGTATATTTTATTAATGTCAGCCACTTTCTTTCATCTGAAATGTTCTTTAAATGTGTTCTAATCAAAAGGAATTAATATAATTTCTATACTACCTGTACTTCTCACCTGTGCCTTTGCTTGGTCAATAAATTCAAAGCATTCGGGGAAGTATGAGGTGATAGCAGTCTCAGGGAGGTCCAGTATGGAAATGCTTTTATAAATGAACTCACATGGAAAGGCATTTTCTACTCCATAGCCTACATTCAAGATGTGAGAAATCTTGAGAGAAAAACAGTTAGAATTAATTGGTACAAAACTGTCTGTTTCACATTGAAATTCCATCTATAATAGTTCTCAACTGAGAGAAAAGGCAAGCTGTCTGGTTCAAGGGCTGTGTCCATGCTGCTTTTTGGCTGATCATTAGCAGATGCATGCTGAGTCACACAGATTGACTCAGCCTCTGGCTTTCCCTTCCTCAGTCAGGGAAAGTGCCTCTGAACCACTTCCAGACAATTTGATCAGGTACTTGTAGCGTAGGAAATCATGAAAGAGAACATGTCCACGGGTATTTGTAAATCACCGTTGATGTAGAAAAGCATCCCAAAGTGCTTCAGAACAAAAGGGAGCAGATACTGAGTCTTTGTGGAAGGATTAGAAGAGATATGTTTTGAGTGCTTTTAAAAGGTTGTAGGGTCAAGGCAGCTCTAGGTTCCACTACTGAAGGTAGAGCAGTGGGAGGGAGGGAGGATGCGCAGCAGGCCAGATTCATGAAACTGAAGAACGCAAAAGTCCGGGACTGGAGAAGGTTGCAGATGTATGGTAGGGCAAGGCCAGGGAGGGAAATATAGATAAGGACAAGAATTTTTAATTCAGTCCATTGGGGATGATCAGCCAATGAAGGTCAGCGTGAATGGAAGTGATGGGGGAGCTAGGATTAGTGTGGTATTGGATGTGAGCAGCAGAGTTTTGAATAATTTGAAGTTAATGGGTGGAGATTAGGAGGCCAGCAAAAAG